>NC_140776.1:187768526-188416000 GCF_044657685.1 Stegodyphus dumicola | reverse complement strand
CTGCATTAGCTTTATTGATGGTGTACTGGATATGATGTTTGAAATTTAAAGCTTTGTCGACGTACACTCCTAAGTATTTATATGAGCTTGCTACAGGAACCTAAATCAGATGAGCTCTGGTACTTCTTTTTATAAAACTGAACCACAATTTAACGGGGGAAACATTTAGAGTTTCTAACGTTTTAGTTTAACAATAAGCAGACTTTGCAATACTCTATTTCCCTAGAAATACGAACTCATGAGAACACAAGGCGTTCACATAAAGTCCCCTCACTCACATGCGGAAATCTTTCCTTTAAGGACAATAAATTTGGGGGGAGTTTGTTTAGGAATGCGTTAATTTCCCGCCATGCCATCGTATCTATTGCATTGTTATCCATGCTTACAGTTAGTTATCCTCCCAGGAAGGAAAATGTGTGTTCTGAAATGAGCGTTAAGTGAGAGCGAGTACAATAAGAGTGAAATACTGAGATAAACTGCTCAAGCACGTCCTATACATCGTCTTTTCCCACAGTATTCAATAATTGGAGGAGGGGGGGAAGCGTAACCAGCAAAATTACATTCATCCTTAGGTGTTAGATTCAGAACTCATTTTACCTCTGACACACATCTGCTTGCTGGCTATAATTATATCAGCAGAGTGCCACGGTCAAAGAGGATGTTCTCTCTCACCAAGATTCCCCTCATTTTTTTGTTTCCACCCACTTATACCCTCATTCTGTTTCGCCCTGGAATTTTAATCAGGTATACTTTATGTATATTTAATTTTTGTGATGATAAAAAAATTCCACCCCCCTTCAGCTTAAATTGGGTCGGAGCCCACCAGATATTGGCTTATTTATTATATTTAAATTTATTTAATATTATTTTAATACTTTCATAATTTGCGTTTGGGCCGCACTTTAGACACCCATGTCCTAAATGTGTGATAACAAAATGAATAACTAAAATGCGAAAATGCGTAAAACTAATTAAAATTAAATACAGTAGAGTCCCGCAAACTCGACTCCCGATATCTCGACATTCCGTATAACTCGGCAACTTTTACTTCCTTGTACGAAGCTTTTCGCGATTACAATACTTCCTTTTTACTTCGTATAAGGAAGTAAAAAGGAAGTATTGTAATCGCGAAAAGCTTCAGGCAGCATATTTCAACGAAAATATCCACTTTGACCGTTTTCGAATGCAATTTAACTATGTTTTTGCGTGATATCTGTACGAATCTGAGGACAGAATAAAAGACTCTTTTCCTCCAAAAAAACTAAAAAACTGCTTTAAAATGAATTCTGAAGAGAATTTTTCGTGGCGTCTGTACGAACGTATGTACTTACGTGCGTACGAACGCGACACACAAAATGTTAAAAAAAGTCTGGGCATAACATCAGATTTTTTTTTAACTGAAATAACTAACCCAAGATATGTTTCTTAAATTTAAAAAAATCTGACAACAGTCGAAATGCCCTGATGACGAAAGTATAATTTCTAGCTAGGAGTGGCATGTATAAAGAAAAGATACGGCGCCTGACTGGCGCCATAACGTAAAAGATCCAACACGAGTTGTTTCAGAAAGCAGCTGCAAAAAACGTTATTCATTTTTGCTTTGAGGTTTGGCGGAGGAGATATATACAAAACAAATTACTAGTGTTTGGAGACGAAATTAAATCTGGACTCATCGGAAATACCGACTTCAACTTTATTCCCTGCGTAGGAATGATGGCGCATCTAGTATCGTTCTGTTTGATGCGTGTTCAGCTAATGAAAAAAAAAAAAAAAAATTAACTAACAAATAAAGGTTTAACCTTTGCCCATACCATTAATGTGGGAAAGTTATTCGAAAACAGAATGAAAGAGGTTCATTACAGCAGAGGATGCTTGGTTTGCGATCACGTTTGTCCACCACCGTTTTGATAACATTACAGGAATGAGAAAAAATGCTCTTCAAAACAGCCATGGAAAACTATCTTAAACATAACTAGAAACATATCGATAAGCAAATAGTCTGAAAATGTTAGGCTAAAGTTCTGTTCATATTTATGCTGTTTATAGATGTTATCGTTACTGACACTGCAACTTGAGGGGCAATTTGCCCAGAAGTATTATTAATTTCGATTTAGCATTTTGCGTTGTTTCATTT
Source organism: Stegodyphus dumicola (assembly GCF_044657685.1). NCBI lineage: Eukaryota > Metazoa > Arthropoda > Arachnida > Araneae > Eresidae > Stegodyphus > Stegodyphus dumicola. The sequence continues at coordinate 188,413,866 of NC_140776.1, read as the reverse complement.
TTCAAATTCTTGCCACCAAATATTATCGTCCTGTATTATATTTAAAGAAATTAAATAGTGAAGAATCTGCATAAATGTATGTATGTTTCTCGCATTGTGATAAAACAACGGTATCTCGAGCCATTCAATTTTGAATAACGTAATCCTCCTGCGAATATGGGCATCTGGAAGCCCAAATTTGGAATTTGTTTCATTATCGATTTCATATTTTGTAAAACTTTAACGAACTTTTGATTAACAAACTCTAGGATTTCAAACAGAGCCATGGTAACGTTGTACAGAAAAAAACATTTTTATCTCCAGCGCGCCACACCGTGTATCGGAAATTCTTAAGATGAGCTCATTTTATAATTATTTTGCGATATTGCTCTTGAACTGAATTTTATGTTTGAGTGCGAAGAACACGATATTTAACAAATAAAGGTAACACACAAAAGGTTAAAAAAAAAAAAAAAAAAAAAAAAAGGCCTCTTTGGACGTAATTTAAAATATGAAACCTTTCAGAATCCCCTCCCCATCAATATCCGGCCAAGCGTTAAATTCTAACAACTCATCTTTATTAAGGCCACTTTAGATCCACTATTTGGATACATGTCTTTGTAATTTAGCAATTTCTATATTTCAACTTTACTTCGTGATTTTAACTTTTATTTGGCCACTTATTTAATTCGGTTTAAAAAATCGATGTTTTGATCCTATTAACAGAATTGTCGATCACAATAAGCGATGTATTTTTTTATTGTGTGTTACCTGTTTTCGTATGGGAAGGACGTCGACAGTTCGATAACAATATCCGAATAAGATTAACCGCAATCACGTAAAGCGGCGACTCCTGTATTTTTTTTCCGGAGGAAACAATATTGTTGCGTGCGTACGGGTTCGTTACGAAATGAATGCACAAGTCCGATGAAAAATGAACAAAAATTTATTATTATTACAACAAATATGATTAAATGTCCTCAAATCACAATTAAATTAAATGTCCTCAGTATCACAATATATTACAGTAGTTATCTTCTAACTACTGAAACGTTCAAAAGAACTTAATTCAAAACAGCTAAAGAAAGCTAATCCTCGAATTCGCTACAGTCAACAAGAGCAGTTTTCTAAACAACAACAAACTAAGTAACTAGTACGAACTGAAGATTTTTTAAAATGGCGCGCTAGAATTTTCTAGTACTTTCTCGCGCGGGAAATAAAACCATTTAATTTATAATTGAACTAACATAAGCTATTTAAATGCCACATCCGTAACAATATAATAATTATTATGCAAAAATTCTTGCATATCCAGTTTTTATCTTAACACCTCAAAAGTGTCACAAGCTCCGTAAAATACGACAGCTTACAAAAACGAATGACAAATTAATTAAAAAAGAACTAAAAGTCTGAAAGCTTTGAGATTTTACATTAACGCCCAAAGGGGGGCTAACTTTTTGTGCGTTACCTTTAGTTATTAAATTTCATGTTCTTCGCACTTAAACCATCAAATTCAATTCAACAATAATATCACAAAATATTTAAAAGAGCATTAAAATTTCCGATACACAGTCTCGCGCGCTGGAGATAATCCTCCCCCCGTACAATGTTGCCATGGCTCGCTTCGAAATTGTTGAGTTTCTCAGGCTCGCTTTGAAACTGTTGAGTTTCTCAGGCTCGCTTTGAAACTGTTGAGTTTCTCAATCAAAAACTCATAAATACTTTACAAAATATGAAATAGGTAATAAAACAAATTCCAAATTCGGGCTTCCAGATACCCATATTCGGGTGGAGATGTACGTTATTCAGAATTGGATGGCTCTAGGTACCGTTGTTTCATCACAATGGGAGAAGCATACATACATTGACGCAGATTCTTCATTAATTTATTTCTTTAAATATAATACAGGGTTGTAATGTTTGGTGGCAGCAATTTAAAAAAATGTGTGTGTGTGATTATGGCAAAGCCTCGAGGGCTATCTGCCTAAGGAAAGAGATGCCTTCGTGGAGGACTTTCTAAGGGAAACTGGCTCGTATACACGTTACACATGGGAAAAACCACGAAAACGCCCATGCAGCCAGCCCGTTCGCGGGATTCGAACCTCGGAACGAACTACCAGTGTTCAGCGACTTTACCGCTCGGCCGCTGGTGGACACTTCAATTTAAAAAAGTGATTCTCCGTTTATAGTGAATCAACGCAAAATGCCAAAACGAAATTAATAGGCCTTCTGGGCCAACGCCTCTTGGGATAAAAAGAAGAGAAGAGGAATCGGAATGTTCTAAATCTCACTAGCAATCTACGGTATAATACTATTAATTAATAATGTAATTGTTTATAAAAACTTTCGTAAAGCTATGTAATCCTGCAAACATACAACAGTACACACACACACACACACACACACACACAAAAAAAAAAAAAAAAAAAAAAAAAAAAAATCAAAGCTCTGTTCTGGAAAACTATTTCTTTCAGCCCATTTCTGTGAATTTTTCTCTCTTTGAGGCTGGTTAGCAAAATAACGGTTTAAAATTCTTAGTAGATGAAAGCACACGACGTAAGAGATATCTGCCTAAACGGAGCGAAGCCTTCGTAGCGCATTTTCTGCAGAAAACTGGCTCATGAGAAAACTATGAAAACATTATACAACCCATTCGCCAGAAATTCAACTCTGGTCGAATTATCAGATACAAAAGATCTCATCCACTCCAGAAATTTTATGAACTGACTGGCACTTTGTAAGCTAAGATCAGTAACTGAAAAATCAGCATTACATTTCTTAATATTTACCTTGGCTTTGAATGTAACAAATTCTGGCAAGTGACTTGTGAACTATGAACTACTTGGAGGAAATCATGGCTAGACTGTGCTGCAGACAGACTGCAAGCTTAGACACTAGTTTTTATTTTTATTAATTTTTTTTAATATGACACTTTATGTGAAGGCAAATCATGGCCTCGGAAGTTAATAAGGATCCTAAAAACAAGCTCAATTAGAAAGAAGTGGAACAGACTCGGAAGCACCAACAGGAACGAAATAAAATATTCATTTTGTTGTTGCTAATGCCAACTTGTCTGACCTATAGTCAGTCCAAGCCAAAGAAATTCCTCGTGGCTATGAGCGCAAGTTTTACGTTTGTCGTTGGCAAGAGCCATGAGCACCTTCCAGGTGATAGCGCTATTTAGCTCAGTTTCGCCCCCAATTTTGATGGAGAGCATTCTGAAAGGGACAGATCCGCGAGTCTCCCATCCCTCTTCCCCTACCACCAACCTTTCGAGAAGCCTTTCGGCTCGCCGATATTTAGAGTACCCCCATGCCGCACGGACACTATACATGTACAAACATTCACGCGTTCTCCGGGATTCGAACCTGGGACCTTCGGCACGGCAGTCAGCGACGCTAACCACTATGCCGGTGGGGTGGCATATTGATCTTAATACTTTGTTGCGCCAATTGCGTTCATTAGTAAATTTACAAACATGACTGATCAATAGATACGATTTATCAATAGGTTTGTTGATTTACGACTAATCAATAGGTTTTGTTGATTTATTTCTCATTTTGTTATCCAACTCAAGAAGGTTGTTTTTTCCCATGTGCAACATGCGAGCCAGTTTCCCTTAGAAAGTCTTCCATGAAGGTATCTTAGACAGATAGCCCTCGTGTGCTTTTCCATAATTAAATAAATCCCATTTGCAGTGAAAACCATCATGCAAATACGAAGAATTTTTAAAGCATGAGCAAAATTTCTAACATAACATATTTGTCTGTCATTATTTCATATATAAAACCTATTTTTTTAGGGCATAAAAGGAATTGTTTGAAAAGAAATTTCTATGTTTTTTTTTGGCTGTATGCTAATCTCCTTTATTCTATATTAGTTTTAAATTTTTACCTTGAAATCTTGCCTAAAATCAAACGGCGAACCCTAGGTGTGCCCAGACCGGGCTCACCGATAATCTAGGACAACTCAGAGTCTGTATTCTTTGTTTCTCCGCATCTCATCGTTGACATTGTTCATTGACAACAATGCTCGTTTCAGCAATCTTTTCGAAGCTCTATTCAATCAGTGTGCCCACTTTGGGCACACAAGCAGAATTAAAACGATAAGTGTATCTTATCATTTTAATTCTGTGGACAAAATTTTACTTGTGTACTCCTCTAGACCTAATTAGACTGTCTACCTTTTTTTTTTTTTTTAAATCAAAATTCCGACTTTAAAAGATAACGTGCCAGAAAGGGTTAAGCAATGGGATTTCTTTTGAAGCACTGTGGCATGACAATGCTTAAAAATCTTAGCAGCCCTAAGAATCCTTTTCTGGATTCTCATATTGAATTTTTCCCAGAGTATTAAACGTTGAAAATGAAAACGTAAGCGTATTATAAAGGAAAATGAAGCCGAAAAATGCTGCGACTGCTATTTAACTCTAAAGAGGGGTTATCATTGAGAAAATGAGAATTAATATTGATTAAAATTGCATTTTAGGTAGTTATTACTGATTTTAATAGATTGCAATATTTGAATATGAATTCTTTGAATATTTAAGAAAACAAATTATGATTGCGAAAATAGAAAAATATTTCCTTGGATTGTTTCCTTCCTCATAGAATGCAGATGAATTCTTTTTTTACTTAATGAAAACTAAAATATATTTGCTAATTAATCTGTCCTCTACGAACACTTAAGTTCAGTGATCTCTATTAATCTGCCATTTTTTTTTCTTAATTTAAATGCTTCAAGAATAATTAGAAAAAACCTAATTCTCTTCTTCCCCTTAAATTCTTCACTTGTAAAACTGCATTTTCAGCTATAATCATGTGAAATAATTCTTTTAATATAATTCAGTGCAGAAAAAATAAGATATATAAACAGCTTGGAAATGGAATCAGCACTGAGATCTGTTTTAGAAATATGATGAAGTTTACGAAAAATATGGGAAGCGAAGTAATTCCGTAGAATATTTTATAATTTTTTATCAATGTGTAAGATTTTCACTTGCGCAACTCTCAGTTACTGTAGAAAGTGACGAATGTTAAGAACTATTTAGCGAATCATCGCTTAAGTTCGTGTAACAGTAAACAAAAAGAGGGAAGGGTAACTAACACTTTATTATTACAGTAAGATTTAATAAAACTCCGTTTTTGAGTGTACAATCAAAGCCGACACTGGGGCTTAAACTTAAGAGACTAAAAATTAAACTAAAACTAAGATTAACTATAAAGAAATATAGCCGAAGCTATCAAGATTCTAACCGAGTTGGCCCCTTAATTTTATTTGACTACGAAGTTTATCAAGGGCTTGAGTGCGGCCGAGCGTAATAACAGCTTTGAGAGAGAGAAAGTGGCCAAAAGGCAGACGCGCGGAGAGAATCAGAGTGCAGAGAGAATCAGAGTTTCTGATTCTCTCTGCAGTCAAATAATAAAGTGAAAATGAAGAATTCACACTTAAAAACACACAATGACTCTGTAAGTAACTTCGCGGTTTAAATACCGCTCCTCCTCATTAAGTATTCAGAAAAATTCCAAAACTACGTTCTGGCCGGAAGTAGTAAGTTGAAGTTAAGAATTTGACAGGAAAGGAACTTTAACTTAAAATTTAACTGTTAATAAAATTAGCATAATCCTTACAAATGATCAACATGTAAATATAATTTAATAATTTAATGTGTATGTATGTACCGTGAAACACCGAAATTGGAGAATGTCGACTTTCACCGGAAAATGTCAGCATTCACCAAATACGTCGGTGAAAGATAGAATATTGCATTACATTCTTGTATATTCGGACCCTCACCGGTGTATGTTGACAATCACAGATATGCTCTGTTGTAGGTCGGAAAGAGAGGTCATAAAGTGTCATAATAGTTTAAGTTGTTGCAATAAATAAGATTTGAATCACATAATTTAGTTAGTTTTTTATTACTGTTATTTTATTTTCTCATTTAGAACGTACTGTATAATTAAGTAAGATTTTAACTTCTATTATTTTCCTTTCACATTTTGAATGTACTGTGTGTTTTAAGTTCTTATATTCTTATTTTAAGTATCACGTGTATATTTTCGCGACATACACCAAGCGACTATGTGAATGTTGACATTCACCGGTGAAAGTCGACATTCTCCAGATTTCGGTGTTTCTCCGTAACATATATACTACATATAAATAAATATACATACACATTATAAGATATATATGCATGTATATGTGAGGAGAACGTTCATTAGTGGCTGAGCGGTAAAGCCGCTGAACATTGGTAGTTCGGTCCGGAGTTCGACTTCCGGTGAACGGGATGGCTGTATGGGCGTTTACGTGATTTTCCCCATGTGTAACGCGTATACGAGTCAGTTTTGCTTAGGAAGTCCTCCACAGAGGCATCCTTACCCTTAGGCAGATAGCCGTCCAGTGCTTTGCTATATTTAAATAAACCACAACAAACCATATAAATAATTTTAAAATCGATATATTTTATATATACTTATAAAATGGTATATATATGTAATTAAAAACTTTCCAATTGCTTCAGAACCTAACTAACATTTATATTGATATTATATACATACATTAATGAGCATTGTATATTTAAGATTTTTTCTTTGGTATATTTATACCTTGTTCTGTATTTTGTTGCATTTATTTATGCCTATATATAATAATAGGTTAAAAATTAAAAACAAAATTTTTAAACCCGTCCTGCGCTATAGCTGCAGAATTAAAGTAAAATAAACTTAAAGCATCTAAAGTTTAAATTAAATTGGAATCAAAGCAAGGCAATTCCTCAACCATATTAATAATTGCAACCGTGTATAAGAGGTTTAACTTAATATCGAAACATATGAAAATTAAAACAAGAATTAAATAGAACAAACTCGAAAAAATAAAAATGCGAAAAGGAAAAATATAAAAATTAATAAGATGCATAAGATGCTTTAAGTTCATATATTTATATATATAATTAAGGATTCCACCTTAACTAATACGAATATAACCAAAATCTGCATCAATAACGTATTGTTCAGTAAGATTAACTTCATTCTTAAGAATTTTCTGCAGTCCAGTTTGCGTTATTTTATTCATAAGTCCCTAATCAGAATCCATTAAGCGTTTACGTGGCGTTAGAAAATTAACTAAAATAAAGCAGCGACCGCAAGGTATTTGTAATTTGGTAAACTGTCCTTTAGACGTGAAAAGGTCGAAAGACATTTGTGTTAAGACTTCTCAGATACTTCATACACATGTAACACAGCATTCTAAATGCAAATCTCGGTATTTACACTACAGATTCATTCCATGTAACAAATATGCGCCTTTCTACTCCTATGCCTTTAAAAAAAAAAAAAAAAAAAGATGCTATTTGCCTTACAGTTTACTGTACAAAATTGCATTCATTCATAGAATTAAATTTGTTTCTTCTCTTCCTCTTCATAAAATTGAATGCGGAGAAGTTAGATTGAAATGTAGAAAGAAATGTAGGTACACCTACATTTTCCCTTGCCTCCGAAGCGGGTTGTCACGCCCTTTTTCGGCATTTCCCTTGTTTAGACTCGTTTATAATTTATGACTATGTAACTAAGACCCCCTAGGATATAAATGGCCAGTTCAACCCCCTACCAGATGTTCTCAAACTGCCCCTTCGGCAAATAAACGATAGTCCACTTTCAAGGGGTAGAACTACTTGAGGAAAGAAATATTATATCTTAGGATGAAATCCCAGGCCTTTGATGCTCTGTGCCCCCCCCCTTCGCTCATGGAGGTAGGAAAGGGAGGAGGGGCCATTCCGCGCTAGAAGTGAAGCACTGCTTTGAAGCTTGGGTCACCAGACGGGGTTGTTCTTTGTTTACATTCAGAAGCTCGCTTGACAAGATTCTGATAGTATTTCGACACACGACAGTTCCATAGAAATCGAAAAAGGGACACTTTCGCATGAAAGAAACATTCATAGTGGGATGGATAATAGCAATTTGTATAGTTTAGTGACATTTACGCAAAAATCACATCTTGGTTATTTTTCGATAACTAACAACAGCGATTTTGATTATGAATTTGTTTTATAAAATTGTAAGCTGTTGCACTACAAAAATATAGATTTTAAGAAAATTGCTAAAAGAGATCTGCCAAAATTTATTTTCTAGAAGATTTGAAAAGTTTGAAACTTGATGGCTAAATGTAAATATAAAATTATGTATGTTAAAATATTTGTAATTAGGCACATAGGTCAGATAAGTTTTTATTAAATAGAGTAACGCATGCAAGGGCTATCTGCCTAAAGAGAGAGATGCCATCATGGAGGAATTTTGAAGAAAAACTGACCTTTGAGTGGGTATTAAAAATAATACTTATAATTTTCATTCAAATTATATTCATATATATTTTTATGTAAAACTTTCGGGTGTATGCTAAATTAGTGTAAATTACTTTACACGAAAAATATAGTGAATGCACAGAAATTAAAGATTTGCACATGCCGGAAATGATAAATAGGAAATATGTATGGGTATTTATGCATGTGCTTGCAAAAAGCATGTATCTGCCTTTGACAAAATACTTAAATATTCATTAAATTATTTCTAAACGTATTTGAAATGAAGAATTTATTCACTTATAAACAACTGTAAAAGTACTGTGAAGAAATCTAATGATTAAATGTATCTAATTTATAATGATTATAAATGTTATCTAAATATATAATAACCTTAATATTGAATAGTAAACATAAATTGAAATCCTGTTGACAAATAGGTTATAAAACTATTTAAGCAAGAATTGTTCGTATTGGAAAGCAATCTGTTAAAAGGTATTGTAAAGCAAATGCTATGAGATGCGCACTTAAGAACGTAATAAAGAGTTTTGGAATATGTATTGTTGAAATGAAGGGTAAAAAAAAAAAAAAAATCTGATAAGTATAATTAAAAGAATTATTCCCTTTACATTTTATAATAACTCAGTTACAAGTTTAAGTCAAATACTATTTAATACCTATTTAATTATTAGGAATTAGCGAAATACTTATTTAAAGTATTTCGCTAATTCCTAATAATTCTTTAATTTAAAATGAACCGAATAGAGCATTAATTATAAATTGACTTACATTTTTCGATTTAAAAGAAGCCAAAAAAATCATGTCATATTTAAGAAAGTATTTTAGGAAGAAGCTCTATAAATAGAAAAGAAATAATGCATAATTTTAATATTAATAATACAATAAACTTTGATCTTAATTTTTGTACCTTAACCGAATAAAATCAAATTACCTTAATTTTTTTTTCTAATGTAATTAACGAAAACTTGTGAAAATATTTCATTCAAATTAAACCATTCTGAGAAAACTGTCCTGTGAAAAGTATAGCATTTAATTCCGTTCAGAATGAAATGTTGTTTAAAAATATGTTTTTTTCACATACTTAGGACTCTGAAGTGTTGTAGAAAAAGAAAATATATACATTTATATGTATATTTGCGACGTAATTACAAAATATTTACATCCGAACGCGTCAAATCCCATAGAACTCAATGATAAATGACCCAATGTTTTGGTCACCACGTAGGGATCGCCGGTGCTTCAGAGCAGGGTACGGAAGAACTTGTTTAGGGCGACTCCTTCTTACTTCCTACCTCCATGCCTTCGCTTCTCTGGAGTTCCACTCACTGTCACGTGCCCACTGCAAGAAGATTTACTAGCCGTTAGTAAAAATAGAGGGATGAATCATGATGACACACAATGATTTTTGAAATCGAGGCCTGACCCCAAGGAAAAAGATTTCGATTCCCCGTTGTAGATGCAATTTAAAGTCCGGGTTTGCGATTATTATTCAATTACAATATTACTCAATTTTTAGCTAATGACATGTCGCATAATTTTTTTTTTTTTTTCATCGTTTGATTTCAATTAAAAGTATCGGTATTTGCACAGGAAACAATTGTTTAATTTTGCATTTAACTCTGAATAGGAAAACACGAAAATTACAGTTAGTAAAAATTAGGAGGTTTACTTAAAAATTATATTAAATTCGAAAAAAACTAATGGATCCCACAGCCACGTGATTTGGATTTAAACATTTAATATACAATGAAGCTTCTTCCAAAAGTCACCAGCATTTCCCAGAGTAAAAGTAAACACTTACTTCTGCTCAGCATCACCTCTCTAAGACGAGTACCTCCATCAAAGACCAAAATAATTAGAAACGGGGATGATAGTCTTAGAGAGGATTTAATATATTTTACAGTGCATCAGTGCGAGATCCAAAAAAATCCGGACCACCTGGTAGCCCCTACACGGTTGGCGGCCACCTCTCTAAGACTACCACTTCCAAAAGTGACCAGCATTTCCAAAAAATATAAACAAACACTTCACTGAAATCATCTCTCTAAGATCATTACCTCTACAGAAGACCAAAATCAAGGAAACGTGGTTGGATATCTTAGAAAGGATTTTTACTCATAGTAGTTACATTTATTACAATTACGTGTAAACCGTAAGGAAACGCATAAGCGGAAGAGCGGTTATGTCGCTGAATGCTGGTAGTTAGACCTAGGTTCGATTTTCAGAGAAGCGGCTGACTGCGTGGGCGTTTTCGTGTTTTTTCCCTTATGTAACGTGGATACGAGCCAGTTTTCCTTAGAAAGCCCTCCACCTTCATTTCTTTTCATTCTTCATTTCCCTCCACCTTCATAAAGGCTATCTGTCTGATAGCCTTTATGCGCTTTCGTATAATCAAATAATTAAAAAACAAATTAAGGAAACTTACTCTTTTTGCTTCCTGGGTTGCGCACCAAATAAATCATAGTGGGAGCTTGCCTGAAACATATCAGAACGGAAAATTAAATTAATTTTATAAGTCAGCGTGGTGAAAAGTGATACGCCGTTTATAGCGAACCAACGAAATACATGTTATTTTAAATTCTAAGAATCATTCACATTAATAAATTCAATTTCAAACTGAATATTAGGACTGATTTTTGGACTTGCGTTTAATGGAAAAGCTAGTAAGAGATTCAATACATGAACAAAATTAAACGCTACCGGAATGACATATTATGAAAATTACGAACTGCAAATAATATACCACGATTTCTCTTAACTTGCAAAGTTCATTCCAAAGTACCAGAATCCTGCCTAGTTACTTTTTTTATTTATACTTAGAAAATATGTCTACTGATTATTCGATCATAATGCGAATTATACAGAAACACGTTAATATATAAAATAAGTACTTTATAATAAATAGTTACAATTAATTTCCACTTCTTGATTTGGGATTGCAAAACGAGAAACCTTTCCTTTAGGGGGTCGCCTTTAATAATTTTCAGGTTTGAGACTAAGGAATACAAAGGAATACAAAGGAACTTTTCCTATTTTCCGCTCGCTGCTATCCCTAAACTGGGGTAGGCCATGAAGTTATTATTTCATAGTCGAATGCTGGAATTTTAACTTTTGCAAACACTTGAATTTAGCTATTTCAGGTGCTTCCAAGGGCCTCCTATCTGCGACATACAGAGAATTGCATCACTGCAACATAGAGGTAGGGGCGCCCTTAAAAACTTAAAAGAAAACGAATTCTATTATCTACATATACTTAAAGATTCTAAAGTTAAAAGTAAATTGGAGTCAAATCAAGGCTATTCCTCAACTATATTAATATTAACAATCGTGTAAAAGGGGTTTAATACAAAATCAAACCATATCAAAATTCAAATAAGAATAGTAGTACAAATTCTAAAAATAAAAATTAAAAGCAAAAGGGAAAAAAATACAGGATAAAAAATATAAAAATAATAATTAATCTTCTTTTATAAAAAAATTCTGATAAAATATTCTAATTCCTTAATAAAATATTCTAATTCTGACCTCATCAAATGAAAATGAATTAAAGCTTCTATATATATGTAATGGAATCCGTCTTAAAGTTTAAACGCGTAAATGTAGTTCAGCAGGACATTAAAAGGACCCCCTAAGCCTTCGGGCCCCTATGTGACGGCATTCCTTGCATACACTTATTTACGCCACTGTTGGTATTTTATAAGTTTTGACGTTCTAAATATATTTCAAAATTTAAAGAAATGAAAAAAAAAAAAAAAAAAAAAAAAAAGAAAGAAAAGAAAAAAAAAAAAAAACTCTCTTTTCAGAATGATAAAAAAAACTAACAAAATTAAATTATATAATAAATATGTTACATCAATCGATGTACCTTGAAATTCAAATTCTTTTCAATTTATTTACGTATAGCATATTCTTGTAGCTTTAGGCTTAGGTTTCAGAATAATCCCGCTTCTGATTTATGTTAACTTCCTTAATCTTAATAACTTACACGTAACGTATTCGTAAAAGTACATAACATAACAAACGTACTTACTGCATCGTACCATTAAACATTTCAAGCGTACATCCTCTCAATGTATATATTTTAAAATTATAAATAGGACGACATCCAGAAATTAGCTGTTGCCATATCTCAACAGATATTTTGTCTAATAACAATTAAATAATTTACAATCGTGCTTACATATCTAAGAGGAAAAATCCAGCATTGTGTTTTAGTTCTAGTGATAAGAATAAATTTTGGCCCCCCCTGACCTAGGCTCCCTTTTATCCGGTGAACAATTTTGCCACCTCCACGCGGCGGCCTTGATAGCAGTTCTTTCAATCATGGCCGTACAAAGAATAGGAATGTACAACGTTCTTCAGTTCATTAAAAAAAAATCTGATGTGTACACCACATGACTTCCTTGTACGGAATATTAAATTATACGCATTTTCTCTTGCATTTAATTTAAACTTATTAGATTGAATTAAACCTACTTCGCCGACAACGCATAAACCACAATAGAATAAATGCATTCTTTAAAATTCACTTTGTTTACCATAGCGACACTCTGGCGCTAGGTTCACTTAACAGTATTATATTTCATTCATATTATAACTCAGAACGCACAAAATTTATAGCATTTAAAGAATTATCCAATCGTTGCCACATGTTCCATTCAAATAATAAAGCTAGAACGATGTATAAAAGAAATGAAACAAACAAAACAAAAAAGAAACAGTTTTTCACAGACGATTGAGTATTTCTCATTCAATTAATTCAGTTTTCACTTCGCGACAAGGCAAAAATACAGAAAAACTCAAAATATCTGTATTAAAATTTACGAAGTAAATCTTAAACGCATATTTCCTCGAAAAAATTCTAGAAAGGATTAAGCATGATTTAAATAATAAATGAAGGCGTTATCTTTGTTGTTGGGAAGCTAAGTTTCTCTAGATTGGCAACAAATCCGCTATCCTGCTGTTTCAAATGTAAACAAGAGCAATGGCCGCCATCAAATTAGGCTTAGCGGTACTTAAACAATTTTAAAATTGTTGATAATTCTAAAATATTGCATACAGATTTACTAAAGGCATAAAACCCTTAACCGGAAGATAAAGCAACATAATTCAATCATTTTTAAAGCAAAAAATGTACAATTTACAATCATATAAGAGTAAAGAAACTGAGATCACTGAGCCGGGTAACAGAGTGGATATATATATAAATATATTTATATACGTTTGGTGCGGCCGATTGCAACCAAAATACGAGGTGCACATCTACATGTTATAGCAGTCCTATATACAAAATTTCAGCGTTCTGAGGCTACTCATTTTTGAGTTATGCGTACGTACGTACAGACGCCACAAAAAATTCTCTTCAGAATTCATTTTAAAGCAGTTTTATAATTTTTTTGGGGGGAGGAAAAGAGTGTTTTATTCTGTCCTTACGTACAGATATCACGGAAATACATCGTTAAATTGCATTCGATAGCACATTTTACGGAATGAGTCGTGATTCGTACTGAGAAATGTATCAATGAAGGCCAGCAATTTGAACATGACACCATTTGGAACATTTTGTTTGACCAGTGAATTAAGCATATCCGGGTATTTTAAATAGTGTCTAACCTTTTAAAAGGGAAGCACTACAAGTATTTTGGTCAACTGTGCAGTCGGCGATATCCTGATCTGCATTAGAATGGCGTTCGCGAAATGTTGAGTGTTGTTGCGCTGAAGATCTATTCGATTTTGTGTGGAGGAAATTCAAGGTACCGGAAGTGCAGCTTGAGAAAATATATCATAGAGATAAAACCACAAAATCTAAATTTAGCGAACCTATTGGAAGGTGGGTTGTCATCTTTCAGCTAGCTGCCAGGAAAGGTGCCAAATTGCGATTTGAAGAATCGCTTAAATCGGGGGGGGGGAAGTCGATTTCGCTAAGGTTTACGATGAATTTTCGGTAAATTTTCTTATAGACAAACGAGATATTTTTCAGCAAACTGCGGCTTCGTGAGTCTTTTATGCTGAATTAACTTTTTATCAGTACAGTCACTGCGATGTGAACCAAAAGCAAGTTCTGCGTTTAGCACCAAGTTTGTGGTCTAAATTCTTCGTTGAAATTTTAGCAAATCCTTTAAAGAACAGGGAGGCTGGGAGGAGTTCCAAAGAAGAGCGAAAAATGAGTTCGCAAATTTTTTACCTGAGAATGGATCACTTTCTCTCCTTAAACATCCTTATAAAGTGAATCAAGCTGAATTCATGAGAATACCTAATCCTGAAAGCGACGACAAATCTACTAATGTGAACAACTCTTTAATAAGGTCTATTCACGGTAAGCAATCTCAGAATAAAGATTTCGAGCTAAAACGATGTAGAGTATTTTCGGTGCAGAAATTTCAATTAGAAATGAATTCGGAAAGTGACCTGCTGGAAAGTTCTCAGCAAACCGACTCAGAAAGTCAATTAGAAGCTGAATCGGAAAGTGAACGGGCTCAAAAAGGGACGCCTGCATCAGAAAATCAATCAAAGGATATCTCAGAAAGTGAATCGTAACAAGAACAACTAAGGTCCGAATCAAGAAATCGTCAGAAGATGACTCAGAAAGTGAATCGCAGCAAGAAGAACCAAAGCCTGGATCGAAAAATCAGTCAGAAGAGGACTCTGAAAGTGAATCGGAACAAAATTGAAGGTCTGGGTGTGAATCTCGATTAGAAGATGACGCAGAAAGTGAATTGCAGCAAGAGGTACTAAAGTCTGAACCTCAATCTCGATCAGATGAGGACTCTGAAAGCGAAACACTGCAGAAGCTATACTGAAACTTGATTCGGAATGTAAATTTCAGCAGAAAGAAAGACCGATTCGTAAAGCCAGTCAAAAGTTCGCTCAAGAAAGTAAAGTGGAATCGAAAAAAAAGACCAATTCGGAAAGTCAGTCGCAGAAGTATACTCGGCAAAGTGAAGTGCAGCAGAAACAAAAATTGACTCGGGCGAAAAACCAAAGCAACTAAAATCTGACTCTGAAAGTCTGCAAAAAGCTGTTTGAGGGTGAAACTTAATTACAGTTTGAAGCAATGTGACCAGCTTGTGGAACTTTAATGTTTAAAAAGGTATGTTCAATGGCAGTGAAACTAATAAACTAATGGCCATGTCTTAATGAAAGACTGCAATCATTAAATCCATATTAATTTTTACCATTTTTCTTAACATTGTATTATTAAGTGAAATTTTGATGTATGGTTTTCGAATGTTTTTAAGTTTTAACATTATAAATTCCCTTTTTAGAGTTTCTTTTAAACCATTTAGACCTGGTATGTATTAACATTTTAAGTGTTTAGCGGTGTACTTGTGGACATCGTTATCACTTTAAAAATGCACGCAAGATATTTTAAGTTAGCATTTAATTAATCCGAGATCTTTAAAATTACAGGTAGGTGAAAATTATAATATAGTTTTAATGAAAGTAAAGAACACTGTTAAATCTTGTAAAAATAAGCAATTATAAATTCAAAAAGATCCGAGACACATTTTCCTTTGAACAGCTTGTAATTTTTTGTTTCTCGTTTATTTAATTGTTTTAAGGTTGTAAGCATTTTTATGTAACCTCGACTTGCAAATATTTTTGCTGAATAAGAAATTTCACTCTCCAATAGCTTTGAAAGATTATACATGGCAGTTTCATACAATAATAAAACCTCTAGCAAACAGATTGTACATCTTTTCAAATAACCTCAAATAATTTCGTCGAATAAGAAATTTCAGTTCCTGATACGTTTAAAAAAAGTTATACTTTGCAGTTTCATACAGAAATAGAACTTCTCTAGCAAAAATCTATCACCTTTATCCAATTTAAGTGGATTTTGACGTGCCTGATATTCTGATGTAAAACATTTACTTGGTCGATTATATGCCAAGCTCGAAAATTAGAATTCTTGGCATTAATTAACCATAAAATAACATCCACTACCTATAAATCTTGCAATCTTAATTTTATTCTGGGTATTAAGCCGAAGTCTGAAATACTTAGTAGCAGATAAAGTATTCTTAGTTCGAGAAAAATTTATTTCTTGTATCTAGAAATAATGTTTGCAATAATAATGAACCCAAATATTTGTTGCGCTTTTGAACAAATTTTAGTAATCATCAGTATCGAAATAATGTTCATTTGGAACAGATAATCGTGAAACGAACTGTGAATTTCTTCTGTTCCTGTCATCATAATCATTCCATCAGCCACTGTGCTCAACACCGCTAATTAAACCAATTATCCTAGTTAGCCTATGTTACTAATGTATAAACGTTGCATATTCAAGTCCTTTAAAATTATGTGTCATTCCTTTCAATTTAGGCTTAGCAGCGCGGTAAAATCATTGAAAACTGGTAGTTCGTCCGAGGCTCGAATCCACCAACGGGCTGGCTGTATGGGCGTTTTCGTAGTTTCTCTATGTATAACATGTATACGACCAGTTTTCTTTAGAAAGTCTTGCACGAAAGCATCACTTTCCTTAGGTTTAACTTGGCTTAGCCCACAGGGTTAACTTAATTAACTTAGCCCTCGAGGTTTTGCTGTACTTAACTAAACGAAACCTTTCAATCTGATATCAGGAAATTCTCGGATGTTTCAATTTTTTAATACTGTTCTTGCATGTATACCTCAAGATAATTATAGCAAGCAAGGTTTTTAAATACATTTGAAATTTTATCGAATATAGGCACATTAGTTTTCTTACGATTTGATTATCTACGGTTATTTACTTATGACAGATTCTTTTTAAGAAACGATATTAAGTTTAAATCCATATGCATTTTCATACGTACGTTTATGTGCATTTTAAAACTGGTACCATAGCAAACATGGCTTCTATGCAGAGTCGTAGCTAGGGTTTTCAGCGCACAGGGACAACTGAAGATTTCGCGCCCCCTACTGCTTGCCAAAGGATGGAAAACATTTAGGAATAAATTCTAAAATGTCGTAATATTAGTTTGGCGCCCTTTGGATTCTGCGCCCGGGGACAGATGCCCCCCTCTAGCTAGCCCCTGCTTCTATGGTAATACCATGATCTGAATAATCCTAATGCATAACCCATATAGTATAGTAAGTATAGAATAGTATATTAAGAATCCATCGTTATATAAATAAACCTGCTTGATGTTCTTTATCTGAACGTTTTTGTTTCCCCATAGTTATATTAACGTATTTTGAGTATTGGGCAATTTGCGAGAGGATTCATTCCGTATAGAACATTTTAAGGCAATCGAGCTGAAATTTTCGTTATGGAAGGGGAAAATGAGAACAATTCTGCAGTCAAAGCGTTCTCCGAGATTCGATGCAAGATTAGTCTTGAACTATTTGGTAGTTACCCACTGAACTAACTGACTGTTTAAATGTCTTAACTTAGTGCCCGATAAGTTAAGACATTTAAAAAGTCAGTATTTTCAGCTTCTGCAATTAATTACAATTCAGTAGTTCAATATAATTCAACAGTTATATTTAGATTTTTGATATAAGAATTTTAAAATGTTTAAGCAAAGATTGGCTGTATTTTTGACAATACATTCAGTTACGTACTGCGAATTTAACAGTATAGGACTGACTGCAGTTATAACCATGAGTGAAAAAGATAGGATTTTAAATTGCATATCTTGTTTGCATCTTTTAAATTGAATATTTTTTAATTCTTAACACAGTTTCCAAGGGGAACAACAACGTTTCCGTTTTCAGAACGTACATAAAACTTTGCAAATGTATCATTTTATTTCAATTTAGTTTATTGAGAAAAGGAATTGCAAATGTATCATCTTTATCGAACACATACCAAACAATTTCCTCCAGAAAAATATAGGCCCTGAGATCAAAATTTCTGTGATTAAGCATAATTTCGTCATTAGCTCATTTGGATTGTGATATAATTTTCATAAGCATGGCATTCACACTTTTTAGGGTATTATTTGAATAAAATGGGGTGAAACAGAATGGCACAATTAAAACCATTTTATTAAAAATATTAATTAGAAAACTATAATATGCTTGTGAGAGATAAGAATAATACGCTTTGAGGACTTCGCTACTTACAGATGCAGGTGAATCAGCCCCCCCCCCCCCAAAAAAAGAGGTTACAATCATCGGCATTTTTTTTTTTTTTTTTTTACTTATTACGTGCTCCGGCCTTAGGAATACACTACACGAAAAAGGAGGAATGCCCCGTGGAGGACTTTTTAAGGAAAACTGCCTCCTATCCACGTTACAGAAGTCACCTGACTAGCTCTCGAGCCTCCAGTCTGCTTTTAAGAGACAAAGCGCTCAAAACTTCTTCACCTCATTTAAATAATATATATATTAAACTACAGATTTCACAGATGCAGGCCCTAAACTGGAATCTGTAAGGTACTGGTAAGAGTAGGGGAAAATATCTCTTGCTGGTTAGCCAGTATACAGACGAATGTATCAAAGTATGCACATTACACATGGGGAAAACCCCGAAAACGCTCATGTAGCCAGCCCGTTCTTCGGAACTCGAACACCGGACCAAACTACCAGTGTTCAACGGCTTTTGCCGCTGGTGGGCAAAGTATCAGCATTTGAAAAGTAATTACTGTGGAGCTAATACTTTTTTCCAGAGTGTAGGCAGATGGAACAAGTTGTTTAGCAGCGCTTGTTAGGGTAGGTAAAAAAAGTTTGCAGAAGCTTCAGAGCAATTGAAATCGCAAGACGTTTAGAAAAGTGGTTTCGCTTGCAGGTGCGAGTCGCGATTCGTTGTCCTGATCGCGTATCTGGAGAGTGGACATACTATGGCTACCGATCGTTACTTTGCCTCTCAGACAAGGTTGCGTAAAGCCATCCAACGCAAACGCATCCTGTAGAACAATGGGCCCACAAGCGGAGGAGCGGAAACGTCCTTGAACACTGGTAGTTCGGTTCGAGGTTCGAATCCCACGAACGGGTTGGCTGCATGGGTGTTTTCGTGGTTTTCCCCATGTGTAACGTGTATACGAGCCAGTTTCTCTTAAAAAGTCCTCCACGGAGGCATCCCTCCCTTAAGGCAGATAGCCCTCGAGTGCTTTGCTATAATCTAATAAACCAAACCAAACCTGTAGAACAATACTCACCAAACTCGACACTCCATACTCAAGAATTGCTGCAAAAGTTTAAATGGGAAGTCGGGTGTCTGCCCCCATATAGCCTAGGTTTATCCCAAGTTAATTTCTTTCCTCAGAATTGAAGGATCATTTATCTGGAATGAGATTCTCTTCAAACAGTGATGTGAAAACAACCACCTAGAAGTGGCTCAATGAGTAGAGACATGATTTCTGCAAAACCGGGTTAAACAAGTGGTGCTGTGTTCAGATAAATACCTAAATAGGTTTGGTGATTATGTGGAAAAATGATGGACCAAGTGTGCCTCTTAATTTCCTTTTGTATTTTCTGTCTATTTTTAATAAATAATTTTTGTTACTCTTGCAACCTCCTTTTTTTTTTTTTTTTTTTTTAATCCACCCTTGTATTTCTAAAAAAAATTGTTTAATGCGAATTACCTAAAATTGCCTGATATTTCAGTAATAACAGTTTTAGAGGAAATGTGAACAATTAATAATAAAAACTAGAATTTCAAGTAAAAGCAGAAAAAGACTAGGCAAGTGTGCGTTCGCTAATGAATGACGCACTTTAATTACTTAAAAATTCTAATGACTTAAAAAAAAATCTTACTTAAAAATTCATTATTTAAATACGACTAATTTAAAGTTATGAAAATGCTTAATTTTCAAATATTAAGCATTTCTTTTCTTCCAGTCTTCAACACAATTCAGTACGGTGAGCAGTTTAAGAATAAATTTTTAAGAAATTGTCTCGATATTGTCGGTGCAGAAAACGAAGCTTGACAAGAACTCGTAAACTCGTAAAATGAATTAATGAAAACTTAACCACGAGTTGACTGGGAAAGTGAACATCAGAAATGCTCAATAGAAACTTATACAGAAGGCTGTTTAGGATTCGACTCGGAATGTGAATTCCAACGGTTGCGACTGAAAATCGGTTCGGAAAATCTACAAGATCCTCATAGAGTGTGCAGGAAACTGGTTTTCAGTCTGAAATAAAACACCAAAGGAAGAGAGATGTTAAGAAAGCTTAAGAGGAAGAGGATTCGGTTTCTTTTGCTTATGGCAAAACACTCGAGAGCTATATGCCTAAGAGGAGGGAAACCTTCGTGGAGAACTTTCTAAGGGAACTAGCTCGCATACACGTAACGCCATGCAGCCAGCCCGGTTGCTGGATTCGAACCTCGGACCGAACGACCAGTGTTCAGCGACTTTACCGCTCGGCCGCTGGTGGGCCAACGAGGAAGTGGAAGTAAAATGAATCAAAATGTAGTTATGCGGATTGAGTGCCTAGTCCTTGAAATACGAATGTACAAGAGATGCAGAAGAGAATTTTAATACATTAAAGTAGTCACACTGGGGCAAGTGAAACGAATAGGTAAACCTTTAGAAGTAATTGTAACATTTAAAATTGCATAAATTTTCTCTACCTATTTTTTCAGCATTGTATTTTCAAGCAAAAATTTTTATGGGATGGTTTCTTAATAGATGAACCATTAAGCAAAATAAGTAGATGCTTAGAACATCGAGCAAAAGCGGCATCCCAAAAAAGACTCGAGAACACCAAAATGTTTCATCTTTGACGGACTTGACAAAGTTATGCGCCTGAATCTCTTGGAGCTGCTAAAATTGTGCTTCGCTTTTTTATTAGACCAGCAAAAATGTACTGTATTCATATTTTCGCAAAATGTTTCATTGCCACTTTTATCACGGAATGAGCAGTACATTTAAATTAAGACCACAAGCGTAAACATACAAAGGGACACCAGCATATTTTAAGCGCCTCTAAATGTCTTAATCCGAGACATATATTAGTATTTTTAAATCAATATGCAAAGCACTTATAAATTAGTATTTGCGTTATTCGTTTTTTTTTTTTTTAACTGTAGATTGGGTAACAATTTTAATGAAGTTAAAGAAAAACTCTTGTAAAAATGCTTCAGAAGATCCTATAGGAAATTTCTCTTTTTTTCAGCAACTTCAAAACTTTTTTTTTTCATGTAATTAATAATCAGTTAATAATCATTTGTCATTCTAATTTTTGTCCAATTAACCTCAACTTTTATAAACCTTATCGATGGCCGAGCGTTAAAGCCGACTGGATACTGGTAGTTTTTCCGAATTCAAACACAAGGTGAATAAGGGAAGCCGCCCGGACACCCTACTACGGAAGCCGCCCGGACACCCGGGCGGCTTCCGTAGACTATTCGGGTATTGTCCGGAGTCCACAAGTGTCTAGGATAAGCCACTCCTGATTCTCAAAGAGCACCGGGCCC
Source organism: Stegodyphus dumicola (assembly GCF_044657685.1). Lineage (NCBI taxonomy): Eukaryota > Metazoa > Arthropoda > Arachnida > Araneae > Eresidae > Stegodyphus > Stegodyphus dumicola. The sequence continues at coordinate 188,392,219 of NC_140776.1, read as the reverse complement.
ACCAGCGGCCGAGCGGTAAAATCGCTAAACACTGGTAGTTCGGTCCGAGGTTCAAATCACGCGAACTGGCTGGCTTCTTGAGCGTTTTCGTGGTTTTCCCCATGTGTAACGTGCATACGCAGGGGCGTAGCTAGAGGGGGCAAGGGGGCATCTGTCCCCGGGCGTAGAATCCAAGGGGCGCCAATCTGATGTTACGATATTTTAGAATTAAATGTTTTCCATCCTTGGCAAGCAGTAGGGGGCGCGAAATCTTCAGTTGTCCCTGGGCGCTGAAAACTCTAGCTACGACTCTGTGTATACGAGCCAGTTTCCCTTAGAAAGTCCTCCCTTAGGCAGCTAGCGCTCAAGACTAGCCGTAATCTCATAAAACCAAACCAAACCGTTCGTTTGGAGAGGTGTTGATGCACTCAGGTAAACAGAAATATACCTGCATTTGCAAGTAAAACATTATATACATAAGAGTAGTCGAAGCCCTGAGTTATATCACTCATGATGATACACTAAAATACACGTTGAGTTACAAAGACGTATTTCGTACATATAACTAAGACGTTAATATATTTATACACTGTCCTGAGTGCATTAGCTCTGCACAGAAAGGCGCAAAGTCTTCAATATGAAGCGTACCATGTGACCGTGTGGGAAATGTTATTAGCATTATTAATTGCCCTGCAGAATTTTGTCGTAGCTACATACTTCTATCTGAATGCGGCTATCTACGTGCGTCTGATGAATATGTTACGGTGAAACACCGAAATATGGAGAATGTCGACTTTCACCGGTGAATGTCAACATTCACATAGTCTCTTGGTGTATGTCCGAAATATTTTCCAAATACTCTTATTTCTAACTTACACCGGTCAATGTCGACATTCAGTCTCTTGGTGAATGTTGAACATATAACAATATTATATTTTCTTCTCTGTCATTCAGTCGCGAATAAACGCACTTGAAACTTGAAATAAGAACTTAAGAACATGAAAACCTAAAACACACAATACATTCAAAATCAGAAAGGAAAATAATAGAAGTCAAAAACTTACTTAATTATACAGTACGTTCTAAATGAGAAAATAAAATAACAGTCATAAAAAACTTACTAAATTATGTGATTCAAATCTTATTTATTGCAACAACTTAAACTATTATGGCACTATATGACCTTTCTTTTCGACTCTTTTCACCAGAGCATATCTGTCATTGTCGATATACACCGGTGAGGGTCCGAATATACAAGAATGTAGTGAAATATTCCTTCTTTCACCGACGTATTTGGTGAATGTGGATATTCTCCGGTGAAAGTCGACATTCTCCAATTTCGGTCTTTCACGGTAAGCAACAAGTAAAGAGTAACAAGCGAATGCGATTCGAACAGAGGCGAATGGGCTGCATCGTTGGATTACTACACGGCAGCTTCACTTTGAAAGCAGGGTACTACAAGCGGTCGGACGGAAAAAACGCTGAACACTGGTAGTTCTACTCTGCTTCGATTCCGGCGAGCTGCATGGGCTTTTTCGTGGTTTTCCCCATGTGTAATGTGCTTACGAGCCAGTTTCCCTTAGAAAGTCCTAAACGGAGACATTTCTCCCCTTAAGCAGATAGCCCTAGTATGCTTTGACATAATTTGCTAAACTAACTAAAATTGTATATTGAAATAGACTCGCAGCATTACGCGGAATGTAGGTTCTGACCGGCTGCATTTTTTATCTGATTTCTGAAATGCCAGACTGGCTTCTTAAAGAACTCTCATTGCCTGTCGCAGTAAGCTGTACTGTTTTGTTGTTCTTAACTCGTATATTTCCTCACCAGGCACCGAGTGGTTAAGAATTCTGAATTACTGGTAGTTCGACATGGTTTCGGTTTGACCCCAGCTTAACGGGCTGGCTGCACGGCAATATTTTTGTGGTTTTCGCCATGTATAGGGTGAATATGAGCCGGTTTACCCCTGAATATCCTCCACGAAGGCATTCCACCTCTTAGGCAGATAGCTCTTGTAACTCAGACGTCCTCAAATGACTTACCTTAATTATTTTTGAATTTCTTAAATGAGATACATTTTTTTACTATATTTTCCAAGTGTGAAATGGGGGGGGAGGGAGCAAGTGCAGTACACATACTTGCAAAATAAATATACGAATCGTTAAATTCTAATGGTGAGGTTATTTAAATACAGCAAAGCACATGGGAGTCATCTGTCTAAGGGAAGGGACGCCTTTGTGGAGGACCTTCTAAGAGGAAACTAGCTCGTATTCACGTTACTCATGTGGAAAGTAAACATGCAACCAACTCTCTCGCCTGAAATCAAAGCCAGGTCGAACTCTCAGCATTTGCCAGTTTTAATCACTTTGCCATTGGGGGCTATACGTTTGCAATGTAATTTTTTAATATTGTCTGAAATGGGGAGGAGGGAGGAAGTGCAGTACACATACTTTTAAAATAAGTAAACGATTCGTTAAATTCTAATGGTGAGGTTATTTAAATGTACTGTTTTGTTGTTCTTAACTCGTATATTTCCTCACCAGGCACCGAGTGGTTAAGAATTCTGAATTACTGGTAGTTTGACATGGTTTCGGTTTGACCCCAGCTTAACGGGCTGGCTGCACGGCAATATTTTTGTGGTTTTCGCCATGTATAGGGTGAATATGAGCCGGTTTACCCCTGAATATCCTCCACGAAGGCATTCCACCTCTTAGGCAGATAGCTCTTGTAACTCAGACGTCCTCAAATGACTTACCTTAATTATTTTTGAATTTCTTAAATGAGATACATTTTTTTACTATATTTTCCAAGTGTGAAATGGGGGGGGGAGGGAGCAAGTGCAGTACACATACTTGCAAAATAAATATACGAATCGTTAAATTCTAATGGTGAGGTTATTTAAATACAGCAAAGCACATGGGAGTCATCTGTCTAAGGGAAGGGACGCCTTTGTGGAGGACCTTCTAAGAGGAAACTAGCTCGTATTCACGTTACTCATGTGGAAAGTAAACATGCAACCAACTCTCTCGCCTGAAATCAAAGCCAGGTCGAACTCTCAGCATTTGCCGGTTTTAATCACTTTGCCATTGGGGGCTATACGTTTGCAATGTAATTTTTTAATATTGTCTGAAATGGGGAGGAGGGAGGAAGTGCAGTACACATACTTTTAAAATAAGTAAACGATTCGTTAAATTCTAATGGTGAGGTTATTTAAATGTACTGTTTTGTTGTTCTTAACTCGTATATTTCCTCACCAGGCACCGAGTGGTTAAGAATTCTGAATTACTGGTAGTTCGACATGGTTTCGGTTTGACCCCAGCTTAACGGGCTGGCTGCACGGCAATATTTTTGTGGTTTTCGCCATGTATAGGGTGAATATGAGCCGGTTTACCCCTGAATATCCTCCACGAAGGCATTCCACCTCTTAGGCAGATAGCTCTTGTAACTCAGACGTCCTCAAATGACTTACCTTAATTATTTTTGAATTTCTTAAATGAGATACATTTTTTTACTATATTTTCCAAGTGTGAAATGGGGGGGGAGGGAGCAAGTGCAGTACACATACTTGCAAAATAAATATACGAATCGTTAAATTCTAATGGTGAGGTTATTTAAATACAGCAAAGCACATGGGAGTCATCTGTCTAAGGGAAGGGACGCCTTTGTGGAGGACCTTCTAAGAGGAAACTAGCTCGTATTCACGTTACTCATGTGGAAAGTAAACATGCAACCAACTCTCTCGCCTGAAATCAAAGCCAGGTCGAACTCTCAGCATTTGCCGGTTTTAATCACTTTGCCATTGGGGGCTATACGTTTGCAATGTAATTTTTTAATATTGTCTGAAATGGGGAGGAGGGAGGAAGTGCAGTACACATACTTTTAAAATAAGTAAACGATTCGTTAAATTCTAATGGTGAGGTTATTTAAATACAGCAAAGCACATGAGGGCCATCTGTCTAAGGGAAGGGACGCCTTTGTGTATAGAGATCTTAAATAGGTTTCCTATATATACTTTGTTCCAAACTAAGTTTTTTAATTCACATATCTTTAAAGGTTATTTACCATTAAAAATCTGTTTTAGTTAAACTTTTGTATCTGTACATTAAAGCACAACACTTACCAAACAATTATCTACAAGAAGCGGCAGCAACGCTGTTCATAAGCCAACGTTAAACGAAATACGTTGTTTTTAACCTCTTATAACAGTGTTACTTGATTTCAAATAAGTGTATAAAAAGAGTTTTTTAGATATGTCATTCAGTTTCATCTTTATTTATTGAAATAACAATCCTATATTTCTTACTTCTACAAAACTTTTACTTCAATCGAAATGAGGATGGCAGTATATTTTCTTGCTGGAAGTGTCTAGTACGCGCTTATATCTTAATAGAGAAAATGCCCTATAAAGGAAAATTTCCCATTTTTACATAATCGTACATAATTTAAAGTTTTCTGCTTTCCTTTAAGTTCTTTTATTAAATAGAATTTTTAAAATATTTGATTCACTTAATTATCACACTAAATTCTAGAGAATGTTTAGTCTAAATGGGAGTTAGCCCAGATTAATAGTCCCGAAACGGCATTTTCAGTTGTATCACTTAAATGGGATATATAGCTTTTAAGATTGTTGCCACAAAATATTATCACCTTGTATTATATTTAAAGAAAATAAATAATGGAGAATTTGCATGAATGTATGCATGTTTCTCGCATTGTGAAAAAACAACGATACCTAGAGTCATCCAATTTTGAATTACATAGTCCTCCACTCTAATGTGGGCATCTGGAAGCCCGAATTTAGAATTTATTTTATTGTCTATTTCATATTTTGCAAACTTTTAACGAATTTTTGATTAAAAAAAAAACACTACAATTTCAAAGCAAACAGTGGCAACAGTGTAGGGGAACTCTCTGGTCAGGGCTTAATTTCAAAAATTAGAAGTACCGGAGTCCTATAGAAGACCTTCAGGAAAGAGGAACAAGAATTAATAAAGAATAAGATGACAAATAAAATCATTAACAATTAAAAAATTAAATAATTAAATAATGGTTAACTTAATTAAATAATTAAAATTAAAATTTAATAAAATGCAAAGAGATAAATTAGAATTTAATAAGCAATTTTATTAGTAAAATAAAGTTTTCAAGATCAAATTTCTACTAAAATTAGGTACTCGCGTATTAACGCAACCAGGCCAAAATTCGCATAAATTGCCAAATTTGGCGACACTACTTACGGCAACCCTACGTGTTATACGTAGTTTTGTAAAAAGAGCATGTGGAGATTCACAAAATTTTCCTGCATTTTCGTGCAAATTTTTGTAATTTATTAGCAATTAAACCCTTCCGGTTTCGAATTTGAATAAGTTGCAGAATTATTTTTTCGGCGGAAATCTTTTCCCTGTTGCTTTAGCACTGATTGAAAACCCTATTCGCCATAACCATGTAGACGTCGACTTATTTTTACTTAAAAAAACATCCCAGAATTGCAAAAAAATGGCATTGCGCACACTCTTGACTTTATCCATGTACACTGCTATTTTCTCATAAATTACAAAAATTTGCACGAAAATGCAGGAAAATTTTGTGAATCTCCACATGCAAAATAGCAGTGTACATGGATAAAGTCAAGAGTGTGCGCAATGCCATTTTTGTACAATTCTGGGATTTTTTTTAAGTAAAAATAAGTCGACGTCTACATGGTTATGGCGCATACGGTTTTCAATCAGTGCTAAAAGCAACAGCGAAAAGATTTCCGCCGAAAAAATAATTCTGCAACTTATTCAAATTCGAAACCGGAAGGTTTTCATTGCTATTTTATATTTTAAAACAAAATAATATAAAAAACTGTATTAAAAATTATCTGTAATTAATAAATGTACATTTTCTTTCTATTCATACTTTTTTACTCAAACTTACAAATCGCGCCAACCTGGTTGCGATAACACCTGAAATTATTCAGTTACATAAAAGAAGTTCTTATTTAGGGCTCCGGTGTGCTCCGGCTAAAGTTATAAGTTATCCCCAAAACTAAGAAGTACTGGAGCCAGGCTCCTGTGGGCTCCGGCGCAATTTAAGCCCTGTCTCTGCTGCATTCGAACTTCTACGACCCGAGAAGACTATTTTAAACTGGATGATCAAATAAAATTTTAAATCTTTTAAGTCATCTGTCATTTCGGCTTCACATAATATCGTTGATCACAGACCCAAGTGTCAGTGTCTGCCTGAAAGAAAAAAAAAAAAAAAAAAAAGTTATAATTCAGTGCATGCCGAATTTATGGGCCTGTAAGTTATTTGTAAATCATCCTGTAAGTCATCACTTTGTTAATGAGAACAACGAAAAATGTTAAATGAGGCCCCTGAGCAAACATTAAGCAGCATACATTCATTAAAACACCTTTGAAGATCATAACTTGAGTGTTCGTAACTCGAGACACCGTTTATCATGGTGGCTTCTTTTGCTCAGATAACGTTTGTGACCCGAGTTTCTGTTATTTCTAATAAGGGACGGACTTACTAGAGAAAATCGGCAAGGATTTGCCTATTACCAAGGTTCCAATGGTAATCCTTAACCTGTTATTATGGATAAATAAATGATGAAATATTAAAAACGAAATGGAGGAAAGAAAGACCATTGCATAAGATAAGCAAAAAAGAAATTATTTACCTTTAAAGGATTCATTGCAAACCTTTAACAAAGTACTGCATTATCCAGTGCCTACTGCTAAAATTAAAAAAAAAAAAAAAAAATTCAGCCCATCTCTCTTAATTTGGGAATCCCTTGGGTTCAAAACCCGGAGGAAACTTAAATGTTTGTAAGTGGATAGTGTCTCTCCGAAAACCTTTTATACTCATTCCACGCATCACCTCGAATTTATCACCTCGCACTGATTAGAAAATGGTTTTGTGAAATCGTAACTGACGTACGAGTACCATAGAAAGAAGAAGTTTTTAGACAGAAATTTTTACAAAGTATACTATGTTCTATTCAAAGCAGAATTTAATTAAAATAGCTATAAAATTTATGAAGTTTGCTTTCAATTTTTATGCAAAATGTTCTATCCCATTTTGTCTCTCCTTTTCTAGATGCAATATTAATATGCTTTCATACTATATGAAGCGCTGAACAGTTATGCGACCACGGAATTTGAACCTAATTTAGTCATCTATACAGTTTAACAACTTCTCTACAATTCCAGAACCTCATCATGACCATCGTTTCTATTTCATTTTCCTTGTTGAACATAAGACCACTTCCAGACTGTTTCGTTCTGAGTTGCTGCATCATCAGTCTTCGTCTGAAATAAACCTTATTTTTCCTTTTTTCTTTATCCACTCTTTTTTATCCACCTTCACCTATTTTTTCAAATCTTCAGCATAAGTCATTTCAAAGAAGCCCGATTTCAGTTTCAGGATTCAGTTTTTCCTGCCAAGAATTATAATCCTTTAACTCAATTTCAGGTTACTATTCAGTGCATCAAATATGCGAATTTCTTCTAAAAAACTGTAAACGTTTTGCCTTTGATGATAATTTTTAGGAGCAATGAAAAAGAATTTGCAAAGTGCATATTTCCCACACAGATCATCGAAAATTCGGCCTAATGATCTTTGAGGAAGGAATGCTACTTCCATGTTCTTAGATTAATTAAATCTAATCGTATAATATTATTAGCCCAGAAGGGTTATTAGTCTCAAAACGGCATTTTGCGTCGAATCACTTTAAAATTCCAAATCACTTTTCAAATTGTTGCCACCAATGTTATCTTCCTGTGTTATGTTTAAAGAAATTAAAAATAATGAAGAATCTGTATGAATGTATGCATGTTACTTCTATTGTCAAGAAAGAACTGTGCCTATACTCATCAAATTCTGAATAACATAGTCTTCCACCCAAATATGAGCAAAAAAATTTTTTTATTTTCTATTTCATATTTTGTAAAAACTTTAACGAATTTTTGATTAAAAAAATCCAACAATTTCAAAGCAGTGGCAATACTGTAGGGAACAACATGTTTTTATTTCTAAATACCCAAATTTTCGAATGTTAATAAGTGGGGGGGGATTCGAATGTTAATATTTAAGGGAGGGGGATTTAATAATGTATAAATAAATTAGTCAAATAAAATAAGTCAAATAAAAATTTGAAGGACGACATTTTTTGAGCCACCTAGTACTCGTATTTTTAACACAACTATCAACAAAAAGAGAATGTTTTTATTTAAGCGACACAAAACAACATGCAATAAAATTGTTTTGTTCTATATTACTTTTAATCACCGCTTACAAACTAAAGATTCTTCACATTTTTAAACATCAGTATTGTTGTTTTTAAATATTTCTCACATATATATAAATAAAAGAAGTCATAATTCGGGTGAATCGCCAGACTTTATACAGAAACATTACATAGGCTTTTTCGATTTAATGTATTTAAGGGAGGGGGGAAACCTTAGTTTTAGCAAATAATGAACTGCGCATGTAAATACTTTAAAAAATTAGTGCTACACAAATAAATGAAATTCGTGTGGTGATTGAAAATACTTAAGTTTTATCCAATTCCACTTTTCATGAATCTGTTTCTCTGATTTCCATATCCTCCCAAATATGATTTCCATATGATTTCCATCCCTCACAAACGACAGGATTTCTGTGTCCTACAGATTTCTGTATTTTTTTCTCTCGTTTACAGTGTCTGGTGTCTGTACATTCATACATATATAAACCAATAATTCATAATCTTTTATAATTTCCATATACCATCTCCAAGGAACACAAATTTAAAACCATCAATGAAAAAATATATAGAATTTAAATAATTATTTTTAATAATTTCAACATTTTGTTTAAATCTGCTAAGAAAAATCTTTAATCGCAAAAATAAATTTTAAATTTCTACCGAGTGATCAAGACCTCTGAATACTTGTTTTTGACTGTTCTAGAAATTATTCGACCGATGTTCAACCTCTAACTCAATATTCGCAGACCACCCCTCGTTGAAAGAGAGAACGCCAATGTAAAATTTAGGGGGAAAAAAAGAAAATCTTAAAGCTTTCATATTTTATATTACACCTAAGAGGGCGTTATTTTAACGTTTTGTGTGTTACCTTTATTTATTAAATATATTTATTCTTCGCACTTGAACAACAGAAAATTCAATTCAACAGCAATATCACAAAATGTTTAGAAAGAACATAGCTTTAGAATTTTCGATAAACAGTCAAAAATGGGTTTTTTTTTTTTTTTTTTTTTTTTTTTTTTTTTTTTACAGTGTTGCCATTTCTTGCTTCGAAACCGTTGAGTTTGTTAATGTAAAATTCGTTAAAGTTTTACACAATTTGAAATAGATAATAGAACAAATTAGAAATTCATGCTTCCAAGTGCCCATGTTCGGTTGGAGGACTAAGTTATTCAAAATTGGATGGCTCTAGGTATAAAGTATTTCTCCTGCTCTCTTAGCATGCCTTCGTGGTGTGGTGGGCTGCACGATGGGCGCATATTTCTAGAGGTCCGTGGTTCGATTCCCGGAGAGAGTGGGAGGGATTATTCAGTTACAGGAAAGCACACGAGGGTTATCTGCCTAAAGGGAGGGATGCCTTCGTGGAGGACTTTCTAAGGGAAACTGTTTCGTATACACGTTACACATGGGGAAAACCACGAAAATGCCAATGCAGCCAGCCCGTTCGCGGGATTCGAACCTCGGACCGAACTACCAGAGTTCAGCGTCTTTACCGCTCGGCCGCTGGTGGGCCTCGATTCCCGGAGAGGGCGTTAGACCTTTTTCACATCTTCTGCTTTCAAAAAATACTTAGCGTCTGTACATAATGTCAATAAGGTATCGTTGTTCTTCCACAGTGTGACAAATATTCATGCATTGATGTAGATTCTTCATTATTTCGTTTCTTCAAATACAATGCAGGGCGATAATATTGGGTGGCAACAATTTGAAAAGGGAATGAGTGTAGCGAGTGAAACGATGCAAAATGCCATTTTGAGACTTTTGGGCTTAAAAAAAAAAAAAAGCAACCAGTAGATGTTTTCATGCTTCTCCTACACACACACACAAGAAGGAAAAGGGGAGAAAAATTTAGCAGAAATTTATTTGTTCTTGAAGAAAAGGAACTTTAGTCTTACTGCTGTCGAAATCGATATTCAAAATCTACATTATACTAAGGTTGCTTCTTTTGCGTAATTTTAAATTCCATCTGTATCCAAATAAATCACCAAACAGTTAACTGTTTTGTGATTTTTATAATTTATTTTGACAACTTTACTTGAGTTTGAAAGAAATTCGTTGTCTTATATTTACTTCCTTGTAAGATGTAAAAAGGAAGTATTGTAATCGCGAAAAATTTCGGTTATCATATTCCAACAAAAATATTCATTTTGACCGCTATCGAATGCAATTTAACGATGTTTTCGCGTCACATCTGTAAAAACTGTTTCTTTTTTATTTAATGTTTTATACATCGTTTTAGATTTATTACAGTATTTGAATAGAACTTTTCGTAATTCTTCAGATGATATAATTTTTATGCACTCTGAGTTATAAAATGAACGAGATGTAACGCTGTTAAGGGAACCTAGCGCCGAAGTGTCGCTATGGTAAATAATTATAGCGAACTTTAAAGTGTGCATTTATTCTATTGGGGTTTATGCCCTATCCACGAAATAGATTTAATTCAATCCAATAAACTTAAACGAAATGCAAGAAAAAGTGCGCACAATTTAATAATCCGTACAAGGAAGTCCTATGTTGTACACATGAGATTTTTTAATATAATACAAGGCGGTAATATTTGGTGGCAACAGTTTAAAAAGTGACACAAACAAGTGTTTGAACTAGTGATGGGCAACTTCGGTACTTTCTTGTACCCGGTACGAGAGTTACGGGTACAGACAAGTACCCGGTAAAAAATACCCGTTACTCAAGTAACCGTTACTTTGAAAAGTACCGAAAATCGATTTCAAGTACCGAGTACCCAAGTAACGATTTGGAGTAACGGTTTGCTGTACCGGAGTACCCTAGTAACGATTTGGAGTACCGAAGTGCCCTAGTAACGATTTGGAGTACCGAAATACGCAGCTAACGATTTTGCGCACTGAAGGAACTCTGCCACGTCACCGCGTGTTTGATTTTATCTGTACGGAGTAAGATACTGAATATCAGAAAAGATGTCAACTACGGAAGTGTCTGAGGAGCAGGCCATTCATGGACACAAGAAGCGCATATCACCATTTCGCAAATACAACCAAGATACTACTGTCCTCGTACCAAAACCGAAGTGAGCTGAACCCTCATCGATCCTCCAGTAACGAATACCGAAATACCGAGAAGAGACGCATATTTTCGTTACAAAGTAGCGAATACCGAAAAGCACCCGTTTCGGTACAGAAATAACGAATACCGAAAAGTACCCGTTTCGATACAGAAGTAACGAATACCGAAAAGTGCCCATTTCGGTACAGAAGTAACGAATACCGAAAAGTACCGATTTCGGTACTGAAGTAACGGGTACTTGGATGTACCGATTTTCAGTACCCGTTACAACTAAGTACCCGTTACAAAATACCCGGTTCGGTAGTACCGACTCATCACTAGTTTGAACATAAAATTCCGTTTCAAGACTAATAGCTAATCAACCTGAATGGCTTAATAATCGGTATGCGGGAATCATGCATTGAATTTCAAATCTGAATATCTTTATTTCTCCTGCAGCTTTTATGTTGAATCCCTAAATACTTTATGTGTTATATCCGTGCTTTCAGTGACCATTTGTATATATGCTATTACCAGACAAATGACTTTCTTTTCTCTTTAAGAATATCACTACAAAGAGTGCATTTATTCTATTGGGGTTTATCCACGAAATAGATTTAATTCAAAATTCATTAACTATTGATTCAATATGTTTAATTGAAATGCGGGGAAAATCGCGTATAATTTAATTTTCCGTGCAAGGGAATCACGTGTTGTACATATCAGAATTATATATATTATTATGACATATTAAGCAGCAAATTTTTTTTATGCTTGAACCTAAGACAGACAGAAGTCTTTCTGCCGCAGGGCGTTGATTTTGATTGATTATTGAGATTACGGCAAAGCACACTAGGGCTTATTTCCTAAGGGGATGGATGCCTTCGTGGAAGACTTGCTAAGGTAAACTGGCTCGTATACACTTTACACATGGGGAAAACCACGAAAGAGACCATGCAGCCAGCTTTTTTCGGGATCCATTAGAAAGTCCTCGACGAAGGCATTCCTTTCCTTAGGCAGTTATCCCTATTGTGCTTTGCCGTGTTCTCAATAAACCAACAAAACTCAATAGAGCGTAAATTGATTTAAACTTCATTTTATCTGGATAGTATCATTTATGTTTGCAGTGAGTGTTAATTTATACTAAGAATATCATAAATAAAAGGTTTCTAAAAAGATGTAAAAAAAGTCGATTGCAAAATTTCTGATTCATATTTTTAATCTCCTACTTTCAAAGTGAAAATCTTATCTTTCGCCTTTATTTATTATTTGAAAGAAAACTACTAAATAGTACTGCAATTTTCAAATAATAATAAAGCGAAAAAAGAAAATCTGAAAGGTTTCAGATTTTAAATTACGTCTAAAGTAGCGATTTTTAACGTTTTGTGTGCTACCTTTATTTATTAAATATCATGTTCTTCGCACTTAAACCATAAAATTCAGTTCAACAGCAATATCGCAAAATGATTTTAAATTGAGCCTATCTTCAGAATTTCCGACGCGCAGTCTCACGCGCTGGAGATAAAAATGTTTTTTCTGTACAGCGTTGCCATGGCTCGCTTTAAAATCCTTGAGTTTGTTAGTCAAAAAATTCGTTTAAATTTTATAAAATATGAAATCGATCATAAAACAAATTCCGAACTTCAAATTTGGGCTTCCACATGTCCACATTCTATGGAAGATTACGTCATTCAAATTTTGATTCTCTAGGTACCGCCGTTTTATCACAATGCGAGAAACATGCATACATTTATGCAGATTCTTTATTATTTAATTTCTTTAAATATGACACAGGGCAATAATATTGGGTGGCAATAATTTGAAAAGTGAAACGGACATTTAAAATTTTCATCGCAAAATGCCAAAACGAAATTTTTGGGCTAAAAATTCCGTTAATTCCTGCTGTGGATGATATTAAATGAAAATGGCGAAAATTATTTTCAGTACCACACTGAAGTATTCCCATAGATTTCTTGGAGGATTAGTTAAAATAGCTCCAGTGAAGACTTTTTGACCCAAAAGGGAATTCACCCCACCTCATAAATCCTTCACTTGCTGGGTTGGATCCTATTATGATTGTTCGGTGCAAGCTTTGTGTTTCCCTAAATGGTTAGTTTTTAGAGCAGCAGCAGATTCCCTGCTTCTCGCGTAGAGGGAGGTACACATTATAGTATTCTTTGGCAAAGGGAAAAACACAAAACCAATTTCACAAAAGAAAGCCATAAAGTTTTATGATGCATTTCAGAGCCTGGATTGACTGCTAGTTCTGGCTGGCTCCACGGATGGAAAAAAGGGTACCACCACCCACAGATCAAGGGGCAAGAGTAGATTTCTTTTTAATTCATATATTGTTTGTCTCCAGGATCATAATATTCGATTTCTAGAGTTTTTTAGTTAAAACATCATAAAAATAATATCGCTCCTGTGAAAAAGTTAAATATTAAGAGTTCTGGAAAACCCACCCCTTATTCCGTAAAACTCGATTTTTCGGAAACACCACAGTCTCTCAGTTCACATTATGTCCAGTTTGAGGGGTTCTGCTGTATGTATAAACAGCAACCTTTTATTGTAAATGCTTTTGCGAGAATTCAGTCTCGGATTTGTTTTCACAAAAGTAAATACCTATATCTATATGTCTGTTTGAGACTTTTTTTTTTTTTTTCAAATAAATCACCGCATTAAATTTAAAAAAAAAAAAAAATGTTATGCAATCATTTTTCAAATTTGCTCTTAAATTTTGTAGAAGCTATAATTATGTTTAGTACAGATGTAAATTATCTATTTCCTATTTTTAACTCATTATTTTTGAATTGGTAGCTGCTGTGTACTAATGAGAGTTTTAAACACTGTACGGAGGGGGGGGGGGATCTCTACCGGGCAAGACTGTCCAGACATGCTGTTTTTAAATATTTTTATCCCAAATACTCTCGAAATGTGTATTTGTGTGTACATGAAATAAATAAATAAATAAAAAGCCTAAAAATCACGAAAATCGCTAAAAGCGTTTTATCACTTTTCAAATTGCTGCCACTACTTGTTTCTCGCATTGTGGAAAACACAGAGGTACCTAAAGCCAAGAAATTTTGAATAATGTAGGCCTCCACCCGAAAATGAGCACCTGGAAGCCGGAATCTGGAATTTGCTTTATTGTGCACTTCATATTTTGTAAAAACATAAAGGGATTCTTTATTAACAAAAACTCCACGATTCCAAAGCGAGCAATGGCAACACTGCACGGGGGAAAAAAAAAAAAAAAAAAAAAATCTATATCTACAGCGCGCGAGACTGTGTATCGGAAATTCTAAAGATACGCTCATTTTAAAATTATTTTGCGACATTGCTGTTGAACTCGATTGTATGGCTTAAGTACAAAGAACATGCTACGAGTATTTAACAAATAAAGGTAACGCACAAGGTGTTAAAAATTGAAACTAAAAAATTTCAAAGGTTTCAGATTTTAAATTACGTCCAAAGAGGCGTTCTTTTAACTTTAAGACGTGGAAGAGGATTTCATTTTCGCAAAGCAATAATTCAGTGTGAACAGTAAAAATCAGAATAAAGAAATTAGGAAATTGTTCGATTAATTATTGCATTTTTAAAGATTCTTAACAGATAAAAATAATTAATAATAGTCACCGAACAAAAAAAATAGACTAAAATTACTTCCGATTTTAAGTCAATCTGTTCCTTTAACAGTTGCAAACTTAATAACTAAATCACACCTAAGTTTAAACTTTGTAAAAGTTGCATGACAGTGAGCAGCGAGTTCTTTTTTTTTTTTTTTCTTTTTCTTTCTTTCTTTTTTTTTTTTTTTTTTTTTTGAATCACCAAAAGTGTTTTATCACCTTCCAAATTGCTGTTCCCTAATGTTTCTCGCATTGTGAAAAAACAACGGTATCTAAAGTCATCAAATTTTAAATAACGTATCCCTCCACCCGAATATGAGCACCCGAAAGCCCGAATCTGGAATTTGTTTTATTGTTTGTTTCATATTTTGTAAAGCTATAACGAATTTTTGATTAACAAACTAATTGATTCTAAATCCAGCAGTGGTAACACTGCACGGGAAGGAAAAAATAAAATCTAGCGGGCAAGACTGTCTATCCGAAATTCTAAAGATATGCTGTTTTTAAATGTTTAACCCAAAGGGTCATAAGCCCAAATCCTCTCGAAACGTGTACCTGTGTGTAAATGAAAAAAACGCCTAAAAATCACGAAAAAAATTACTAAAGGCGTTTTATCACTCTTCAAATTGCTTGCACCATATGTTTCTCACATTGTGAAAAAACAACAGTACCTAGGCCATCCAATTTTTGAATAACGTAGTTCTCCACCAGAATATAAGCACCTGAAATCCTGAATCTGGAATTTGTTTTATTGTCTATTTCATATTTTCATTAATAAGCTTTAACGAATTTTTTATTAACAAACAAAAATTATTCTGGGTGAGCAGTGGTAAAACTGTACGGAACAAAAACACTTCTAGCGGGCGAGACTGTCTATCTATAACTCAATAGATATGCTGTTTTTAAATATTTTTATCCCAAAGGGACATTAGCAAAAATGCTCTAAAAACGCGTATGTGCGTGTAAATGTAAAAAAACGTCTCTATGGAAGTAATATCAAATCTGAAAGTTTTCAAATATTTTTAACCGTAAATTAGTTAAATAACGGTAAAATACAAATGGTTACCGAGTAATGGAGTTCTAAATAATTCTTTTAAATGAATCTGTTTTGAGATGGGAATTTGTTGATTCCAGCTTAACCAGGGTGATTACGTTTTGTTAACAAATCACTTGATCAGTTGAGAAGTAAAAGATATATTTGATAAAATATAGCATTTATTCGGGTATGGTTAATAATATGAAGCATCAAATTGAAAATGACAAAAAATATCCTTCACCTATCTCTGTCAGTACAGAAGTTGCTCAGTACAACGCTAAATTGATGTTTTTAAAGTGTCTTACCGGTTACGTGTATATCTTATGATTTTTATGAGAAAAGTGTGTTCTGTTTAACAGTTCCTTGCTGTAATATGACAAAATAAAGATCTATAGCTATTATAGACATATTCCCTGTAAAGTTACAAAGACTGCACGCGTTATGGTTACTCAAATAACCCAAGGCATCCTAGTTTCCACGAGTTTTTGAATATAAACAAGCTATAAAAATTCGACTGGAAAATCTTTCATTTAGTATACTGTGTATCGTCTAAAGTAAAAATCTTTTCTTTCGCTTTTGTTTATTATTTTGAAGAAAACTACTAATTTGAAGTGTCGTAGCAACAACTTCTAATTTCAAATCATAATTATATATATAAAAAATACTGCTTATTATATTGACGAGTCTCAAAAGCAGCATTTGCTGCATTAAAATTGTTGTTCGTTTTTGCAGAAATGCTTTATGTGAGTCGTTCTGATTTCCCATTTTAATTGAGTTTTCACAAATTTAATACGAAGCGCTCGAGCAGATGAACAAACTTTCACTTTCTCTCCCAGTTTCAAGTACCACATCCAGCAAAATAAAATTCCTATGTATCAACTTAATGGTTTGAAGCAGCTGGCTGTTCCGGTTATTCCTTCGCCGTGTCTTCCTTTTTCCGTGGTAGTCAAAATCGTTCCTGTTTCTGTGAAATCATAAATATTCATTACCCCCTTTCCCAAAGGGGTTACATAGTGGGCGGTCGAGTGGACTGAAGAAAAAGAAGTGCTGGGTCTTTCCTTTGAGGGGAACGATGCCGACAGGAACCCTCTTGGGGAGAGCAATGGGATGCCACTGGGTTCCTCATCTCGCCTACTGACCAGAGCTTCACAGTGCGAAAGATTAAATCTTTACTTCTTACTTTTATTTGAAAATTATAGCGAGGATATTTTTAAAATGAATTAGTATTTATAAAGTGTTTGTAACGGGAAAATGCTGAAAGAAAATGCCGCTGCTACCTGTCGTAATACGAAAGAAATCAATGTGGTATTTCATCAATTTCCATACAGAAACGTTCAACAGACAAAAGAATGGATGCGTTGAATGTTGCAGAGCAAGCTAACGTTTTTCTTTTTTTTTTTTTTTCTCTCTTTTTTTTTTAATAAGTTTATCATGTCAATATTCAGTTTTCTTACCGAGACGGCTTTACAAAACTTTTTTTTGTGTTTTTATTATTAACGTTTTGGTGTTTACCTTATTTATTAAAGATCTCATTCTTAGCGCTTACGGCACATAAAATTCGATTCAACAGTAAAATCAAAAAATATTTAAAAAATCATATCTTTAAAATTTCTGCTAGACAATCTCTCGCACTAGAGATAAAAATGCACTTTTCCGTACGGTGTTGCCACTGCTTACTTTGTAATCGTCGAGTTTGTTAACCCTTTCCGGCACGCTACCTTTTAAAATCAGAGTTTTGATAAAAAAAAAAAAAAAAAAAAAAAAAAAAAAAAAATGGTAGGCAGTCTAGTTAGGCCTATAGGAGTACACAAGTAAAAATTTTTGCGAAGATAGCACTTATCGTTTTAATTCTGTGGATGTGCCCAAAGTGGCACACTGATTGAATAGAGCTTCGAAAAGAGTGCTGAAAGGAGCATTGTTGTCAATGAACTGACCGATGAGATGCGGAGGAACAAAGAATACAGACTCTCAGTTGTCCTAGATGATCCGTGAGCCCGATCTGGGCACACCTAGGGTTCGCAGTTTGATTTTACGCAAGATTTCAAGGTAAAAATTTAAAACTAATATAGAATAAGCAGATTAGCATACAGCCAATAAAATAACATAGAAATTTCTTTTCAAACAATTCTTTTTATACCCAAAAAAAGATCTGGAAGATTTCTTTGAAAAATGAGGTCTTAAAAAACTAAACATGGCTAAACTATATGGACTAATTTGTGTTGAGCTGCCATCTACTATAAATAAAGAATATTAATCTAATAATCTTTTTTCATTCAATTTTTCTGTGCGTACAGAAGGAAATTTTCAGGTGTGTCCTATTGGTGTGTTAACTTTATTTACCTGGAATTTTAAAATTTATTTTTAATATTTTATTATATTTAAAATTTATTTTTAATATTTTATTATATTTAAAATTTATTTTTAATATTTTATTATATTTAAAATTTATTTTTAATATTTTATTATATTTAAAATTTATTTTTAATATTTTATTAAAACTTTCAATATTTTATGAAAATATTTGATTAAAAAGCATGCAGTTCTAATCTTCAGATTGAAATCGTTTTAATATGTGTGTGGATGTTTATTATTAAATCAGTTCTAATAAAAAATGCTGGCATGAAAAGAAAACTGTATTTTTAATCGATTTTACTGACTTTTAATCATCCACTTCAATAGTAAATTGGTTTACTTCTGTTCCAGTGTTAGCGTAGAATTGAAAAAATATTATTGCATTTATAACTAGAGTACTTTTGCCAGCATTTCCAAAAATACGGTTTGAGATATAAAAAAGTGTAAAAGTATCTTCAGACAAATTACAAAACAATTGATATTTTCCTCTTTTCTTGATAATTTGAAGAAATTCTTACACATATTTGTTACAGACGTTACAAATTCTTGTATTACATTTACTGTATTATTAGCTACATATTATAAAACTGCTTATATCTATCAGTTTATAGAGTTCCTCACTTTGTAAATGCTAAATTATGATTGAACGTGAAGAATCTTAAGAACTGATAAGCGAATAATTGCTTGAGTTCGTGCGGCAGGAAACAACAAGATTGAAGGGTAAATAACCCTTTATTATTCAAATAAGATTTAACAGAACTCCGTCTTGGAGTGTACCATAAAAGCCGACACTTGGGCTTTAACTTAAAAGGATAAGAATTAAACTAAACTAACCTAAACTAAAGAGATATAGCCGAAGCTATCAAGATTCTAACCGACTTGGGCCCTTAACGCTAATTGACTCCGAAGCAATCAAGGGCCTAAAGTGGCGCCCGAACTGAAAGAGTTGTGAATGATGATCTCCACACCCATAATTTGGCGATTGGGTCCCCTAAAAGCTCCAGTAGCCCTTTAAAAAGGGGAGTATATAAGGTATTTCTCCCACTTTCCTAGCGTGCCTTTGTGGTGTAGTTGTTCTGCACGCTGGGCCGGTATTCCAGAGGTCTGTGGTTCGATTACCGGCGAAGGCGATTGCTAATTTTTCATCTCTCTTGCTTTCAAAAAAATCCTAATGTCTCTACAGTGGCGCCCGAACTAAAAGGGGTTGTGGATGATGACGCTCCACACCCAGGATTTGGCGATTGGGTCCCTTAAAAACCCCAGTCACCCTTTAAAAGGGGGAGTATATAAGATATTTCTCCCGCCTTCCTAGCCTGTCCTCGTGGTGTAGTGGTTAGCACACTGAGCCGGTATTTCAGAGGTCCGTGGTTCGATTCCCGGCGAAGGCGTTTGCTAATTTTTCATCTCTCCGGCTTTTCCAATCAACCTATTATACCCTAAAAACCTATTATACCCTAATGTCTCTAGAAGTTAAAAGATTTTAACATTAGAATGCATTACAGAGAAATATTAATCAAATTTCTCATTGTTGAAAGAATAGTTTGCATCTTAATTATGCTTGATTTACCCACAATAAATTAATTCTAAGAATAATTGAAAACAAGGATCAATTAACCTGCTTCGTGATAAGAGTTTTCTCAAATTCTGATTAAGGTCTCATTTTTTGACAGTCTGAATTTCTGAGTTTGTTCAGCTTTTGAGGAAAATATGTTGAAACAAGTAGGATTGGATTGGATTGGATTATTTAATTATGGCAAAGCACACGAGGGCTATCTGCCTAAAGGGAGGGATGCCTTCGTGGAGGACTTTCTAAGGGAAACTGGCTCGTATACACGTTACACATGGGGAAAACCACGAAAACGCCCATGCAGCCAGCCCGTTCGCGGGATTCGAACCTCGGACCGAACTACCAGTGTTCAGCGTCTTTACCGCTCGGCCGCTGGTGGGCGTTGAAACAAGTAGAAAAGCTCGCAAAAAGTACGTGTTTCAATGGACATCGTTTTGGAGATAGCCTGGGAATTTTTCTTTTTCTTTCTTTCTTTTTTTTCTTTTGGTTACTGAGAACCCAACAGCGGCTGAGCGGTAAAATCGCTGAACACTGAATCGCTTTAGGTTAATTGGAAGCAGAAAAGATGAAAAATACGCAACCGCCTTCGCCGGGAATCGAACCACGGACCTCTGGAATACCGGACAAGCGTGCTGAACCACTACACCACGAAGGCACGCTAGGGAAGTAGGAGAAATACCTTACATACTCCCCTTCTTAAAGGGCGACTAGGTGTTTTAGGGGACCTAGTCGCCAAATCCTGGGTAGTTCGGTCCGAGGTTCGAATCCCGCGAACGGGCTGGCTGCATGGGCGTTTTCGTGTTTTTCCCCATATGTAACGTGTATACGAGCCAGGTACCCTTAGAAAGTCCTCCACGAAGGCATCCCTCCCTTTAGGCAGATAGCCCTCGTGTGCTTTGCCATAATTGAATAACCCATACAATGACTGGAGGAATAGCTTTTCGTTGTGGTGGTGTGGGTAAATTTTGACTTGAAGTACTTGGTTGATTTACAGTGTTAACTGAATTCTGGGTATTATTAGTATTGTTTTCGGGGTCTAAAGAACTAAATTTATTTTTCATGGCAATGAAATTTGATGCATCTCTAAGACTTACATTTCTTTTTTAAATCTGTTTTTCAAACCTAAGTAGGCTTGCCATCCTTGAGGTTAGAATTAGCATCGGAATTATCATCCTTGTTTAGAGTTAACCGAGCTTCCATGTTGTTTTCTTCTTACATTTAATTTACAATTAGCATTAAAAATTATCAAGGCTATCTAGGGGGGGGGTAGCACACTGAGATATAAAAAATGCACACTTACCCCACGGCCGTTCCTAGGCCATTGGCTGCCCGCGTATTTTCCTAAGATTGCTGCCCCCAAATTTAAAAAAAAAAAAAAAAAAAAAAAATGCTCAGTGATTAATAAAATTTTTATTCCACACTAATTTATATAAGACAGATTGTATAAAACGTAGTTACATATGACAAGTGCTTACAATGAATTTAAAATATTTAGACGTAGTATCGCGAGAGTCCGGCCGCCCCTGATTTTGGCCGCCATATATAGATATACCTTTATTAAAGCGCTAGCCAACGGAAAAAAGAACAAAAAACAAGTTCTTTTGTAGAGTCATTAAGTTAATTGGAAGCAGAAAAGATGAAAAATATGCAACCGCCTTCGCCGGGAATCGAACCACGGACCTCTGAATACGTGCCCAGCGTGCTGAACCACTACACCACGAAGGCACGCTAGGAAAGTGAGAGAAATACCTTATATACTCCCCTTCTTAAAGGGCGACTAGAGTTTTAGGGGACCTAGTTGCCAAATCCTGGGTGCCGAGAATGATCATCCACAGCCCTTTTAGTTCGGGCGCCACTTGTAGAGTCATTAGGTTAATTGGAAGCAGAAAAGATGAAAATATGCAACCGCCTTCGCCGGGAATCGAACCACGGACCTCTGGAATACCCGCCCAGCGTGCTGCACCACTACACCACGAAGGCACGTTAGGGAAGTGGGAGAAATACCTTATACTTTCATTTCGTAACAGATTTCTCTCTCTCTCTGTCAGAGTTCCTTTTAAGTAAAAGACAACAGCGAGAGCAAAAATGATCCTTTAGAACAGGGTTTCTTAAACTTTTTTCATTCGCGTCCCGTTTTATCACCGAGATTTTTTTTTTTTTTGACCCCCGGAACCCCATAATATTTACAAAAATTTGTAAGAACCTCCATAAGTATTGCGCAAATCCGACATACGCGTGAATAAAACTGTCAATTCTTTCACTTGTATTGTAATATACTATTGCAGTTTTGGGTAATTAACTTTAATTTCTAATTTTAACACATAGAACAATGTGAACATTTTAAATAAGTAACAGACGAAATGGCAGCGTCACGTGCAAAGCAAGGAAAATTAACGTTTATATTATAAGGTATTTCTCCCACTTGCCTAGCGTGCCTTCGTGGTGTAACGGTAGCACGCTGGGCAGAGTAGTAGCTACGGTTTTCAGCGCCCAGGGACAACTGAAGATTTCGCTCCCCCTACTGCTTGCCAAGGATGGAAAACATTTATTTTCTAAAATGTGGTAACATCAGTTTGGCGCCCCTTGGATTCTGCGCCCGGGGACAGATGCCCCCTTGCCCCCCTCTAGCTACGCCCCTGACGCTGGGCCAGTATTCCAGAGGTCCGTGGTTCGATTCCCGGCGGAGACGCTTGCATATTTTTCATCTTTTCTGCTTCCAATTAACCTAATGACTCTACAAGTGGCGCCCGAACTAAAAGGGCTGTGGATGATCATTCTCGGCACCCAGGATTTGGCGACTAGGTCCCCTAAAACCCTAGTCGCCCTTTAAGAAGGGGAGTATATAAGGTATTTCTCCCACTTCCCTAGCGTGCCTTCGTGGTGTAGTGGTTTTGCACACTGAGCCGGTATTTCAGAGGTCCGTGGTTCGATTCCCGGCGAAGGCGGTTGCATTTTCTGCTTCTAATTAACCTAATGACTCAACAAGTGGCCCCCGAACTAAAAGGGTTGTGGATGATGATTCTCCGCACCCAGGATTTGGCGACTAGGTCCCCTAAAACCCTAGTCGCCCTTTCAAAGGGGAGTATATAAGGTATTTCTTCCACTTCCCTATAGCGTGCCTTCGTGGTGTAACGGTAGCAAGCTGGGCCGGTATTCCAGAGGTCCGTGGTTCGATTCCTGGCGAAGGCGGTTGCATATTTTTCATCTTTACTGCTTCAAATTAACCTAATGACTCTACAATACTATGAAAAGAATGCTTCTAAACGTTTTCGTTTTTCCCTTTGTCTGTATTGTCTTATCTTTACCTGTTTTCAGATACATTTTCTAAAAATATTTGGTAATTGTAAAATTATTATAATAAGAAATATTAAAACTGGTAAAATTTTTGGCGACGCCTTGCTGCAGGTCCCGCTACTCCCTTGGGGGTCGCGACCCACAGTTTAAGAAACCCTGCTTTAAAGTATGGGTGTCTAAACTGTGACCGTTTGAAGGCGGCATTGCAAAGGAAAAAAAATTTGCGGGGCCGCATACAATATTTTTTAACAAATTTAAATAAAAATTAGCTCTATGTTGTTTTATTAAAAAAAATTAACTTCTTTTTATTATTAATTTTCTTTATTTGAATTAGATATGTATAGGTACATATTTATTATTACTTTGTAAAAGTTTCGTTTCATTTAGTTTGGATTTCATGAAAATGGAAAAAATTCAAATGAATGAGATGGACGAATTTGCTTTTGTTGAACAAGCAAATCGATATCGGGTTCAATAAACGAGGTTGCAATTCTTAATGCATTTTCAAGATGTTTGTCAGTGATCTTTGTTCTACTTTGTTTTTTGGATGCTTCATTCTTGAAAATAAGGCCCACCAGCGGCCGAGCGGTAAAGTCGCTGAACACTGGTAGTTCGGTCCGAGGTTTGAATCCCGCGAACGGGCTGACTGCATGGACGTTTTCGTGGTTTTCCCTTTGTGTAACGTGCTAACTTGTATGCGAGCCAGTTTCGTTAAAAAGTCCTCCACGAAGGCATCCCTCCCTTTAGGCAGATAGCCCTCGAGGCTTTGCCATAATCACACATACACACATTCTTGAAAATAATTGTTCACAAATATAGGCACTGCCAAAAGCTGAAGACATTAATAAAGCATGACTGTGAAAATTAGGATATTTATCGCGGATTACGTAATTTTTATAAAACTCCAGTAAAGAAATATTTTCAAATTTTTCTTTCAGTTGAATGTCATTTTGCAGTTAATACATCATGACATACTAAGATGTTTTTATTTAAATTTTTATTTTAAAATAAATGCCAACGAATCGATTATACATGAATCAAATTCAAATATTTATTTTTTTAATAAAAGTGTGAAAATTTAAATACTTTCATAATTTGCGTTTGGGCCGCACTTTAGACACCCGTGCTTTAAAGTAGGGGTCTTCAAGCCGTGGCCGCTGAAGGTATTTTAGGTGGTCCCACATTTGAAGAAAAATTGAAACATTTTAAAGAAATTTTGGTTTTAAGAAAAATTGCCTTATCAGCTTTTTGTCGTAAAAAATAACTTTTTTCCCTCTTATTCTTGACATTTAAAACATTTTATTGACATGCCCGTTATTATTTGGAATAAAATTTTCTGAAAATGACGAATTTTTCAAACATTTCACTTTATCTTATGTAATATGTGTTTCACCTGAATTTCAATTAGAATTTATAGATTTACAGTGTGATTCTGCAGTAAAATGCAAGTTTCTTGAAAATTCTACATTAATTTTTATTCGAAATACGTGACGGAAGAAAGTATCCAGGAATTCAAAAACATGCAGTCTTCATGTATTCTATCTTTGGCAGTGCCTACATATGTGAACAGCGTTTCAGTAAAATGAAAATCAAAAAATCAAAAACAAGAACACGGCTGACAGAGCGACATTTGGAGAAAACTTTTACGAATTGCAACAACACAGATTAAACCGGATATTGAAGCTTTAATCAAGTAAAAACAATGTCAAATTTCACACTGAAACCAAAGTAACTACCATCTCCGAGTAATGCAAGTTTTTTTTTTTTTTTTTTTTTTTTAATTTTTACTTTTTATTGTAAATGCATTTTGTAATATCGTTCTGTACAGCCATCTTTATACTTTTTTTTTTCATAATTAAAAAAATTTTCAAAATATTTTAATTCAATTTCCGACCTTTGCATTGACTTTTTGGGACCAATGTATACATATACAAATCTGTAACACTATCTCTTCGCTTAGAATGAAATGTCTTGTAAAAGAAACCTTCCTTTTTTTGTATAAAATTTTCCGACTACAAGATTTTTTTGACAGACACGTGGCCAGGGGATCTTTGTGAATTAATTGATATGGCTGTTGGGTACGAAAGGTTGAAGATTCCTACTTTAGAGCGTGGGATCTTTAACGAACGCAGATATCTTAGTAATAACAACAACTACGAACAAAATTCTGTTGAACACTGCATTTTTCGCTAGGCGCCAAAGTAGAAAAATAGACGTTGTTCGTGGACTTTGCAGCTGCTTTTTAAAACACTCCCAACTGAAGCGAATTTTTGTGAGTCATGAATTTCATTCCATCTGCTTTTTCGTTCCGAATGTTTTCTAAGTAGCTAGGGTTGCCATATCATAACTAAGATTAATAAGGGAAAACAGAGTTACCATTTAAAACTGTGGTAGCTACTTTGAAAATGGCTAAGTTTCTTGCAGATACAAATAAGCATATTGATCGGAAATCGTATCTAATAAAGCTATGCAAAAACGTACATTGTATCGAACACTGTACGTGCATTTGCCATACCAGCCCACAATGCAAGTTTCGAGACACTATTTTCCCTAATGGTCTTCAATAATCGGATAAAAGTAAAAAAATTTGTAGTGGAGACAGTTGAAGCAATTTTGATGTATTATAATTTTAAAATTACTTGTGCCCAG
This sequence comes from Stegodyphus dumicola, assembly GCF_044657685.1. Taxonomy (NCBI): domain Eukaryota; kingdom Metazoa; phylum Arthropoda; class Arachnida; order Araneae; family Eresidae; genus Stegodyphus; species Stegodyphus dumicola. The sequence goes on along the minus strand of NC_140776.1, from coordinate 188,366,459 downwards.
TTTTATAATTATGTGAAAGAAGAACAGAATATAATTAAGGAAGTAAAAATCGACATAAAAAAAAGGCATAAAAAGAAATAAAAAAGGTTAGTCTAAAGTAAAGGCATTAAAAAAAAAATGTCTTAGTTAGTCTAATTTTTTATGTCTTAATAAAAGGCATAAAAAAGATTAGTCTTACATTTTTTCTATTATTCGTTTTTCTAGATTTCTCACACTTTATTGATTTTTTATCAGAGGCCATTTTAAATGTAGCATATAAAACATTTTAAATGTAGCATATGAACCATTTTAAATGTAGTGGAGACAGTTGAAGCAATTTTGATGTATTATAATTTTAAAATGACTTGTGCCCAGTTTTATAATAATGTGAAAGAAGAACAGGATATAATTAAGGAAGTAAAAATCAACATAAAGGCATAAAAAAGATGTAAGCATCTTTCCTATTATTTGTTTTCTAGATTTCTCAAACTTTATTTATTTATTTATTTATTTATTTATTTTAATTAGAGTAAAATAAACCATTTTAAATGTAGCATATAAACATCCCGTGTCAATGCTTAAAAATCACGCCAATCTTATTCATAGCAGTTAAATTTTAACCAGAGTCGTAGCTAGGGTTTTCAGCGCCCAGGGACAACTGAAGATTTCGCGCCCCTACTGCTTGCCAAGGATGGAAAACATTTAATTCTAAAATGTGGTAACATCAGTTTGGCGCCCCTTGGATTCTGCGCCCAGAGACAGATGCCCCCCTTGCCCCCCTCTAGCTACGCCCCTGATTTTAACGTAGGAAGTTTGAACAGCTGCCGAGCGGTAAAAACGCTGAACACTGGTAGTTCGGTCCGGGGTTTGAGTCCCGGCAAAAGAGCTGACTGCATGCGCGTTTTCGTAGTTTTCGACATGTCTAACGTGTATACGAGCCAATTTCACTTCGGAAGCCCTCCACAAAGGCATTCCTTCTATCAGGCAGATAGCCCTCGCGTGCTTTGCAGTAATTTAACAAAACAAAAACATTAATTCAGCTAAGGTGCCGTCCTGACGGGGAAGTGGGTAGTGACTCTGACTGCCGTACCGAAGGGCCTGGGCTCGAATCTCGGAGAAAGCATGGATGTAAATTGTATGTCCCTTCATAAGAGGCAATGATGGCCACCCGTTAGGTGCCTCCCATAGTAAAATGACCAGGCCTTAGCAGTGTCCAACAGACAGTCTCACGCGCGCGGGATAATTTTTTTTTTCTGTTATTGTTTCTACTTCTCGTTTTGAAATCGTTGAGTTTATTAATCAAAAATTCGTTAAAAGTGTTCCAAAATATGAAGCAGACAATATAACAAATTCCAAAATCGAACTTCCAGGTGCCCATATTCGGGTGGAGGACCACGTTATTCAAAATTTGTTGACTTTTAAGTACCATTGTTTTTTAACAACGCGAAAAACATACATATATTCATGCAGATTCTTCATTATTTAATTTCTTTAAGTATAATAACTAAGGTATGCTCAGAGCAGGAAAAAAAATATCTTACATGCTTTTAAATACTTTAATTTATTAATTAATAACAGAAGGGAAATAATTAATAACAGAATGGAGAAACGACTGTCAAATAATAACAGTCGTTTTTCCAAATGGCAACTGACTCGAATGAAAAGTGAAACAACTCAAAATCGTGTTTCGACACTGAAAGCCCTTTTGGAACCATTTAGGGTTAAAGTTTTTGCATTATTAGCATGTTTTCCTTCAGCGAGGGATGTCCTCCGAATATTAAGATTAGGCACTGCATCGGTCAAATAATTTTCAGAAACATATGAACCCTTCATAAATGTGAACAGTCTTTTCGTGTTTAGAATTTTATGCAAGATATATTACTGATCATATTTATATTAAATTAGTTAAATTCTATTTCTGTTTTGAAGGGCAAATTTTTCTCAGCGTTTAGTGTTATTATGATACCAACATGATTATTACGATACCAAAATAGTTATGGACAAACGTGATCACATTAAAGTGCGCTTGCAGTATATTTTTCACATCATTTATTATATATTTGTTGTGGCTTGAACTTATACAGAAACTTTAAATACTGATTAATATCGTTTTATTTATTTATTTATTTATTTTTTGTAAATAGTGTGTTTTAAAGGTAACATTATGCTCTACCGTAACTTAGTTACTGGGAAGGGAGTACTGTTGTGGCTTGAACTTATACAGAATCTTTAAATACTGATTAATATCGTTTTATTTGTTTTTTGTTGTTTACAGAATGGCAACAAAGAGTTTATTCAACTTTTGTTGTTCTTGGAATGGCAACAAAAGATTACTAATGATATTGTTCTAAAGAGTTGTTTACATTTTGCTAAAAAACGAAATAAAGATTACTTTTGACTTAAAACATGGATTGACGTTATTTGATGAAACAGAGTTGTAAAAATAAAGATTAATTTGGAGTCAGAGCCAATATATTCGTTACAATCACACATCCCCCCCCTCGAATAGCTAATTAAATCATTTCCTTGGCCTAAAACTGAAGTTCAGTTTACTTGGTTCTATCTAAGTCGTTGACTGTAAATAAAGAATTAACACTTTTGCGTTACTAGCTGAAAATCTACGTGAAAACAAACGTGTGGGCCCCAAATATAAACCTTAATGTAAATTCGCTGGTAAATAATTTGGGGTAGTTTGTAAGGGCATTGGCGGTAATATAAAATTAAGTGCTTAACGCAACACGAAAATTAAGAACTTTTTATGCATAAAACAAGAAATGCGTGGCGAAAAGAGCAAACAGCATATACGGGAACTCCTAGCGCCATCTATTGAGTAAATAAATAAAAAAGTTATTTAGTCGATAGTTAGCAGAGCAGGTGCGAAAAGTTTTCAGCCCCAGTTTGTTCTGTTTATAAAAGTATCTGTTACTTATTCGAAAACGCAAGTGTTTATTTTAAAAACAAAAAAACCACCTGCATTAATTCAAATTGTTCGAAAAATGCTAACAAAAAATGCTCCATCCAATAAAATTTACTGCTATTCTTAACTAAATTTTCTGATTGGCTGGAAAGAAAGAAGGGATATTTGATTGACATTTGCGAGTGACTTTGGAAACGCAGAAAGAATTTATGCTCATTCTGGTTCGAGATATTCATCACGACCAGGCGATTAAAATTTATCTGATTATCTATTTTCAAACTTTTTTATACTTAACTTTTTTTATACTTAGCTTTTTAAACTTTTTATATTATAACTTTTTATCTTATATATTTAATTTTTTTGTATTATATTTAACTAATATTTATCTATATTATTTATATTATATTAAATTTATCTATTCGTGTTTTATATTATCATAAATTTGTATATATATATCGCATCATGACCCCACCTAGAAAGAGCTCCAGGTAAGGGAATTTTTATCTATTTACGTATTTATATTGTTATACTATTTATTTCGTTTAATTCTTTTTTTCATCGTTGCCGGTTTTTGCAATGGCGACACTGTACGGAGGGGGAAAAAAAAAATTAATCTCCAACGCTTGAGATTCTGTATCGGAAATTCTAAATATATGCTGGTTAAAGCGCAGAATTATATTGCGATATTGCTGTTGAACTGAATATGATATTTAATAAATAAAGGTAACACACAAAATATTAATAACGCCCCATTGGACATGATTTAAAATCTGAAACCTTTCAGATTTTATTATTATTATTTTTTTTTTTGGGGGGTATAATTATATATTGTTGTGTCTTACAATAACGTTGTATGGTATAATTTCGTTTCGGCGACCGTAAAAAAATTGAAGGGAAAATGCATGCGCAAATGCGCCAAATCTAGCAAATGCGCTCATTAAACAGCGCGCCAAATCTCGCGAACCCGCTGATTCAAAGCATCCTAAAGGCGGCTTTGGCTAATTTCAAATTGTGTAAGATGTAAGTCACCATAAATACTGGTTTAATTTTTTAATTCCTTTTTTGATAGCGCTATGGATTTAACAGTTTGAACAAACAGCAAACGTGCCCATTTAAAACAACGTCCCAAATCTAGCAAATTCAAATTCTGGTTTCAAATTAAACTCTTAATAAAGTTCTTAAATAATAAGGTTCATATATAATACAGGCCTATTAGAGATATAGTTGAAATGTTTTAGATAACAGTTTTAGTTCAAGTTTAGTTGGATAAAAGATCGTGAGGAATTTGACGATATAATTGACATAGAACAATGTGAAAATTTTAAATAAGTAACAGACGAAATGACAGCCTCGCGTGCAAAGCAATTAAAATGAGCGTTTCTGTTATAAAAAGAATGCGTCGAAACGTTTACCTTTTTTCTTTGTCTGTATTGTCTTGTCGGGGAAAGTGCAGAATCGCCCACCGCTTGGCGCGTTTTTAAGAATTGCACATACTCGGCGTATCCATGTGCGCATCGTCCTGTTATCATTTAAAAAAAGTCCCAGAATTGCACAAAAATGGCTTTGTGCATTCCCTTTACTTTATCGATGTACACATCTACCTATTTTCACTTCAAAAGTCAAAGAAAATTGACAAAAATCCCATTCTTGCTCTTGTAGAAAGCATCAAACAAATAAGTGGGCGATTCTGCACTTTAACCGTCTTATCTTTATCTATTTTCTGATAAATTTTGTAAAAATGTTTGGTTACTGTAAAATTATTATAATAAGAAATATCAAAACTGCTAAAATTTTTGGTGACCCACAGTTTAAGAAACCCTGTTGTATGATGTTGCTTCACCAATTTATTATGGAGTTCTTTAAATATTGAAGACAGTATTAGTAGGTTGCTTTCAAGATTTTCAGCTGCTGAAGAATAGAATGATGTTATAATAATTTGTTCTTGGTTTATATTTATTGAGATTCAAACAATATCTTCATTGGCAAAAATTAATATTGTAGACAAGTATTTATTTAAAATAATAATTTCTGAACTAATTCTTAAGTTGTCTGTTGGGCTATGCAGTTTTATGATATTGCACTTATTTTTTCTTGTTACTTTGATACTTTTGACATGCCTGTTTCAGCAGGAATTGTATTTCGCTATTACAGGCACCTCAAATAATCCCAGTTAGGGGAGACATAACATACTATTACCTCTTTTGAGTAAATTGAAACAGTTATTGTATTCTAAAATTTGTTGCATCTGGTCTTCTTTGGTTATCATTCTATCATCTTCAGCCATTCTTTTATTGGGAACTATGTTATGTTGAAGAGGTGGAGCAGTTTATCGAATTGCAGTGGCTCTGTCGAATCAAATGATTTCATTAGAAACAAGTACCTAGTCTTAAGGCTGTTCACTTGTATTAATTTAGGTTGAGCATTTGTAGTGATGAAGTAGTGTGCAGAGCACCGCCAAAATAGGCCATAAACATTAGAGTCTGGCATCCCAGGATATTTGGTGGTTGATGAAGGGTGAGGTAAATGATAGCAAATGATAATGAATAGGTAATTAAATGGCAGTTCCAGATTATGAAAAATATTGCGAATTTGCAAAACATGAAGTTAGTTGCAGATTGGTAGATAAGTATTAATGAATCAGTAAAGTTCTATCAATTTCAAGCATTTGAGGAGGTGAGGTTTTAGCATAAATGTGATAGCAGGGTTTGTTTACATTCTGCACCAAGTTTTTTACGTAAACAGGAAAGCAAATTTGTTCTTAGTTGCTTGAATTTGGGAAAAAAAAGTTTCTTATGTACGTAGATGCAATCTTGTAGCAAATAAGTAAAATTAGGCTGAAAACTTGTGTAGAGGCAAAGTTTATTGTTAGATGAACATCATCATGTAATGAAGTAACATCAGAAAAAACATATACTTGAAGATCTAGATTTAGATTTTGGCATCATAACTTCAGAGATATATATAGTATACTTAATGCGTTTAGTGGTTATCAATTCTAAAATAAAATAATTTTGATTTGGTGCTGTAAGAATACCTATTAAGGGGCTACGATTATAAGGTGTTTAAGAACTAATATTGTTACAAATTAAGATTTATCAATATTTAATAAAGGGGAATATTCAATCAATAATTGCAAGCAAGTTTGATACTTTATCAATGGTTGATCTTTACATTACGGTAACTTAGCGATTTTTTGGCGAAAATTTGGCGACCAACTCCCCTACAGCAACCCTCTATTTTTTTTCCCCCGCCGCCATTTTGTCTTCACGAAGTAAACACATGTTTTTTTTTCTTCTTATCTACTGAACACTTCTTCCAACAATCTACTAGCCGAATTACACTTATGCTAGAAATTTTATCAAACAAAACTGCTTAATCATGACAAATATTCACTGCAAAATTCGGAAAAAGTGCAAAATACCATACACCTTACACGTTTTTCAAAATAACACATACACATAAACCATGTACACGCCGACTTATTTTTACTTAAAAAAACATCCCAGAATTGCACAAAAATGGCATTGCGCAAAAAATTTCACGAAAATACATGACAATTTTCTCAATCTTTAAACCCGGTAAAAAGAACATATATGAAATTACCTGATCGCGAAAAAGTATTTACCCTTTACAAATATGAACATTTCCACATATAAAATAAATAAAATATCCAAAAACTTTCACCTCTAAATCATCTATTACATTATACACGTCACCAACGAATTCATACATGAAGCATTACAAATATTTAGTATCAAATATTTAAATTATTTCCATGCACGTTTATTTCAACTTAAACGTAAACCAAATTCCTACAAGCATAAAATTCACAAAATAACTATCATTTCATTAAAATATCACTGAACCATGTACACGTCCACTTATTTTTACTTAAAAAAACATCCCAGAATTGCACAAAAATGGCATTGCGCACACTCTTCACTATATCCATGTACACTGCTTTTATCTCATAAATTAAAAAAATTTCACGAAAATACATGACAATTTTCTCAATCTTTAAACCCGGTAAAAAGAACATATATGAAATTACATGATCGCGAAAAAGTATTTACCCTTTACAAATATGAACATTTCCACATATAAAATAAATAAAATATCCAAAAACTTTTACCTCTAAATCATCTATTACATTATACACGTCACCAACGAATTTATACATGAAGCATTACAAATATTTATTATCTAATATTTAAATTATTTCCATGCACATTTATTTCAACTTAAACATACACCAAATTCCTACAAGTATAAAATTCACAAAATAACTATCATTTCATTAAAATATAATTAAATTCAAAAACACCACTTAAAATATACATGAGCACATACATTCAATTAATAAAAATTACCTTACAATCCTAATTACTTTAAACTAAATCATTGCTAATAACAATTTTCCCAATAATACCAAATTCCTTTCCACCTTACATTTCCAACAATGCATAAAAATAATTAAAAATACTAACTTACCTAATCTCCTTCAGAATCTTCATTACGTGGCGGATACACTTTTCTTCATTCTCTTTCAGAATCTTTAAAATCATACTTATCTTTCAAAGCAAGATACCAGGTAAAATAAATAACATAATAAAACATGTTTATTTCTCTCTCACACAACCTTAAAAAACATTTCTTACTATCCTTTTCAATACCACTAAATACCCATTTCGAATTCACTTTACTTACGGCCATGGGATCCCAAAATTCACAAACACTATTTCACACAACACAGAATAAAGCCAAATACAAAATTTCCAGATTTTTTCCCGATTTCCCCCTTTTCTGATTAAAGAACTGTAATTTGTCCATTAATATCACATGACATATCCCATGATCTCTCATTTCCCCCACACAAAATAATGCGTAATCGGAACTCAGTACTGCTCACATTATTACCAAAGTCCCAGGTAGTAACCTTTATCGCCTCCAAAATGTCGCCAAACTACCAGTTACCGTAATGTAAAGATCAACCATAAAAATATCTTTCTATGGAATTTGTCTACTGTCTTGTGAGATGAGTATTACATTACCGAGTTCATCTTCTGAAGAAATGCATCGACACTGGTGGCAGTTAACATTGCAAAGTGTTGAATGCATAAACTTTCAAAGGAAAACAGAGATTATCTATAAGAAACTATGTAATAGTTATTTCTAAGAATTAAATGGTCTTAATGTTATGCCAAACATTTTTTTTCCTTTATTTCTGTTGCGGAATTCCAAGTCTGGAAGCAGTTACAATTAAGTTAGATCCCGAACGAAACAAGTAAATTTGTAACTTGGCTGTGGTATTTTGCATTAAAAATGCCGCTAAGTAATAAACTCTTTAAAAAGCTCTTAAATGAAACCAAATAGTGTAAAAATAAATTTTAACACCAACAAATCTCTCTGAAGGGTAATCGTTGTTAAAAGGCAAACATAACATTTTGATATCCAACCGTTTAAATGTTATTTTATGAAAATTCTAGTTCAAACTTGAGTACCTTACTATTCGTAAGACATGAAAATAAGATGTAACAAATGAGAAAAAAACTACGGTATTGAAATTTAGCTGCCACTGGAACATAAATATTTATGAATTAGAAAATATATACTTTCATTATTTTCAACATACCTTTTTATTGTTATTGTTTTAAAAAGAAGATCAAATGTAAAATAACTTTTAAGTTTGTTAACAGGCGTTCTCGAACACTTTGTAGTTTGATTAACCCTTTAACAATACTAGATAAATAATGAAGAACCACAAAGTACTCTTGACTCAGGTTCGTACGGCACTTAAAAGTCCTTTTTGCAATTGATTTTTGGTCCTTAAAAGTCCTTAATTTTGGCCAAAATCAGCAAAAGTTCCTTAATTTTTAGTTAATTAAGGAAATTTCTGTCTGTTTTTATGACTGTCATTTTGAGTGTGAATTAGCATTTTGGAGGAATGTTTTTGGTGGTTTCACTGATGTATATATGGTAATCTTTTGAATGGGTTCATGAGTTATAATTTGTTTCTATTTCTAATATAAATGATGGGGTTCTCGAGTTTCTAAGCAAGAAGTGAAACATAAGCATTTTGAAATTAATTTTTTTTAATAAAGAGCTCTTCTTTTACAAAACGGTTCTAAATTTGGCAACTTTTCAACATTTTGCTGATTTTAGATCAGTTTCTGTAGAAACTTTTTAATTCCGATATCTGAAAATTTTTCGACGATTTTTTTAAAAATATTGTAACATTGATTAATTCCATTAAAATAAAGGTAATATATTGAAATTAAGTTAAAAAAATAACATTAAAATAAAATATTTTTATTTTACGCTGTCATATTATAAAGTTTCATTTTGGCAACTTATTAATATACAGTCAAAAGTCGTTAATCCGGACTCCTCGGCGATTCCGGATTATCTATTTTTCCAGATTATACAGCTTTTATTTTAATGTTTTTAATTTTATAATTTTTTTCTAAAGCCCAAATGGGAATTAGTCCAGAAGAGCTATTAGTTTCAAATTTTGTGTCAAGTCACTTTTAATTGTCCGAATCACTTTTCAAATTGTTCCCACCAAATATTATCACCCTGTATCATATTTAAAGAAACTAAATAATGAGAATTTGCATGAACATACATATGTTTTTGCATTGTGGAAAAATAATGTTGCTTATAGTCCTTAAATTTTGGATAACATAGTCCTCCACCCGAACATGGGCACTTGAAAAGCCTGAATTTGGCATTTGGAATTTATCATATTTTTATTGTCTGTTTTATATTTTGGAAAAATTTAATGAATTTTTGATTAAAAATCATAGTTTTAAAGCTAGCAGTGTTATTATTTTATATTTTGTAAAAATTTTAACTAATTTTATATTGTAAATTGAAGTTTAATAAAAGTAGTTAAATAGAAATTAAAAGATCAAACTTAGTAAGGAAATTAAACAAATTAATTAATTGTAATAAATTGCCTCAGGCTCTTTTATAAATGTATTATTTTAAGTTTTATAAAAATTTAATGAATTTTTGATTAAGAAACATAGTTTTAAAGCAAGCAATGTAATTAATAAAAACATTTTTATTTTAAGTGTGCAAAACTGTCTGAAATTCTAATACAATCAAAAGTCGTTAATCCGTACTCCTCGGGACTTCGGCGGTTCCGGATTATCGATTTTTCCCGATTATAGATCATCAGTTTAAATCTCGTAAGATGCCATGCAGAAATTCTAAAATTAAAAATATGAAACCGTAATTTATGAAATAAAGAACAATTATGATCTAAAGGGTATCAAAATTTGCAAAAAGAAAAAGCTTAATATTTATTTGTTTACTTTATTAAACATTTCTTTCAATGTAAGTTGTTTAAGTTTTGCTTCGTTTCATGTGATAATACTTTCTCTTTAATTCTATTAAACAGACATAATTTCTTGTTTAGTTACAAAGTTCCGCCGTTCAAGTCCTATAATTGCTGTGTCACGAACACCGACTAATTTGTCAATCGAAATTTTTTTGTTTTCAATAACCTCTGTCACTTTTCTTCGCTATCGGAAGCGAATTATAATGACGAGGAACTTGTTTTAAATCATATCAAAGACGGAGCATATCGAGATGAAATACTACATTTGGTAAGGAATTATAAGCCAAATAAAATAAAAACATCTGCGCTGAAGATAAGGATAGTGCTAACAAATCAACTTCCAATTCATTACGCGCCCGCCGCCGAGCAGCGTGAAATTGATAAACAGATTTCAGATTTCAAAACATACTTTAGCTTTAGATCCTTTACATATTAACAAATATATATCGGAAATTCTATTTGATATAATCGAAAGTTTAAGCTTACTTTTATAAAATTGCTCTTACAGTCTGCAAAAAATAATAAGCCGGATGCAATTCGAAAATAAAGGAACAATGCAATCATCAACATTAACTGAAATAGATAATTTTAGCTTATACGTCCATTATACATAATATGCGCACGCGAAAACGTATTCTGCACTTGCGCACACTCATATGCGCAGTCGTAAAAGGTCTTACGCGCACGCGTGAACGCCTCTGCGCATGTGTCAACGCGGCGCATGCGCAGAAAGTTTTTAGTTTTGAGGTCCGGATTATAGATCATTCCGAATTATGGGTGTCCGAATTAACGACTTTTGACTGTAATATGTAGCTTTTAAATACTTTTAGTCCAAAGTAGCATTAGCCCAAATGCTCTCGAAGCATGTATGTGTCTGTAAATGAAAAAAGGTGCCCGTTTGGACCTAATTTTTATCCTATAAAATCTGAAATTGCTTTCATTATTTATTTATTCATTTTTTAGGGGTGGGTACTGAACCCAAGGTTCTCATAACTTTTCAATTACATGGTTTGCGCTTACATTATTTTATTTTTATAAAACTCTTTTTGCAAAGTTATATTAAAATAAATTTCATAATCCTTAATTTTATTTGCGTGAATTTCACATATTCATAAAAAACAGATGCATATTTGTATCCTGTAAAATAATTTGTTAAAATTCTACAGGATATTTGAGTGGTCTCCCAGACACTGTTATTTCATAAAATAACAAATATTTATATTGTATACAACAATACCTTTAGAGATTACGTTATTTCATGTAATTATAAGATACCTGTTCAAGTATTTATTCCATGCTAAAAGAAATTATTTGTAAATTAAGTTATATTAATTTCTTTAAAAGTAATTCATGGGAAATTTTGTTTCACAAATTTTTTGCATACACAAAGTTTTCGGTCGAAGACTTTTCAGTATTTTTCGGTTTCGGCATGAAAATCGCCCTCAGGTCAGCGGATAGTGTGGCTGGATACGAGGTTTTTATTTATGAACCTCACACTGTAACATCTTTCTCTAACGATTGCTATTTCCACACTACCAATTGAGTGCATCAGGAGGTTGGAATATTCTATTCCTAGTGATTTCGAGAATCAAATTGTAACACAGAAAAAATCATTCGAAACGATTCCGTATCTATCATAATCTGACAAGAGTATTCTGCTTGTAATGAGTTGGAAAGCCATCTTTCATTAAGGAATAATTCATAGGTAACACCTAGAAGGTTAAAAGTACCATTTTGTTGTTGAATCATCGACGAAATAGTTTCCTCTCATGGTTCTTGGACTATAGTTTAAACCTAATTTTCTATCATGAATGAGGCCCACCTGCAGCTGAGCGGTGGAGTCGCTGAACACTGGTAGTCGGTCCGAGGTTCGAATCCCACGAACGGGCTGGCTGCATAGGCATTTTCATGGTTTTCCCCATGTGTAACGTGTATACAAGCCAGTTTCCCTTAGAAAGTCCTCCACAAAGGCATCCCTCCCCTTAGGCAGATAGCCCTCGAGGCTTTGTCATAATCACACACACATACTATCATGAATGATGCCTTTTCTTTGTAAAAATTTATTGCAAAATTTTTATCTTTAGGCAATTTCTAAATAGATAAATCTTGATGCGCTATTAAAAAGTTTAAAAATTAAACCAGTAGTTTGGTAAATTTATTTGTATGTCAATTTATGATTTAAATGGATGTGTGTGCCAGATTTGGGGCTTTTATGCATGTACAGTCACTGTAGTTTGTTATGGTCTCAGTAATAAAATTGTACCTACTTTTGTTTATTATAGAAATGTGCAGCGCACAGGAAGACATGGGCAAAACCGCCTTCCAGGTGTGCAGACGGAGAGGTAAGATATGAATTTTTTCTCTTGGCTTCTTTTTTTGTTGCTTCTTTCTCTTTGAGTGTGGTAGTAAAGTCATGCTGCGATAATGATGTTATGTCACACTGCGACTTTTGTATAACTTCACAAAGTGACATAAATTTAATTGCTTTAAAGCAGCGGTTCTCAACCTTTTGACTAACACATACCATCTAAACAAAAATTGAAAAACCTTAGTACAACCAGTACATTTTACAATAATAAGTTTTCGATTTCTCAATAGAAATACAAAAATATACATTTTGCCATTTGCACAAGCTATTGGCTATTTGTATTAAATAGGCACACATAAAAATATTAGATTAAAAATTGGTTACCATTTTACTTATCAAAATTTAAGTTAAATTACATACTTAAATTCTAAAATTTAGTGCAAAATTTGGGCCTTTTTAAGAGAGATCAATTTCTTTATGTCTGGCCTTATTTTACTTAGCTTTAAGTGCGATCCACTTTTAATTTTGTTCTGTATTTATTTTTCAAATAAAACATGGAAGAAAATCCTTGTTTATGCAAATAGGTTGTGCGAAAAGGCAATAAAAATTTAATAGCTGTATTTGAAATGCTTTTAATTTTTTTTTTTTTTTTTTTTTGGTTCAGCCAAAAGTTGTGAAACCTTCAGTTGAAGTTCAATCACAGGAATTTTCGATCAATTGTTCTTTTTTTTCTTCACAGAATTTTTTAACTTTGTTTCTTAGCATACCACCTATTTTTCTCTTATGTACCACATGTTGAGAATCGCTGCTTTAAGGATGGGTGTCACACAACGTTACATTAGTTTAATCAGTATAATGTTGCAATAGCAGTATTTCAGACAGCTCCTCCAATAAAATTGATAACAGCAGAAAAGCGTTTTATTGATTCAGTAAAAAGTTACACTCTTTCAGTTATTAAAATCTCTCTGGAATCTTTGGAATATTGCAATATTAATGTGCAATATTAATTCAATATTATAATTCAATATATATATATGCAATTCAATATTATATACCATGTGCAATATTAATTTTTATCACTGCAAACCTGGCAGATTCACCATACGAAAATAAAAAATGTAGCACACCACGTTTGTACTGATTATCTATATTCATCTTCTATGGGTACTAAAATGCGTTCGATATTTACAAAAGTTGGTGATGAACTGAATAATATGTTAGTGAAACGATGACAAGTTTCAACAGGCTCAAAATTATATTGTTTTAAAAAATGCATCATAGTGAATTCCACGTATAGTCTTAATGCGCACGAACTTGTGGACTGACGCGATATTTATAAATGTTGACTTATGTAAAATAATCTATAACTTCAGGAATTTAAATGCCTTCTTTTTTTTTTGGCACCTACCCAACTGTACTCTTAAGCTAGTGTGTCCGACATCACTTCAAAATATTCGTTACGATTTGGTAGTCTCCTTTACCATTAATATATTTTAATTTGTTGATCTAAAAATAAAAATTCACTTTAATATGTAAATTCATAAGCAACAGGATATCTTATTCTGTCCTTTAAGAAAATTATTTCAACTTCACAGAACACTCAAGAAATTTAATTTTCTTCAAAATAAAATGCAAATGTAATGGAAACTTATTTATAAAATCATAATGTTTTCATTGCTTTAAATTCCATATTTGTATTTTACTACATTTTATGCAATTAGTTTTTATGTAAAGAAAATAAAATAATACAGAAATATAAAATTTCAGTTTATGTAAAAATGTAACAGAAATTACTTTATAAAATAAAAATGTGTGCAAAAAGTAAACAAAAGAAACTGTTAAGATTAATGTAAAAAATTATTTTACAATATCACAGGAGCTATGTTGTTGAGAAACATTTCTTCTAAAATTCGAAGTTCTAATTTGTTTTTCAATGGGAATATATTTAATTCTGAATTTTTTGGTTGAGCTTCAATTGCACAGTGAGGAGTTTTCAGCAAGTCCACCTTTTCTTCCAATATTTGTAATATGCTTGATAAAGAATTTAATTTTTTTAAGATTAGATGTTGAAATTCTGCAGAAGAGTAAAGGTCAGGGTAATACATAATTATTATAAAAGCCTGAAAACAGAACACATTTAAAAATTGACTGTTGGTGAGAAATTGCCCATTTGGCGACATCTGGCAGCGAAATTGGCAATATGCTGTAGACGGATGGAGAACCATTTAGAACGAGTTCTTACTGGTTTGACCCAGAATGTTCTCGAATGCTGGCTAAAAGCTATATAAACCCTGCCTGTACGCAGAGTAGCAGTAGTGTCTTGAGTCTATTGAGTTGATCTTCAATGTAGTATTAAATTGATTATCGAGTGCATAGAGAGAGTCTCTTAGTAAGGTGCAAGTTAGTGCATCATCGAGTTTTATCTGCGAGAACGACTGAACTGAGTCAGGAGCTGTACTCTAGTGCTTATCATGGAGTGCATTACGGGTTGTAGTGTGGAGAGTCTCGACAGTGCGTCGAGTTCCTAGAAGACGGAACCGAGTCAGGAGCTGTACTCTAGTGCCTTGCCGTGAAGCTGTCTTCACTGTTATAGCCTGATGGCTGTGTTGCTGATTGTTTCAGTCTGCTTGTTGCAGTTTTTTGATGACTGTAAACATGTTTTTGGAGCTGCCCTGAGTAATGTTGGCAAATATATTCTAACTTCATTGTCGTTATTGACTCCAAATTGCATAAACTTGTACAGGAATGCAACATAAACAATAATAATCGTGCATAAACAATAATTTAATATAAAGCAATAAGGATGAATTAAATAACTGTTTAAATGTTAAACATCTAAATGTTTTAACAGTATTTATTTGCTCATGTATAATTATCGAAATATTTGATGTAAAATTAGGTTAACAGTCATGGCTACATTATTTTATAAAATTCTGTGAATTTCAGATATTTTGCAACAATTAATCTAATAAATAAATCAAATATAATTTTTATAGTTTCAAAATGTAGGATTATATTATTTTTCCACTGCAAAATTAAAGTAACCCAATAGATTTTGAGAGCATCAAATTTGTATAAAAATAATGCAGTTAAATGTTCAAGCAAATATATCATATCCTGACATAATTGTTAATTTTTAATTCTTTAATACATGAATGGCTATTTCTAAAAGCTAGTGTAAACAATATTTCAGATCTAAAGCATAAGTTTAGAGAACAATTTACAAATAAATTTGAGTTTTAATACAATTTATTCCTGTGTTCATATTATATACGCATAACTGTACTTTTTTAATCCATAGAAAGTTTCAGTGGGGTGATAATTTTTTTTTTTTTTACTTTGGTGTAATATGGCTATAATGGCATTTCTTAAAATATAAATTGGAAGAAATATTATTGATGAATACTTACAAAATAATCTCTTTTTTTTTTATCTTAAATGATCATAAACAGCATTTATAACAAAAATACTACCTTTGAAATTTTCTTTAGTAAATGCCAGCAAAATAGAAACTGCCCCAACATTAATTAGAATTTTATTTATTTTATTAATGTATGTATAATGATGTATCTAGGTATGAAGTCAATTAAAAATTGGCTTGCCATTTTAAAAAAAAACTTTGCTTTTATCAGTTAACCCAAGTACATTTAGAAAAACAAATTTAATTGGTAATAAAAGGGGAACATGTATTTAATTGGTTTAATTATTCAGAGACTACCTTTAAGGAATAACTATATAGAAAATATTTCATGTGAAATAAAGTTGCAACACTTACTAATAGGATCACGTTCATTATTCTTTGCAGAACTTTATTGACATAACTTATTTTATCTGCATATACGTGCTTATGAATTAAATGTGCATTCAATTGAGTAAAAGGAAATAATTATTTAATTTAAATTTTTGATAATTTGCTCTTTGAGCAACCTGTTATTAGTAGTAGTATTAGTAGTGAATAGTGTTATTAGTAGTGATGTTCTATTTTTATTGCATTGCATGATTATTTTCATGTTATTTTAAAAAAATTAGCAAGCTTTGTGAAAGCATAATCGGGTATATTTAGTTATCAATTAAATAAATTATAATAAGCAAACATCAGAAGTATGTAACCTGTTAGTGTATGAAAGTATGTAGCATTTATGAAAAATTGTGGCTCGAATTGAGAAAACAGGAAATTTTTTCAAATATTCTCATATTTAGAGTTGATTTTGGACATTTGTACAGTACTTGCATTTGTAGATCCACCCCTCTAGCACTTCCTGTCTTGTATCATTTCAAGGATATATGTTTTCCTATAGTTTCAAAGTTTTGGTTAAACATTCATCTAAAGCCTACAGCTTTCAAACAGCAAGTTCTTACTATTTATATACAAATAGCTTCATTTGTGAGTTTTTTGCAGTAACAGTAGTACACCTATCTCTTGATTTACTCAGAAGATAGGTTCCGCACAAAACCGTGTAAATCGAAATCTTGGATTTTGCTATGCAAAACCATGTGAAACAAAGAACACACTAAATGTGTATAATTTAGTTATTTATTTACATAAAACAAATTATTTTAATATTATAAGTCTTAAGTTATACTTCGTTCATAAAACAACAAATATACGTAGATAATAGAAGTACATATTTATTTTATTTTACATTAGGAAAATATAAGATCACTCAAAAAATTATTATAAGTTTAATCACTGACATCACTTTCATGAACTATTATAGTCTTTTCTTCTTGATTGGTATGATGTCACTTTCATCACTTGAGTGTTCTTGATAAGATTCTGCTTCAATGGATGACAAAATGGGGGAGATCTCAGTTCAACAAGACTTCATAGTGAAATCCGTAATAAACAATTGCCTAGGTTTTTTTCCCCTAAATCTTTGTAAATCTCCTCATATTAATTTAAACACTTACTAAGCTCCCATTGGAATCGGAGAGCTTGTTCAACATTTGTGTCATATTGTAAAAAATGATTACCTCATTTTCTTCCCCATTCAAGTCCTACGCTGACAACTCTAGATGTGAATGCAGCTGGTTCGAATTTGTCTTCCTCATGCTTATTTGTTTCATGAATCATGTTAATAACTCATCCTCATTTAGTTCTTCATCAACCATTATTTCTTCAATATCTGCTTGAGCTAAATTCTCAAAACCTTCTCTTTTTATAGTTTGAGCCAGTTTAGTGATCTGAGTATATTCATACTCTAATGGTAATCTATCATTCTTATCTTTAGCAGCATCTAGCCATATTGCTTTCAAGCATGCGTTGAGCATTGGTTGTTTATTCTGAGTATATGACAGTCTAACATGCTTAGCATAATCTAAGATTGTAAATTTCTTCCAAGCATCCATAAGAGTAAGAGATTTATCATTCTCCATTTTTTCTAAAATATACCTGAAGATTTGTTTGATATACAATGTCGTAAAAGTCCAAATTACTCCTTGTAATAAGGAAGTTGTGTTTTTTGAGTAAAAAGACAATTTCTACTTTTTTGTGTTGTAAATTTTGAAGATGACCAGGTGCATTAGTCTTAAAAAGCAATACCTTTTTACTTAAATAATTGACATCTGGGACAAACATGTTAAGAAACCACTCATTGAATGCTATGGCAGTGAACCATGTTTTCCTGTTAGCCATCCAATAAATGGGAAGGTTATTTATATTTATTCCTTTAAATGAGCGGGGTGTTTTTGATTTGTTAATAACCAATGGTTTCATTATAACCTTGAAGCATAGCAACAGAAAAGAATTGTTATATGACTTTTTGCTACCTTATGACCACTAGCTGATTTGCAAGCTTTAGCTAAATACAAGGTTTGTACGGTCCTTAAGAGTCCTTAAAAGGCCTTAGATTTTTCGAAATTGATTTTTGGTCCTTAAAAGTCTTTAATTTTGGCCAAAATCAGCAGGTCCTTAATTTTAATCATTTGATATTTCTGTCTCTTTTTTACAATTGCCATTTTGAGTGTGAATTAGCATTTTGGAGTAATATTTTCGGCAATTTACTGGCATATATGGTTATCTTTTGAATGGGTTTATGGGTTATAATTTGTTTCTATTTCTAATATAATTGATGGGATATTCGAGTTTCTAAGCAAGAAGTGAGATACAAGCATCTCGAAATTCATTTTCTCTAATAAAGAGTTCTTAAACAACTTTTCGCTTTTGGAGATGTGAATTCTTTTATTAAACGGTTCTAAATTTGGTGACTTATCAATATTTTGGCAATTTTAAGATCAGTTTCTATAGAAAATTTTTTAATTCCGAGATCTGAGAATTTTTGGACGATTTTTTTTAAAACGTCCTAACATTGATATATTTCATTAAAATAATATTAATATATTGAAATTATAATTAAAAATAACATTAAAATAAAACAGTTTTAATTTTCGTTGTCATATTATAAAATTTCATTTTGGCAACTTATACAATATTTTGACTCTGAAAAATAAAGTAGGTATAATGCTATAAAGCACAATTTATGAAACGGCTCTTAGCAAAAGCAAAATTAGCTATTTAATTAGTTAAAAATATCTTCTTTTTAATTTTTTCATAGTAAAAGTTTTTCCATGTAATTGTCTCGGAATATTCAAAATTCTCAGAATATGTATCAGTTTTCTCTATAAAATTAATTTTATACTTTTTCCCTCCTTTTTTTTCCAAAATATTTCTGGCTTTTTGCTGTTATTGAATTGGTAGGGATAATTTTTCTTTAGTATTTTAGCCATTGCAGCTTGGAAAGTTTAGAAGGATTTGAAAGCAAGATTTATAGACCCACGATTCTAGAAGATTCGAGAAATATGTAACAAAATGAAAAATGTCTCCATGGTATCAACACGTAACGGATGTATTTTACTGAAAGTTTGCGATGAATTTCTTAATTTTTGGAGAACGTTTGGAAGAACAATGAAGACATAATATTTGAACGTTTTACTCCTGATACTAGAATCATTTTCTTAACATGTTTACCTTCCCTTTATTTTCTCTACTTTTCACTAGACACAAGCATGGAAAATAACAAAAATGCTTCTAATCTTGTCACATGGGCAGGCAAATTATAGAAAGGGATTTTTTTTATTAATAAAGAAATTGAAAACTTATAATTTAAAAGATTCATCTAATATGTTTTAATGCATCATACACAGAGCTGGCACTAGGCATTTTCCCACCTGATGCAATCTCTGTGGAGCCTAAATTCTGCTTCCAATGCCTGTTCTATATTCTAAAAGTTGTGCCATTTATAGATTTTGTTGTTCGGTGTGTCACTAAATTCTAAAAATTCTGCTACAATGGCTCTGTAACCGGCCTTTACCATATGTAGTTCTTCTGAATGTTCCTATTACTAAAGAAATGAAATTAGCCATTTTCTATACCTTCTAAATGCATTTCATGTTTTTTAGAATAACGGAAATCTTTAATTAAATCCAAAAATTCTAAAATGAAAAGGATACGTGTTGAAGAAAGAAAATAATAAAGACGAAGAAAATTATTCTTCAAAGAAAATGTGCAGTTATTATTATGTAAATTAGCCAATTATTTATGATTTCAGCCTTTACTATAATTTCCCATTTCTATTTCCTCATATGATAGAGTTAATGAGCAAGATTAAATTAAAATTAAATTGTATAATCTTTGACCACTAGTCCACAGTTTTAGTTTGAATTTGACTGTTCTTCTTTAATTACGTCATAGTGAGCTGTAAATGATTTTAGCATCAGAATATGCTTTTGTATTCTATGTTCTTTTTATATAAGAGGCTTATTGAAACCTTGGTCTGATATTTTAGTTATTTTCAGACATAGCGATAGTTTGCTTCACATCAGTTGGGGGTTTTCAACTATTTAACTTTTACCAGATTAAGTAAACCCTCATAGGTACATTGTGGAGAGGTTGACAAGTTAGATAAAGCAGTTAGGTTGATGCAGAAACTAGCGAGAGCATTGGTTTGCATTTTGAGACAAATCTCTAATTGTTAGAAAAGATGCTTAAAGAGAAGGAAATCGATATAAATTAGCCAAAATGTTTGGGAAGGCTTCAAAATAAAATGACGGATAAATATTTTGTTGAGTGTTGTTACAAAACATAAATGTTTTGTAGATTTTAATGTGTAATTATCCTAATATCGTTTAAAAATCAGTGTTATAAATTACATGCATTAAACTGTGAAATTTGATTAGATTTTGATTTTAATAGGGCTTTTTTTACAAATATTGTTGAAAAATAAAATTTAATTGTGGCCATGTAAATACAAAATGACTAAGGTTATCTAATTACCTAATTGAATTATTTATAACTAACTGCTTACCCTTAAAAATTATCTCTGCGTATTAAAGCGAGTTATTGCCTTTCATTAATACTCACTGTGGTTACAAGATAAAACACAAAAACGTAAAAATTCAAGTAAAACTTATTCTTTGCATCTAGTGAGACTTGAAATAATACAAAAACTTATCACCTCTGGTGCTTTAATGGTTTATTGGAACCTTAAAGTATATTAACTGGGTTACAACCCCTGAAACTCTACACGAACGTACGACACTAACTGTGTCAAACAGAGCCCGACTAACTTTCAACACTTGCGAACCTACATCAGGCCTTTCAGGTTTGTTCTAATGAGCAGGTCTCTCTCTCTTGACAAGCAGCAGCAGTAACAACATTCAGTATTTTGTTCTGAATCATGCTGATTATGGTCTTACTTCTCATTTTAACCTGTGCCGTTTGACATAAAATCTACCTGCTATTTACTAAACCTCTAGACTGACCAAGTACGTGACTTGACATTTAAAAAAATCAACATAAAGCTAACTGTGAGTAAAACGTAAAAAGTCACTTATCTTCTTTCAAATAAGTTCATCTGTTGTAAGTGTAAAATATTTAATGCTACTTAATATACTGTATGTAGTTTATTTTATTCTCAAACTTATTAATAATTATGTTAATTAATTCATGTTTAGTAATAATGCAGACTACTTAGAGATCTATTTTATTTTTAGGATGGTATCACAAAAGTGAAATTCAGGCATAGATAATATTTTTAATTGAATTTATTCAGTTCCCATTTGCTCATAGGTCCTTAATTTTTTTCATTAATGGTCCTTAAAAGTCCTTAATTTTCGTGTGCAGAAATGTATATGAACCCTGTAAATAGGTTCTTTCAGGCATTTTTTTTTCAGAACAATGCAGACTCGTCAGCATTCAAGATCTGATAAGAAATGTAGGAGCTCGTGGCAATTGATTTCAGCAAATTTTGCTGGATATTTTTATGCTACATCTGAAGCAGCAGATGCACTTTCTCCTTTCAGTCTTGGATTATGTAAAGAATGCCTTTGTTTAAATTTCTCAAACCAACCACGACTTGTGGGAAAAGATACATTTTTTTCATCTGACAAAGTCGATGGTGACTGATTCTTAAGTGCTTTATAAATTTTTAAAGCCTTATTTCTAATAGCATCAGTATCAATTGGAATCCATTTTTGATTTTGGTCTTCTACCCATATCTATGCCTTTTTCTAAAAGAGTCTTCATTTTTTCTAATTGTCCTTATTGTGGCTTCATTCATGGAGTAAAATTTAGCAACATTTGTTACTCTTTCTCTGTTACATAGACAATCTAATATTTTAATTTTTTTCTAATTTCGTTTTTTGATTTTTTAAAAAATCTTTTTAGCATTATAAAACTTTGAAAAATTTATGTAAATTATAAAAATGCCACAAAAACTACGAGGGTTAAAACTTTAATAGTGGCAACACAGCTGAAAAAACGCTACGCAACAAAACCAAAGAATATCGCGTATACCACATGTGAATTACATACCTGCCTTACCTCTCAGCAAAAAGACTTGTCCTGCCTACGTCACGCGCATGCGGAGTGACGTGAAGAACGGATCCTTGTATTAGCTTGCGGTCTAAAGTAAGTGTTGTCAGGATGTTTTCAAAACAAGAACAAGGATGTTGGATAAAAATTGAATGTGCCAGAGGTCGTACAGCACGACAGTGTCATCAAGGGCTTCAAGAGGCTTGCGGGAAATCAGCATTGCCTTACAGAACAGTATAAAGATGGGTGAAAGCATTCAATGAAAGATGCCAAAACATGGCAGACATGGTGCGGCCAGGTCGTCCGAGTTTCAACGATGCAGACGTGCAAGCTGTTGCCGCACTAATGGACAGTGATCGCCGCCAAACGATTCGTCAGCTGTCCAGACAAACAGGATTAGCGCATACGACTGTGCTGCACATTCTGAAGGAACACCTGTCCATCAGAAAAATTGCTTCACGACGGGTTCCACATTAATTGACGGAAATGCAGAAATGGCTACGATACGATGCTGCCCAAACCCACCTGGAGCGCTATGAGCGTGAAGGAGATGCTTTTTTACGCTGTATCATTTCGCTGGATGAGACTTGGGCCCAATCGTACCAGCCAGAACTGAAACAGCAATCAAACGAATGGCGTCATCACAGGTCACCACGACGTTCGAAATTTCGTCACAACCCCAGCAATGTGAAAGTTATGGTGATTCTCGTGTACGACTGTGATGGTGTCATCCTAATGCATATCGTTCCCCCACAGCAAACCATCACTGCACAGTATTACTGCTCATTTTTGGAGCACAATCTCCGACCAGCTTTGAGAAAAAAACGACGACACTTTCTGCAGAACGTTCCTCTCATTTTGCATGATAATGCTCGGCCGCATGCAGCGCAAGCTGTGACTGATTTGTTCAAGCGATGGGGCTGGGAAGTGCTTTACCATCCACCATATTCCCCAGATCTAAGCCCTTGTGACTATGACTTAATTCCTAAGATGAAGGAACCACTTCATGGCACTCGCTTCCAAACTGTTCCTGAGATTCTTGGGGCAGTAGACCGGTCCTTTCAAACTATCAACAAAACAGGCGCTGCTACAGGTATTCTGCGACTTTCACATCGTTGGAAACGGGTTGTACACAATGCTGGCGACTATATTGAAGGACTGTAAAACATGGTGACATGAATCACTTTTGTATTCCTTGTAAATAAATAGTTGCCACTATTAAAGTTCCAACCCTCGTATAAATGTTGAAAACTTATTAGTAATCATTCAAATATGTAGATAAAAATGTTGTAATATTTGCTGCTAAAATAACTGATACTGAACTAGTTCACATGAACCAAATAGCTTTACTGTTGTGAAATACAGATATATATATATATATACTATGGAGATTCCTCTTTTACAATACGAGAAATCCCCATCCTTGTTGTTGCCACTAGTGTTACCAAAGGAATGAGATTCAAAAATGATTTCAAATATATATATTTGCGTCTATGCAGCCAAATATACTATTTTACCAAGGTTTTTAAATTTATTAATTTTTAAACCGTTTAAAACCAAAATCGTGTAAAACAAGTACTGTGTAAATCGAGGGATAGTCTGTACAAATATGTACTTGATGAAATCCTGCAAAGTTGACAAATGTTTTTAGGAAAAAGAAAATGGAAAAAACAAATTTAGATTTCAATAAATTTGGTTTTAGAGTGGAAATGATGCTGAAAAGCTTCTAATTTCAGAATTGTTGCGTAGTTTTTTAGTCAAATATATGTTCATGTTTCTAACTTTTCCACGTGTAATAAAGAATACTGCTGTAACATATAGTTAAACAAAATGAAAAGAAATGATCTTTTTTAGTATTTGTAATAATTTGTCTGTCATGTAACCTCAAGTTTTTGTTGGTGTTAATTGTTTTTTATTTTCAATTTTTATTCAGAATTGCAGAATTCTAGGTCTTTAATTTTCTAAAAGATAAGCAACGAAGCATATTATTTAAAAAAAAAAATTATTATTTTCACTTCAAATACCACTATATGTCAACTAAGTTTACTAAGTTGTATATTTTAATACATAATTAAAAAGAATTAAAAACTGAAGTAACACCAACGCACTGCTAATTAGTCTACACAGAGACTGCAAATAAATCATTTTTAAGGCTCATCAACCATGATTTGCCAACTACACGAGAAACAGGGCATCTTTGGAAATCAGAATTTATTTTAGCAACAAGTTTTTGATGGCCAGAAGCTTCTGACACAAAAGAAAATATTCCTTAGTGGTATGATGTAATAAAATATCTGATACTAATACTATCCAATTGTCATCTAAAATCACACAGTCGTTTCCTTTGTTGGAACAATTTATTGTGAATAGGTTTTCTTTTTTTCTTTTTTCTTTTCTTTTTTATTTGCAAATCTTGTATTGGACATCTACAGCTTTGTTTAGAGTATGCCCTTCCTCGGTGAATTAATGTTCAGTTGTAGTGGGCTCCTGGGCATAGCCTTTTCCCAGTGTAGTAAGTTAATCCTTTTATGAATGTTGAAAAATAAGTGTTGTTGAAGTTCATAAAAATAAAAATTCGAAGAGCAGTTAATGGCAGCAAAATGAAAACAATCAGTAGTAATGGCAGAGTTTGTAACAGTTTTAAGATGATGAGTTTTGAAGTTAAGACCTAGAGCTAGTCCGAGTGTGAGCAGCAGAGGCAATCAGGGGCGGAAAGAGAAGAAAAAGCCTTTTTCTTCTTTTTTCTTCCCCCTCTCCTCTAGTGTTCAAGGCTGAATGGTTTCCGTAGTCAGGTTGTATAGGCAGGAGCTTCCTGAACTTCTGTTGGCTGGCAGAGGAGTAATCCTATTGGGTTAAGTGTGATCTACAGTGTGCTATGGGGGAGGGCCTAGGCTGTTTTCAATCCATGCTAATTTAGATTGATGGATGAGTGAATGAAGTTGGAGAGGACATGATGAAAAATTAAATTAAGCCTGCCTTAATATTAATTAGTGAACAGATAGGAATAAAAATTTAATTTTTCCCAATTTTTGGTGCTAAACTATATTACAATTAGATATATTACAATGCAGTAATAATTAAAGAAGAATTAATGAGATTGTTTGTCTTTTTTAAACTAATTAAACATTAATCAAAAACCTTTATAGTATGTCTCTGAGGATGGCTTTAGGCCTTTTCCTGTGTTCTGAGTTGATATAATTTTAAACTGGTATTGTGGGGTTTTTTTGCCTTGGTTATATCATTGTAGAATTTTCTTAGAAGTGGTATTCTACATTCACTGTGAATAGCACCAAAGACAGCTTGCCATTTGTCGTAGTGTGATGTTTTGAAGCTGTTGGAGTTTTAAAAGTGTGCTTTTGCAGACCTAACCCCAAACTAGGCATGCATATGCAAGTATGGGATGCAATATTGGCTTTATAAATGAGTAATTTTTTATCTATAGCTAAAACGCTGTTTTGAGCGATTAGGGGGCTGAGTGTAGATTTGCTAGCTGGAAACTTTGCAATTATGCATTTTGTGAGGGGAGGGCTTTCTTATTAAATGAAGATTAGTAATTTGACTTCCTTGGCTCAGAGAATAGGAGTGCTGTAAAAGGTAACATTTCCTTCAACATTAATTTTCTTTGTGAACATTACTGCAATAGTTTTTTTCTGTGTTGACTTCAATTTTCCACTTGCTAAGCCACTTGATCTTTGCCATTGCTTCCTGGCATGGTCTGGGATAATAAACCAATTATATTGAGAATTGCTTTATCTGCTGGATGTCTTGTTTGCCATTGCTTTCTGGCATGGTTTGGTCAGCGCCGGAGTTAGCATTTTTCCTAGGCGGTGCAAAAACCACCCTTACCCATCTTCCTTTAAGTTTCTGTAACAAATTTTAATTTTTTAAATAAACATAAAAATAGGTAGTTTTTGAGATAAAATGTAAAATCCATTTTATAGTAAGAAATTCTTTATGTGCCATTTTTGTTCTAAAAGAAATATACATAACAAATAGTTTAGTTTCTTTACATATGGCAAAGCATAAGAGAGCTAGCTACCTGCCTAAAAGGGGAGATGTCTTCGCTGATGTCTTTCTAAGAGTAATTGGCTGATGCAAGTTCCGCATGAGCGAAATGGCGGAAACACTCATGCAGCCAGCAAATTCGCTTGATTCTGACCCCCGACCGAACTACCAGTGTTCAGACTTTACATCTCAGCCGCTGGTGGCCAAACATGCATACCAAAAGTTACATAATTAAAAAAACCGTGCGAACCCTCTTAATGCAGTTACTTCTCCGGTGCACTGAAATAATCAAATTTACATTTTCCCTGAAATGAGGATTTTTTTCAATATTTGCTAGAATACCTATTTATAGAAATAAATGATGCTAATAGAAAACGATTCAGAACTAAATGCTAAAATAGTTCATCACAGCACAAAAATGGGAATCAGATATTACTAAATAATAAAGAAATTCATTTAAACAAATCTAAGCAAATACAATGGATTGTATAATTTTGTACCAATTTCTCAATATTAACAGTAACTTTAACCTAGCATGTTAAATATTCATTTCACAATAATGCCTTCATGTAGCCTACTCAAGAACCTCGACTATCATCCTCACACAGCCTGAGAACATAATAAATATTTACATATTTATGCAAAAGACTATTTTTGTACTGTAATAATCAAAATTACATTTTCTCTGAAATATGCAATTTTGCAATATTTGCAACAATAACTAGCCAGACCATGGAGGTAAGAAAGAAAGGAGGTGCCAACCCCACATTGCGAGTGAAGCACTGCTCCGAGGGCTTCGGTCTACAGATGGAGTGTTTTTTTGTTTACATTTAAAACCTCCCCTGATAGTATTTCGACTTGTGACACTTCCATACAAATTGAAAAACGGGACACTTCCGCATAAAAGAAACATTCATTGTGTGATGGTTTGGTTTATTTCATTATGGCAAAGCACATTAAGGCTATCTGCCTAAGGAGAGGGGATTAAATCTTTAAATAAAATTCAGATATATATATATATATATCAAATGTCATGGATCATCAGATAGGTAAATTTCTACATAAATTAAAAAATAAAAATGTTCAAAATACAAAAACATTTATTGAATATAAATTTACATCACGGAATATGAATACATGAATTTACATATTTCTAAGTTTTTGTTCTGTAACTTCTTCTAAAATTGTTTGAAAATCTAATTTCCTTGCGTCTTCACTTTCAATCGACATAATCTGTAAACTATTTAATCTATTCTGATTCATTGTCGATCTCAGACAGTTTTTTATTAGTTTTAGCCTGGAAAATGATCTCTCTCCAGAAGCAACGCTTACTGGAATTGTTAAGAATATTCGGAGAGCAATAAACAAGTTTGAAAATGCCATTGCTCTATCATTATCCGATAAAAATTTAAACATTTTAAACGGATTTTCAAAAATTCTGAAGGCAAAATAGATTTCAAAGCTTCCATTTCTTCAATTAACATTTTCCCGTTTATATCAGCTTCTTTCACCTCAGGTACATCATTTTCTGTTAATTTAGAATATTTTTAATTATTTGAATAATTCATAATTTATCCATTATCGTCAAAAGCAATTTGCTTTAAACTTCACTTTTTTTTTTTTTTTTTTTTTTGTTCATTTTGATGGTAACACGAAGCTTGATTGGGCCCAATAGCCCTTTATCCGATCTGAATAAGGTTTATTTCAGATGAAGACTGATGATGCAGTAACTCTGAATGAAACAGTCTGGAAGTGGTCTTTATGTTCAACAAGGATTTGGATTGGATTGCATTATTCAATTATGGCAAAGCACACGAGGGCTATCTGCCTAAAGGGAGGGATGTCTTTGTGGAGGACTTTCTAAGGGAACCTGGCTCGTATACACGTTACAATGGGAAAAATTACAAAATCGCCCATGCAGACAGCCTGTTCGCGGAATTTGAACCTCGGACCGAACTACCAGTGCTCAGCGACTTTACTGCTAGGCCCCTGGCGGGCTCCACTGTGTGATGGATAATAGCAATTTGTATAATTATGCTTATGCAAAATGTTATGTTTAAAAAAGATTTTAGCAAAAATGTTGCGCTTAAAGAATGAAAAATACCTTATGGTACCTTTAAAATTATATACGTCTTTCGATACCCTTGATTATGCACTCGTAATAAAAATAATCTTTAGCTACAAACAAAAGATTACATAAGTTAGGACAGTAGATGAGCTGATTAATTACGTAACTAACTTTCATTAGCTATACATAACAACAATACGGGCTACTGCTGAAAGGGAAAGGTTAGTATTTGTACTTCTTTTCATAATTCTTATTTCAATAATAATTTTAAGTTCTTACCTAATGCTCTTAAAATATTAGGGAATTAAAATTTTACTCTGTGAGCCATTTGATCTGCAAATAAAACTATGGCATCGCCATAATTAACTTGATGTGCTGTTTGATTTTTGATTGCCAGAATTGTGAGACTTGATAAACGCTCCTGGCTCATCGATGATCTCGGATAGATTTTAATAAGTTTTAAGTTGCTAAAACTTCGCTCACAGCTTGCAGATGTAGTTGAAAGCATAGAGTAAATCAAAGCAATACAAATATTGCAAAAGGCATCCTGAAAATCATAGGTTAGGTCTGTTGCAAGAGATGAAAAAGCTCTAGCCTTTTTTATGTCGACGAATAACACTGGGGCTTGTTCTTTAAAAACGGCAAGTTCTTGACAGAACTCAAATGCGTTTTAAGATCTTGCTCATATTTTCGTGCAAGATCTGCTCCATTCTTGTGCAGTTCTTCAGTTGACATATTCAATATTTCACGACCATTGAGAAATGGAAATTTGAATTTAGTGTTATAGCACTGTTTACCCTTGTTTCATTTTCTGATATGATTCAAACTAATACAATTTTCATTGCATTAGAAAGTAGCTGAACACGAAATGTTTGTGATTCGTCCTCGCACAATTCATCAAATTCCTTTTTGCATTTTAGAATTCGTTTATTTGTCAGAATAGGTTCAACCTCAATTTTTTTCAGCTGCTACTTTAAATTCTTCTATCCAATATTCTGTAGGAATTTCTCTCATTTTTTGCACAGTTTTGGCCAGACCTTCCATTAATGCGACGAGATGAACAAGAATAATATCTTCCATTTGAATTTCAGTATTTATTCGATTGATTTCTCGAAGAATATTAGCCCAAGTTGTCAGGCTGATAAAATAAATTCAAAATTTTTAAAACATGGAGCAGCTGTCCTGCTTCGTACTTTGATAGGTAATTAATTTTGAAATAATAATATTGTACTTTGAAAGATAAATTCTTTCAATGATTTTACTACTTCTGGTAAATTCATTAGAAGAGCTTTCACAGCCACATATTTTGCTGACCATCTCGTCTGGGTGCTTCCTTTTGAGTTGGTTTTTGTACATCTTTTCGTAATATCCCATCGAATAGTGAATCCGACAAAAAAGCTATATATCTTCTGGATAATTCCAAAGAAGTTAACTTCTTCGTGGCAAGATGAGGCAGAATGCACATAGACAAGATTCAAAGAGTGAGCCAAACATCGCACATATTCGGCCAGCTTATTCATTTCTGTTATCCTGACTTGTACTTCAGGATCTAATATGGCAGGAAAGTACCGGCCATATTAGATCAGTTATTCTCTTCTCAGATTGACCACAACATTGTCAATATCCAAACCATCAAGCGTCAGTTTTTCCGCAATCCATTGAAAAATACATTCTCCTGTCTTTCCACCAATTTCTATGAAACCAATTTCTATGAAATCAAACCAATTTCTATGAAGCTCTGCTTTATTTCACACACATCACCACATATTTTTTACGTATTGAATCACCTGGCTCATTTGTTCTGTGTGCAACACATCTGGAATGCAATCGAACATTATTGTATAATATTTCGCCTTTGTAATATTATTTAAAATGCTATTGTGAACTGTTTTTGCCATTTTATCAGTAATTTCATTTTGAATTATCTTTGTTAAATATGATACTTGTCCCTTCTTTAGGTATTCTAACTGGTACTTAAGAATTATGTTTTGCTAGCAGAGTCGTTAAATTAACAAAAAATTGCCTTGACTAGGCCGAGGACACTTTGTGAGCAGGCTGCCAGGGGTTTCATCAGACCCACGGAAAGAAAGACAGTTTGTTGAAAGATACAATAGAGCATCCATACTCGTCTGTAGGATCTTTCTTCATTTTTCTTTCTCTGTGTGAATTAGTCTCTTAATGTCATGATCGATGCCTTAACATGATTTCATTTGTTGTAGTGGAACTTTCCACTTAATCACTCGGCTTTAACCACTTATGCCCTTTATGACCCCGTCTGAATGGAGCTTTAGTGTATCTCGGTTACTGCATCGTTGAGAGAGTGTGTTAAGCTCCGGCAATGACTGAATCAAAAAGTCGGGAACTGTGCTCTGTGTGTCATCGAGTGCATCGCGAGTTGTAGCGTGGAGAGTCTCAAGAGTATGTGGAGTTCTGAGAACGACCATGCAGTCGGGAGCAGTACTCTGGTGCTTTACAGTGAAGCAGTCTCCACTGTTATAGCCTGATAACCTGAAGGCTGTGTCGCTGATTGTTCCGGCGAGTGTATAGTAGATCTTTGACGACTGTAAAATGTGACTTTGGAGCTGTCCTGATTAATATTGGTAAAAAAAGTGTGTTTCGATACTTCATCAAGTGTCATCGTTGTTCACTCCAAATCCACATAAACCCCGTGCGAACGTGAAGGATGAAAATAACGTAACGGCTGGTGTCAGAAAAGAAAAACGCAGCAATATTCTTAAAAGAGGTTTTAAACCTAGCTTTAAAACTACTAATGTTGCATCAAAATTTGACAACATTCCCAACACAATTCAGCTCCACTCTTGAACTTGCCACCCTCAGAAGTTGCTGCCTGGGGCACAGACCCCCGGCTTGCTTCCCTTAGATCCGGGACTGGGTTTGGTATAATCAGACCAATTATGTTGGTATAATTGGTATTGAGAATTGCTTTATCCACTGGATGTCTTGATCTTTGCCATCGCTTCCTAGCATGTTTTGGTGTAATTAGACAAATTATATTGGTATACTTGGTATTAAAAATTGCTTTATCTGCTGGATGTCTTAATCTTTGCCATTGCTTCCTGGCATGGTTTGGCATAATTAGACCAATTATATTGGTATAATTGGTATTGAGAATTGCTTTATCTGCTGAATGTCTTGATCTTTGCCATTGTTTCCTGGCATGGTTTCTTCATTTAATAAGATCTTTCAGGTTTTTATTTTGAGTACTTTTTTTCTTCGGGGATTGTTTTTGGAATTTTCTTGATAGGCTGTATAGAGTTCGTTGGTGAAATTGTCTACTAAAGCATCTAACTCTTCTCTCAGGTGTATTGTTGTGTTAGTGTAATGAGTCTTGTTTAGATAATAATTGGTATAATTAGACAAAATATATTGGTATAATCAGACCAATTGGTAATAACAACTCTTTTGTCTGGTGTGTTGTTGCGACTAGCATCCAGTTCTGTAATGACTGGGTTATAGTTCGAAGATAGTTCATTCAAGGATTTTAATTTTGGATGGAGTTTGGATATTTTTTTTAATATAAAAAAATCCAGCATAGTAGCTGAGCTGCAGCCATATAGTGTGTTGTGGTGGACGGAGTTGCTATATAGATGTTGGCTGTAGTTGCCAAGTTATAAATGTATTCTCCAGTACAAATTGCAGTTCCATGTGCTGTATCTAGCGCTAAAATCTTCACCTAATAGAACTCTGTTGTTGAGTTTAAATATTGTGCTTAAATCAGCAATATTATTCATGTGTTGTTTATGAAGTACACAACATATAAACATGACGCACATTGCTGATGATAACATAATGGACAGTTCAGGTGGGTGGTATTATGGTGATAGCTATGGCCTCTGTGGCCAAAAGCTGTGGAAGTGTTAGTCGGTAATGAGAGCAGTGGCGTAACTAGAACTCTTGGACCCCTATGCAAAAATTTTTCCTGGCCCCCTCCTCAATAAATTTAATGTGCTTAAAAATAAAAATAAAAATTAAAATTTTTAAAATGTTAAAAAATATCAAGGATTTCACAAGCCAGTGTTTTTATGATGAATTTTATTACATCTGGATTATTTGTTAAAAATTAAAAGCACATCCTTAGGGAACTAGTTGAAAGGTACGTAACATGAAGAAAGAATAAAAAGGAAAATATTTTCCCTTGATCAACTGTGAAATTTGCTTTAGTCTGGGTATTTGATATCGGATGATTTTAATCAGTTATTTAAGCCTTTTTGTGTGCGTGCGAGAGACAGACTTTTCTCTCCTTTCACTGAGATACATACTGATAATAAATGAATAAGTCTATATAAAAAAAGGAACATGTCACGTAAAGTATAGCATTAAGAAACGTAAGAAAGCTTAGTTTTACGGAGATTTTTATATAAAATCCAAGAGGTTTTACATACAAATTTGTTTTGAATTTTTATATAAAATCTGCACCAATCTAAGTTTTTTCGCTTAATCTAGCAAACTTAAATAACTGGTTATATTATAAAACATTAAAAACAATATATTCTGTGAAAATAGAAGAGAAACACGCCGAGTGAAACAAAATTCGTAGCACAATAACCTTAAGTTTGGTGTAGATTTATGTTATGATCTCAAACAATTTCTAGGGCAAGCAGGTTTAGGTCCCTCTTCGTCAGAAGTAAAGAAATCTACAAGACTGAAGAATAGTCATATTTTTCAATTGCGCCAAAATATATGTAAATATTTATTTTTGAATGATTTTTTTTTTTTTACCAGGGTAACAACTTTTATTTTATAATATTAGCTATAATTTTATAGAAGCTCCTTGCCTTCATTTCCGAAAACTCTCGAACACAGTCAGAAAGAACAATTTCTTTAGGTGTATCTTGCTCTATAGAAATTAGAGCAAGATTTGTCAGCCTAGTCTCCGTCATAGGAGATCTTAAACAAGTTTGTGTGTATTTTAATTTTGAAAAATATCTCTCTCCGCTTGCAACTGTTATAGGAAAGGACAGCAAAATTCGAAGTTCCACTCCAGTATATTTGGAAAACATTCAAGATTTTATACATATTCTAAAATGACAAGGGGCTCCGCTCCAGGAACGATGTATTTTGACAGATCTTCCAGTTCATCACAAAGTTCCGAAGCGTTCAGATTACTTGAATGTTTATTTGTGAGTTTCAATTTCTAGTCTTTGTGTGTATTCAAAAGTTCTCTGAAAGATGTTTGAGGGTTCCTACGTCGTACAGGAAACTGTACCGTAGTATGCTCCGTATTCCCGAGTAAGTTCAAATCTTTCTTCTACAGAACGAATAGCAATATCTAACGTATAGAAATACAGCTCTACTTTAAACTACTCTTCCAACACTTTGTATGTTTTCATATGAAGCCTCGTACCCAAACAATCTACATCGCCTTAGGGTATGATGGACTGGCTAAAGGAAGGGTAGATTTCTAACGTATCTGCCATTTACTTTTCTTCCGTTTAGGCAAAGCGGGGTCTTGCAATTCGGGTGCATACGCAGGAGCGTTACCCCGTGAATAGCACAATGTCCGATTTTCTAACATGTGGAAAGAAATGTAAAGAAAGTTCCATAACAGTCCTTGAAAGTATGTGAGATAATTAGTAGACCGACATGATGGCATT
Source organism: Stegodyphus dumicola (assembly GCF_044657685.1). NCBI lineage: Eukaryota > Metazoa > Arthropoda > Arachnida > Araneae > Eresidae > Stegodyphus > Stegodyphus dumicola. The sequence goes on along the minus strand of NC_140776.1, from coordinate 188,332,411 downwards.
AGGAGTATCCGAACTACGCAGTGACACATGGCCTAGAGTAGGTGCGGAAACACCGCTCGAGGTATCTTTTTGTTGACATTGCTTGCTGGGTCATAATATAAGATGGGAATTGTGGGGTTATTGACTTTATTGATGTTATCAAAAAATCTTTTCGGCAAAATAAGTTTGGATTTCTAAGATGTCAGTTTCTTTATGAATAGCTTTATTACGTACGAACCAGCGGCTCTTTGTCAATTCTCTTAATACAACATTTTGCATAGTTTGTATCTGTTTGATGGCAGTGGGGCTGGCATATAGGGCACGCATAGGTGAGCACAGGACGCAAAATAGCCTTATAGATCAGTAACTGACATTCGAGCGACAACGCTGAGCTCCGAGCAATTAAAGGGGTAAGTGTAAATCCGTCTTAAAACAACTATTTCTGGCTCAGAATTTAATGACCTCAGATTTCCAGTTTTTACATTGCTTATAAATTAAGCCTTTAGTAACACTGTGTACGCATTCATCATAGGATGTAGTTCCACAATTTTCAAATATTACATCCACTGTCACACACACAAAAAAGCAAACTGCAAGTGTAAAAAATAAAGATAATTTTCCTGTCGGTGATTTTTACAACTTTTTAAATATTTCAAATCATATAATCTGCTGGTGATGTAAATTCATGTCATACCACATGGTTTTGTCTGCGGAGGAACAGGTATGACATTAGTTTAAATTCATGATCCCAGAGTAGCCATGTACGGATCATAGCTCCTTACTACTGTGTTAGAGGGTTCCCTGTAGTTCTTCATCTGGCTGCATTCTATAATGTATATTTTCAGCATGAAGTTAAAGGGGTACAAGACCTAGACTCTGACTACTACCCAGGTTTGATAACCTTAGATGCTCAAAATTGATATTCAGAATTACTGGAGCAAGTCTTTTCTCACACAAAAAAATTAAAAAAATTTTTTTTCTAAGTTTATTGCAAAATGCTTATTAGGGAACCTAATAAATAAGCCATAAAAAGTTTAGATACCTGTGAGCAGTAGTTCCTGAGAAAAGGTACATCGAGTATAAAAAAATCACGTTTGGAGAAAAACGTGTTTTTGTGTAAAAATCCTCATTGATCAAAGCAGTAGATGACAAATTAAAACTAGATTCTTTTACAGTTCTAATTTTCATAGAGATTAAAGAATGGTATTTTTAGAAAGATAAAAGTGTAGAGAATTTGAAAATGCAAAAATCCGAAATCACAATTTTTTGAAGATTTTGGGGTTCCAACATCCCTTAAAATTTACGAATTGTTCCAAAATAGAAGATAATGCAGCCTGTGTATACAAGAGGTATATCAAGAGGTACAAAAAAGTTCGGCGGGACTCGAACCCCGAACTTCTCAAAATACGCGCCGAGTGTGCTGACCATTACACCTCGAAGGCATGCTAAGAAGACGGGAGAAATACCTTATAAATATAGAAAACCAAGCAGAATTTTTAATTAATATAAAAAATACTAGATTATGCAAGTGAAAACGGTATATTAGTAACATTAACATAACATCTGCCATCACTGCACAATTTTATGCTATTAAAATGCTAATGAAAACTATGCTATTAAAATGCTAAATGAGAAATAACCCCTGGAACTATACATGAAGCTACGACACTAACAGCTGCAGACAGTGGTCAGCTAACTTTCAAAACTTTCTAACTGTGCCTACATCAGGCCTTTCAGGTTTGTTCTGATTAGCAGGTCTCTCTATAGGCGAGCAGGAGCGGTGACAACAGCCAGTCTTTTGTTATGAATCATGCTGATTATGATTTTAATGCTTATTTTAACCTATGCTGCTTGACATAAAATGTACTTAGTATTTACTAAACCTCTAGACTGAGCAAGCATGTGACAAAAAGAAGCAAGCATGTGACAAAAAGAGACATAAAAAAAAAAAAAGCTGTTAGTAAAATGTAACTAAAATGTCACTTAACGTCTTTCAGATATGTCCAGTTATTATGAGTGTAAAGTATTTAATGCTACTTGATAAATTTCATAAAATTAATTTTATTCTCAAAATATTAATAATTATGTTAATGAAGTTATGTTTAATAATAATGCAAGCTACTCACGTTCAGGCATAGATATAATATTTTTAATTGAATTTATTCAGTTCCCATTTGCTCATAGGTCCTTAATTTCTTTTCATTAATGGTCCTTAAAAGTCCTTAAAAGTACTTAATTTCTTTGTGCAGAAATGTGTACGAACCCTGTGAATCAGATTCGAAAGTAAAATATATATATATATATATGTGTGTGTGTGTGTAAGATAAAAAATATGAAAGCAAATTTTATTCACTACAACCTCTTTTATTTAATTTTGGGACTTCATCTCTCTGTCTTAATACTAGTGCTACAAGTCTAAACTGTGTCATGCAAATTAATCATGCAATCATACGTAATGCTTAATGCAGATAACTCTTGCCCAGTTAAATAATTGTAAACCAGAAAATTTTAAACTTGGAAAAGAAACTTTTGATGCCCTCCCTTCTTCCTCTGAAACCTTGCATCATGTTTTTGCCTATGCTGTCATTCTGGTAAGACGCTATTGCAGTCTTCTATGCTTGCTTCTATCACCATAGTATAAAAAAAAATATAAGTGTTCTGGAAATAGGTTGGGTTGTAGTGCCAAGTGAATTTTGGCCACAAATGTGAATTTAAATAAAAAAGGAAATTAATCCATTTCGACTTGTTCTTTAATATGAATCAAGTATCTACGCTAAACAACACTGCTGTGCTTCTACATCTGAGTGTTCTTACATCAGTGCTTCCAAAATTTTGCTATCATCACACACACACACACACATATATATACAATATGTTAAGTGCATAGGTGAAGGAATGAAGAAGACGTTAACAAAACCGAATTGAAGAGTCACCATCTTTACTTACACATTTCAAATCATGTCTCTTCGCAGATAAATTACTTTTCAATCATCATTGAATATTATAAATTTTTATGTAGACTGATTTTAAAAATAAGATGTAGGCATTTTAGGCGGAGAAGCAAAGCAGCATTGATGTTGGCATGGCTGAAACTAAGGAAAGGAATGACATAGTTTTTTGTGCCAAGGTTATTTATATCAAAGTAGATGCAGTTGTAGAGACAAGCTATGATTGGCTAATCTTAGGTTGCTGCATAACATAGAAGGATCACAAATTTGGGAGAACAGATGAATTTAGGGGGAATGCACCAAATCTAGAATATTAATTTTGAGGTTGCCAATTATTTTTAAAGCAGCTATTGTATTTTCTTATATTTTGCATTAGAACTCAAAAGTCAATACTTCCTAAGAAGATTCCCAAAATCTTAGTTTAAAAACTAATAGTCGATCTGCACAAATTGCAGCAGTCTCGAACAAAGTGCAATTTTTTTAAAAAGAAGAGTTTTACATGGTTTCGAGCTTCCCTTTTTTTATGTACTGACCTTTAGATCATAATTGTTCTTTATTTCATAAATTACGGTTTCATATTTTTAATTTTATAATTTCTGCATGCCATCTTACCAGATTTAAACTGATGATCTATAATCCAGAAAAATCGATAATCCGGAATCGCCGAAGTTCCGACGAGTCCGGATTAACGACTTTTGACTGTACTGACCATTTCAATGATTTTTGTGTTTCAAGGTTACCTCTTGTAAATGACTGTAATTAGTCATATGGCCTTTTCAGGCTGTCTGCATTGTAATTATGTTTGCTGCCTCATACCTTTTTTTAGCGGTAGTTATTTTTCCCCTCATTTTTTTAAGTATATAGCTTCATTTTCTTAATTTTTGATTCCACTTTATAAAGTTATTTTGATTCTGTAGCATTGTAATTTTGCTGGTGTTTTGTAATTTTTTATGTCTTTAGAGTTACGGATGCAAGTCGGGAAAAGGTCTAGGCATTTGAGAATTATAAAATGTATAAAATTGAAATTTATGGCCTTGCTTCTCAAATGTCTCAGAGGAATGAAACTTGTATTTGGAACTCGTGGATCAACTTGGTTCTAGATTTCAAAACACTTCCTCCTTGGTTCCTTGGTTTGAAACCTCGAACTGAGGAGATCAATATTTGTTTTTATTTGCTCTTTTGAATTACATTATATATATATATATATATTTAAGAACTGTGTTTATTGCTTTTAAGTATTTTAGTTTATTCATCAGTGGCAGATCGGTTAACTTTAAAAAAGTAAATATCTTATAAATGGCCGTAGACTTATGAACATGTTAAATACAAAATTGCATTTCAAGACAATTAGCCCATTTGAGCAAATAAATTCATGTCTAATTTCTAAAGTTTTCAAATTATTGCCTTTAATCTTCCTATGACCTTTAATTATTTCCTTGATCCATTGAATATTTATGTAATAAAATAGTATGCAGTAATGTTGTTATAATTCGTATTGTAGTTTTTACGATTGCTGAGCAGTATTCTTTACAAATTCTTCTGTTTAAACAAATAATAATATAATATTCTGTTATTTAGGCCCTCCGTACCATTTTGCGGACTCTACCTCCATTCATTGGGAAAATGGGGCGACACGTCGGCGCAGGTCCGCTACAGGCCCATTCCCAATGCGAGGCCATACAAGCCTCCAAACGCGCCATTGTGCGCGTTAGCGAGGATGTTCAAAGGTAAAATTAATACTTTAACTTTTTTTTGAACTTTTTTATTGAACATTTTTCTTTTCCTTTTTGTACTTTTCATGAACAGCTTTCTTTTATATGATAACCGTTTGGGATAAAAATTGTCCTTACTTATCTCAACATTAAGTTTTTTAGATGAGGCCTGGTTAATTTCGAATCAGGTTAATTAGGGAATCTGCCATAAACTAGGAACTAGCATTCCAAAGAATTCCTTTGTTATACTCATAGACAAGGTCTTTCTTTTTGCACTTGTATCAGAAAACTATTCTCTTTAAATCTATTGGGTAAAACAAGAGTTAATTAAAAATTTGCAAGATGAGAAGGAAATTAAATCTTAAAAATAATGGGCCTCACAAAAGTGATAAAAAAACTGTAGGCAGGAATTTTGGAAAATATTTCTTTATTTGACACAGATAGGTATCTTAAAGAGACGTGGCATACTAAATTATGAAGGCTTCCATTTGTTGTTGAGTGTATACACAAAAACTCAATTCTCTCTGCTTTCTAACTGGTCATTCAATAATAATTCTGCGTTCTTTCTGGGTGTTCTGGTCAGCGCTGTAATGTGGAGTATAATTTCGACTCGGAGCTTTTGCGATGGAGCTTTTGCACTGGCAGTTCCATTAACTCTATAGCAGCAGACCTCATAGTCATTGAAAGCCTTTCATTGGCATGAGGGTTTGGCTGCCACTCCAAAGCAGCTGTGATGGATTAGTTTGTGTGCTTCCCCGAGTTCTTCAAGGGAGAGGTGTTTATTTCCTCTCGTGTCCTGGCTTTTACGAATGGCATGAAACAAACCGTTCCTTTGCACTGTTAGGTCTGTGGACAGGGTCTACAGGCTGTTCCTCAGCATATTTGTAAGCAGCTCTGCCCCCATGCCATTGTCTGTACCTTGCAGAAATGTAATAAAGATTGAAACATTGATTTTTTTCATCTGCGTTTTACGCAGTAAATTCTCGATGCCTAGGAAGGCTCGCCTCTTGCAACTGATATCTTGGACAACGTAGTGAGTTTTGAACTGCTACTAAAAGAAGGCACTTTGAACTACTACTACTTCATAATTAAGATTCTGTGCATTTGAAATAAATGAGGGGGCCATCGTAAGACAGCAGCATCTAGCCTATTATTTCAAGGCGTATCTTATCCCTTGCAGATTTAAGTTGCATGCAGCTGGTGCATTTTATGGACTTAAAAAAAGCATTAATCCTGCCAGTAATCATATGGTTGTCTCAGAAATTAAGACATGCAAAACCACAAGTGGCTCATTAAATCAGTTATGGTTCCTTTGAATGTACCGTAATACTTGGGTATCTGTGGCAGTTACCTCCGAGATTGCAACCGTTATTGGAAATTCGGGAAATTTCCCGAAGTGCTTGTGGTCAAAAGCCTGCCTTCTTACCCGATATTGATAATTTAAAGTGTAGTTGAAACAAGAATCATAATTGCAAGATTCATGCAACAAAAAACAAATCTCTGGAATAAAGACATTTAATCACACTTCAGAAAATAAAGTAATGGTAAACTAGTAATACTTATCATCCTCATTAACTCAGTACAGTTTCATGTTTGCGGCATCTGGTTTTTTACTCCATAGTATAGAAGAGGTGAATTTTCATGTTTCGGTATCCTCATGATTTCATGAGGAAGAAATGATTTCACCTCTATGCAAGTTTGACAACTATTAAGATAAGGGTCTTCACCTGGGCATCTCAAAATCTTGGTGAAGATAGCATTCTTCATGGTATAAATTGACCTTCATGAAGGCACCGGACCCTAGTGTGACCAACTTCTGAAAAGGTGGCCATAATTGTTTTGCAGGTTGGGCATGGGTACCTTTGCTCCTGGGCTTAAGGATTCCCAGTCCTTTTTATAAGAAAGATTTTCTTCATTGAATTCCTTACACTTTACATAATATACAGCATACGACATAATCATAATAAAACAATTGCATGTAAATAATGAAGATAATTATGTTTAATAGGAACAGAAGTTTAAAAAATTGTTATTAGATTTATGCTTTTATTATTTTTGTGTTGCTGTTATTTTTTATTTTGTAAACATGATTCTTACGACACATAAAGTTCGATATTACTTAATGTGATGGCTGTGGTTTAATCTACTGATGCAATTTTTAAAAATGTTTTATCTAAAATTCTTCATTCTCCTAAATTTCATCGCTCTAAAATATTCAGCCTGTTTGTTGTTTTCTAATGTAAATTATTGTCTTCCATTGTATATTGCAGTTAATGTATAAAGATTTATATATTTAAAAAATATAATTGATTTGTAAAATATATTAAATAATTTTTGTATATTTTCCCTCTTATTTTATGATTTATTTATTACCATGCGATATAGCTTTATATCAAAAAACGGTTATGAATTTTATCAATAATTTTTGGTAATCAATAGGACCTTAATTACGCTGGTACATTGCCGATGCATATTTGCCTATCAGCTTCCTTTGACCTTTAACTTTCATTTCATGAACTAGCTTTAAAATTTCATCGAGCCCTGGGTTTTGAGAATCGCGGAAAATTATACTGGGGCTTATTTTCCAATTACCATAATTTCCGAAAGAAAGGCTGCATCAGCGTAACTGCCATAATTGAGAAAAATGAATGGCGGGAAAAAAAGTTAGCAGAAAAGTCGCATCAGTGTAAACAGTGCAATAGATTAAATTGTGCACGACGTCGTCGTGGACCACTTAGACATATGTCCTGATATATGACATATCATTTAAGAAAAATGCATGACATGAAACTATAACTCAAAAATAAATTAAAGGTAAGAAATAATGAAAATATATTTACGTTCACGAATGTAATTATTAAAGAAGTCCATATTTGTCATACTCATACTATATTATAAAAAATGTTGCAACAACAAGGTATTAAATTTGGGTGATAAAAGGAAATTTTAAATTTTACTTACAAAGGCATTACAGTAAACTGAACATCAAATGAAGTCATAAAAACGTGATTCTTCACTATCTGAATTAAAAAGATTTAGTAAATCCTGATCTAAGTCTTCCAGATTGTCACATTCATCCTCTTGGTTTACAGTCTCTTTATCTAAGGATATAATTTCTGCTTCTCTGAATGTTGCTAATATTAACCGATGTTTTCATTGATTTCCATGCACTTCCTCCCCACTTTGCAACTTCTTCGTAAGATGCTCTGCGTATTTTGCCGCTTTTGGTATACGTATGCAATCCTTCACTGATCCAACACTCCCACTGTTTTTGGACTTCAGCTTTGAAGGACCTGACAAATCTAATGATTGTCAAACCACCAGAGATTATTGCTACGGTCATAGACAGTTTTTGACATCTGGTTTTCACCCACTCAAGTAAATGAGCACGCATGGAATCCATTATCAATAACCCTTTTGGTTGGAAAAAAGATCCCTTACGACACTGCCAAACTTTTTGTAGCCACTCGTGCATGATTGTGTTGCACATCCATCCATTCTTGTTTGTACAAATAATTATGTCATTAGGAAAATCTCCCTTCAGAATAGTTTTTCTTTTAAAAATGCTCATCGGCTTTAGCTTGCCACCGTTTGTGGCACAAGCTAACACACATGTTCACACACAATGACGTTCTTTCATGCCCCGTCATAAGCAGATACAGTTTTTGCACCAGTTTCATCAACTGTTCTGTTTGCAGGAGACTCGAAAGCTAATGCCATTTAATCCATATTTATTATCTGTGATGGAAGAATTTTTTTTTTGGCAATAATATTTGTCACATGTTTTAGAAAAGGTGCCTTTTTATCCTGCCAGTCCATTGGTAATCGTTGCCTGACTGTTCTTCTAGTACGCACAGAAATATTTTCTCTTTTCATAAATCTGCTCGGCGGCAAGGCCTTCCTTTGAAATCATTTATGTTCATTTGTTTTGCAATAAATTTTGCTTGTAAGCGAATTTTTACAGTCGAAATTGCCATTCCCATTTCTTGTTGGTCCTTTAACCAATTTGCAAGGTCATCCTCTAGATTCGGCCACCTTATAGTACCACTTCTTTTGGCTTGTTTCTGTTGTGGCATATTTTTAACTTCTTCTTTTTCAGTTCTCCAACATCGAATACATCTCTCGTCCACTTCAAACTCTCGAACTGCTGCTCTATTTCCAATTTGTTCAGCACGTTAAATTACATTAAGATTAAAACAAACAGTGTAGCTTCTGTACCGTTTAGGTGTCATTTTCAGAAATTTTCCACTCTCTTCTTACTTAAAAACTATCCAACAAATACTTGTACTCAAACTGATGGGATCTGTATCTGGCAGAATGCCAAGAAAAATTGATTCATGCTGAAGGGAAAATACGTTATTGCAATGCAGGTGGTGTCCGCCTTTGAAATTGCAATGGAAAATTGCAATGGAAAAGTTAGGGATGGGGAGATTTACAATGCAAAAGTTAGGGATGGGGAGAGGATGGGTCCTGGAAGAGTCATCGAATGGCAGAGAAGAGAGACTATTCAAACTCATGAGAATGCTGACTTGAAGGTGAGAATAATGTTATTGTTCTGAGATCCCATTTAGGGTGAATAAGGAATGTAGGTCCTTTCAAGGGAAAGAAATAAACAAAGTGAAGTTCAGAGAAAGCAACTGAGTGGTCTTTTGTGTGAGAATAGCACCAATCTATGTACAATAATGATAAGGTCATTCAAACTATGCACGACATATGAAATATTTTTTTTAAGTGCACCTAAGTGCCGCATGGGTAGAAATGCCGCAGCTGCTGAAAATTTAAGTTTTAAGCATGTAAATGTCACGGCGTTTCTTTCGGAAATAACGGTGGATCTTTATAGTCGGAGAAATATTTTGGGGGAATAAAGCATTATTATTATATTATAGTACACATTAAAAAAACTTATTTTTTATATGAAGAAATTTTAATTATCTTTTTTTAATTACAAGTATATATCCATGCCACATTTAGTTTCAAATTTTTGCTATTATAATTAATGACGATATATAATTTTTTATTTATAGAGTCCCGCAAGCCACCTCCGGCCAGAGAGGTGGAAAGGGTGGTGTCTTCCGACACATCTTCCGTAGATGAGGCACCAGAAGCAGGTTAGCATATCTCTGTTTTGAGAATCTGATAAAAGAATACTCAGTCTTGTTTGGTGTGGAACACTCATGCTACAAATTGTTATCACGAAAGTTTGACTTATCTGAATCTATTAATTTTCTTTAAAACATCAAATGGATTATATAATTTGCAAATGGTATTCATTAACTCTCATTGATCCTGTAGCTACAGCTAAATTTTAAATGCATGTGAAAATATATTTCTTAAAAATTGTTTTCATAATAAAGTACTAAGCTCTCATTTTATTGCGGGTACATATGATCATACTTGTCCGTGGTTATTTCAATAGCATTAACGAAATGATTACATTAAATGATGAAAACATATATTTCAAAGTAGCAGTGGAATTTAATTTAATATCACACTGTCAAGAAACATTTAAATAAGTACTTTCGTAACATTACTAAATAACTCTCTCCCAAGGACTGCACATCCTGGGCAGTACAACCCTTGGTCAGTAGCCAAATTCGTTACAAACAAGACGTAATGAAACAAATAAATAACATAATTAAAGAAACAAATATTTACACTATGTGCAATTAAACACATAACAATTTTAAATAATACAAATTAAAGTTCAGAATGAATTTCAGTCTATTTTCATTAAGTTATAACCGGGTCAAATACTTTTTCACTGCAGTTTTCAGATGTATTCCTGTTTTGTGTATCACAGTCTGAACATTCAGTCTTTTCAGACTTTTCATCCACAGAAAGATCTGAAAGAGTTAGTTCATCACTCTGTAGTTTATCATCATGACAGTTCACCTCAATACTTTTAGCGGATGCTACATGCTTATTTACCTCTATTTCCTGAATGCCAGTTCCGATGTTTGCTCTAGGGTCATGAATAGAATTTGATCCTTTACAAGCAAGAGTATCCTGGTTTAGAATCAAGTCCTTGTCTGCACAACCTGCATTATGAGGCACATACATAGATTGCGAAGTGGGTGAATTTTCTTGCAATACTGGAGCAGTCCGTGTAAGTTGTACATCAGCTTCTTCCATCTCAGCATTGCATGAACTTTCAGATAGTTCAATACTTTCTAACTGTGACTTTGTAACTTCATTATCAGTTTCTATGATCTTGACAGTCATAGTTTCACTTTCTTCTATCACTATTTCAGGCACTTTAGAATCCGAAACTTTATTTCCATGAATTATTTCTTCACCTCTCTTAGAAGCTTTACAAGCCACTTCTTTTATTTCTTCATCTTTACAAACAGTATTATCACTTTCTTCCACTTCAACTTCAGACTCCTGAGGTTGAGAATCGTCTTTGCCATCTTTTACTTCATCGTCTTTTATTTCTTCATGTTTTCATTCTGTTTCTTCAATCTCACAAGATGTTTCATCCTTTATTTCTTTTATCTTTCTTGGACACTTCACCAGCTGCTTCCTTCATTTCCTCATCCTTTGATTCTTCAGATGCCACTTCTGTCATTTCCACATCTTCTGGCTACAATTTTCTTTCCAAACTCCATGTTATCGCTTCTAATATCCTTTTGCTTCACTACCACTTGTTGCAGTTGCTCTTGCAGATTGTTCTCTCTGGTTTTTATCTTCACTTTCAGCTCTTATCTTGGCTAAGAAGTCCATCAAAATCTTCATTTCCTTCACCATGGCTTTTCTCTGCAGATGGGTCACTGGCATTCACTCGCAAATCCCACTTCTGACACCAGTTGTTACATTTTTCTCTTCACGTACAGGCTCAAAAATTTGGAGTGAATAACGATGGCACTTGATGAAGTATCGAAACACAGTTTGTTAGCCTGTATTATTATTCAAGACAGCTCCAATAACATGTTTATTGTCGTCAAAGAATACAATAAGCACGCTGGCATAATCAACAACACAGCCTTCAAGCTATAATGGTGGAGACAGCTTCACGGCAAAGCTCCAGAGAACAGCTTCCGACTCGGTTCAGTTGTTCCCGGAGCTTAACACGCTCTGAGATGAAACACAATGATGCATTAGTCGACGACCAGATAATTGATGCAGTCGACAACCAACTGGGCACTAGACTTTAAGACTCTCGCGAGCTCACTGACTGTCAGCTCGCTAAACGAGACGCGAACTCTGCATGGACCAACTGACTCTCCGCATACCAGCAGGGTTTATACAGCTTTTGGCTTGTGTTCGAGAACATTTTGGGCTAAACCAGTAAGAATTCATTCCAGAAGGTTCTCTATCCATCTATGGCTGATTGTCAATTTGTTCGACACAAGTGGCAACCCTAAACATGCCTTGCAAGGAAGCTATCTTACCGCGCCTGGACATTTCATAACAATACGGATACATTATCTTTCACTAAACTTTAAGTAAAGTATGAGGTAAACTGTTGTCTACAATCAGGACAATTTTTGTGTCATCAGGTAAATCAACTGAATTCAGATATTGGCGAGCATTGGGTGTGAAATGATTTTCAAACCAGTCATTTATTAATGCTTGTGTCACCCATGCTCATTTATTTGCACAATATATAACGGGGAAAATCTTTACTTCTCTAAATTCTTGACGTCCTGTATTTTCCCGATTATGAAACGTTTACACTTGTGCATTCCTGCAGCATTTGTACATGCTAAAATTGTTAGTCTTGAAGAGTCACTGGAAAGTACATGTGGAACATAGATTGGGAACTGCTGATTTAGAAGTTAGAATTTGATATCTAAATTGTTTCTGTTTATTGGAATTTTACATACTGTATGGTGTATATTCTAACATAGAGAATGACTATTGTCTGCCTTTTCACAATATGAGGCCTTCTTTCTTTCTCTAACTCTGCCCCCCCCAAAAAAATGTAACATGTTTGTAATTGGTTTTTAAGTCACAGTAGTATTAATAATATATTCTTCAGTTAGTCTCCTAAAACATAACTTTCATTTTCTCATTTATCTGCCCATTGTGAAATTAAGAAATCATATCGATAACTAATTCTTTAAAGCAGCAGTTGTCATTCCTTTACAGAAAAACCCTTTACCATAAGTGTTTACTTTTTTTTAAACTTTGTATTTTGTATGTCATGAATTGCTCTTCCCACTGATATTTAAAACCATGGCCTTGCAGTACATATATCTTTTTTTTTTTTTAATTTCAGATAATATATTAATTCTTTTCTTTTGTAGGGATCCAGAGGGGGAGGAAGACAGATGAGGTTTGTATAATTATAAAGAAACTTATTTAAGACATTATCAGTTTGTTTTTTTGTGTATGTTATCATCTAAGAGCAGTGGTCTCAAACATAAATTGAATGTGGGCCTAATGCAAAATCTGAAAGCAGCTTATTTCAAATAATTCTAAATATGGCCAGCGCACTTGCGGCCAAGTTGCTGAACACTGGTAGTTCAGTTGGAGGTTTGAAACCCACGTACAAGTTGGCTGCATGGGTGTTTTCGTGGTTTTGCCCAGGTGTAACGTGTATACAAACTGGTTTCCTTTAGAAAGTCCTCCACGAATTGCCATTATCACGTAAACCAACCAAACTATCTAATTATGTTAAATTAATGACTAACTTACTTCAGCTAAAAATAAGCATTTTACAAAATATTTCCAGGTGGACAAAATGTGAGTACAAATAATGACAATTTATTCTCTTTCTTTTACTTATTTTTTTGATGTATATAGAAAAAAACTTTATATAATTGTTCATCTGTGAGTGAATTTCTTTATTTCTGACTACAGATTTGAGCTGTGCGACCTGATAAACATCAGTCAATCTCATTCTTTTCATATTAATTATAAACTGCACAGAAAAAATATTCATAGCTAAATGTATGCTGAAACAAAGTGATTGTTCTTATTGCGAAAATTCACATATTTGGATTTTTTTTGATAAGTATGAATAAAACATAGTCATATCTATAGCTTGAAATGTTTGAAAAATTTTATATGGATTAAAAATATATATTTATATGAATTATATTAAAGAAATTAGTTCTGTTTGTGAATTTCTTGGACAATTCTCATACTCGTTTTGAATCATAAGCAAAATGATGTGAAACTGGACTTCGAATCATTAAAGTCTTAAGCTTTTACTTCAAAGTCTTGTCATAAATTATTATTTATGACATGATTATGAATTATCTAATTCAGTTGATGGGCATATGTTCATAAGCTGTGCAAAATTGTTTCAGGGGGTTACTTCAGGGGGGTTCAGCCTGCAGGGTACCAGTTTGAGATGACTGCCTTAGAAAAGGTTTTCTTTCTTGTTAATATACTTCTTTTTCAAAGATAATCAAAATGAGATGATTTATTGTATTTAAGATTCAACATTTTGACTGCTATTTCTGTCACACTTAAAATTCTGGACACGGCACATTATTTTTTATATTTTTATGAATTAACTATGTAAAAGCAATAGATGCAGGTCGTGAGAATATTATTTCTTAATTTTTGTAGTATAATTGATTAAAATAATTATTCGTTTAATTTAAATAATTTGATTTAAATAATTATTCATTTAAATCAATCAGATTAAAGTATTAAATACTTTTATAGAATTATATAACACATTTTTCTCACATTTTAAATCTACTGAAAATACAAAATATTTCTCATACCTTTGTGAATATTCATCTGATTTCCTATAAAATGTTTTGCTATGTCTGTCCACAGTCTCAACTGGGAAACCGTATTAAATTTAAGAAGATCCCTTTTGAGAAATTGTTAAATTTAAACCTTTTCAATATTATTTTTCTTTTCTGTCTTGTTCAGTGTTTCATTATGTAATAAAATTGATGTACTATAAAGAAAATGCACTTTGTATGGAGTTTGTACTCCTCCAAATGGACAGACAATTTAAATAAACAGACAGTTGCTGTTAAATACACTGCACACTATTAAATACTCTGCTGTCCATTAAAATTGCAACACCAGAAAGGTATGAATGATATGACAAACATCAAAATCACATAAAAGGAAGAAGAGTATTAGTATTTCAGTGTATCTTAGACAATGCAGGAGGGAGAAATGACATCTGAAGCACTGCATAAAAGAAAAGTTGTGTATTGTATTTCTCATTCAGAAAGCGCTTTTTAAGATCGGAGTTAGCTCAGAATATTATTTTATGCCTCGAATAATAATAATAAAGGCTTACTAGCAATACGTTTGTTACTTTTATAGGGCAGCAAGAGGAAGAGAACAGAAGCTGCTCCATTGCCTCAAGTAAGTTATTTTTTCCAACAGAACTAGAAGTAAATGATGATTCTAATCTGGTAGCATTTTAGACACCTTGTATTTAATGATATTTTTTTACATATTTCACAACACACTCTTAATGCCAAAAATTGTTTGACAAAATATATTAAACACACCAATGTGAATTGGAATTTTTAACACTAAAACTGCACTAATCTTCCATACTATTCAATTTTTTGTATAAATATCTCTCTGGGTGACCACAAAAGTAGAGTTGTAACTGTAAATGTTATTTATAAACCTGACGCATCATTAATGGGAATTTCTACATATATGTGTGTTTTAAGTCTAAAATGCTAAATGATAAATTTGTTTGTATAGAATCCCTACAGCATCTCATTTTATCCAAAATAAGTGCATTTCTGCTGTATGTTAATATGTAGTAAGGTTCTGCAAATATATGCAGATCCTTAAGAAAAAATTATTTTTCCAAAATATTTGTTCTGCTTATATTTCTTACATGGTAAAAGTTTCTATATATTAGACTCAACATATTTTGAAAAATAATGTTGACTATACGAAACTAAATCTTTAGAATTTCCATCATATCTTGAACATACGTATCTCAAATATTATGCAATCCTGTTTTTAACTGCAGTTAGGTTTTCTTTAACTGCAATTAAAAACTGCAGAATTCTGTGTGGTGGGAATTTTCAATGCAATTTTTAAATCCCTTTATAAAATATTCCTTTCTTTATTCCTAAGCTCTGTTTTGTACCGTAACATATGACGTCACTGTTGACTGCTGTGTTTACGGCAACAAAGAAGTTGATTAACTAAAGGCTGAATCCTAGTCAACCAACTCCTGTAGGAGAAAAGTGATAGTACTTTGAAACAGTTGGTATGAGACGTGATCTAGTGGGTAAAACCTGTAAAGAATCACTCAGAGGATTTAACCTCTCTTAACAAGTCATCTTTCTTCAAGAGCACCAGAATCCAAAACTTTTGTAACTTCAAATTGCATTAAAAAAAAAAACTTTGTTGATATTAGTAATAATTGGTTAAAAATTTGACTACACATCAGCTCTTTAGATGCCATTTCAGAAATTAATATCCTTTAATTTCCCATTTCTGCAAATGATGTATCAAACTAAAACTAGTGTTTATATATGTTAAGTTTTAAACTTCTAGCAAACAAGTGTTATGCTTATGGAAGTGAAATAAATTAATTTGAAGAAAAATTATTATTTGGTATAAAAATTTCTTGGCGTGTTTAAATGTATCTTAATAAAAAAGTAAATCTTAAATACATTTCGATTTACAGTAGTAGTCTTCATTACGGTTATAAACGTTTTTGCGATGAGTTGAATTCTGTAAAAATATAGTTTAAACTTCAAATTTTTTATAAAGATAAGTAACTCGTATTTTTGGACAGGAATTAATTTTATTGTGGGTAAGATTTTAACTTCATTCGTATATAATACTGATGAAATGCAATTTGCTTATTTTTATTATCATGATCTTGCTCCTTAAATAATTAAATATGTCCATTTAAAAATTTAATACCATAACTATATTTATTGTTTAATGTCAAACAAGAAATACTTTTGCATGGTTGGGTTTCATGGTTTTTCTTATGTGTAAGGTGAATACGAAAAATGTTTCCTTAAATAGTTCTCCATAAAGGTATCTCTCTCCTTATGACAGATAGCCTTTGTGTGCTTTGCCATACTTAAATAGCTTAGCCAAACTAAAAAAAACATTTTTCTATATGTAAATCTTTAAATAATTTTATTTAGCTTATTTAGAAAGCTCAACCAAAATATGATATTTGTAAAAACTCATTAGCGATTCCGCAATTGGGATTTTTCCATATCAGCAGTTTATAAATCTAGTAAGATGGCATGTAGAAATTAAAAAATGAAATCATGATTTATGAAATAATGATGTATTTATGATCTAAAAGGTATCAAAATTTACAAGAAAAAGCTTATTTGTTTAAATTGCTTCATTTTTTTTGTGCTAATACTTTACTTTTAATTCTGTAGACAGACATAATCTCTTGTTCAGTTACATTGTTGAAGTTCCTGTAACTGCTGTCAATCGAAATTTTCTCATTTTCAGTAAATTCTCTGTCCCTTTCTTCACGATCGGTAGCGGTAATTTCTGGATCTAGAATCATACTACAGATTTCGCCATTCCTTAATTGATTGATGATATAAAAGCATTGTCATCACAATGAAAAACTCCTTTTATATCATCTTCATTTATTACTGCTTCTCCACATTTCTTTACAAAATCTGTTAACTGGAAAATTTCACCTTTGCTTTGCGATATCCGAAAGCTTTAAAAATTTTCAGCTATCATCATCAAATTTAGCTATCCTTAACTATACCGAGTGGCCATAATTAAATTACAGTGCTCACAGTGTTCTGTAGTGCGATCTATTTGCGAGAATGATGCAACATTTTGTAGGAAGATTTAAACAAGACGGGGGACGAAGGATTCCGCAAAAAAAAAAAATTAGTTCCGAAAGTCACCGCTAGGGGAATATTTGGCGCTGTATAATAGAAAATAGAGTGTTAACAAATGCTAATTAATACGGAATAAAATTGCCTTTTATTATGCACATTTTCTGCTGTAGTTCAAATGCAATATGGCAACACTTTTAAAAACGCGTAAAATCTACATAAACATTGATAAAGTCTCATGATCTGATATCACATACGCTGAGCAGAACAAGGAGTTCTTTATTCAAATTTCACGTTACATCCATTCGCACAGTGCCAGCTGCTTGGGTTTTAAAAGGCAATGTGTTACGTTTCGAATCAATCAGATGGAAAGTTTATGTGCAATGTCTCCTTCTTTAGTCGAGCATGCGTTACTGGTCAAATTCTTTTACCTCAACCAGTGCAACGCATCAGTCGCTCTTCGTGCTTTTAGAACGCTAAAAAAAAATGCGTAAAGGTAATGGTCCTGTGTCAGTTAATGGGCTAAAAGCAATGGTTGCGACGTTTGAGAAAACAGGTTCTCTGAAGGTTCAGTCAGGCAGAGGACAAAAACCTGTACCACAGGATACAATCGAAGCAGTTGCTGTTGGGTGATTGTCGACAGATGATCAGACAATATTGCTGCCACCTCTAGCACTCCTGGAGTAGCTCGGAATATGGATATGCCTTACAGTATGGTATGGAAAATCTTACGAAAGATTATCAACTTCTATCCGTACAAGATCAGCCGTGTACAGGAGTTACTGTACCCCGACCATGATAAGCGATTGACTTTTGCTGTCACCTTTCTTGCCAGAATGGAGGTGGATGATGCTTGGCTGTGGAAAATCTTATGGGGAGACGAGGCCCACTTTTACCTGAATGGAACCGTGAATATCCAGAACTGCCGAATTTGGGATGACAAACCACCACATGCAGTCCTAGCAATTCCCTTACATTCACCAAAGGTAACTGTTTGGTGTGGGTTCACAGCGGAATTTATCGTAGGTCTATTCTTCTATGAGAATATTACCCCGACAGGACCGGAAACCTGTTCTGTTACCGGAGAGAAATATCGTCACACATTGAACAGCTTTGTCATTCCGGCACTTCAGCAAAGACAATGCCTGGGTGAAATCATTTTCATGTAAGATGGAGCCCCTCCACACGTTGCTCTATGGGTGCAACAGATGCTACGACAGAAATTCACAACAGAAAGAGTCATTAGCCTCTACTTTCCAACTGTATGGCCACCTCGGTCGCCTGATCTTACCCCATGCGACTTCTGGCTATGGGGTTACCTTAAGTTCAAGATCTATCAAGGAGTGGTCCTGGACCTGGCTACGTTGAAGGATAACATATCACAGACTGTACGGGAGATCCCTGCAGACATGTTTCTTTCTGCTGTTGCGCATACTGTGCACAGAATGCAATATGTGGTCCACAACAACGGCAGCCACATTGAACCTCATTTGAATGCAAAATAAAAGGTAATTTCCGTGTTGATTTGCATTTGTTAACACTCTATTTTCTATTACACAGTGCCAAATATTCTCCTAGCGGTTACTTTTGGAACTAATTTGTTTTTTCGCGGAATCCTTCGCCCCCATCTTGTTTAATCTTCCTACAAAATGTGGCGTCATTCTCGCAAATAGATCGCGTTACAGAATACTGTGTGTCAGTTTCATTATGGCCACCCGGTACATATTTGGCTATGCATCATGAGCTTGGCGACTAATGAGAAGTTGTTCTATTAAATTTTATTTTTCTTCTATCGTGCACTGAGACAATTAAGCCTGAATTGTATTAGTTATTTATTATACTTATGTCTATTTCTTGCACATGTGCATAAGGCTTATCAGAGTTCTGAATAAATAAATTTCCACATATACTTGAGCCTTATTGAGGGCCAGCATTTGATATCTTACCACCTAATGCAGTCTCTGTGGGTTGTAAATTCTACGACCCGGTGTGGCCATAAGAGTCCTGCCCATGGTTCTGGGTTTATGTGAATAACAAATCAATTATTCATAATTCAAATAGCCCGAAATATAATCTTTGGGTCAACAAAATCTATTTTTAGCATATGGAAAGAGATCTGTGGTAAATTTTTCCTCATCAACATTTTTTACGGTGTTTAACTTAAATTTGTAATCATCACCAAGTGTAATGTCAACATAAAAGGTTACCATACTCCTTTATTATTCAATTACTAAAATAAAAAAATTGTTTAGGCATCGCTACACAAGTCATTACTCAAGTTTTCATGTGCTGATAAACATGCGGAGATGAATGAAAATTATAATAAATAAATAATGATTCACCAGACTGGCATCAGATTAATGATGTATCTATGTGCAATGTTTTGGTTAGAGATGTTTGCCAAGCAGATACGCAGAAACAGAGCCAAATTACTGATAAAAAATTTACGCTAAAATTATTTTTTCTTCAATAACAAGGTATTTTATTTAGTTTCGAAGTGAAATTAAAAATCGGGACTATCCAGATGTTTTATTATGCTTGGAGGAGAGAATCATGCCTATGACTAAAACGTTGTTGGTGGTTTTGAGGCCCTGATTTTAGATTATTCTGGATAATGGCATCAGATCAACGATGTATCTATGTGCATTGTTTCAGTTTGAGATGTTTGCCAAGCAGATAGCAGCAACGGAGCCAAA
This sequence comes from Stegodyphus dumicola, assembly GCF_044657685.1. Taxonomy (NCBI): domain Eukaryota; kingdom Metazoa; phylum Arthropoda; class Arachnida; order Araneae; family Eresidae; genus Stegodyphus; species Stegodyphus dumicola. Next base: position 188,312,345 of record NC_140776.1, on the reverse strand, counting down.
TCACTAATAAAAAATTTATGCTAAAATTATTTTTTTCTTTAATAACAAGGTATTTTATTTACACTCATGTCCATAAATTAAGGATAATGCAAGATCAGGCAAAGGAAGAGTTTTCACCTCTCTTAGAAGCTTTACAAGCCACTTCTTTTATTTCTTCATCTTTACAAACAGTATTATCACTTTCTTCCACTTCAACTTCAGACTCCTGAGGTTGAGAATCGTCTTTGCCGTCTTTTACTTCATCGTCTTTTATTTCTTCATGTTTTCATTCTGTTTCTTCAATCTCACAAGATGTTTCATCCTTTATTTCTTTTATCTTTCTTGGACACTTCACCAGCTGCTTCCTTCATTTTCTCATCCTTAGATTCTTCAGATGCCACTTCTGTCATTTCCACATCTTCTGGCTACAATTTTCTTTCCAAACTCCATGTTGTCGCTTCTAATATCCTTTTGCTTCACTACCACTTGTTGCAGTTGCTCTTGCAGATTGTTCTCTCTGGTTTTTATCTTCACTTTCAGCTCTTATCTTGGCTAAGAAGTCCATCAAAATCTTCATTTCCTTCGCCATGGCTTTTCTCTGCAGGTGGGTCATGGCATTCACTCGCAAATCCCACTTCTGACACCAGTTGTTACATTTTTCTCTTCACGTACAAGCTCAAAAATTTGGAGTGAATAATGATGGCACTTGATGAAGTATCGAAACACAGTTTGTTAGCCTGTATTATTATTCAAGACAGCTCCAATAACATGTTTATTGTCGTCAAAGAATACAATAAGCACCCTGGCATAATCAACAACACAGCCTTCAAGCTATAATGGTGGAGACAGCTTCACGGCAAAGCTCCAGAGAACAGCTTCCGACTCGGTTCAGTTGTTCCCGGAGCTTAACACGCTCTGAGATGAAACACAATGATGCATTAGTCGACGACCAGATAATTGATGCAGTCAACAACCAACTCGGCACTAGACTTTAAGACTCTCGCGAGCTCACTGACTGTCAGCTCGCTAAACGAGACGCGAACTCTGCATGGACCAACTGACTCTCCGCATACCAGCAGGGTTTATACAGCTTTTGGCTTGTGTTCGAGAACATTTTGGGCTAAACCAGTAAGAATTCATTCCAGAAGGTTCTCTATCCATCTGTGGCTGATTGTCAATTTGTTCGACACAAGTGGCAACCCTAAACATGCCTTGCAAGGAAGCTATCTTACCGCGCCTGGACATTTCATAACAATACGGATACATTATCTTTCACTAAACTTTAAGTAAAGTATGAGGTAAACTGTTGTCTACAATCAGGACAATTTTGTGTCATCAGGTAAATCAACTGAATTCAGATATTGGGTGTGAAATGATTTTCAAACCAGTCATTTATTAATGCTTGTGTCACCCATGCTCATTTATTTGCACAATATATAACGGGGAAAATCTTTACTCCTCTAAATTTCCATCATATCTTGAACATACGTATCTCAAATATTATGCAATCCTGTTTTTAACTGCAGTTAGGTTTTCTTTAACTGCAATTAAAAACTGCAGAATTCTGTGTGGTGGGAATTTTCAAAATGTTGCTTTATTAGATTCTACTAGTTTATCGATATTTATTTAAAATTATGAATTCATTTCTTTTATTTAGTTTTGTGTTTCAGAGATGTGTTTTGCATGCCATTCGTTTAGTAAAGCAAACTCCGTTTTTGAAATGGGAATACAAATGTGTGATTTTATGATTTGTGGGCAGTTACCATTATAACATCAAAAAGCTTTTCTAAAATGTGAGAGAAAGTAAATTAAATAAAATTTTGAAATTTCATTTACTTTCGAATAGAATTTCAATATAGCAGCATAAATACACTCACATTTGTGAAAATTGCAACACCATGAATGACTTACGCGAGTGAGCTGAAATTTTCAGGAAATGCAAAGTAGCGCATGATATGCAAATGATTAGAATTGCAAATCCGTAGCGCATGCGTATGCTGAGCAGCGCCCTCTGAACGGCTGATGGATCCGAATAAATAGACGGCTGTAGCGAGGCGTGTATGGTTATCGGTGGTTATCTGCTACTGGTAAGCGTTAACTCAATCTGTACTTATGCCTCGTCGACGAAAGAGAGCGAGATTTGAACAACTTACAGAGTTTGAACGAGGGAGAATCATCGGCCTTCGTGAAGCTGGATTGTCGTATTGTGCAGTAGCCTCTCGTGTGCAGCGTAACAGCAGCACAGTGATGCACGTTTGGAAGCAGTGGACGGACGAGTGTCGGACAACTCGGAAATCCGGGAGTGGACCCCGAAATGTGACGTCAGCTCGCGATGATAGACACCTGGTCCGCATGGCGCGGACGGACCGTACAGCTTCCTCTAGACAATTGGCAGCACTGTGGTCAATAGCTACAGGTGTTTCATTGTGTGCTTCATCAATTCGTAGACGTCTGCTGCAGTGTGGACTGCGCGCACGGACTCCTTTATACAGGATCCCCCTAACGCACGACCATCGCCGCCTGCGGCTACAATGGGCCAATCAGCATAGAGACTGGCGTGCTGATTGGCAGCATGTCGTGTTTTCTGACGAATCCCGCTTTAATTTGTGGTACCATGATGGCCGCATTCGTGTCAGACGCTATGCCGGTGAACGCCACCTTCCGGAGTGCATTATCGAACGCCACAGTGGACGAACACCCGGAGTTATGGTCTGGGGCGCCATAGCATATCATAGACGATCTCAATTGCTACGAATTGTGGGCAATCTGAACAGCAACCGGTATATCCGTGAAGTTCTACAGCCCGAAGCTGTTCCCTTCCTTCAAAGCTTGCCAGGCGCTGTATTTCAACAGGACAATGCCCGCCCTCATACTGCTCGGATTGTTAAATCCTTCTTTGCAGCGCAGCAGGAACAGCTTCTTCCTTGGCCTGCGTGTTCCCCGGATATGTCGCCAATTGAACATGTGTGGGATGTCATTGGTCGGCGTCTTGCTCGTGATCCTCGTCCTGTTGCGTCTGCAGACGAACTTTGGGTACGTGTACAAACGATATGGAATGCTCTTCCTCAGTCAGACATTCAAACTCTGTTTGACTCCATGCCACGTCGTGTAGCAGCACTTATTGCGGCGCGTGGTGGCCACACAAAATACTGATTCTGATCTCTTGTTCTTGTTTGTTTGCTTTGAACATTTAATCATTTATTTGTACCACTACCACTCAACTGTGTATTAAATTGCATTCAATTATGACGATTCCTTCTTGGTGTTGCAATTTTCACAAACGTGAGTGTATAAATGACATGTTATAATCTCAAGGTTTTGATATGTGATTTTAAATGTAAGAAATATTTGTAATATGTGAACTAACTGTTCTAATAGTTATTTCTTAATACATTTGTTACTTTTATAGGGCAGCGATAAAAAGAGGATGAGGATTGACTCCACACCAAGCTCCTCCTCATCCTCACATCCAGCATTCGAGGGAGCAGCAAGCATAACTGGCTCCCCAGGCGAAGCGCCTTTTCATCACCTTCCCCAACAAAGCGAGGTGATGAGGTTCTTGTTTGGGGAACATTTGGCGTCCCTCGTTGAGCAGCGCCCCAGAACTCCTTCTCCCCCCCTCGCTGCGCCACAGCCATCATTCCCGCCACAAGTAAGTTTTCTGCATCTTCATATATATTTTTAATTAGAAGTAACTGTTGGTTCTAATCTGGTAGCGTGATAGTTCCATTTCAGACACCTTATATAAAAGATTTTATTTCTAATTTAAAAACTTTATTACAGCAATTCATCAGGGCAGTGGCGATGTCCCAGTGATCAGGGCACGAGGTCAGGTCCCTGGGATGAGGATATCATTAATTTAAGACAAATATATATTTTTATGTAATTTAATTTGTTTCATATTTTTCGATTTTTAATGAAGATATTTTGAGTTTTTATGTACTTTTGCATTGCCGCAAAGTGAGAACTGAATTAATTGAATGAGAAATATATCTCATATTCAAGGAAATAAGTTTAAATGAAATGTAGCAAAAAATGTGTATAATTTAATATGCCGTGCAAGAAAGTCATGAGGTGTCTACATCAGAAGTTTTTTATGAGGAATGCGTATTTTTCCTAAAATGTAGAAAAGGCAAAGAAACCTGTAAAATGTTATATATTTTGTAGTTTATAATGTTTTACATATAAAAATGCCTAAACATAAATATTTGGGTGAATTAAAATATTTTTGTAACTGGAAGTATGTATATCTGTGGTAAACAGACAAACAGTTGTGCAGGTAAAGGCCACGGAAGGAATTTTTCTGGATTTGTCATGTCACTAGATTTATAATGCAATTTGCACATACGCGTCTTCAGTTTTGATTGTGTTTTTACAAAAAATGTTGGCCTATGTGCAGGTTGGCTTATATTTGGAAATGTTTCATAGTCTGTTAAATAATTGCTGCTGTTGCTTCAAGTATTGTTTTCTTGCTCTCATTTCAGTGTTGCAATACCAATTCTACTTTGCTGTCATTTATTTTTGTCTAGTAAATATTTCGTATATCATAATCTGTATTTCGTACAGTATTTCATAATTTCATTTCTTCTAGCATTGTCATGGAATTACTGAATTGTGTCTGGTTGTAATGAAAGTTTTCCGTTAAAAAATGTTTTTAACAAAGGGGGGACATATTATTTTGCATATGTGCACATGAATGTTTCTCCAAGGCTTGTACGGTCCTTAAGAGTCCTTAAAAGTTCTTAATTTCGACCAAATTTGGCAAGAGGTCTTTAATTTTAATCATCTGAAATTTGTCGGTTTTTACAACTGCCATTTTGAGTGTGAATTAGTACTTTGAACAAATATTTTTGGCCCATTCACTGAGATAAACAGACAAACAGTTGTGCAGGTAAAGGCCACGGAAGATAGTTAGTTATCTTTTAAATGGGTGAATAGGTTCATGGATTATAATTTGTTCCTATTTCTAATATAAATGGTGGGATACTCAAGTATGCGTGTGCGCATGCGCGTTTAATGTGTAAAGGACGGTATAAGCTAAGCTAAAATTATCTAATTCAGTTAATGTTGCAGATTGCGTTGTTCCTTAATCTTCCAATTGGATCCGGCTTATTATTTTTTGCAGACTGTTCCAGCGATTTTATAAAAGTAAGCTTGAACCAGGGTTGCCACGCTACCTGGAAAACCGGGAGAACCGGGAAAAGTCAGGGAATTCGAAAATTGACCAAAATATTCAGGGAAAAGTCAGGGAATTTAAGTATTTTTGTCAAAATCTGGAAAAGTCAGGGAAGTTCATGCAACGATGCCGCCAAAAAAAGCGATTTTTGCACCGACGTCGGAAGAGATAACGTTTTTGGCGAATTATGTATCACGTGAGTGTCATTCGGGTAGCTGGCATAGAGCCAATTTTCGCAGCTCCAATTTGATTGTCTTTTAGAAAGGCAAAGCAACTTTCCCGCAACTTTTGGTTTCCAGTATTCTCGAGAATCGCATGTGCAGTGCATGAACTAAAGAAAGTACCTGTTCTCGTATAAAACAAAATGGGTTTAATCCTAGTATACGGTACCATGGAGGTTAGAATCAAAGAATATGTATTGTAAAGAAGGAAAACCTCTCTGCAACAGACGTGGCTCCTTTACATCATAGAGGGAAACAGCTGTGCATGTCTGATATATCTGTCGCAGAAGTTCGAAACCGGTGTCGAAGTTCGAAGGTCACGTTATCAAGAGTTCATAAAATGAATATCGTTTAAAATTTCTGGAACGACTTGCGCTAAAAAGACGTGCCACGCACGTCGAGATGCTTTTGTCTCAAACCGTGAGCAACGTGAACACCACGTCGATAAGCATTTATCGCAAAAATGAAAATAACGTGGTGCACACGTCGCCTAACAACGAGATTGTTTATTTCTCGAGTTACAGCTCTGGATTGCACTCGCAGATGCGGAGCGGCGTAAATGAGACACTTTACCGCTTGTTATATTGTAGCGCACGGCACCGCAACCGTGAAGTTTAGTCTTAGCGCAAGCGGTTAAACTCTAAAGGAAAAGAAAATATTTTTTGGCGCAAGTAAATTAATTCATGGATTAGTTATTTTCAGGGGAAAAAAAAAAAAAAAACTACGAAAATCCGTTTTTAAAATCATTGCGTGGATTTTTCGCAATAATTTTAAAAATGGATTTTCGTAGTTTTCTTTTTGTTAAAGAGCGTTTCTTCTTAACACGTGTTTCTCAATTTCCTGTACACATCGCGAAGAGAGAAATTCTGGCCGCCAGGTTCCGTCGCCAAATCCCTTGGCAAATTTTCCCTCCGCATTCTAACGGCGTAATAGCATTTTACTTGTATGGAACCTTTTCTTGTTTACATAGACGTTCTTTGTTTAGAATAATAATGGGATTTGGCGACATCATGATGCGCAGTAAACGGGTCATTTTGATCTTGGCGACAATTTTCAAAATCTTGCCAAAGCCTTACCGTATACTAGAATTTTACCGCAAAATCTTTTTAAACCTTTTTTTTTCTTTTTAATAAATACCTTGCCATTTTGCAGTAAATTAAAAAAATAGTAATCAGTCATCTAGGCTAGCCATGTAATATAACTATATTCGCTAAAATATCGTTGATTATTCTAATTCAATTTTTAAGTAATTATTTTTATGTTATTCATATAATTTAATGTTGCTTCTTCCCTCTAAATTTATTTATTATTAGTAAATAATATTTCCAAATTTCAGGAAATTTTCTCTGGCATAATCCTAAAATTAATTAAAGCAGTATGTTGACATACCATCACGAAATTTAATGCACATATTTTTTCCTTATGTATGCTGCAAAATAAATATAAAATACCTCAATTTATTAAAATAGATTTCTTTCTTTCGTTTAGCTGCAGAACGTCTGCAAAAAAAGCCTTATTTTATTCCAGATTGGGAAGATTCTAATCTCAATCATCAGTGGAGAAAACAACAACTATTATAATTATATTTGTGTTTTCAAGTGTTAAGGTGCCTTTTAAGAACATACCTCACGCAAATTAAATTTACCTAAAATCTAACCTAACTATTTAGCTTTGCGTTGTGATTTATAAGGACCGGATTAGCCTCGTGTTCAACTGGTGATGATCATGAGTAATAATTAAATAAAACATACATTTGTTATCTAATGTATATATCTTAAATTTTATTAAGTTTCTTAAGTGGAAAACTAAACAAAATTATCATACAAAGTATACCAAGAATAATTAAGAATAAATGTCCTATGGGATTTATTGAATAATTAAGTGAATTTGCTACACAATACAAGTAATACCATAATTAATTTACCTCTTAGCACAGCCAACGTACATTACGCGGATAGACTGGAATTTTCTTGAAACACACCTGGAAAACTTGGAAAAGTCAGGGAATTTCATTCTCCTGTTTGAGTGGCAACCCTGTTGAACTTTCGATTATATCAAATAGAATTTCGATATATATTTGTTAATATGTAAAGTATCTAAAGCGAAAGTAGTATGTTTTGAAATCCGAAATCTGTTTATCAATTCGTAATGAATTGGAAGTTGATCTGTCAGCACTATCCTTATCTTCAGCGCAGATGTTTTTATTTTATTTGGTTTATAATTCCTTACTAAATGTAGTATTTCATCTGGATGTACTCCGTCTTTGATATGATTTAAATCAAGTTATCCGTCTTTGATATGATTTAAATCAAGTTCCTCCTGGATAGTGAAGAAAGTTACCCAGAGGTTATTGAAAACGAAAAAATTTGGATTGACAAATTAGTTGGTATTCTCGACACAGACACAGCAAGAACAGTGGAACTTTGTAACTGAACAAGAAATGATATCTGTTTATAGAATTAAAGAGAATGTATTATCACATAAAAAACGAAGCAACTTAAACAACTTACATTGAAAGAAATGTTTAATAAAGTAAACAAATAAATGTTAAGCTTTTTTTTTTTTTTTTTTTTTTGTAAATTTTGATACCCTTTAGATCATAATTGTTCTTTATTTCATAAATTACGGTTTCATACTTTTAATTTTAGAATTTCTGCATGCCATCTTACCAGATTTAAATTGCTGATCGATAATCTGGAATCGCCAAAGTGTCTCGATTAACAACTTTTGACTGTACTGCACAAGAAAACAAACTTTGTTTTGAATGGGTGAATAGGTTCATGAATTATAATTTGTTCCCATTTCTAATATACTCAAGTTTCTAAGCAAGAAGTGAAACACATGCTTTTCGAAATTATTTCATTTTTTTCTAAGGAAGAGCTCTTAAACAACTTTTTATGTTTGGGAATGTGAATTCTTTATTGAGCAGTTCCAAATTTGGCAACTTATCAACATTTTGTCGATTTTAAGATCAGTTTCTATAGAAAATTTTTGATTCGGAAATTTGGGAATTTTTCGAGGATATTTTTTAAAAAATATTATAAATTATATCAATTTCATTGAAATAATGCTAATGTATTGAAATTGTATTCAGGAAATAACATTAAAATGAAACATTTTTATATTTTTGCTATCATATAAAGTGACAATACTTTTGATTTTAGCAACTTATTATACAATATTTTGAATCTGAAAAATAAACAAGACAATAAATGCTTTCCGCTTTAGAACAATTTATGAAACAATTCTTACCAAAAGCAAAATAGCTATTTAATTAATTAAGAATGCCTTCATTTTAATTTTTTCGTGGTGAGAGTTTCGTGGTGAGTCAATATACATCAGTTTTCTCTATAAAATTAATTTTATACTTTTTTCGCTCTGGTTTTTTTTGAAAATATTTCTGCCTTTTTGCTGTTAATAAATTGGCAAGGGGAATATTTCTTTAGGATTTTAGACATTGCAACTTGGAAAGTTCAAAAGGATTTGGATACATGCACATAGATGCATATACACTCATGTCCATAAATTAAGGATAATTCGGAGTCACGCGTAAATCGAACTCTAAAATAAATATATCACCTGTAAAATCACTAGATACATCTTCAAGAATCATATGCAAATTCCAGGAAGTAACCAGATGACGCCGATGGTACGTCACAATGACGAGAGTGTAAGAGAGTGATATATAAGAAATACAGGCAAAGAAGTAAAGTTATTCACAGGCGCTTTATAAGCATTTCAGTGCAATAACCGAATAGTTATGACACAAAGGACGCATTTGGATGATTATCGGCCGTCTGGAATGTGGGCGTACGCAACTGGAAGTATCAGACGAACTTGGAATTGCCCAGAGTGTCATCTCCAGGCTTTGGCAACGATTCCAAGATGATGGTAATGGGAGTAGATGTTACAGCACAGGTCGCCCCAGAGTTACAAAGCCCAATGAGGACCGGTATTTGGCAGTTACTGCCAAAAGAAACAGGCGGAGCACAGCCTCAGACCTGTCTCGTCAGCTCTCTTCAGCCACTAGTACGACAATTTCAAGGCAGATCGTGTACAGACGCTTAGGGCAGTTTGCTCTATATGCTCTTAGACCTGTCAGATGCGTTCCACGTATTGCAACTCACTGTCGCCTGCGGTTAGTCTGGAGTAGAGAGCATGCATTGTGGACACCGCAACAGTGGGCTTGTGTGATGTTTTCGGAGGAGTTCAGGTTTAGCTTGCAGTCTAATTCTCGCAGGACTTTCAAATGGAGAGCTCCAGGTACCCGTTACCGCCAAGAAAACATCATTGAACAACACCGTTACGGTGGTGCAGGAGTGCTCATTTGGGGTAGAATTATTCGGGGCTCCAGAATTGACCTGCATGTTCAAATTAGAACCATGACAAGCCAAAATCTATTGGGACATCATTCTGGAATAACGTGTACGTTTGTTTCGGGGTGCATGGGCGCACAATTTGTTTTTATGGATGACAAACACCCATCCGCAACGTGCAAACATCGTAAGCGAATGCATTCAGTCGGAGGATATCACCCATATGGACTGGCCAGCATTCTCACCGGACGTGAATCCAGTAGAGCACGTGTGGGACATACTTGGCCGAAGAGTTGCAGCCCGTCAACCTCCTCCTACATGTCTACCGGAACTTTGGAGAGCATTGCTTTTTGAGTGGTGTAATATTCCCCAAGATCAGATTGATAATTTGATACTCAGCGTGCCTAGGCATTGTACGGACTGTATTGCATCATCTGGGAGACATACAATGTATTAAATATCATACCAACCATGTAATATTGGTTTTTTGTAAATAGGTTTTTTTTTTTGTAATTTGCTCCAGGGAGAAAAAATCGCTAATTTTTTTAATAATATCAAACATATAGCATCTTTTTTTGCTCTTTATCTTTTGTTTAATAAATGAGCTTTACAAGTCAAATTTGTTTTGCTTCTAACTCTTCCTTTGCCTGATTTTGCATTATCTTTAATTTATGGTCATGAGTGTAGATGCACATGAATATTTCACATCCAGCAACTCATAATTTTTTCGTAATTTTTGTTACTTGATGCTAATACTGAAACTGGTATGCAGCAGTCTCAAGTTGTTTTTTATGTGATTGTAAATGGAAATATTTGTAATACATGCAGTAACGTTTCTGTTAGTTGTTTCTAAATATATTTATTTCTTTTATAGGGAAATGGAAAGCGGGAAAGATCGCCGTCTCTGCCCCCGCCCCAAGTAAGTTTTATGTTTCTTTGTATATATTTTTTGCAACAGAATAAAAAGTAAATGATTGTTCTAAACTGGTAGTGTGATAGTTCCATTTCAGATAACTTAATAATAACAATATTTTTTTTTATAAATTTCATCACACAGTGTTCTAAAAGAATTCTAATAGTTGTTTCTAAATATTTATGTTACTTTTATAGGGAAGAAGAAACAAGAGGAGGAGGATTTCCACGGCCTCCTCCTCATCTTCCAGACATCCTCACCTGCCCCAAGTAAGTTTGATGCTTTTTCTTATACTTTTTTTTTTTTTTTTTTTTTTTTACAACAGAGCTACAAGTAAACGATGGTTCTAATCTGGCAGAATAATAGTTCCACTTCAGCCACCTTAATGATATTTTTTTACAAATTTCACTAAACAGTGTTCTAAATCAAGTCTCTTTCTTCCAATGCCAAAAATTGTATTACAAAATATGATTAAATATGCCAACGCAAACTAATCGACAGATCCAGCAACTCGTAATTTTTTCGTAATTTGTATTACTTGATGCTAGTATTGAAACTGGCATTTTTATGTGTGATTGTAAATGTCTTAATATGTTTATTACTTTTATAGGAAAATGGAGAGAGGGAGAGATCACCATCACCACTCCCGCTCCAAGTAAGTTTTATGTTTCTTTGTATATATTTTTTGCAACAGAATAAGAAGTAAATGATTTTTCTAATCTGGTAGCATGATAGTTCCATTTCAGATAACTTATACTTAATATAATTTTTTTATATATCGGGTGGCCATAATTAAACTGACAGTGCTCACAGTGTTCTGTAGTGCGTTCTATTTGCGAGAATGATGCCACATTTTGTAGGAAGATTAAACAAGGTGGGGGACGAAGGATTCCACGAAAAAACAAATTAGTTCCAAAAGTAACCGCTAGGAGAATATTTGGCGCTGTGTAATAGAAAATAGAGTGTTAGCAAATGCAAATCAACACGGAAATTACCTTTTATTTTGCATTCAAATAAAGTTCAATGTGGCTCCGTTGTTGTGGACCACATATTGCATTCCGTGCACAGTATGCACAACAGCAGAAAGAAACATGTCTGCAGGGATCTCCCGTACAGTCCGTGATATGTTATCCTTCAACGTAGCCGGGTCCAGGACCACTCCTTGATAGATCTTGAACTTAAGGTAACCCCATAGCCAGAAGACGCATGGGGTAAGATCAGGCGACCGAGGTGGTCATACAGTTGGAAAGTAGAGGCTAATGACTCTTTCTGTTGTGAATTTCTGTCGTAGCATCTGTTGCACCCATAGAGCAACGTGTGGAGGGGCTCCATCTTACATGAAAATGATTTCACCCAGGCATTGTCTTTGCTGAAGTGCCGGAATGACAAAGCTGTTCAACGTGTGACGATATTTCTCTCCGGTAACAGAACAGGTTTCCGGTCCTGTCGGGGTAATGTTCTCATAGAAGAATAGACCTACGATAAATTCCGCTGTGAACCCACACGAAACAGTTACCTTTGGTGAATGTAAGGGAATTGCTGTGACTGCATGTGGTGATTTGTCATCCCAAATTAATTACACTTGTAATTAGAATAAGATAATTTTATTTTTATACAAGAATGTTGCAAAATATGCTCCTTTTCGGTACTTATGGCTCACATTATCCCCTGTGTATTTACATATAATTAATTTATTTAGATTAATTTTATATAATTAATTAAAAAAAGTATTTAAAATTTTTAATTATAAATTTAAATAAATAAATTATACTCCTAATCAGAATAAAATGATTTTATTTTTATAGAATAAAATATGCTCTTTTTCTAACTTTTTTTCGTATTTCCAATTAATTTCTAATTAGAATGAAATTTTTTTTTAATTATCTACTTAATATTTAAATATATGGAAGGTCTGGCCATAAGAAATATGGAAGTCAATTGTTTAATCTAACCAAATGCTTTTTTTCTAATTATCTCTATGTATAAATACAATAGGATTATTTAGAATATCAAAAGCACTCCCAGGCTATATGCTTAAGGAGAGGAAAGTCTGTTAGCCGAGTCTTGACTTCGAGACGAACTACCAGTGTGCAACAGTTTTCCCCTTCAGCTACTGAAAGACACCCTGTATCATAAAAGAAGTTTTTAATCCCTCATAATCAAATTTATATTCAAATGTAATTATTCAAAATGATAATCAGACTATAAGACTTAAGAATTTCTGTGCCGCACATTTGGACCATCAGGGAGGAGATTCATTCTGAATGAAGTAGAAATCAGTACATCCGTATATCCTGAAACAAACACGCTACTTTCAGCTAAACAAGTTGTTTTTTAGATTGTGTTTGAGTGTTGCCTTCTCTCCATGTCAGAAGTCATGGATTAGCTGTCTCTGGGCCAAATCTGGATTTCTTGGGGAAGAAAGCTTGGTTGTGCATTTGTCCAGTCTCGGAGTTCTTAAGTCCAGTATCTTCAATCCTACTCCACACATGGAAAAGACCTATGTAAATTCTTTGCATAAGCTTCTTGTTATTGCCATTGGAAGCTTTCTTTGCAGTGTGGCATTTTATCACCTGTTCAGAGGTACCATTATTAGCAAATAAGGGTCATTCTTTTGAAGTTTGAACTTGTTAATGACGTTGATCAACATGTCTATAAATGCTTCCTATCTCTTAAAACCAATTCAGCAAAATTCCGAGGTTACCTCTTTAGTTTACTTGAATGTTGGATGGTATTATCAGTTGATGACTGGCTTTCCATCTTGGTATGGCTCATCATACGAGGTTTTAATGCAAAATCCTTGTGACCCTGGATTCTGGTCTGAAAGACTCAAAAATCTGCTGTTACTACAGTAAATAATAGAAGTATGCAGGTTTTTGAAAGAATCATTCATTTTATAAGATAATTTGTATTTTAATCAGCTTCCTATGCCTGTCTTTCCATTATCAGGAGTAATGAATTTTATTTTAGAACTGCTCAGGAAACAACACTTTAGTGAATTGGTTTGAAATACAATTTGTTTTGAAAGATTATCTTCTGTTGATCAGCATCTGTACTATATAAGTTTCCAGTTTCTGTGGCCCGCAAGCTATTACTGTCATTGTCTAATGCTGTACAGAAGCCCCGGTATGAGCAAAACTCTTTTTAGAATTGCTTTGGTAAGCAAACACTAATACATATACAGGTTTTTCATAAAAGTGCAGTGGAGTTAAACTATTACAAAGCAAATAATGTATGTTAGAAATCATATGAAGTATAATAAAACGCTTTCAAATTCACTGAAGTTTTAATTTAAATGTTAAAAAAAATTATGCAGCACTCTAATTCTGATTTTAATTGTTTTCAGACGGTCAGGAAGATTACAGGGCTGTGTGGAGAGGCGAAGGGCATGATCCACCGTGCATACTCGCCTGGTAATTAATAGTAAATTTTTTTTTGGCATATGTAGTAATTTAATGTTATATTTAATTTGATTTTCTTCTTTTTTAACTCAATGTTTAGTGCATTATTTTCCGTTTGGCTTTTGTTAATCTTGTAATGATTATAAATGTTTGAATATAATGATGTTTGAAATGCACTGAACCATCTGTTAATGAATTTATACAATTTTTGATTATTTCCCTCTTCTGAGGATGTATTTGTCCTAGAGACAAGCAAGTTATTGCCTCATTTATGAAATAAGAACCGAGTGCCAAGAAAATTTAAGCAAACTTATTTTTCTAAAAAATTCTAATTTCTATGAACAAAAGGCATGTCTTGTGTTCGTGTTTTAAAATTCTGTGGCTTCTTGGCAATCAGCAGAAATTTTATCTTTTGATTTAAGTTCATGTAATACTGGAGACTAGCAATGTGAAATAAATTAGGCTAGCAAAATAAATTCATAGTTCTTTGTGGTGCACTACACTTTAAAGTCGGTATTTCAACAAGAAAATTTGTATGCAGTCTATCTACGCCTAAAGGAGTATACAGATAAAATTTTGTAAAAATTGTACTTACCGTTTCAATTCTGTGGGTGTTCCATGAGGTGGAACACTGCGCCACCAGAGCTCTTAAAAGTGTGACTAAGCGAGAATTGCAGTGAAGCACGGAAATTAGTAGAAGCTTATGTATAGTAATAAAAAAAAAAAACACTGTATTATAGCTGTATACATGGTTTTCTGGATATACACAACTTTCTTCAATAAATATGGATAAATGAGATAAATATATGTATATACACAGGTCCTATATGCAAAAATATTTACACATTTTTCGATTTCGTAGCTTCATGAAATTTTCAAAGCATGTCGCATCTTTTTGATAGAAGTACAAACAAACTTTGCAGGTTTTCATATTGATAACTAATTCTTTAAAGCATCACTTGTCATTCCTTTAAGCAAAATCCCCTCAAATTGTGTTTATTGTGTTTTCTGCAGCTTTGAATTTTATTATGTCACCAATTGCTCTTGCCTGAAAATATTTGTATACAAATAAACATATATTTTCAGTAGCAAAAAGAGCTTTTTTTTTCACTTAAAATCAGCACACCTTTTTTTTAAATGTCAAATAATATCTTGATTTTTTTTTACAGCTTGCATGGACCAAGCCCTCCAAGAAGTATGTATAATTTTCATGAAACTTTTCTAAGTATTATCCATTTGATTTTCTGTTGGTGTTGTCATCTAAGAGCAGTGGCCTCAAACATAGCATCAAACAAACACAAGCATCATTCTTATTCCAAATAATTCTAGTATGTCAAATCAGTGATTAACTTACTTACTTTAAGCTAAAAATAAATGGTTTACAAAATATTTCCAAGTATTTCTGGCTGCAGATTTGCGCTGCAGAACCTGCTAACCATCTGTCAATCTCATTTTTTCCTTATTAATTTTCAAGGGAGCAGAAGCAATGTTTACTTATAAATGTACACGCAAACAAAGTGATTGTTATTTTTGCAAACATTCACAAATGAGGATGTTTTGTAGATTTGTAGCTCGAAATCTTTGAAAAAATTTATAGTAATTAAATTTATATAGTAATATATATATTTATATGAATTAGTTCCATTTGTGAATTTTTTGGCCGATTCTTATAATTATTTTTAATGATAAGTAAAATAATGTAAACCCGCATGCTGAAGAATTTTAATATTGAGTAAAAAAGTAACCGCTAGTAATGGTAATTAATAAGTAATAAAGTAATGGTAATTAAATTGCTGGAAATATAATTGCAAGCTGTGTGAAACTGCTTCAGGGAGTTACATGCAGGCTCCAGGTCACCAGTTTGAGACGACTGCCTTAGAAAAGTTTTCCTTTTTGTTAATATACTTCATTTTGAATTTTATTAAAATAAATCAGATTAGAACATTAAATATTTTTGTAGGATTATATAACATATTTTTTCACTTTTTAAATGTACAGAAAATACATAATGTTTCTCATGTCAGTCTAAATGAATATTCATCTAATTTCCTATGAAATGTTTTGCTTTTGTACGTGGGCTATGTCTATAGACCAGTGATGGCGAACCTGTAGCACGCGTGCCACAGTTTGCATGCAGAGCCTCATCAGCCGGCATGCGACTAAAATATTACTTCCTTAATCAATAAACACAAATAAAATGATACTATGTAATTTAAATAAGTATTTTAGTCTGTTTAGTTAGTTTAAATAAGTATTTAGTCTTGAACATTTCACTTACTAACTGATCGCATAATGCCACTGACATAGGGCCGAAGCCTATATATAAGCTTTTCATTTATCGCCACAGAAATGATATACATATTTATTGACCCAATTTATGATGTTTCAATTGTTTGGGCCAGTCACATTACTTGTTACATGGCAAAGAATACGCCAAAGTTGAAGCAGCTAATGTTTGCTAAACAAATTTAAATTTATTGCAGACTGTCAGTGAGTTTTAATACTTTCATTGTTAAATAGATTCCAGTTTTCAGATCTCAGTATTATGAATAATTCTAATGTAATATATAAACATAATACACAAATTTAATGGAAAAACATGCAATCTGATAATAAAACAAAACACGAAAGCTTAGTAGGGAAGCCAAGCTTATTCACATGCGATGAGCCAGAATAAGCCCGATAAAGCCGAAAAGGAGCACATGAGGTCTAAAGTTAGAAGTTTAGCAAATAGATGTCCGGGTTAACAGTTACTGCTATCCCCTGTTCCCATTTGATAGCCATAGATTGTTGATTCATGAAAATCCAATTCCTTACTATTGGTTAATAATGTTGCCTCATTTTGGTATATGATCAATTTATATTTAATGCTTCATTTTAAAATTTTGTGTTCTCTACTCCATGTCTTGAAATCCTCGCAAATGAATCCAGCATAAAAGGAAAAATTCAACATTGATAGTGCAAGATCATTTCAAGAGACCTGGACAAATTAACAAATCAGCGTCGTGTATGTCATTAGCACTGCGCTTAGATTTTTTATAAGGCCTTTTTGGCTCAGGGTTCACAACATTCCCAACACAATGAGTATTAGATACACAATTTACATCAGTTTAAACATTGCATGAATCTGATTTAGCACTTTTAGCACACAGAGACATTATTAGCAATATTTAGTAGTAAAAAAAAATTCCTCAGAATTGAGCACACCAAAAGATTCATGCTTACCTTTGAACAGTTGTACGAGTCCTTGGGAGATTCCTTTTTCTTGTGAAAACAACTAAGTTTCAATTGTTTCTCATCTTCCGTCTTAGCACTAGCCAGTATATCAGCAATATCTGAATTCCTCTGACTAATGGCATTTTGTAGTATGCTAACTTGTTGAGCAACAATGACGTAATCATTTAAAGATTGAGTATTTCATTTAGTAATTCAATCCTGTTATCGTTGAGTATTTCATTTAGTAATTCAATCCTGTTATCGTCAAGCAATGCATTTGCATATTTATGTATTTCATCAGGTAGCCCAGTGGTCGGCAAAGTGCGGCTCCAGAGCCGCATGTGGCTCTATGGCTCCTTAAGTGCGGCTCTGGTACAAATATTCACAGAAGGTGCAATAATATTTCCATTAAAAAAAAAAAAAACTTGGTAAGAAAAAAAATTACATCTTATTTTGATAAATTAAAATTCTTCTATAAATCGAGAAAATGTATAATTTTTTGTTTGAGTAAAAAGATAGATAAGTAGTTACAATTTTATATTGTTGTAAAAATACGTAAGGAACATCGAGTTTAATTTTATTAGTTTTCGTAAATGTAAACATAAACCATGTACAAGCTGCCGGCATGCTCCTGGATGCATTTTATAAAGTAGTGAAGGTACAAATTGGCATCACAGAGCAGCAGTTGCAGTGTGAACAATTTTGTCTTATCTACCGTGTCTGCCATTGTCCTGTCTTATTAAAAAGTTATTGTATTTTTTAATCTAGCTGCACATCTTATAGGTATTTTTATACGATTTTATTACACCTGCTATGTATGTTTGTGGTTCCGGTATTTTGAAAGAAAAAATTGATCACAAGATACTTGTTTACCATTGTGTCATTCACCAAGAAGCGTTTTGTGCGCAAGCATTTCCAGAAGAAATTTGTAAAGTTATGGAATTAGTGATTACCATTATCAACTCCATTTTAGCTAAAGCTCTTAATCGTCGCCAATTCAAAGAATCTTTATTTGAAATGGAGAGTGAGTATGCTGATCTGCTTCATAACAAGGTACATTGGTTATCAAGAGGGAACGTTTTAAAATGTTTCGCGTCCCTTTTTCAGGAAATTAAAGCATTTCTCTTTGAAAAGGGCGTTCACTATCCAGAACTAACAGACGATCAGTGGATCCAAAACTTTTATTTCATGGTAGACGTTATGTCTCATCTCTAAATCAGCTTGATCGTAAATTACAAGGAAAAGGGAAAATAATTTTTTTCGGTGTTAGAAGTAATAACATTCGAAAACAAATTATGCATTTTTGCACAGGATTTTGAAAGGGAAGCATTGTTTCACTTTCTGAGCCTGCTGACTTATTGCCATGAAAATAATTCCTCTATTGATAAATACCATTTTAAAAAGTAATTTTAAATATGAGGAAAGCATTTCTCAGCAGGTTTCAGGAATTTAAAAACAGCAGAGCAACTTTAGCATTTGTCAAAAATCCTCTTAATGCTAAGATAACCGAGTTGAAATTTTCTCCTTTTGAAATTGCCATTGGTAGCTTTGAAATACAATTGCTGGATTTAAAATACAAGGAGACATGGTGCTCTAAATTCACATGTTTTTGCTTTGAATAGGAAATATTGGAGAAGAAAAAATGTGATCTTAGTTCACATCACAAGTGGTCTGCTTTGAATTATCTGGAGAAGGAAGGCATGATCATTTTCAACTCTTGGAATAGTATTCCTGACTCTTACGATCAGCTAAAAAAGCTTGCGTTTGCTGTTCTTTCCCTTTTCAGTTCTACATATATATGCAAACAATCTTTTCAAGCATGAACATTATCAAGAGTAAACTGAGAAGTCATTTTATTGATGAGAACTTGGAATCTTGCCTAAAATTAAAAACAACAAAATACAAACCTGACTTACTCAAACTTTCCAAGAAGATGCAAGCACATTGTTTGCATTAATAAATATTTATTAAGTATTAAATTTAGTTTTATTTAGTGTAATAAAAGTTTACTAAACAAGCAGATTTTGCTCCTAATTTTTTAAAAAATTGTTGTAATGTTCATGTTTGGCTCTTTGGCTATTAAGTTTGCCCACCACTGATATAGCCCCACCACGTGATTACGAATGGCAGCAGCGGCATCCATTTTGTTAAGTGGAGGGAATTCAATCTCTTCCATCGCACATGGTAATAACCAAAGTCACAGATGAAAATTATCAGACACAGCACAAAAATAACCGCACACTCATTCGATTTAATCCACCGGGGATTGAGATACTGAGATAGCACAGCCATAAAAAGAGCTTGAAAACAGCACAGAATATTTTGCTCTGCTCAGAACAGCAAGCACTTAAAGACTCTCTTCTCTCGACCAGTTTCCACTTTTATGGCCTATAGGCTGTTACTTGCATTGTGTAAAGCTGTACAGAAGCTCCGGTGTAAGAGAAACTCGTAGAATTTTTTCCGGTAAGCAAACCCAATACAAGTGCAGATGTCTCGTAAAAACACATTGATATAAACTATGATAAAGAGAAGAATATCTATGTTAGAGATTATATGAAGTGCACTAAACTGCTCTTAAACTGTTTTAATTTCAATGCAAAAATAATTTATACAGCATTCTAATTGTGACAGGCACTGGACAAAATGAAGGAATTGAAGGCCTCTTCCGAGGCTGTTCTTCAAGCAGGTAATTAATAGTACTTTTTTTTTGGCATATACAGTAATTTAATGTTTTATATATATTTACTCTCCTTTTTCATCTGTTTTCTGTCATTTCCATCTGTTTTTAACTCAATGATTAGTGCAGTATTTTCTGTTTGAATTCTGCTAATATTGTAATGGTTATAAAATTTGTGTAAAATAAGCTCTCTTGTTTCCACTTCCAAGTGCCACTTCCCAATTAATAATTATTAGTGGCCAAAAAACATGGAGTAAATAAAAGTAAGTGAAATTATGTATAAAATACAAATTACATGTAATGTGAAATCTCACAGATAGTATGAAGAAGTTAATCATAATATAAGAAAATAAACAAGGGCAGTAAATGCTTTATTCCGTGCAAATGAAACTAAAAATGACCGAAACAATGACACTTCATATTTCCAGTCAAATTCCATTGTTCTGAAAGTGACGATTTTGATACCTTAAGGGTCCTGAGAGAATGTTGATGTCATGAAGTGAGTCTTACTAAACGTATATTCTGAATATCTCTAACATGTTCTGTACTACAGTGCCATCGCTAGCCATAGCAAACATTTTCTAGGCCCACCGGCAGCCGAGCAGTAAAAATCGCTGAACACTGGTAGTTCGGTCCGAGGTTTGAATCCCGCAAACGGTCTGGCTGCATGGGCATTTTCGGGGTTTTCCCCGATGTTTAACGTGTATACGAGCCAGTTCCCCTTAGAAAGTCCTCCACAAAGGCATCCCTCCTCTTAGGCAGATAGCCGGAGTGTGCTTTTCCGTATTCTCAATACACCAAGCAAACATTTTCTTCCTCTAGGAAATCATGGTTCATTTGATGTGTCTGTCGTGTTATCAGCAGTAAAAATAAAATCCTCTCAATACCTCCATGGGAAGACCTCATATGAGGTTAAAAGGCCCATCTCCGTAATGTTTACTCATCACAGTGCTTGCATGGGAGACTAGATGAGAGTGGTTCCCGGGCTCTGTCGTGACCTTCGTGTACCTTGACACTTAGAAGACATAGCATGAAACTGTTATAACTGGTTCTAAAGATAGCAATGATTATAATCAGTATTTAACTAAGTGCTTAATTTATTTGCATTTGATAGTGGAAAAACCTAAGTTGCAACATTCTTATTTAAAATGAGGTAATGATCTAACAAATAACATATGTGACTGTAATATTTATAAAACTTGAATTATGTAATGTTTGGAAGTATAAATACCCCCCCCCCCCGAAAAAAAAAGCAGCAATAGAACTGTAGTTGGCAATTAATAAAAATCGATCTTTTTTTAAATATTAAACAATCAAAAATGCAATTATTATGGATCACAGGTATTTAGTAGCAGTGCTGAAGTCTTAAAATGTGACTAGATCTACCCAAATGTGAATTCTCTCACAAGATTTAAGATGAACACAACCAGGGAAGGGTTTTTTTTCCGCGACGCGCGCGAATAGTCGACCGAGTCCTTATCACGTGTCATAATCAGAAAACCTTCTTGTTTACCCATTTCAATATGGCGTCAGAACCACACAGATATGAGTTTTTGCTTAGAAATATCATAACTGTATACAGCAATAAAATAAACAGCATTGTTAATGCCATCTTCAGATTTCTCAAACCGTATATATTGGTATAAGTTCAAATTCTCGTTAAAGGGGAAAACTGTATATTTATAAAGCAATGATCCGACCAGTATATCCATATGCTTCACCTATTTATAACACCGTAAATAATAGGAACTTAAATAAATTACAGTTTCTACGAAATCAAAGTTTCTGCGTTAAAAAATTCTCCTTAATTATTATAAATATTGGCTATATCATGTGTAATAAAAAGCTCTATAAGTATCCCAATATTAAATACACCAAAAACTAACTTCAGCAATATAACAACTTCTAAAATAAAGCAGTTGACTGTGAAAGAGTATTGAATAAAATAGAATTACAAAATTTTGGAAGAAAGTTACATCTTGTGTCATACAGCAATGATTTATTGAAGTTTAATTAAATTACCTTTGGAGTGACTTGTTACATTATTTTTCACAAACACTACTATCAGAGATAGCTGAGTGGTCAGCGTGCTGCTTTGCAAATGGAAAGGTGGCGAGTTCGAACCTCACCCGCAGACAGTATATAATTCAGTTAGCTTTTCTCATTTTGAAATGTTTATATTTAATCATGAATCATTATCTTATTTTACCTATTATTATTGTTTTCATTTCTTATTTTATTCATTACTAGCAGCTTCGCTGCCAGCCTTCGTCTGGCTTTTAAATGTATCGGAAAAATGGCTGAAGGGAACACCAAACGTTAAATTTAAAAACTGCATAGAATTTTACTCTGCAGAAAAACTTCATAAAAAAAGTTATTACGTATAACAAAATTCCATTGAAATAAGCAATATCCCTTAATACAAATATTAATTATCCTAATAAATAAATTAACCAACTTCCCTTTGCAAAATCTTAAGAACTCAAATGGGATAAAGGATTTCCAAAAAAATTAGCCCAAAAGTTTTCAATATCTTAAAAATAGTGAAATGAGCATTAAATAACATCAAAGAATACGAAAAACAAAAAATTCTGAAAAGCAAAGTATAATTAATGATATTTTACCTTATCTTTTCAAGAGAAAAAAATTAGGTGCTACTTTGGTAGACGGTTGAATGGATTTTTTACGATTTACATTGGCGCAATTGTTGGTGCGGTTTTTACAGTCATCAGCCATCTTGAAAAATGCTGTTTTTACGTATTTTGCGCATATAGTAAAGTATTAGAAACTTTAAAAGAATAAATATTGTTAAAAATAATAGATTAATTTTTTGTTGAAAATGTTGTTTTTTAAGATGGCTGACAAATGTGTAAATAAATACATTTACTAAGAGTATAAAATGCTAAAGTAAGGTTAAATTATTACTTTCATATAATAGAATAAAATCAATGCTATAAAAACATTGCGCCAATTGGATTAAAATATTACTTAAATTGAATATCTAATTAAAAACATCATACCAACGTTTAAAAGAATTAAAATATTACTTATATACTTTAAAATAAGTTTTAGAGGATTTAATTATTTAACATTAAAATATATGTGGAAATAAATATCTCAGGAATTTTTGAAAACATTGTATTAATTTTTTAATAAAAGTGGAAGTGTACAATTATAAAGTAAAAGAAAATTATGTACTTACATTTTTTTAAAGTATTTTACCTGTCGTATATTGATAAGTACCACACACATCTCTCGCACTTCATTGAAGAAGCAATTAGCGAGGTTTTCTCCAAAAATTTTAAATAAATTTCCTCTGAGGCTATTAACAGTTTATAAATAAATCTTTGATTAGGAAAGCCAGGTTGGCCAAAATTAGGTCTCAAAGGACAATTTTTTTATTCCGATACCAATATTTCTTGGTAATTACCAATAAGAACATTCATCTTCGAAACGGACATATCCATTCCATTTGAAACCTGAGGAATTCGAAGAGATGAATAATAAAAATTTAAAATGGCGCGGTAATGCACAAATATTCAGTAACCAATCAGGGAGCTGATTACATCAAGCATAGAATTAAAATTATTTAAGTAATCATTCATAATAAAATCATTTTTAAAACAAATGCAAAATTAATTTGTTATTTAATATTTAACAGCCATAAATAATGTTTGAAACATTAGATTAAATTTATAGATATTTATAAAACCAATTACTTTTTAAGTAAGGTGACGTCATTGATTACATCATCAACAACATAAAATTATATAAAATATTAGGTAATTACAACAAGATTTTTACTTAAAAAAAATGCAAAATTAAATTGATTTTTACTATTTAGAAGCCATAAATAATATTTAAAACATGGAATTTATGCATAATAAAACGCATTATTTTTTAAATAAAATGACAACAAAGTATCGGTTACCATAAACAACTTACCCAGCAATGGGTTTACCATAAGTCGTATTACTCGCCAAAAGAAAAATCGCCAAAATCCGTGCAACCATCTACCAAAGTAGCACCAAAAAGTACAATGAAATAAGCTATATCCCTTAATACAAATATTAATTATCCTAATAAAAAAATTAACCAACTTTCCATTGAAGAAAAGAAAATTATGCAAAACCTTTCAATATCTTACAAACAGTGAAATGAGCAATAACATGAAACTCAAAAAAGAAAAAATTTCGCGCAGAATTTTACTCTGCAGAACAACTTTATAAAAAACATCAACAAAGTATGACATCATCAAAATCATCAACAAAATGACGACAAAGTATCGGTTACCATAAATAACTTACCCAGCAATGGGTTTACCATAGTCGTATTACTCGCGAAAAGAAAAATCGCCAAAATCCGTGCAACCGTCTACCAAAGTAGCACCAAAAAGTGTAATGAAATAAGCTATATCCCTTAATACAAATATTAATTATCCTAATAAAAAAATTAACCAACTTTCCGTTGAAGAAAAGAAAATCATGCAAAACCTTTCAATATCTTACAAACAGTGAAATAAGCAAAAAATAACATGAAAAAAACTCTAAAAACAAAAAATTTCGCGCACAATTTTACTCTGCAGAACAACTTTATAAAAAACATCAATAAAAATGTATTATACAGTCAAAAGTTGTTAATCCGGACTCGTCGGGACTTCCGCGATTCCGGATTATCGATTTTTCCAGATTATAGACCATCAGTTTAAATCTGGTAAGGTGGCATGCAGAAATTATAAAATTAAAAATATGAAACCGTAATTTATGAAATAAAGAACAATTATGATCTAAAG
This sequence comes from Stegodyphus dumicola, assembly GCF_044657685.1. NCBI lineage: Eukaryota > Metazoa > Arthropoda > Arachnida > Araneae > Eresidae > Stegodyphus > Stegodyphus dumicola. The sequence goes on along the minus strand of NC_140776.1, from coordinate 188,287,654 downwards.
GTTATCAAAATTTACAAAAAAAAAAAAAAAAAAAAAAAAAAAAACTTAATATTTGTTTACTTTATTAAAAATTTCTTTCAATGTAAGTTGTTTAAGTTGCTTCGTTTTATGTGATAATACTTTCCCTTCAATTCTATAAACAGACATGATTTCTTGTTCAGTTACAAAGTTCCGCTGTTCAAGTCCTATAATTGCTGTGTCGAGAATAGACTAATTTGTCAATTGAAATTTTTTCTTTTTCAATAACCTCTGTGTCACTTTCGTCACTATCGGACTTAATTAAATCATGTCAGAGATGGAGTACGTCGAGATGAAATACTACATTTAGTAAGGAATTGTAAGCCAAATAAAATAAAAACATCTGCCCTGAAGATAAGGATAGTGCTGATAGATCAACTTCCAATTCATTGTGCGCCGCGGCGTCAATGCGACGCATGTGCAGAAAGTTTGTAGCTTTGAGGTCCGGATTATAGATCATTCCGAATTAACGACTTTTGACTGTATATATAAAAAAATTACAATGAAGTATGCCAATCTCTTAAAAAAAGTGTCATAAAAAATACGATGAAAAATTGTTGCCAAACCCATATTTCTAAAAGAATGAAATTATTCAAAATGATGCGATTTCATCAAAAATCTATCAACAACAATAAGAAAGCAAAATTGTTGCCAAAATCACATTTTTAAAGATGTGAGAAGTGTATCCGGAAGCTTCATTTAAAAAAATTTTTTTAAATACAAAATATTATCATTTTTCCAAAATTCTTTTTGTAAAAGCAGTTGCAAGGATAAAAGTTTTAACGTGTCCAAAAATCAAAGAAAAATAAACTGTACACTTTTAAACATAAACTTTTTTAGAAAAAATTCCCGTTGAAAATGTGTTAAGCTCTCTTTGTTAAATAAATTTTTATTTAATCGATTTATTGAAACACGAAATTTATTTTAAGTTTGTAAAATAGCTAAGTGCCTACGTTTCATGAAGATGTGAAAATGGAGTCTGCAGAGTAAAATCTCGCTTTACTACAGCCCATTATGTCTCAAAATGATGCGATTTTGTCACCAAAACATAGAATAAAAAATGTTCTAATTCGAATTTCGAAAAAATCGCTTCGAGGTGCGCTGGCTCTTGTCTAGATGCACCTATGTACCAAATTTCGTAGCCGTGGGTCCATTAGCTTACGCGCAGCTCGAATGAAAGACACACACACAGACAGACTCTTTGTTTTATTGTATGTAGAGATTATTATTGTTTTTAATTTAGTTTAAAAATGTGCATTGCAATTCGTTATTTTTACTTTATTGCATATTTTATCATGCACATAATTTCTCATAAACTGTCCAAAGTTTGAACCTCATTCTAAATTCAAAAATAAATAAAAAGAGAAACAAAAGACCAAGGGAAGGGGAGTTAAAAAATATGAAGTTGGTTTTATTATATGGTGGATGGTGTATATAAAGAGAACTAAGTAATTTAATTCTCTTTATATACTGTATTCCAAACCAATTTTATAAATCCTAATTTTCATACAATATAGAATCTGCAAGTCTGTCAAACTGGTCGATACTCATCCTGAAGTAGTTAAAAATTTTTTTAAAAAAAATCCTACTAAGGTCCACAAAGAAAAATAAATAATAATAATAAAAAAAAAAAAAAATACAAACAGAATTTTTTTAAATAACAAATTTAAAAAATTTTACAAAATTGTTTTTGAACTTGAGTGGATGAATAAAAAGCATTTTATGTACTGAAAATTTGAACAAAATATAGGAAGAGTGTGAGCTAATAGTAGAAATTTAATAATTCCGGATATTCATTTTGGGGAAAAAAAAAAAAAAAAAAAAAAAAAAAACCGTCTTTGAACCGGTCGCTCTAAATAAATCTTTCAGACCCATTCTTGCCATTTTGCCTCTGCTTAATAATTGCACTTAATAGTAAAGTTTCAGCTATAAAAGCAAAGTAATAAGATACAGCTCTGTTGATGCTTATATTACAGCATCACGTGATTTTTGCACAAAATAATTCTATTGGTTAAACGCACTCTTCGCAAGTGTACTCGTTTGGATGTTTTTACGCTGGTAACGTAAAAGCACGTTCGTCAGCTACGTTTTCGAGCATACTCGTGTGGATGGGCCTTAACTTGTGTTTTCCATGTCTCATAAGCGCGACTTGATATGTATTAGATTTATATATATCATTCTTCTAGCATAAATATTTTGAGACAAAATCGGAATACCTGCAAAAAATTTTTTATTCATTTTGAAGTTTGGCATATTCATTAACCCTTTCCGGCACGCTACCATTTAAAGTTGGAATTTTGATTTTTTTTAAAAAAGGTAGGCAGTCTAATTAGACCTAGAGGAGTACACAAGTAAAATTATGTGAAGATAGCACTTATCGTTTAATTCTGTGGGTGTGCCCCACACTGATTCAATAGACTTTAAAAAAGAATTCTGAAATGAGCCTTGTTGTGAATGAACTGACCGATGAGATGCGGAGAACAAAGAATACAGTTGTCGTAGATTATCGGTGAGCTCGGTCTGGGGACACCTAGGGTTCGCCGTTTGATTGTAGGCAAGATTTCAAGGTAAAAATTTAAAACTAATATAGAATAAGGAGATTAGTATATAGCTTAAAAAAACACAAATTTCTTTTCAAACAAACCTTTTATACCCTAAAAAAGTCTGGAAGATTTCTTTGAAAAATAAGGGTCTTAAAAAACTAAACATGGATAAAATATATGGACTGGTTTGTGTTGAGCTGCCATCTACGATAAATAAAGAAGGTTCAGTGTAACCAGTTTCATTCAATTTTTCTGTGCGTACAGAAGGAAAATTTTAGGTGTGTCCAGACCGGACACACTGTGCCGCAAAGCGTTAAAGACATTAAATAATTAACAATATGCATGAATGTATGCCTGTTTCTAGGTAACCTAGAGTCATCCAAATTTCAATATCGTAGTCCTTCACCCAAAAATGGGCACCAGGCACAAGAACATTTGCATTTTCCGTTACTTAAATGTGCATTTTCTAAACATGCAGAAAATCTTTCAGTAATGTGCATGTTAGTATGCTTCATGCATTCAAAAACTGATATTCATTCGGTAGCATAATGAAGCTTTGTTTTTTCATTTAACATTGGTATTCCAAATATGAAAAAATAAAGCCATGGAAACTTAATAATAAGTAACATAAATTCAAACATTCCTATTTATAATAGGTTTTGGATGTAACACGTGAACACGTATAACTGATTTTTGAATGGCACTAAGGAAGCAGTGCTGTGAATTGCGAATACTATTAAGAAAGTTGTAACACTTCATTTTGTTTTGGGATTAATGTTTTAAAAATAATTTGTGCTTTTTAAATTTTTGGTTTATTTGAAGCAGAAAACTTGCTTTCAGTCAAAACTTTGGTATAACCGTTGAAATGAATGTTTGAAAATATATTTTAATATTCTTACAAAATGTCCAGCTGCAGTAAGATAGTGCAAGGTGGATTTAGGGTTGCCAGAAAAGGGCAAGGGAAAGCAGGTTGCCTTGGTGCAAAATCTCCGTGGCGATAAAGTTGGCAATATGCCGTGGACTGACGGAGAACATTCTAGAACAAATTCTTACCTGTTTGGCACGAATGTTCTTGAAAGGAACCCAAAAGCTATATAACCCCGCCGGTATGCGAAGTAGTAGTGTCTCGTAGTCTATCGAGTTGATCTGTCCTAGTGTCGAGGTGTCTAGTCCGAGCATCGCGAGTTGATGCATCAAGTGCATCACGATTCATAGCTCGGAGAGTCTCGATAGTACTCTCAGAGAACAAACCGAGTCGGGAGCCATTCTCCTTTGCTTCACCGTGAGGCTTTCTTCACCATTATAGCTTTATAGCCTGAAGCCTGTGTTGCTGATTGTTTTAGCGTTATTTGTCGTAGTATTTCGATGACTGTAAACATGTTTTTGGAGCTGTCCTGAGTAATATTGTCTCATAAATTGTGTTTCTATTCTTTATCAAGTGTTGTTATCCAAAATCTAAATCCACGAACTCGTAAGTACCCAACAATATTTTGATGACAATATTGGAAGAAATCAAAAGGTCGACAGATTTCGTTGCCATATAGTCAACTATTAATTAGATGCATTTTAAGAAATAAGGACTAAATGCTGATTTTCTCCTTTATATTATGCTTTTCATATTGTTTTTTTATAAATATTCTAAAAATGCAGTAACAACAGATATTATTAAAGGGAAGGTCTCTCAATACCATTTCTGTTTGAAATGGAAATGAATGGAATTAGAAGAAAAATGTGTGTCAAAGTAAGAGTGAACTGATGATACAAAGAAAGTATTGATAATTTAAAATAAATTTCCCTTTTGATTTGTTTACAATTTTGGTTTTTTATTATTTATTTACTTTTTAAATGAAGTGTTTTTCCCCAAAATCCATTTTATTGTTAGATTCTATGTTAATGTTAATTTTTCGTTGAATATGCATTTTTGTTAATCATGCACTGTGTACGTACAGTTCAATTAATTTTTTTTCTTTTTTTAAAGTTGCAGCAACGCTGCCAGGCCCGGAAGAGGTAAGAACAATTTTCCCTCCCTCAACATTTCTCTAAAGCATGTCTTTAAAAAAAATCATGAATTTTGATGTATTTTTATTTTAAACATTCAAAATATATTTTTATTGTTACAGCAGTATTTTTAGCAGTGGAAAACATAGTATTTTTCTTGAGTATTGTGTTTAGGAAATTCCTAGCAGATTTATTATTCTTTTTAGTATGGAGATTTAAAACTCAGAAAAGTTTCTATTTTTATTAAACAGGAATATTATCAATGGTTATTGAACAACATAATACTATCTAATCAGTTTCTCTTTTCAAATTTTAAACAAAATTTACTGTATATGCTTGTGTAATGCCTGCACCCAAACTTTTCAGATAAAATTTATGTTAAAAAAGTGACTCCACAATGTCTGCACCCCAAAAATTAAAAGAATTTCTTACTTTAAAATATCTTTTTTAACATTCCAATTTTCTCTTCAGTCAATATCATTAGTCGATAAACATCTTTAGAGAAATAATATGCATTTGTTTTGTCTTTGGTTGGTGCCAGGATGGAAAGCAGAGACTTTCCTGGCTTTATGGTATCCAGTCATAACATGAGTGCAGACAGAGTAATAAATGAAGGCAGTCCAAACAGGTTTAGTAATACTTTGTAGTTGTGATACTAAAGGTTTTCAATTTTTGTTTAGATGGCACAATTAAGTCAAGAGGTTGAGAACCTCTGCTCTAGATATTTGACATCTAATTGTAAATTTAAGAACTATTTGAATATGTGCACTAATCTAAATATATTTGTTTCTTTTACAGAGCCTATCTCCTTCACCACCACCCCCAACACCCAAAGTAAGTTTTGTATATTATACTTCATATATATTATAATGAGAATAAGTATCTCTCAAGTAAGAGTTTTAATGTAAAATTTTATTTAACTTGGTTATTAGCTTTTTTTATCGGTAGTCAACTTAGTGTAGGAGCTTTTATTAGACATCTGTCCTCAGTTTTAACTTCCCAGTTGAAGTTAAATCTTGCTTTTTGAGAGCATTATTTATGTTAATGTTTAAATAATGTCCTTTATGATTATTGCAAGAAATCTTCTTTTTTTTTTTTAATAGAAGATAATTTTGAGGTGTGTATGGATAAGTTCTTCATAGTATATCGAAATGAAGTAGTAAAGAAACATAAAATAATAGCCTAAGATTTTGCTATAAAGCTGTGTAAGAAAGTCAGTTCAAAGATCTTAAAATATCTTACTCTGTTGTAAAGCTGTGAGCAGCTTGGAAAATGGTTTACTTTATTCTGTATCCTAACATGGTTTATGCCCCATCTGAGATTTTAAGTAATGACCGACATAATGTGTCGTTTGTGCAACTGCCTTTCTCATCCTCTACAGCTATAACATCTAAAGCGTAGAAAGATTAAGCACAAAAGGCATGAAAGTTATTTGTCTTGATTATTTACTGTTACTAAGATCTTTGTAGGTTTTTTTAAGTAATATCTTGGCGGCACATTATTGCTGCACTGATCTCATAAAAGCTCTCATATGTATTGTATTGAAAGTTGAGTACGTATAGTATTGTATGAAATTGTCTCTCTCATATGTATAGTATTGAAAGATTCTATGTTTGTTGCTTTTACAGTGGGTGGCATGTCCTCCACCTCCACCACCCCCACCATCTGCTTCGCCTAAGCCTCCACCTCCCCCACCATCTACTTCTCCTAAGCCACCACCTTGCCCACCTAAGGTAAGTTTTATGCATCTTCATATATATTATAAGGAGTATGATTAAGTATCTATCAATTAAGATTTTGAATGTTTTTAATTCATAATTTAACTAAAGTTCTTGAGATTTGATATCAGTAGACATTTTTTATCAGTAGTCAGCTTAGTGTAGGAGCTTTTAGAAGACGTCTGTGCTTAGTTTTAATTTCTCATCACAAGTCAAGTCTCGTTTATTGGGAGTATTGTTTTGTTAGGTGAATGTTTAAATAACATTAAGTATAGTAACTTTTTTTTATATTTCATATAACTTCGTTACTAGAATTTTCATTAGACTTTGTATTGAAGCTTTTATTAGACATCAGTTGTTTGTCTTAATTTCCCAGTTGAAGTTAAGTCTTGTTTGTAAGAGCATTGTTTTGTTGTGTACATGTTTAAATAATGTAATTATAAACAATTTGTAATCATTTGCTTGCAATTTCTATTTGTAGTAATTAAATATCGAGAAATTTAATGTTTCTTCATGTGTCGTATACTTACCAAAGATAAATTAGTTTTGAAATTTCAGTTGTTTGTGTAAGGCAAGAATTTTTAATGTATTGTTTGTTATGATGTTGCTTCTATTCTGTACACAAATTCAATATGATTTGCAAATAATTTGAGCACAAAGGGTATATTTGAGGTTAACCATTTGAAAAATGTCTTCATTTTTTTATTTAACTCTAAACTACATAAAAGTCATATTTCTTATTACGAGTGTCTGATTCAGAATCTGTTAAGAATTCCCCAAAGAAGGATTCAAAAATTTTTTTTTCTTTCATATTAACATTATACTGCAAATCCTCAGCTAGATGGGAAAACCAGCAAAAAAGGCAGTAGGGCTGGAAGAGTGGCAGGGGCCGAGTCCCCTTCGTAGTATAGATGTCATTAATGTTAAGAATATGATTATGCTTAGTTGATTTTCCTATGAAATATATATAATTATTTAGGAAGCAGCATATATATGGTACTTCCATACTTCCTTACTTTGTTAATGATATGGGAAATGTTTAAAATGTTATATTTTGAAATTTATAATCTTTCAGATTTATAAATGGCTAATTAAAAATTTTTTTTCCAGCACCGGCCAGTTACACGGTCGATGACGAAAGGTCGGGCAGGCATGTCATTTCTGGTAAGACAAATGAAATTTATGTTTTTTCATATTTAATTTTAATGAAGGAATTTTGAGTTTTTACATATTTTTCTCTTGTCACAAAGTGAGAACTGAATTAAATGAATGAAAAATGTATCTTAAATTTGAGGAATTAAGTATAAATTCAAATGCATTAAAAATGTGTATAAATGCTCCATACAAGAAAGTCATATTGTGTTCACATCAAGATTTTTTATTAATAAGGAATGCATAATTTTCCTAAACACAAATATACGATAGCCAAAGAAATGTATAAAATGTTATATTTTGAAATTTATAATCTTTCGGATTTAAAAATGGCAAAACATGAATACTTGCGTCATTTAAAACACTTTTTTAAGTGGAAGACAGACAAACAATCGTGCAAATAAAGGCCAGAAGAAGGAACTTGGCTGGATTTTCAATATAACTGGACTTTTGATGCAATTTGCACATGAGTGTCTTCAATTTTAACTGAATTTTTGAAACAAAGTCTTGAATTGTATGCAGGTCGGCTTATATTTGGAAATGTCTGGTACTCTCTTAAATGATTTCTGCTGTTCCTTTAAGTATTGTTTTCTTGCTTTTATTTCAGTGTTGCAATAGCAATTATATTTTCTCATTTATTTTTATCTAGTAAATGTTTCAAATATCATATAATCTGTGTTTCGTACAGTATTTCATAATTTCATTTCTTGTAGTATTGTCATGGAATTGTATTGTTGAAATGTGCCTGATCTTAAAAATTTCCGTCAAAAAAAAGCTCTTAATAACATTAAAAGAACATAAAAGCAGTGTCTTTAGTGCAGTAATCCACCTAAATCCATGATTTTATGCCAATATTTTGGTAGTTTTTCAAACAAAACCTTTGGCCCAGAAACTTGGTGGCTGTGAGTCTAAAATCATATCAACTTCATTTTGACCACCTGTGTGGAATGGAAAGCAGCACCAGCAAGATGTAGCTGCAGTTGTAAAATGTCCGGGAAAGCTCGAAAATTCACATCCAGCAAAACAACTGCTTGATAATTTATATTAGTTTTTTATCTGATTTCAGTATCTCATAAAAGCTCTCATATGTATTGAAAGTTGAGTATGTATAGTTATTGTATGAAATTGTATCTGTCATATGTTATAGTATTAAAAGTTTGTAAGTATGTTTGTGTCTTTTACAGGGGGCGGCATCTCCTCCACCTCCACCACCCCCACCATCTGCTCCTAGGCCGTCACCTCCACGATCTGCTCCTAGTCCACCACCTCCACCTCCTCCACCACCTAAGGTAAGTTTTATGCATCTTCATATATATTATAAGGAGTATGATTAAGTATCTGTCAATTAAGATTTTGAATGTTTTTAATTCATAATTTAACTAAAGTTCTTGAGATTTGATATCAGTAGAGATTTTTTATCAGTAGTCAGCTTAGTGTAGGAGCTTTTAGAAGACGTCTGTGCTTAGTTTTAATTTCCTATCTGAAGTCAAGTCTCGTTTATTGGGAGTATTGTTTTGTTAGGTTAATGTTTAAATAACATAAAGTATAGTAACTTTTTTTTATAGTTATTGCAAGGAATCATTCGTTTCATAGACATAATGAGTCATTCGTGGAAATTGACTTTCTCATCCTCTACAACTGTAATATCTAAAGATTAAAAAGATTAAACACGAAAGACACAAGGGATATTTTTCTTGATTATTTACTATAGAAAGATCTGTAGGTCTTTTGTTGTAATATCATAGTGAAACATTATTGCTACACTGATCTCATGGATATATATCTGGTTCCTCTTTAACACAATATATTTCAATTTTAAGCATGCAGAATTCCAGATGTGTTTCCTTTTTGAATGCTTCATGCTTAATTTGAGTGGTTTACTCATTCTGTATTACTAATACAGAATGAGTATCAAAAACAGTATCAAAGTAATGTCCCATTCATCAGACTCCAGTTTTCATTCCCCTGTCAAACTTCGACATACGCAGTTCAAGAAAAATGCACACAGATTTGTTTGAAAAAGCTTAGAAATTTACATCCATCAACTCATAGTTTTTTATAATTTATATTAATTCTACTTGATGTCCGTACCTCCTAAAACCTGGCATACAGTTATCTCAAGATTTTTCATACCTGATTTTGAATGTAAGAAATATTTGTAATATGTGCACTAACTATTAAAAGCTCCTAAATACATTTGTTTCTCTTACAGGAGATGATGACTTCCAGGCGGCGGCGGCGGCTCCCAACTCGGGTCAAACCGCCCGTAAGTTTTATTGTTTTAACATAATTATTTAGTTTCAGTGGTTTTAGTAGACATCAGTACTTAGCTGTAATTTTCTAAAAGTTAAGTCTCATTTTTTTGGAGTGTGGAGATATTGATTTTTGTTACTCGCAAACTGCATGCCCAAATTTCTAGCTGTAACTGTAGTGGATATTTTCAAGATGCGTGAAAAACACTTAACGCTCTGTCGCTGCCGTGCTTGGTCCAATTTATTCTCCAACTCAAATATCTTCAGTGTTGATTAAACGAGTAGTTATGAAGAGTAATTGTTGTGATTAAAGGTTTATTATTTAAAATCGATCATCTGTATGTGTTTATTCAGTGGTTCTCAACCTTTTCACCAACGTGTACCATCCAAACAAAAACTGAAAAACTTATGTACCACCTAATGATTATTTTTCAGTTTCTCAATAGAGATATTAAGAAATATATTTTGTCATTTTCACAACCTATTGGCTGTATGTATTTAATATGCACACATAAAAATGTTAGATTAAAAATTGGTTACGATTTTAATAATCAAAATGTCCTCTAAATAGCTTTAATTTTACAATTTAGGCAGAAATTTGGCTGTGCTTAAGATATTTGAATCTCTTTATGTTTGGTCTTATTTCACTTAGTTTTTAACCATAAATTAGGATCCACTTTTGATTTTATTGTGTATCTATTTTCAAATCTAACATGGAAGAAAATCCTTGTTCACACAAATAGGTTGTGAAAATAGGGCAATAAATTTAATATCTTTATTTGAAAATGCATTCTTTTTTTTGGGGGGGGGGGGCGGGTTCAGCCAGAAGTTAACAAATGTGCTATTTTTTAAATCTTCAGTTAGAGTTTGACCACAGAAAATTTCTCTCAATTGTTCTTTTTCCAAACGAGATAAAATTTCAGGTACATTTGAGCAAAATTTTCTTTTTCGTAATCCTTGGGAAAATACATGTTGAGATTATTTATTAATGAAAAACAATGAATTTTATTGTTGTACGTTAATTTTTTTTATTTCAAATTATTTTAAAATTATTTTTCTAAAAGGTGGTAAAATGTTGAAAATATTATTACATAATTCTTTAATTATTAGCTCGAGTTTTTTAACAGAACATTTATTGGTAAATAAATTAACACATTATCCTTGCAATCCTAAAATTTATTCATTTAATTTTCCCAAAATATCAGCTAAATATGTTAAACATGCCAACCAGAATTCACTAAATAAATATTTTTATAATTCTAATTTTTAATCATGCAGGAAAATTTTAATTTCTGATCGAAGTTTATACAGAAGATTTAAAACTTTGCTTCTGGATAACCACCTTACTTCAGAGTATAGCAAAAGCGTTTCATGTTCGTTGCCCATCTCTTGGCATAAAATCATAAATATTCTCCAATTTAAATTTTATTCTTCAATTCTTCATTTTTAATAAAAGTAATAGTTTTCACTGCTTGATTCAAAACAATTTCCAGGTTTTTGGGGATTGTTTTAGCTACCAAAGCTTCACAATGAATGAAGCAGTGAGTAAATTTAGTTTCAGGTGCGACATTTTTTATTTGAGAAATAACACCCGAATGTTTCCTGTTAAAGCCTGAGCTCCATCACTGCATACAGCAATGCACATATTCCAAGAAATATCATTATCAGACATAAAATTGTCAGTTACAGTACAAAGTCTTTAATCCGGACTCGTCGGGACTTTGGCGGTTCCAGATTTGGGATTTTTCTGGATAATAAATCATCAATTTAAATCTGGTAAGATGGCATGCAGATATTATACAATTTAAAATATGAAATCATAATTTATGAAATAAAGAATAATTATGATCTAAAGGGTATCAAAACTTACAAAAAAAGCTTAATATATATTTCTTTACTTTATTAAAAATTTCTTTTAACGCACGCATGCATAAAGTATACTGTCCGCTATACATTGAACGCGCATGCATAGAGTGTTTGTAGATTTGAGGTCCGAATTATAGATCATTCTGGATTATGGACGTCCGGATTAAAGACTTTGTACTGTACTTTGAAAATATCATTTACAGTTAGTTGTTCTGTAATGAAGACATTCTTAAAATAAATACTGTTCGGGAATTCACTTATCTTCTTCAAAACGTATTTAAACTAATAATTGAACAGAGTACGTTATATCAGTACTTTCATCCAACTGTAATGCGAAATACTTGCTGTGTTTCATTTTTTGAACAAGTGTCTCTGTTATGAATTTACTGGATCATTTGATAACGTAATATTATTAAGTTCATTAGTTTCTTTTTCGTTTAATAATGTTAAAACGATATCTTTAGCTGCTGGTAATGTAAAGTTTTCTCCAATAATGTGAACCTGCCCCCATTCTTAACAATTCTAAGTTCCGAAGGTTTTTTACTTGAAATAATGAAAACTTTCATTACTTGTTTACTATTTTTGAACTACGAAAATTCGAAAATTTCCTCTTAAAATATTCTTTAGATTTATCCTTTAAATTAGCATGCTTAGGCTCAACTTTCATAACAGTTCACTGCATAATTTCATAACAGTTCACTGCAAACAAAAGATCAAGGCTGAGATTCCATTTTCATCTCCATTCCAAGGAAACTGAAATGATAGCTTTCATTACATTTTCCATAAACAATTTGTCATTTCTATTCGATATTATTAGTGCTAGTAGATTGTCCTGGCTCCATTGCACGCGAATCCACACTTTTCACTTACTCAATCCTAGCCATATACACTGGTGTGCAAAAATTAAGGACGAGACGGTTTTTTCAATATAACTTTGTACAAAAGCTTTCGAAATCAACACATTTAATACCGTAAGATCCCCAATACGTAAGGACATGGGTAATGTAAGCAACGCTTACTAAAAGAGAAATCAGAGGGATAAAAAGAAGCTTTATTGAAAAAGTAGCATGGAGCGCAATGCGGCTGAAGGCCGAAACATCCCTGTGATGGGTGTCCAGCAAGAAACATCCGGTCTTTAATAGGGGATATGATCTCCCCTGACTGCTAGGCAGGTTTCACAGCGTTTGCCCATGCTGAGAATGAGGGTGTCAATGAGTTGTTGAGGCATTGCTGCCCATTCATCTTGCAGCGCCAATCGAAGCTCCGGAATCGTTACTGGTGGTAAGGTACGAGCTGCCAAGTGTCTGCCTAGAAAATCCCATACATGCTCGATGGGATTGAGATACGGAGATCGTGCCGGCCAATCCATACGTTCAATATCCTCAATCTCTAAGAGCTGTTCGGCAGCTACTGTGCGATGACATGGTGCATTGTCGTCCATGAAAAGGAACTGCGGACCCATAGCGCCTCTAAAAAGACGCACATATGGAAGAAGAATCTCGTTACAATAACGGGTCCCGTTAACTGAACCTGCGTTGAAGATGTGAAGGTCTGTACGACTACCAAGCATGATGTCTCTCCAAACGAGAACACCGCCACCTCCATACCTGTCCCTTTCAATGATGTTCGAGGGATGATTGCGGCTTCCCCGCTCTCTCCAGATGAGTATGCGATGAGAATCGCTACTCAGACTGAATCTGCTCTCATCTGTAAAGAGTACTTGTCCCCATTCATTGTCTCTTCAATTCCGGTGTTCCCGGCACCACAGAGAACGCCTTCTCCGATGGGCAGGCATTAGAGGTACACACTGTACAGGGCGTCGTGCAAACAGACCACCACCGTGCAGTCTTCTGGCCACGGTAAAACGTGATATCGGTCGTCCAGTTGCCTGAGTCGTGTGTCTAGCGATTTCTCCCACTGTCTGCCGCCTGTTTCTTCTGGCCTGTAAGGCAATATACCGGTCATCTGCGGGTGTGGTTCCTTGTGGACGACCACTAGTAAAGCCCCGGATAGCTGTTCCTGTAGTTTGAAATTGTCTCCATAGTCGTGAAACGATGCTGTGAGCAATTCCGAACTCTGCAGCCACACTTGTCACACTGCGGCCTTCCTTCAACTTCCCAATGATTCGACCTCGGGTAAAAGCATCCAGATGTCGTCTAACAGATTGATTATTCGCCATTTCTCGCTGAGGCAGCAACTCGGTGTGATTTTAACTGCTATACGGCGTGCAATCTCTTTGCCAGAAATACTGATCTTACACCGACAACATGCTTTATACTACTCAGACACTCCCCCATTACGTCTACCTGCATATCTGCGCATGTGCTACCGTACATCACGTTACTTAATCTCCTGATTGGTTTTTCTGTCCGCTCTGCCTCTTTGTTCAGCTGATATATGTTAGTTTTTCGACTTCGTCCTTAATTTTTGCACACCAGTGTATTGTTTCTTACTGATTCTGATTCTGTTCTGTACGCAAATTCAATATGATTTGCACATTTTGAATCAACCATTTGAGAAATATTTTTATTTAATTCTAAACTACATATAAGTCATATTTCTTTTTATTAGTGTCTGATTCAGAATATTTTAGGAATTCCCCAAAGAATGATTTTTTAAAATTCTATTCATATTAACGTCATACTGCAAATCATCAGCTAGATGGAAAAACCAGCAAGAGTGCTTATTTAAATCAATTGAAGGTGGTAGGGCTGGAAGAGTGGCAGGGGCTGAGTCCCCTTGGTAGTAGTGATGTCATTAATGTTAAGAATACGATTATTGTTAGTTGATTTTCCTATGAAATATTTATGGTTACTGAAAGTTAGGAAAATTTTCGAAGCACCATTTCATTCAGTGGGTATCAGTGGTCAGTCTCATATGTGGCACTTTGTTAATAATGATATGGGCTGCTTTGGACTTTTTGTACTTAAATTTTGCAAGGAAGAAAATGTAAATGAATGTAATGCAAAGAAATGAATGAAATGTTAGATTTTGTAATTTATAATCTCTTAAATTTAAAAATACCAAAATAAAAGTATTTGGGTCAATTAAAACATTTTTGTAACTGGAAGTATGTATATCTGTGATAAACAGACAAACAGTTGTGCAGGTAAAGGCCGGGGAAGGAATTTTGCTGGATTTGTGTTATAAAAAAGGCTGACAGAACATATCAAAAACGCTGAGATACATGACCATTATCTACGGAATCACATCCAAAACGAACACCTCCATCTGATGGGCGAAGTGGTTCTCGAGAAAATAATTGCAGATGCTCAGACTGCCAAATATTAGTCCACCATTATTGGACTCCTGACGCAAGTCATCAGGAGCAAATGTCTATGATAATACGAATTGTCAATGTTTATGTGACAACAGTTGAGATTTGTGAACATTTTGTAGTAGTAGCACAGGTTTGAGTTTGACAGAAGCATGCTTAAATAAGCTTGATAAATGATATTTTCAAATACAAAACTGCAGAAGGCAAGGATATGATAAGGGATCCAGTATGTAGGGACAGAACAGTGGTGTACGCATACAGTGGAAAACGCATACTCGAGCTAAATCCGAAAGCATTTTACGTTCCATGCGGTTATCACAGCTTTGTGCACAGCGATATGGCAAATTGTTTGACTGCGGCTATCAACCAGGGATTTTTCATCAGATTACTTGGTTTTTACTGGGATATGCTCAAGTGATATGTGAAATTGTTTACAGTGTGAAGCCAATTTCAGAAACACGTTGTGAATGTCGAATAGATTCCGTTAAAGCTGTGAGGATTCAGCTAGGATCAGTTTATGGTGCTTTGATTGAGGTCTGTGAGAGTGCAAATGATAGATTAAAATTAAACGCTACCCTTTCAATGCCATCGAAACGATTGGGACTCTGATTTACTAGAGAGCTGTCCTGCATTTAAAAAACTTTCCCCAGTCTTATTTATTGTATATTGCCAAATTTTTGTGGCATTAAATCAATTCATACGTTGTTCTTTATGCTTGTATCTGTATTTCTAGTGTGCTAGTGTGAAATTTTTTAATGTTCCTGAATGCAACTTTTTGCTTGAACTCCATGTTAAAAGATTTTATTTCTAATTTAAACATTTTATTACAGCGCCGGCCGTGGACTAGGGCGATGACCAATTACCAGCCGGTGACTAGGGCAAAGTCAAAAATAAAGGGGGGCCCAAGGCCTTATTTTTAATAAAACCTCTCTCTCTCTGAGGTAAGCTTCATTTAATTTATGCATTTTATTTTATGCAGTTTTTTCATCATTGCTAAACTGTTGTAATAAATAGTGAATAATTAGGTACATTTGTGACTATTTATTTCTATTTGTGTATTATGTTATGTAGCTAAAAAATTAGAAAGAATGCAAACAAGTAAAACTAATAATGAAGAATGTCACTCACTTCTGACCTTCATTTAAGTTTTGAAATGGTAATCTATATGCAGGCCCAGATTGCATAGGGTGTGAGGCCCGATTGTTTTTTTTTTTTTTTTTTTTTTTTTTTTTTTTGCGGAGCCCTCTTTCTAAAATTAAATATTTAAATAAAATTCAAATTCAGTATATATATATATATATCAAATGTCATTTATCATCAGACATGTAAACTTCTACATAAATTAAAAAATAAAAATGTTCAAAGTACAAAAACATTTATTGACTATAAATTTATATCACCGAATATGAATGCATGAATTATTCATATATATGTAATATTTGTATGTTTTTGTTCTGTAAATTCTTCTAAAATTGTTTGAAAATATAATTTCCTTGCGTCTTCACTTTCAATCGACATAATTGCTAAAGTATTTAATCTATCCTGATTCTTTGTCGCTCTCAGATAGTTTTTTTGTTCTGGGAAATGATCTCTCTCCAGAAGCAACACTTACTGGAATTGTTAAGAATATTCGGAGAGCAAATTTTTATCGGATAATGATAGAGCTCCGATAAAAATTTGAACATTTTAAACCACTAACGAGCCCGCCCCTTGGAACGAAATGCTTTGAAAATGTCTGTGCTGTCAGATAACAAACCCCTCAAAAAAAAAAAAAAAAAAAAAAAAAAAAAAAAACATTTGAACACACTTGAACAACGTTTTCTGAAATCTCTCTAAGATGGCCCAGCGTAGAGCAGTATGTTTGCTTCCCCTTAGTGTGATGGATAAGCCATAAAATTGCCTCCCCGCTATTGAATGGCAAGAAGTACTTCTTGGCTTTAGTTTCGTCTCTCCTATTTCTTTGTACTTGTAGTTTGTCTTTTAATATGTGACATCCGAATTTTCCGAAATCTTTTTAGGATTTTAGCTTCCAAGCTTGTAAATTTTCAATTATTCGACATGTTTTATTGGGCAGTATTTTAAGAAAGATCATTATTTATTTTGTTACACAATTTTTTTACTATTTACTTATCTAGTTTACTTAGTTTTAGTAGGCCAATTTATTTTGGGATATTAAATTTTAATCCATTCTTTTACCGACTCAGTTTTTATCACATTATAAGTCTATATATATTTACGATGAGAGTACAATATTTATCAGGAATTTTTGGAAAATTTGGCATACGTATTTTTATTTTAGTGTTGAATTTTTTCCACAAGTTGTTCGTTAACAGTCGAGCTGATCTTCATAAACTTTTCAGCATGGAATTGGCATGCAATTATCTTCCTAATGTTTTTCGGGATTTTATAGCAATTTCTAGAATTTTGGCGGTTTTCTACAATTATTTTGTTAAGTTTAACTATTGTACAGTTGTTACTAATGTGGAATTTAAAACCAAATATGTATTCCTTCATTGATTTGAGAGATCGCATTTCGAATTTAAATGGAAGTTTAAATGAATTTGATAAAATCTTATCACAGGCTAGAAAGAATTATTTCTCTGTGTTGGATGGATTTTCTCACCTTTCCGTATTTTATACATTAAACGCATAAAGCTGACATGCACAAAAATCCCTTTTGATTCTTACAGTTTCAGTTAAATGAATTGTAAAATATATATAAATATTAATATAACTGTAAAATATATATATATTTTAACTTTCAAAATGTATTTGCTCGTTTATGCATAAATTTAAAATCGTGGGACTTCCACTTACAAATTATATGACTAAATTGCTGTATTTAAACTAATAACTGAAATTATAGTACAGTCAAAAGTCATTAATCCGGACTCGTCGGGACTTCGGCGATTCCGGATTATCGATTTTTCCGGATTATAGATCATCAGTTTAAATCTCGTAAGATGGCATGCAGAAATTATAAAATTAAAAATATGAAACCGTAATTTATGAAATAAAGAACAATTATGATCTAAAGGGTATCAAAATTTGCAAAAAGAAAAAGCTTAATATTTATTTGTTTACTTTATTAAACATTTCTTTCAATGTAAGTTGTTTAAGTTTTGCTTCCTTTCATGTGATAATATTTTCTCTTTAATTCTATTAAACAGACATAATTTCTTGTTCAGATAATGACGAAAGCGAATTATAATGAGGAGGAACTTGTTTTAAATCATATCAAAGACTGAGTACACCATCCAGATGAAATGCTACATTTAGTAAAGAATTATAAGCCAAATAAAATAAAAACATCTGCGCTGAAGATAAGGATAGTGCTGACAGATCAACTTCCAATTCATTAAGCGCAGGCCTGAAATTGATAAACAGATTTCGGATTTCAAAACATACTACTTTTGCTTTAGATCCTTTACATATTAACAAATATATATCGAAATTCTATTTGATATAATCGAAAGTTTAAGCTTACTTTTATAAAATTGCCCTCACAGTCTGCAAAACATAATAAGCCACATCCAATTCGAAAATTAAGGAACAACGCAATCATCAACAGTAACTGAAATAGATAATTAGATAATTTTAGCTTATATGTCCATTATACATAAAACGTGCACGCGAAAACGTATTCTGCACTTGCGCACACTCATATGCGCAGTCGCAAAAGGTCTTACGCGCACGCGTAAACGCCTATGCGCATGTGTCAATGCAACGCATGCGCAGAAAGTTTTTAGTTTTGAGGTCCGGATTATAGATCATTCCGAATTATGGGTGTCCGAATTAACGACTTTTGACCGTACTGAAATAACATAGAATATAAGAATAATTATAGTCAATTTAAATAAATGTCTATTCTATTGTAGTCTATTTAAATAAATTTCTATTTTCATTTAAAATTTGTCATTGTTAGCATCTCCCGCATTTTTATGCAATCATAGGATTTTCCGAATTCTATTAGGTCCTTAGCATAATTTCAAGGCCTAATAAAAAAGTGATAATATGGAAAGACTATGTCTTAAGTACCAATAGCCAAGTATTTGTAATTAAATAATTAAATAAAAATAAATATTGAATACCAGCCGCTTTTTTATTTTAGTTGTATAACAAAAGTTTATTTTTAGTCATGTGACAAAAGATAAATAAGAATACTATTACATCTAAGAATTATTTAGTAAATTATTTTGCTAATTTTATATGAATGAGGAAACATGGTAAAAATGTTTTAATGATTGAATTCACCATTAAAAATCAAACAAACCCCAAAATTCCTTTTTCCCAAAACTGCGTAAAATATTTTGATTAAATGTGATTTGAATGAGTTTTCCAATTCTGTTTTGAGTGATATAAATTAGGATATAAATATTATTAAATTAAGATATAAATTATTATTAGTAATAATTTTTATATTATAACTTAGCAGAGTATCGTTTACCGTTAAAAATTATATCTAAAAGAATTAAATTTTGTAAAAGAATAAAAAACATAATTAACTGTTCCATTTTGTCCTTTATGCATCTATTTATATAAAAAGGGAATCTGCCTAGGGAATTTACGACTTATATCTGAACTAAAAATTGGTATCTTGACAAAACTTGTCAGAATATAAAAAGCGTATAGTTTGTGATATTAGTGTATTAATCATACTTCTGTATACGTAAATGCAGTTTATAATTACCAGCATAAATATCGTAATGGATTTTATTAAAACGACGAAAACTGAATGCATGATCCTAGCATTATCAAACTACGGCTCTTTATCACGTTAAGTATTGCATGGGTCGTAACCAGTACGAGTTTTATTTTTGAAATATCATTCCAAATAAAACAGGAAGCATTAAACGATATGCATTTTAAACAGTTTTACTTTTTTTATATGCATAGAAATGTTAAGTAGCTTTAAATTGTACTTCATTTCTGAAACTTCTGCGGTACTATTTTAGAACAGATCTAGGACTTTAAAGAACAAGTACATTTTAGTAATATGCAATGTTAATGATAGTTCAAATGTTATTGAACAACTGTACGATTTGTAACTGGCACTGGAAGAAGAAAAATTTATCTGATGATCCAGTCTTCATTTAATGAATTAATAGAGAATGATACAGGGTGAGCTGCTGGTCAGCATGTTAGTTAAGAAAGTTAAACTACTTTCTTTTTTCCCACCGACAGTGAGGCAGCCAATCCACTGGGGCTGTTAGCATAGGCAAACTACTATTTGGTTGTACAAAAACTGTACTTAAAGCTTACAGCTTATTTTAATTAAATTTCGTATACTAATTACAGCTCCCCCCAAAAGCTCTGTTTTCTATCTTATTTGTTTTAGATTTCAGATTAAAGGAAAATAATCAGTTCTGTTTCTCAGAGACGGGATTCCTGCCTGTTTGTTTCTTGTGGTTTTCTACATGTGTAACCCAGTTTGCCACTGAAAGGGCTCCACGAAGGCCCATAGCTCTCGTAAATAAATAGTGGGAAAAAATACAAATTCATGTAGATTTTATGTAAAGTAACATCGATTGATCAATGTGTATCTTTTGCATTGAAGAGAGGGAAAAAAGAAAACTGCAGTTTTTGACACCATCAGGAGTCATACATTAAAAAAAGAGATTCTTCTGTCTAGTAGAAAAGGTTATGCTATTAGAATATGACAGAGTAGATGTGGGCTATTTGCATAAGGTGAGGAATGCTTTCGTGAAGGATTTTCGTAGGAAAGCTGACTCGTATTCACATTCCACAGGTGGAAAACCACGAAAACAAATCATGCGCTCAACATTTTCGCCTGGGATTGAATACCGGTTGAACTACTATACTTACAAAGAGCCTTTCGCTTAAGAACTGTTTATCACCTCTTTCCTTCCTGATGTTAGGCTTTTGTCGTTATTAAGGGACGTTTTTTACTGTTGTTTAATTTCAATGAATAAAGGCAAAGCAGACAAAGCCTCTCAACCTGAAAGATAAAAAGCCTTCAGGTAGGATTTATAGGAAACTGGTTCGCGTTCGTTTCATGCATCAGAAAATTTCATGCATCCGAATTTTGTTTATGTTTCTTTTATTTAGCTCAAAACATACGAGTACTCTCTATTTTAAGAAAAGAATGTTTTTGGGGAGTATTTTATAAGGGTAAATTACTTGTATTAATGTTACACATGGAGGGAAAATCACGGAAAGATTCGTATAGTTAGCTCGTTCATCAGTATTTGGAGCCAGGTTTAATTACTGTGGTTCAATAATCTTAATCACTTGTGTTCTAATGGGCCTCATGAGCTTTGCATTTTTGTTGATCAGGCTAATTTATGTAACCCAGCTTCACGCATCCCTACAATGAGACCACATTCAAAGTCATTTAGTTGTCTGTGAGGTCTTCGATATCGTCGTAATAGCATCTTTAGTTGCTTCTTAACGGAATTACAGTGCCAGCAACAAAAGAGGTATACAAAGAGTATACTTTGTGAATTGCGCACTAGAAATGTGCGCTATGATCCCAATTCCTGTTCATTTGCATGTTCGATCAAGATGTTTTTGAATACCAAATTTCGTCCTTTATTGCAAAAGTCCTTCTTGGTGCTACAATTTTTTTTGCAAAAGAGCATATATTTTTCGAAAAGGTATAGTCACAAGTATTTTTTTGAATTTGGAAATTAATGATAATGATAAAGTTTAATAATTACAAAAATAAATAAAATAAATTATACAGTTTTGTACTAAGAAATATGTTGAAAAAATTCTTTGCATAGGCCCACCAGCGGCTGAGCGGTAAAGTCGCTGAACACTGGTAGTTCAGTCTGAGGTTCAAATGCCGCGAACAGGCCGACTGCATGGGCATTTTTGTGGTTTTCCCCCATATGTAACGTGCTTAAATCCCCTTAGAAGCTTCCCTTAGAAATACAATTTTCCTTAGAAAGTCCTTTGTGAAAGCATTCCTCTTTCCATGTAGTGCTGAAGGGCAGAACATGTAAATAATAATCCTTTGCACTGGTTATTTAAAAGTGTGTGCATCGCAACCATTTTTTCCCACATGGATATTAAAGTCACTGATGATTTAACTTTGAATCCTTTTATATGAGCAATGATCATCATTAATTTTTTTTTTAATTGGAAAAGTTTCGCAGAAGGCCACTTATTTTTTATGCAAATATGATTGAAAAAAGTGGTAATAAAACGTGATTATGTGTATCATACTGCTTATATTTTATTTAGGCCTTTCTTAATGGAATATTTTGACCATGTGCTAGTGAACAATAGGCACTAGGGGTAAAATTATTTCGTAAAAGCCACATTATGCATTGGTACATATGTGTAAAAATGAAACGAAATAATGAAAATAAGTGATAAAATGCAAAAATTATTTTTTGTATGATACTTTATCACTGGCAGATATATGATATACGTGAATTATTATAAGTTTGTAACAAATATATTATTACTGCAAACAGTATTTTTAAACATTTTACTTGTGGGTCATCTTCGTGCAATCCAAGCAATAAGTGGAAGATCCGTCGTAAATTTTGCATATATAAATAATATCTCTATACTTTTGCACTGCTTTCAAACTATCTTTCCACTTCTTCTTCTTGTTGATTGATCATATGTTCTAATTAGCTGAATTATGCACGGAATCACGAGGCACAAGTTGTTTCAATAAACTGCATATCACCAATAAACAAAAGTCAAAGTGATATTTTCTGTGGAATATTTGTTATAGAGAAAGTGAGAATTTGAAAATCATTAATTTCAAAATATGCACAAATATTTTGATAGGCCATTTAGAGCCCCTCCTCCACCATTATCATCTGATCTTGCTTATCAATTCCTGTCATAAATTTATTACATTGAATAACAGGAAATGGTTTTCCTTTCGCCTCTTGTTTGTCGTTTCTACAATATCGTTTTTGTATTCATTAGAAATATAATCTACATATCTTTTATCTTTCCATTTGTTGATTATACACCATTAGCATACTTTACTACCATTACCCCTATCTTCAGTTTTTCATGCCAACCACCATCTAATTGTTCTCATGTCCTGGGTAGTGTAATTCAGCCAGCCGCATTTTGAGCAAATTCACCATACTTCTAATTTTATAGTCAATCCTTTGGGGCTTCTGAATTTTGTAGTTTCGCTATGTGCAATGCTCCAGCAATAAAAGAAAATGATTCCTGCTCATAATACGCTCAAGTGTGTATCTCAAATATTGTATCTGTTTTCTGGTTATCTTGAATGTGGTTTATTCTAGTGTAGTTCTCGTATGTAAAATTAATCCCACAAATACCAACATTTCATCTTTTGTGGATTTTTTCCAAGCATTTGTTTTCACGGCAATAAAGTACTTTATGAGTATAGCCATTCTTTTGAGTACTTACTTCATCCAAAATATTTTCAGTAAGTAAATGGCAAAATAATAATTTGGATTGTAGCCCTAAATAGGCTGCAACAAACACTCTGATTTTGTGAAAGATTTTGTGATTTTGTTCCATTGTTGGGGAATTTTCCCAGATTCCTACCATAGAAGAATCAAACTGATGCCATGTCGCCTCTTGCATATCTTTCAACTCTTCATCTACTTCTTCAGAATCCAAAATATCATGGGTATCTTGGGGAGAAATTAAATCTTCATCGCTGTCATATCTAACATCATTCAAGTGCTCATCCAAAAGTTCAGCCAACAAATTTGCTATTTCATCACCTGTTAAGAGGCTTCTTGGATTGCTTTTTTTTGGGGGGGGGGAGGGCATGAAGGCCCTGCAAAACTCATTAAAAATTCTTTTTTTCATAACTAATAAGGCTATAAATTTGAAACCATATGCTTTTAAAATTATTTCTAACCTATAATCCACCCAATACCAGCAGACATACTTAACATATAATGCTGACTATAATAGAGACTTAACGTTGAGGTGCAGCTCTTTCTGCGCAAATGGACGGCTGGCTATCGAGATATCACTCGACACTCCACGCTGGCACGATTTGCTTTCTACCATCAACACCATGTCCCATGCTGGTGTGAGATCAGCAGCAAAAGTGTTGAGTAGAGGTGTACCTTGTGGGAGGTATAATGTAAATGCAATTACTTAAATTTCTGGGCAATGTTGGATGCCTTTATATTAAAGAAAAATGTACAAGTAAAAGACTAATTAATGGCTGAAACTTACTTAAAATTACATTTTTCTAATGCTTCTGCATGACTGTTAATTTTTTTTCTCATTTAAATTCAAAATATTTTTTAAGAATTATATTGTTTCCTTATTTTGTTTTACAGCTAATTTTGCATGTTGGGTACGGTCAAATGCAGAATATGGAGCAATTTTTACTGTATTCAACTTACTGTTTGTAGAACTGTACTCAAGTTACTGTTTGTTTGGGATCTTTATCTTGGAGGAATTTTTATTCCAGTTTTTGTGCACATGCTTTCAGGTCTTCGTTCAGAAACTTTTCATATTTTCATACTGATTAATCCATAGTGTGTCTTATGAAGATTTTGAATTTGAAGGTAGCCACAGATACCAAATTATGTATCCACTTTTCAGTAACAAGGCAACAGAGTTTTCGAAGGCAATTATTTGTTGGGCTTTTGCTACACAGCAATACGTATGCTGGATCTAAATGTATTAAATAACGAGAAATTTGGAAATATTGCATAATGTAAATATTGTTGATATTTGTTTTGCTAGCAGCCTTATACAGATTCTGGTTCAGTACGAAGTCTGAGATACGGGCATCTTCGGACTTCAGCCATTCTGGATTTTGGATTTTCCTGGATAGTAGATCATCAGTTTACATCTATCTAGTAAAGATGGCATGTAGAAATTACAAAATAGTGATTTATGAAATAATGAAGCATTTGCGAAATAAAGGGAATAAAAATTTACACACACACACACACACACACACCCCAAAAAAATTCGATGTAGGCTGTTTAAGTTGTTTTCGTTTTTATTTGCTAATACTTTCTTTTTCATTCTATAGATAGACATCATTTCTTATTGGGTTATTTTATTAGAGTGCTGTCATGGCTGTTTCAAAAATTCCTACTAGATTGTCATTTGACATTTTTTTTTGTCATTGAGCTATCTGTTATCTTCTTCAGTACTGGTAGTAATATTTTTTTTTGGATTTAGACCTGTATTACAGATTTATTCATCCATTAGTTGATTAATGATTTGGATATTGTTGGATAAATGATTTGGATATTGTGAACGCAATGAAAAACTTCTGTTCTGTTGTATTACTTCTTCCCAATTGGAAAATTTCGATTTTGTTTGTGATATCTGAAAACCTTTTAATTCTTGACTATCATCATAAAGCTTAGCTAGCATCCACTATACACTATTGGCAGTGTATCGCAAGATTGGTAATTAAAGATATATTGTTCTGTTAAATTCTGCCTTGCTTGTACTGCAACCTGATGAATTTAAGCCGGAATTATATTTAGTCATTTAGTATACTTAGATCTATTTCCTGCACATGATTTTTGGTAGTCCTGAACAAATAAATTTCCACATATACTTCAGGATTATCCAGGCAGGCAATAGATATTTTGCAATCTGGTTCAGACTCTGTGGGTCTTAAATTCTGCCTACAGAGTCTATTTTGACCATATTGAACTATGCCTATAAATGATTATTTCTTCAATAGGGAGGTATTTAATTCAGTGCTGAAGTAAAATTAAAAATCGGGACGTGCACCTCCAAAAAAACATTTGCTGCTGATTTGGTGGTCTAGATTTCAGACTTTGTACTCTATATGTTTATTTGCATCTCCAGCCATTAGAAGTTAATTCGTGAGCTTAAAAGTTATGCTGTTTTTACAGGTTTGCTTTTGTAAATAATTAGGTTATTATTATACAGTTTGTAATGGCTTTTTGATGAGCATGCAACCTATACTCACCCGCACACTAATACTAAACGGAAACAAAAGGATGAAAATTCGGATAACGATAAGGATTCTGATGGATTTGTTAAGCTAACCAAAACAGCTAAACTGCCATAAAACTCACCTCCTAATTTAATTGCTACTCAGAATAGTTTCAGTGCATTATCGAATTCTATCACTCAATCAGACACTAGAAATGATAATCATCCATCCCAAATAATTAATAGCACTCAAACAGTTAACGATAATCAAGAAAATAGTAAAAATCCAACTCCAAGTATGGTAAAGCTGGAAGATGGCACCAGATATAACCCATATCTTTAAAAAATCTCAAACCTTTCAAAAGCAGTATTCTTTGGCACAGTGGAGAATATCTCAAATTACTGCCAAGCACCCCAGACGGTCACCGACAATTAACTTTAGACTTAAAAACGCATAACATTGAACACTATGTAAATTACACCTAGACATAAAAGACCAGTAAAAGTTGTTATCAGAGGACTGCCCATCACGACAGATAAAGATGAAATAATAGCAGAATTAACAAACTTATTATACTCAGTTTACAAATTAGTACAAATAACTCATTTTAAAACTAAACAACCTATGCCTTTATTTCAGGCCCAACTAATTCAAACTGCCAATATTGAAAATATCTGTAATGAAACACACCTAGGACTTTTCATGATCACTATTGAAAGATACATCAACAAAAGCATAGTTCCACAATGTCACATTTGTCAAAGATTCCATCACTCATCAGATAATTGCTTCTTTTTGCCTCGATGTGTGAAATGTGCACAAAATCATAAAACTTCAGAGTGCCCTACACCAGGACGAATAGGTAAACCAGTCTGTGCAAATTGCCTAAAAAATCATCCAACATCCTATCGTGGTTGCAAAAAATTTCCTAAAAATACACACAGAAATAATAATAGTACACCAAGTTTAATTTCCAACCAAAAAAACACAACTCACTCAGCTATAATCACTGAAGGAAAAGTTACGCCCAAGCCAAGTCAAAACACATGCAAACAGTTAAATACCAGAACAACAGTAACCAGGATAATAATAATAATTTTTCAGACATATTCTCTACTTTAAAAGAATTGTACACTATTTTTGGAAAAAGCAATGTATCAAAATTATTCAATTTATTAACATCCAACATGGATCAGCTAAGAAAGGCAGAAACTCCTATGGAAACGCTATTCCTACTCTTCAGTATATGTGAAGAAGCAAACATCTTTATTCCAAGTTAATTAATACACTTTAGATTTACAAAAATCACGGCTTGCATGTGATCTCCCTCAGCCTCTCAAATTGTAACTCCTTCTCAACCTGCCATTGGACGTTTCAGTGTCACCTGACCTTCCTCAACTTCAGATAGTTCAGCCTATTCTCTGACCATTTCCAGCACTGATGTCTTCAGTGATAGACGTTACTTCTCTTATCACGCATTACTTGCACGTATTCCCGATGCTACGTTTCAATATGCTTATCAAGGACTATTGCTTTTAATTATTGCTTTTCATTACGATATGCCTTCACTCACCATATGTAAATAATGATCGATGATCATTGTTTTTGTAATGCCTGCCAATGTGATAGGATTAGAAGCATTTTTTTATATTTTCCATGCTTGTGTCTAGAGAAAATAAAGGGAAGATAACCATGTTAAGATTCAAGTATCAGAAGTAAAACATTCAAATATTATGTTTTCATTGTTCTTCCAGACATTCTCCAAAAAGTAAGAAATTCATTGCACACTTTCTATAAAATACATCCATTATGTGTTGATACCATGCATTTTTCATTTTGTCACATATTTCTCGAATCTTCTAGAATCGTGGTTTGCCTTCAAATCCTTTTCCACTTTCCAAGCTGCGATGTCTAAAATCCTAAAGAAAAATTATCCGCAGCATTTCTGTAGCAGCAAAATACCATAAATAATTTGGGAAAAAAAAGGAAAAAATGTAAAATTAATTTTATCGAGAAAACTGATGCACATTCTGAGACAATTATACAGGAATTATACAGGAACTCTTACTATGAAAAAATTAAAAATACATGGCTAATCTTTGGAATATGGTAACAGGTAGTTTGGCGACATTTTGGTAAGGCAATAAAGGTTACTAGCTAGGACTTTAGCAGTGTACATGGATAAAGTCAAGAGTGTGCACAATGCCATTTTTGGGCAATTCTGAGATGTTTTTTTAAGTGAAAATAGGTCGACGTGTACATGGATACCGTGTATGTGCAATTCTTAAAAATGCAGCGAGCAGTTTGCGATTCTGCACTTTCTCCCAATTTCGCACCTAATCTTCGTCATGATTAAGCACTTTTGTTTCATAAAAGTTCTAGCATATGTGTAATTCGGCTAGCATATTTTTGGAAAAAATGTTGAGGGAAAAACAAAAATAAATAAAATAAAATAAATAAATAAAAAGATGCCTTTACTTCGTGAAAACAAAATGGGGGGAGAAACCCAGCAGGTTGCTGTAGCACGGTTGGTCCACCAAAAAATCATGAAGTTACCATAATCCAAAGATTATCCAAATACATTTTTAATTAATTACGTAGCTAATTTGGCTTTGTGAATTGTGCTTTATTTTTATTTATTTATACAGTCAAAAGTCTCTAATCCGGACTTGTCGGGACTTCGGCGATTCCGGATTATTGACTTTTCAGTATTATAGATCATCAGTTTGAATCTGGTAAGATGGCATGCAGAAATTATAAAATTAAAAATATGAAACCGTAATTTATAAAATAAAGAACAATTATGATCTAGAGGGTATCGAAATTTACAAAAAGAAAAAGCTTAATATTTATTTGTTTACTTTATTAAACATTTCTTTCAATTTAAGTTGTTTAAGTTGCTTCATTTTATGTGATAATACTTTCTCTTTAATTCTATAAACAGACATAATTTCTTGTTCAGTTACAAAGTTCCGCTGTTCAAGTCCTATAATTCCTGTGTTGAGAATACCGACTTATTTGTCAATCAAAATTTTTTCGTTTTTCAAAAAGAAAATTTTTTCAAAAAGTAAATAAATAAATAAAAACATGCCTTTATTCGTGAAAAACAAAATGGCGTTAAAAAAAAAAAAAAAAAAAACTGGCAGGTTGCTGTAGCACGGTTGGTCGCCAAATTTTCACCAAAAAATCGCAAAGTTACCATAATCCAAAGATTAACCAAATACATTTTTAATTAATTACGTAGCTAATTTTGCTTTGTGAATTGTACTTTATTTTTATTTATTTGTACAGTCAAAAGTCGTTAATCCAGACTTGTTGGCACTTCGGAGATTCCGGATTATAGATCATCAGTTTGAATCTGGCAAGATGGCATGCAGAAATTATAAAATTAAAATTATGAAACCGTAATTTATAAAATAAAGAACAATTATGATCTAGAGGGTATCAAAATTTACAAAAAGAAAAAGCTTAATATTTATTTGTTTACTTTATTAAACATTTCTTTCAATGTAAGTTGTTTAAGTTGCTTCGTTTTATGTGATAATACTTTCTCTTTAATTCTATAAACAGAGATAATTTCTTGTTCAGTGACAAAGTTCCCCTGTTCAAGTCCTATAATTGCTGTGTTGAGAATACCGCAATCGAAATTTTTTCGTTTTCAATAACCTCTGTGTCACTTTCTTCACTACCGGAAGAAAATTAAAATGATGAGGAATTTGATTTAAATCATATCAAAGACAGAATACATCGAGATGAAATACTACATTTAGTAAGGAATTATAAGCCAAATAAAATGAAAACATCTGCCCCGAAGATAAGAATAGTGCTGACAGATGAACTTTCAATTCATTGTGTGCTGCGGCGTTTCCCCTCCTCCCCTGCAGGATAATACTTCTGATTTCTCATTCATATCACTAATTTTATCTGCCATACACGCTAACTTGCATATATCTTCATCACTAACTAATAATATATTCTTGATTTAGGTAGCTTCTCAAGCCAAAATGATTTGATTAAATTTTCATACCCATCCGTAGTAGCAACTGATCTCAATTTTTGCCAAAGTTGTCTTGTCTTCATGTCTCCAAGCTCAATACCAGTAATCAAACATTTAATCTGTACATTTTCACTTTCCTTAAAAACATGTAACATTCTAATTTTAGCATCTGAATATTTTGTGGCACTTTCGTTCGTTACAATATCCCAGATACTTACGACTAACTTAGGTTCAAGTTGTGAAATTAAATAATTTAATTTTGTTTCTTCTGAAGCAATATTACTGATTTTGAACTGCACGGAAGCACTTCCGCAGAGAACCAGGTGGCGATAATAGTTCAAACCTGGTAACCTAGCTAATTCATCCTATTCGCTTTTGCGAAGGTTGTCGTTGTTCGCATTTGGAGATTTATATTCTTCTCTTATTTATTATTATTTTTTCTGAATTTTTTAACAACGAATAGATAGAAATATTTTCGCATAATTAAAGATGTTTTCGTCTAAAGATGCCAGGTTCTCGGCTCGTCAGTTTGGGATCAAAGGAAGAAAATATGGAGAGAGGGGTGAATGCTAATTTATAACATGGCTGTTCACGTTATGTTCTTAATTATTAACAGCTGTAAGCACGCAGAACCATGAGGTTTCCAACCCCTATAATAATTTTAAAATGTATAAAGTTCTAGTTTTATTAACAATGCTACTGAAGATAATTTGATTACTGTTGAAGGTTATTTGTATTGTGAAATATATTATGAAAAAGGACAGGTATTTGTTTCAACGTAAAATGCTTTAAGCTGTACGCAAGTAACTTGGAAAAAAAAATACTGAAATCTACATAAAATGGATAGGTCATGCATTCATTAATTTATTACATGGGCCTGGCTCTTACCGAAATACATCAATCAACAGGTAAAGTACTTAATAATAAAAAAAGACACTTGTAATAGAAATATTAGTATTCTATATGAATTAGAGGAAATACATATAAGTATAATGTAAACGTATGTATAAGAATACTAATTGTTATTTTTTAAATGAATTTTTACATCCCGTTATGTTTAATACATTGTTTTCTGTGCTAACTTGAATTTAATACAAATTTCTTTTCGTATATCACTTTTAACCTGTTAGTTTTACATCTACATACTTATTATCTGTGAATTTTTACTACATTGTCTGCTAACTTGAATTTACATACACTAAAAACAACGTTTACAAAATATCACGCTTACGGCTCAGCTCAAGCTTGGCAAGTAAAAATGCAACGTCGCCAACGGGTTCTCTGCAGATGAAAACCCAACTGCACCTTAAATTGAAAAAAACATATTTCTGGCTTATCATCCTCAAAGAGGAGGTATTTTTACATTCCTCTTAGTTCCAGCAACTGCACAGATTCTTTCTCAGCAGTTTTGACTGCACCAATTCTTCTCCATGAGTCATTTGTTGTCATTTCAAAAATAAAACAGGGTCACCAGTATGTAGTCTTGACTACTGATATTCAAACTGCATTATAATTAGAAACAGCAAGAATCACTAACGAATAGCTAAGTTAGTGCTTTTATCTTTTTGCTATTAAATAAGGTGCTGCTTGAATAACAATAGAATCAACATTAGAAAACAGAATAATCACAAATCATTACTAGTTGCCATTCAGCGTAAAAGAAATATAAATATGAATAACTACTTGTTGCCATTCACCATAAAAGAAATATAAATATGAATATTAACAAAACATTAAAGTTAGTTTTACAAAATAATTAAACACATGCAAAAATATAAAATACTTGAAATAAAAAATAATTATTACTCACGCAATAACTACACATCTTAACATTATTTAGGAATACAGTTACTTTAATTACAGTTTGTGAATGCTTAGAATATACGAGTAGTTTATTTAATGTTACATTTAATTATAATCTAAAAATTAATTTTCCTTATTTTCGGAAAATTGTTTATGACAGTGGGAGAAATGTCTTGACATTTGGTAAATTCGTTTAAAAATGTATTATACTTGTGCAATTAATAGCAAGCAAGCTTATCATTATTTTGGTTTTGCCTTTGTTTTTTCAGTTCAAAAAAACAAAGAAACAAGTTAACTTATATTGTTGAAAAATATTTTGTGTATTAAGTTTCTCATTTCAAGTAATCCTAACATGATATCTTGTCATACATTTTTAATACCAATTGTGCAGCACTAGAGAATGAGAGATCTTGAGAAATTTCACAATTTTTTAAAAATTAATGAGTTAAATTTATGCACTTAAAGCTTTACATGTTTTGCTGTGCTCCATTGCTCCTTTTTTGATGCATTTCAGACATCAGACATAAGTAACTAAAAAATCATAAGATACTCTTGCGAATTCTTTTATTAGAATTGTTAAGTTTAATTATGATTATGCATTTCTTTCAAAGTTTTCTTGACACAGTGTAATATAAATTGCTGAAATATTTAACTGATTTTTTTCCTCTTTCTGCAGGTGGTTCAGTTAGAGAACTTGGAGCTCAGTGGATCCATGGCATCGAAAATCCACTGTATGTATTTTCGAAAGCATATGAACTCTTAGCTGATAATTTAAATGAAATCTCTTATGAAGACAAAGGCCTATTTTGTACTCCTGCTGGGGCTGTTGATAAAATGATTATAGGAGAAGTTCAAAAAGTTTTAAATGATACAAAAAATGCCCTTGGTGAAAGCTGATATCCAGACAGTGATATTCCACAATCAGTAACCGAATATTTTTCTCATGTATTTCAGAAGTATTTGGCTAGTTGTTTTGATGACTATGATATATCTATTAAGTGGGGAATATTTAACTGGTTTTTGACATTTGAGATGATAGACAATGGTTCAGATGATTTAAGTGATGTTTCTGTCTAGAGTTATATTGAATGGGCTGATTGTCCTGATGATTTATATCATATAAACTTCAAAAATGGATTTAGTTCTTTGATAGACATTCTTAATTGTCAACTACCTGATAAGACTGTGCTTCTAAACAAGGCTGTCAAGAATTTAAAGTGGTGTAAAAACTTTTGCTACGATAGTTTCAATGAATTTTCATTAAAGCATCGATCTTGTGATAAACTTCCTGTTTGAGTGGAATGTGAAGATGGTGAAAAGATTTCTGCGGATTGTGTAATAATTTCTGCTTCTGTTGGGTTTTTGAAGGAAAATATGGATACGTTTTTCAGTCCTAGTTTACCTGAAAAGAAAATCAAAGCCTTATCTAATATTGGTTTTGGAACAATGGATAAAATATTCTTGATATTTGATGAACCTTTTTGGACTTCTGATGACCATGGATTTCAAATAATTTGGGCAAATGAAGATGAGAAAAGTATAACGCTTCAAAATGAGGTAAAAATTATCACTCTTCTTTAGTTTCCTTTTTTTTTTCTCTTAAAATATGTAGCTGTTTTAATCTAATTTTATAGGAGTTAACTAAAATTTAATGCTTGAAATCTTTCATAATTGTTCTGTATCGATGATGGAGATAGTCTCTGTTCATCTAGTAAACTGTTTGGTAGCTGTAAGACAATATGTGAATCCATTGGAAGGAAATGGGCCTGTTCAGGAACGTGCACAAACTCAGTTAATACACAATTTAATATGTTCATTATAATGTAGATTTTTTGTGGCAACAGTGATGTTTTGTTATATACAGTCAAAAGCTGTTAATCCAGACTCTTCGGGACTTCGGCGATTCCAGGTTGTCGATTTTTCCGGATTATAGATCATCAGTTTAAATCTGGTAAGATGGCATGCAGAAATTATAAAATTAAAAATATGAAACCCTAATTTGTGAAATAAAGAACAATTATGATCTAAAGGGTATCAAAATTTACAAAAAAAAGCTTAATATTTATTTGTTTACTTATTAAGCTTAATATTTATTTGTAAACATTTCTTTCAATGTAAGTTGTTTAAGTTGCTTCATTTTATATGTGATAATACATTCTCTTTAATTCTATAAACAGACATAATTACTTGTTCAGTTACAGAGTTCCGCTGTTCCAAGTCCTATAATTGCTGTGTCGAGAATAGCGAATAATTTGTCAATTGAAATTTTTTCGGTTTTCAATAACTTCTGTGTCACTTTCTTCACTATAGGAAGCAAATTATAATGATGAGGAATTTGATTTAAATCATATCAAAGACGGAGTACATCGAGATGAAATACTACATTTAGTAAGGAATTATAAGCCAAATAAAATAAAAACATCTGCTCTGAAGATAAGGATAGTGCTGACAGATCAACTAAAAATACATTGCGTGGAGTGGCGTTAAAGATGAACAAACGTTAAAGTTTAGATAAACAAAGGATATGCCTTTATCCATTTTTTGCTGCAGTTCCACTTTTTGTTTAATGGACTTCGAAACATACTTTCGCTTTGTAGATCCTTTACATATTAGTAAATATATATCCGAAATTCTATTTGACATAATCGAAAGTTCAAGCTTACTTTTATAAAATTGCTGTAACAGTCTGCAAAAAATAATAAGCCGGATCCAATTTGAAGATTAAGAAACAACGCAATCTGCAACATTAACTGAATTAGATAATTTTAGCTTAGCTTATACCGTCCATTATACATTAAATGCACATGCGTAAACGTCTTTTGCGCATGCGCACACGCATATTCGCAGCGTAAAGGTCTTGCGTCAATGCGAGACATGCGCAGAAAGTTTGTAGCTTTGAGGTCTGGATTGATCAGGTCTGATTGAGGTCTGGATTATGGGTGTCCGAATTAACGACTTTTGACTGTACCTTGTTTATTTTTCAGATTCAAAATATTGTATAATAAGTTGCCAAAATGAAACTTTATAATATGACAGTGAAAAATAAAAATGTTTTATTTTAATGTTAATTTTTAAATACAATTCCAAAATATTACCCTTATTTAAATGAAATTTATCAGTGTTACAATGTTCTTAAAAATATGATTGAAGAATTCCCAGATCTCGGAAATAAATATTTTCTGTAGAAACTGATCTTATCACCAAAATGTTGATAAGTCGCCAAATTTAGAACCGTTTAATAAAAGAATTCACATCCCCAAAAGAGAAAAGTTGTGTAAGAGGTCTTTATTAGAGATAATGAATTTCGAAATGCTTATGTTTCACTTCTTGCTTAGAAACTCGAAGATCCCATCATTTATATTAGAAATAGAAACAATTTATAACTTATGAACCCATTCAAAAGATAGCCATGTATACGTCAGTGAATCGCCAAAAATATTCCTCCAAAATGCTCATTCACACTCAAAATGGCAGTAGTAAAAACAGACAGAAGTTTGAGATGATTAAAATTAAGGACCTTCTGCTGATTTTGGCCAAACTTAAGGACTTTTAACGACCAAAAATCCGTTCAAAAAAATCTAAGAACTTTTAAGGACCATACGAACCTTGTGATTACCTATTATTTTCCTGTCTCTCAGTGCATAAATAAATATATGTAATTTTGAGATAAACAAATCCCTGTATCTACAAATTGTATGCGTTATTGTAAGACAACCATCACTCTTTTTAATTGCTTACCAATAAATTCACAAAATATTCATCAAAAGAGGTGCCAGATGATGCTGGCTAAAATACCCTATTATGCTGCTTCTATCACGATAAGAATATAGTTAAAAGCAATTTAAATGATGTATATAATGAAAAATTCATCCTACCTTTACGTCAATATCCAAAAAGCCTCCTTCAGCTACTTCAAATGTCAAACCCATTTTTGTACCGGCCGTTACTTTATCAAAAAAACATTATTCTGCATGGGCATCTACACATACAAAATAACAGTTAATGAAGGGCAAGAATACTGTTGCAAGAAATACAGTCTGTAAAACTGATAATTTGTGGGAAATGATATTCATTTTTAATTAATTATAGGTCAATCAAAATTTGCTCCTAATATTAATAGCCACGTTCATTTATGTTTCACGGACGGAGTCAGAAACATTGCAGACGTTGCCACTTACACAAAATTCTATCTACTAAACTTGATTTTAAATGGTTAGGTTCCAAAGCATGTAATTTTACACATGTCCTAACAGACTGTAGAAATATTAAGGATAGAAAAAATTATTCGCTCTTCTAAACAACTTCCAATGCTTAATTTCCTTGTCATGTAAGTTATATTTATATGCGTTATGTGGTCAGCCATCAGGATTATCGGTGATCCTACTTAAATTCAACACTAACTGGCATTACAATTTTCATGGTTGGTCTGATGCCGACCGTTGAGTAGCACTATCTGTGCGAGAGTAATAAAAATCAAGCACCTCAGTGGAGAAAGAAAGAAATTATTATAATTGCTTGAGAGATAATCTGCTATCTTTTCATCGTATAAGCCGAAAAGTATGTATCATAATATCTCATGTCTTTTAAATGGTTTCGTATATTGTTTTGTAGTTTGCAGTGCATGCCATTCTGGTACAAGTGTATTTTTGTATAGTGTATATCCGATGTGCTATTTTGGTGCATTCTAGCGTTTTCCTCACTGTAAATATTGTTTACTGTAGAATTATAGTGCGAGATTTTCTCTTCCTAAGTCAAGAAGCACTGTCAAATTATTTTGAATATATTTTAAAAGTGCTTGTATTAGCTTATTGGGCTTATTTAGATTAACAGTCTGTGTTGAATGAATGATTTTGCATAACTTAGTGTAATAAAATTTATTTCCCAAATCATTTTAACTGTTTGGTCATTATAATATTGCACTAGCTTAGAGTAAGAAACCAAACTCGATTTCTTTTACATATTAATCAGTCTCTTCTGAGCGATTTAAGTAACTAATATTTGAAGTTACTATGAAAGAGCTTATCTGTGAGATTTCATATTATTCATAGAAGTAAAAATGTTTTATTCTAAAAAGAGTTGTGGTCACATATCAAAACCTTGAGATTATAACATGTCATTTATACACTCACGTTTGTGAAAATTGCAACACCAAGAAGGAATCGTCATAATTGAATGCAATTTAATACACAGTTGAGTGGTAGTGGTACAAATAAATGATTAAATGTTCAAAGCAAACAAACAAGAACAAGAGATCAGAATCAGTATTTTGTGTGGCCACCACGTGCCGCAATAAGTGCTGCTACACGACGTGGCATGGAGTCAAACAAAGTTTGAATGTGTGACTGAGGAAGAGCATTCCATATCGTTTGTACGCGTACCCAAAGTTCGTCTGCAGACGCAACAGGACGAGGATCACGAGCAAGATGCCGACCAATGACATCCCACACATGTTCAATTGGCGACATATCCGGGGAACACGCAGGCCAAGGAAGAAGCTGTACCTGCTGTGCTGCAAAGAAGGATTTAACAATTCGAGCAGTATGAGGGCGGGTATTGTCCTGTTGAAATACAGCGCCTGGCAAGCTTTGAAGGAAGGGAACAGCTTCGGGCTGTAGAACTTCACAGATATACCGGTTGCTGTTCAGATTGCCCACAATTCGTAGCAATTGAGATCGTCTATGATATGCTATGGTGCCCCAGACCATAACTCCGGGTGTTCGTCCACTGTGGCGTTCGATAATGCACTCCGGAAGGTGGCGTTCACCGGCATAGCGTCTGACACGAATGCGGCCATCATGGTACCACAAATTAAAGCGGGATTCGTCAGAAAACACGACATGCTGCCAATCAGCACGCCAGTCTCTATGCTGATTGGCCCATTGTAGCCGCAGGCGGCGATGGTCGTGCGTTAGGGGGATCCTGTATAAAGGAGTCCGTGCGCGCAGTCCACACTGCAGCAGCCTCTACG
Organism: Stegodyphus dumicola; assembly: GCF_044657685.1. NCBI lineage: Eukaryota > Metazoa > Arthropoda > Arachnida > Araneae > Eresidae > Stegodyphus > Stegodyphus dumicola. The sequence goes on along the minus strand of NC_140776.1, from coordinate 188,250,198 downwards.
AATTGATGAAGCACACAATGAAACACCTGTAGCTATTGACCACAGTGCTGCCAATTGTCTAGAGGAAGCTGTACGGTCCGTCCGCTCCATGCGGACCAGGTGTCTATCATCGCGAGCTGACGTCACATTTCGGGGTCCACTCCCGGATTTCCGAGTTGTCCGACACTCGTCCGTCCACTGCTTCCAAACGCGCATCACTGTGCTGCTGTTACGCTGCACACGAGAGGCTACTGCATGATACGACAATCCAGCTTCACGAAGGCCGATGATTCTCCCTCGTTCAAACTCTGTAAGTTGTTCAAATCTCGCTCTCTTTCGTCGACGAGGCATAAGTACAGATTGAGTTAACGTTTACCACTAGCAGATAACCACCGATAACCATACACGCCTCGCTACAGCCGTCTATTTATTCGGATCCATCAGCCGTTCAGAGGGCGCTGCTCAGCATACGCATGCGCTACGGATTTGCAATTCTAATCATTTGCATATCATGCGCTACTTTGCATTTCCTGAAAATTTCAGCTCACTCGCGTAAGTCCTTCATGGTGTTGCAATTTTCACAAACGTGAGTGTATATATATATGCAATAAGTGAAGTTGATGACATTTACGCATGTGGCATTTTACATTTTTGGTCTATATTTTAAATTAAATATGCTTTCCTTAAGAGAATAAAAGGTATCTTAGAGTAAGAGGTCTGTTATTTTTAGTTGTCTATCTTACATACGTGTATAATATGTTTTGCTTTTTAAGAGGAAGAAATATTAGTAAATGCAGAAAAAATATTTAGTGTTTGTCAATTCTTTATCAGATTTTCTCATTGCCACATGTTAAATACTCTCTTTTAGTGTAATATGATTAAAACTTTTTAAATTTATTTCCGTTTTATAATTAATTTTTTTTTTTGATACAGTGAGAAACAAGCAATCTATATGCTGAATTAGTAGAATTACCAAATATGTGGCCTAATTGGTTTTTCTGGTGCCATTTGTCACCAAAGATAAGCAAACCCAAATAATAAGAAATGTATAATTTCTGAGAACTGTCGATTTATCATAAAGGGAGAATGAAAGCATATTTGACATAATGCCCAAATTTGTGAAAATATGCATAAAATAGAGTTATGTAAATCCATGGAAATCATATGAAGATGCAGTGTGTAAAATAGCCAGGAGGGAAGAGGCTTTCATGTTATTTTCTGGTTTGCTGCTTTAAAGGTCACATTCTTGATAGTGGTCGTTTTATGGCCACATGAAAAATAAATTAGATACTTTTCTGTTATGCACCTGCCACACATTTTGAAAAGTGTGTACCTAATGGAAAAATATAGCATGTGTGTATGCAATCTTATGTAAACTAATCTTAAACTTAAAATTATTTACCCATAAAAAAACCTGCCAAAATGCATAGCAGGCACATAACTGAAAAGTATCATAAATAACTTTTTTTTAAGTAAGAAGTTTGGAAATTATTTTCTTTAAAAAAAAACATTTCAGTTAAAACTCCTTTGTTTAAGTGTGCTTCTCCTTTTTTTGATTTTTTTTAAGCTTAAATCATCAATAAAACCCAAAATACCCAATTTGTGATTATTTCCTGCTGTGTCATTTCTATAAAAATTATATCAATCAATATTTTACCTAAATGCATACTAAATCTTTCTGGATTTTGGTATTTTTTCACATCATGTCAAATTTTTGTCTTCGTGATACAGTCTGGGTTTTTTTCATTAAATACAATGTATGTTTGCACTTGCAGTAGTAAAAACCCTTTCAAAATTCATCGCAAAGCTTCCCCTTCCATAGGGAGATGGTAAGTGCTAGGCAAATGTTTCAGCATATACGTTTATTGGATCATCTGAAAAGTTTTTGATGATAAATACTAATGAAGCAATAAAAAACATAAGAAAATTTGGAACTACTCTTATATGCGCCGTCAGGTCTCCAAATGTGGTGAAAAATTTCTCGCCATGCTGGCACATTACTATCTAAATTTTTTGTCTACATTTCGAACTTTATGCCTAAAATGTCTCCAAAAAGCCGGTTTTCGCATGAAAAAAATCCAAAAACAAAAAATTTAGATAGCAAAAACGTAGTTTCTAACCGGAAATATTTTATTTGATCCATGTACACAGCGATATGTTTTAAGTTTAAAAAAAAAAATCTACGTATTGCACAATCTAGCCAGCAAAGGAATCTACAAACTACGCACACCTTGCTTTAATAAATTAACATAACAACAATAAATTTCAAAGAATACCATGTACGCAGCATTCTGTTTAAACTTCAAAAAACATCTACGAATTGCACAATCTAGGCTTTACGCACAAATCAACAAAATAAACTAAAATAAATTACAAATAATTCAAAAAGCAACAGAAATTCATAGTAAGAAAAACAATGAACAATAATTCTACAAAATAAATTTAAAAAAAAAAATGCACTTACCATATTCAGTGTTTTTTCGGACAGCAGTAGCTTTAACATGCCGCCACATGCTCTCTATGTTATTTATATGACAGCCAGACTTGCTATCCACAAAATTCATGCTATGGTTCACAAATAAATGTTCAAAACCTTCTTTTCCTAAATCCTTGTAAGATTTCCAACCATCCAAAAAAATAATTTACAAGGCTCAATCCACTCTTTAGTACACTGCATCAGCGTTACCTTACTTCTGTCATGCACAGCCACTAAAAATAATCTCCCAGACCCTCTTGCAACCATGTCTCTCATTGCAACATAGGCCGTTTCAAAACACGCACGACACGAACCAACAAGCAATTAAACCACTCCAGGAAAAGAGTTTTCAACTTCAAAAGGGTTTGTCGCAATGGTGACAGAAACCAGTGCCGAACACATATCACCACATTTGTTGATCTTAGGGTGCATATAAGAATAGAGCCGAAAGTTTCATTGAATTACGTAAGTATCATTTTGTTCTGTGACTTTTTGCTTTCCTTCTGGCTGCTGAGAAATTCCTTTCATAAAAATGTTATTAGGTTCTTCATAAAGAAGTTACTGAGGCCCTGTTTGACAATCTCTCGGAGACTTTCAAAGAGACCTGAAGAGATGAAAATGTGAGGGGGGTCAAGGTCTGGTGAATATTAGGGATGACACAAAACATCTCAGCCATGCTGAATAGGTCTTTGCCTGATACTTTTTAAAGTGTAGGTCCGAGCATTGTCATGGTGAAAGATAACACCTCAACTATTGGTCAGTTCTGAGCACTTAGCTTCAGTTTCTGCTTTTAGAACTATCATTTGAAAAAGTATATTGTCTGACTTGGTAGCAGTAATTTATGTTACACAATTTCTTTGTTGTCCTACCGTACACAAAGCATTACTTTTTTGGGATGCCATCCCCTACAAAGGAGGTTCATTTAGTGTATCCTGTAATCTTTTTTTTGTAACATTATTGCATAGCATCCACTTCATGTCTCCAGTAATGAGCCATTTAAAAAAATGAGCTTCTTTATTTCTTTTTGATAAGAAGTCACATGTGGAAACTGAAGCAAGCATATTCTGCTCTGTTAAAAGTATGGGGTACCCATACATCATAGCAACTTACCTACCTAGTCGCCTTCTAATGACATACAGTGCATTTGAAATATTTAGTTTGCCTGATACTTCTTGCTCTGTTTAATGTGGATTTTCAATGATAACTTTTAATAGAACCTTGTTTATGGAGGATGGCCATCCAGTGTGGGCATAATCTCTTGATCTGTTTAATGTGGATTTTCAATGATAACTTTTAATAGAACCTTGTTTATGGAGGATGGCCATCCAGTGTGGGCATAAACTTCGAGGCTGAAATTTCTAGCTTAAACTTCTCGAACCACATTTGAATTATGTCATGAGAAACAGCATTTTGTCTACATACAGCATAAATTTTATGAACTGTGTGACTACCATTTTGAACATTTTGCATATTAGCAGAACCACCTTTGTGCAATGTGATTTTTTACAGATGAAAAAGTAAAAAGGTTTTGTTGGACCATGTGTGTCCAGATCACAAAAATCACCAACCTTTTATGACTTTTTGTTAAAGAAAGGTTGCCAAATAATAATTCTTGTCTTATATGTGTTCTCAGGTTAGATCGTAATGAGTATGGCAGGATCAAGCTGTTGCGTTGCCGGCTTCCATTCGCAAAAATATTCTGGGTTGCCAACTTTATTTTTGTACAAGGTCAAGTAAAAACAAACCACATAAAAAATCTAGATATTTTTTACTTCTGACTCTTTTTGTTTTCTGTTTATTTGTTCGTTCAGTTAAGCCAAATGTCTTGGTTCAATTAATTATGATGCTTTTACAATATTTCACACTGCACACTTTGCAGTAAGTCATTGCCATTGATCAAGTCTTGAGGGTATCTGTAATCGGACTTTTTTTATTTAACAGTTTGAAGCCTGAATCAAATAAATATTTATAATGTTGTTATGAAAATGTTTTTATCAACTTTTGTAATAAGCAATATTTTAAATTATTAAAATATTTTACAATTCATGACATGATCAGGTACAATGTGCATGGAAAAAAGCCAGAGCCCCAAAACATACTCAGTTTTGTAGATAATAATAAAATATTTTGTTATATGAAATTGCTAACAAAAATGTGATATAGTATTAAAAAGTCACAGAAAACTTACTTGTCAAATAGCAACGTAATAGGTTACAGGGAGCCTATTGGGGGATTTCATCTGTTAACTGGAAATGAAGAAATATATTCACTGATTGACCTTATGACTGTAAGTGGCACTAGAAGAGGGGCAGCTAGTTGGCTGGAGAGAAGGAGGCAGAGCAAACAAAAGTGCTCGATGTGTGCCTAGCAGATCAAATGCGCCTGGCGGAGTTTTTAATTAATAGGGAGAAAATCATTTTAACAGCGCACATGCTTTGAGTATTATATTTCCCATTTCCAAACCTCTGTAAAAGAAAAATTTGCTGGGGGTTTCGACATCTATATTTTGGACTTCGTACAGTAATTATGACTTTTTATGTTTAGAAGAGTCACCAGTATAGGTCACTGGTCATTAAATTAATTCAGTCTTACTCTACCAAAGCTAAATTCTGGAACAACTGTTTTACAGAATCTGGAAGATGTATTCATTTATGACATGGTCATTAGGGATTTATTGTGCCTGCTGCTCTCTCAAGGTCACCATTTGGATCTCTCATGAAATCCAAGGGAGCAATTAACTATCCAGAATTTTTTTTTTTTTTTTTTTCCTAAAAACCACCTATGAACATGAAGCACAATGCTAACTTCACCTAGAAAAGTGCTTGTTTTTTTTTTTTTTCTTCTTCTAAAAACCACCTATGAACATGAAGCACAATGCCAAGAAAAGTGCTTCACCAAGAAAAGTGCTTTACGAGTGCTAGTTTGAATAGTAGGTTTCTATCTGCAGTTTTTTATGATGATGGGAGAGAAGTTCAACTGTATGTTTTATGTTTGTTAACCTCATGGAAGGAAGAAAGAAAAGATCACTAGGCCTTATTGGGAAAATTTAAGTGAAGATTACTTGAAAAGTTGCATTCAGTGAAATATTGAGAAATTGCATTGTGTGCTCTGATAGTGATTTAACATTTAATTTTTCCTTCTTCATGCTATATACATCTCTATGGCAAATATTCTTTGTCAATTATAATAATAATAATCTTTGTCATCTTTAGAATTAAAAAAAAATTGTTGGTGAAATAACTAATTTGTTCCTCTAATTTTTAATTAAGTACTGGTTCATAGTCCTGCTGTTGACATAAAGATGGGATAATGGTTAGAGATGGTGACTGCTGTCCCAGAGAGCCCAGGTTCAATTCTCAGAGAAGGCATGTGTGTTTGTAAGTGTTTTGTTGGCAAGGGGGCACTAAAAATATGCAGCTAGCTGATACCTTTTTGAGAGTTTAATGGTAGGAGAAGAGGGGTTAGCGACCTTTGGAATTCCATCAGCAGTTAGGCTTTGTGATTTGTGATATCTAATATGCCTACTTGAATATTTGCCTTGTTTTAACCTGTCGACCTCTGAATCCAGTTACTGTAATGATTAGTGACACATATTGATGGGTCTGGCTTTAAATCCTGGAGAAAGCATGGATGTATGCAAGCATATAGTGTCTGCAGCAAATGACTGAAAATATACAGCAAACCTGAAGTCCTTTCAAGAGATTGGTGATAGAGGGAGAAGGGTGCGAGTCTCTTGTACCACCACACCTCTCAAAATTGGGACAGAAAGCCAGGTTGGAGGTATACTTGCGAGAATGTACAGGTTCCAGTAATCATATAGTATGTAATCTACTGCTTTTAGTTAGTTATTTATTTCTTAGACTAAAACACTCTTTTTAAATTTGAGCATGTAATAAAATAAAGGTGAGAAGACGGCAAAAAAATCACCCTCTAAAAATAAATAGCTAAGTAATTAGATCACATATTACCTGATTACCCAGGTGCTGGCCTTTCTTCAACCTGGCTCTGTTGATACAAAGATATTTATGATGTAAAAATTTCACAAAATATGAATATTTAGTCTGTCCTGTTTAAAAACCAAAGTCTAGATGGTAACTAAACAAGATGGTTCCAAATTGAAATAGATACTATTTCTCCACTGGGAACCATTTTCTACATTTAGTTAGTAGGTAACTTGTATATTCATGAGTTTTTGGACATGGAATCGAATACCATTTAATGAAAGGCATAATAATCAGGGTTTTTTTTTTTTTTTTTTTTTTTTTTTTTTTTTTTTGTGCAGCAATAGAGTTATCAATTTAAAGTAATGTGACATAAGTAAAATAACTGCTTTTTATGATCTTCATACATTTTAATTATTTGGGACACATGCATTATATTTGTTATGATTTCAGTTTTTCTAAGTATGTCTTTGTCTTTACATATGTTAGAATTTACAGAAATCTATATTTTGACATTTACATTTTCAATAGGCTTTATCATGGCAGATGTTGATGATTGGGGTCTTTCTTCTGATGTACAAGAGAAAGGAATTTTAAAATTAGTTGACAATTTAAATTTGGAATATCCTATTCCACCAGTGCCACCTACAATACCTCCTCCAAAGATTCGTGATGAAGCATCAAAAGAGTATGATGAAAAAGATGATGAACCTGAATTAAATCCTGCTGAGATATCTGTGATGAAAAAACTTGTATGATCTCATTTAATTGAAGTTTCTCATGATATAGATATCCAGAGAAATCCTAATTCATCTTTTTATTCTGTGAAATCTTTTGAAGAATTGAATCTGCGACCTGAACTTCTAAAATGTGTGTATGGTATGGGATTTAATTCACCCTCATAAATACAAGAGACTGCTCTTCCTACTCTTATTGCAGATCCTCCACAAAATATGATTGCTCAGACTCAGAGTGGTATGCTTAAAACTGCTGCTTTTCTTTTGGCAAGTTTGAGCAGAGTGGACACAAATTTGAAATATCCTCACGTGCTTATTTTGTCCCCAACATATGAGTTAGCCATGCAGCAGGAAAAGTGGGAAAACAAATGGCAAAATTTTGTCCTAACATTGAATTTTGTTTTGCTGTTAAAGGCGAGGTTTTGCAAAGAGGAGAAAATATTACTGCTCAGTTTATGATTGGAACTCCTGGTAAAGTTTATGATTGGGGCAATGTGCTATAAGTTTTTTGATCTCAGGAAAATAAAAGTATTTGTTTTAGATGAAGCAGATGTTATGATATCGACTCAAGGATATCAAGACCAGTCTATTCGCATCCGTAAGCAGCTACCAAAAGATTGTCAGATGATGCTGTTCTCAGCTACTTATTCTGAAGAAATCATGCAATTTGCAGAATTGATTGTTTCTGATCCTATTATAATTAAACTGAAAAGGGAAGAAGGCAGTTTGGATAATATATATCAGTATTACATAGTGTGCAGAGATAAAGAAGAGAAATTTCAAGCTTTGTGTAACATATATAATACTGTGTCAATAGGACAGGCTATTATATTTTGCCATAAGAGGAAGACTGCATCTTGGTTAGTTGAATAGCCATTCTCAATAGATTTACAGAAGGAAAAGAAAAAGTAAGTAACAATTCTTGGTAAGATGCTCTATAATTATAAAAGTAAAATTTATTTATGAAAGCAGTTTTTGCTTTTCAAAGATTAAAAATATTAATTTACCTTTAATCAAACATGGTATTAAGATTCGCATCATTCAAATGAGTAATTTTCTAAATTTTTGAAATTTCTGAATTTAAAGAAAAAGAGAAATGAATTATTTATATATATGTTCTTTAATTATTCTGTGTATGATTAGTAATTTCTTGGATTTTTGTCATTATATTTCCCATTAAAAATATTTGCAAGTTATTGTGATAGAAATTTTTTAAAGTTAATTTTAATCACAAAATATAAATGGACCAAAAATATATGATAACTTGATATTTATGTATATTGTAATTTATGTAGTTAAGACCACCCAGTAATGTCCAAAGTAAATGCCTCTGGCAGCATGAATGGCAGATGCTGTGGAAGTGACTCAGATATTGAATGTCTTGTGTCTGGAATGATGTATTCTCCAGGTATCTTTGGTAGTGTGAAAATTGCTCACATTTTGTGCAACATGACATTTGGTGTGTTTTTTAGAGAATCCGGTTATTGAACTTGTAGTAATCTCAAAAGTTTTCACACTTAATGTGAGGACTTACCTGGAAGTAGTGTTCTTGCAGTGACACTATTTGAAAGCAATTCTGATTGTATGACAGTATTCAAGGCCAGAGCCAATGCAGCTATACCAGTAGCATTTTAGGAGACATGGGATGGCAAAAATCATATCTTCGATTGTGGCTGTGTTATCTTGTAGAAAGATTACATAGATAATTGTCAGCTTGCATGAATGTACTTGATTGTCAAGGATGGACACCAAATAAAAGTGCCATTTAGAGCTACTGTTAACGAAGAAGACAGAAAATATATAAATCAAATATATTCAAAACAGTTTGTTCAGTTGTGGACTGCCTCTACCCAAGGCTGGGTGCATTATGAATAAAGACAAAAAATTCTTAATAAGCCATTCTTTATTTTCATCACAACATTCTCACTCTTCCGAGATCAGCTTTCATTCTGTCTACGAGCAAAACATTCGGAAAACTCAGCGCGCAGGCTGACGTCACAAACAGCAGCGCCTCGCGCCAGTTATTGCTTCAGTTCATTTCACAACATACTCCCTCCCCCTTTGAGACTCAGGTTGAGTCTCAAGCTCATAACAAACATTATTTAAAAGATCAAGTTTTTTTTTGGAGCTTTCACAAGTCATCCAGAGGAGGAATATTGTTGCATCACCATTTTATCAGGTGCAATTCCCCTTTTTAACATACATCCAGCACTAGAATTAGATTCCTCTGCACCCAATTTCTTATCAGGAATTATGTTTCTATCATTGGCCTGTATCTCCAGAGGAAAGATGCATTGTATTGATCGTACAACTGTTCCATGCCGGGTCTTAAGTTTAACCGTACAAATCTTTCCATCACGACCAGGGATCAATTCTGTAATTCGGGCAAAGACCAAAATAAACATTTTCTGTTATCATCCTCCATCAGTACTATTTCTCCTACTACAGGTTCCCGAGATCATTTTTCATTATGCTTTTGAACCAGTTGACTAAGGTATTCTTTTCTAAATCGTTGTCTCAGATCATTTAACAATTTAGTTCTATACTTTAATCTCTTATTAAGACTTGACGAATTTAATTCATCAAGATCTTCAACATTGGAATTTCTGTTCTCGATAAGAAACATGGCGGGTTTCAGAGGGACTAATTCCTGCAGACCACACCTCTCAAAATTGGGACAGAAAGCCAGGTTGGAAGTATACTTGCGAGAATGTACAGGTTCCGGTAATCATATAGTATGTCATCTACTGCTTTTAGTTAGTTAGTTATTTCTTAGACTAAAACACTCTTTTTAAATTTGAGCATGCAATAAAATAAAGGTGAGAAGACAGCAAATTTTAGGATCACCCTCTAAAAATAAATAGCTAAGTAATTAGATCACATATTACATGATTACCCAGGTTATCAGGTTCAATGTTCCTTCTAACCTTCTTTGGGAACATACAAGGACCTGACTCGGAACAGAGAGCTTACTAAAGCTATGTTCACTAATTGTGGTAACTAGACAGGATACAGACGAAGGGTATACAAAACCCTTTATTGTTCTCTATATACAATAACTTCCGTACTTCAGAATACACTGACCCTCCACTCGGGGTCTAACGTAAAAAAGCATAAAAATAAAACTAAACTCTAATTTAACTTTAGAACAATACACGTGGAAGATTGGCCTTATAAAAACAGGAAGCGTATGTAGCACAGAGACTGTGAACACTACAATACGTTTAATTTATCAAGAGGATTAAAACCTCTGGCCTGGAAGGCGAACAGCAACTGCGTAACTTCTAAGGTAAGCGGCCTGCGTTGACTTACTGCTTCCTCTCTTTCTTGCTTGGCAAAAAGCCACAACTTAAGTACTTGGCGTTCGCCAGACAAACTTTGCATAAAAACCTTCACGCTTATAATTCTGGCCGGAAGTAGAAAATAAGAAGTGATAGTAAAGATTTAAAATAAAATAAACGTTAGTGAAACTTAAGATCCTTACATACTTCCCGCCAGAGTTAATTAGTTTGAAACTGAGGTCTAAAACGACCTTGTTGAAAACTTTTAGCTCTAGAATCTAACGCGAGGCCAACCTTTTACAACATAACTTCTCTAGAAACTAGAAAATTTAAAAGAAAGAAATTTGTTACAATAGCAGCTCCCAGGATATACAACAATCGTTTTTTCATCTGTACTGCATCTAAACAGGAGCTTTTTTCAATTCTGGTTCCTTCCAGAGATCTGGAAGGAAAACTAGTTTAATGAAATGTTACACAATGACATTGCAAATAACATATAGAATATACTTCTCTTAACATTCTTATTTCATTCATGACTATTTTAATTATCTCTCCCCATGCTCTCTGACATGTGTTGTAAAAAAACAGCAAACACGAATGTGTTTCTGTCTACGTGTGCCACACTTCCTCCTACAATCAAAACACTAACGTGTTAAAATTCAACATAACGAGACCTCTTCCCTACTTTCAACTCTAAACCCTGAGGTACTATTCTAAAAGTGGCTAACTCTAAAGTGTAGCGTCAGAGAGCCTAACTACATCATTCAACCTTTACCACATATTCGCCATGATTTAATCTTTACAGTCACACGAATAACAAATTTTTAACATTACTTTCACTTTTACCATATCACGGTATTTCTTAACATTTAAAATAACAGTTCACATGTATATAAGAACATATCAACATGCCGTTAATTTTACACATTTGAAAACATACATTAGTAGTACATTGTTAACTTCTATTCTTTTCAAAGCAAGTGCCAATTCTTTCTACATTGAAATAATACTACATTTCAAAAAGTCTTTCAGACTAAAACTTCTTTCTTGCTAGAATGTTTTAAATAAAATTTATACAATAACTTTTTACAATATTTAAGTCTTTACACTACGCTATTATACATCAACTTTAGTTTTACGCACGAGTAATTTAAAAACATAATACGAAAATCGGTCACAACTCATTTCTCGCCCTTTTGGCGATAAAGGTAGACCTCGCATGAGGTAAAACTTCTTGAAATCTGCCACTTGCAGTAAGAATGAAAGATTAACTTAAGTTTGCAAAGTAACATAAAATTTTACTTATCTTTGTAATATTCGGACATCCTTTTCTGGGCCCAGTCTTTAAAGGTACTGCAGATAGTAGCTTGGTTTATCCTCCTTCTTGTACGGGCTCGCCCTTCAGTGCTTTCCTCTGGAAGCTTCCTTTTTTCACTAGTACGGCCACCCTTGAATACTTTCCTTTTCTCCTCTGTTTGTGGTCTTTGCCGTTTGATGGCAGCTGGTCTTGGCGGAACCGGGAAACTTCTGTCGTGATCCTGCTTGGACCTCGTTGTTGGCCGTTCAAATTTTTCTTGTACTTTTTCCTCCGCCGCTGATGGCCCTTCCGCAGTTCGGCGACTTTTGCTGCGGAGAGTTCTGTCGGATGAGTAGATCTTCCGTTTTAAAGCCGGGTTATAGTTGCCGTCATTTCTCCTGGTCCTCTTCACATACGTCGTCCTTCTCCCTTCTTCATTCTGGGGGTGTTCGTGAACTCTGTTTTCTGGACGGTGGAACGGCTTCTTTTTCTTGTTACCTTCCATTTTTCCGCGGGGCAATTTTCTTTTCACTTGCTTCTGTCTCTCATTGGCTTGCCCTTGTACTTGTCGTTTTTTCACCTCTGGAACTTGTACCTGCGGTGTCTGCCGTGCCGGATCATGCAAAAGATCTGAAAAGATTTGCATTTTATTACGATCGAAGTAGGGTTTGATTTGATCAATGTTTGCGGAACAGGTTTCACCATTTCTGGCTTTTAACACTACAACAGCGTGAGTTATTTTTTCTATAACATATGGTCCTTCAAATCGTGGAAAAAATTTGGCAGTTTTATCTTCTGGTGCTGAAGAAAGTGAATGCTTAATTTTTAAAACTTCATCCCCTACTTTATAAGTTACTCCCCGTCGTTTCAAATCATAATATAATTTCTGTTTTCTTTGTGCTACTTCCGTATTCTTTTTTGCTTCTTTTATTAGTTTTTCTATATCACCCATTTTAAATTCTGGGGCTCTTTGTTGCACATAAAATAGTTTATCTAACGGTGTTATAATCTTTCTGCCTAGAAATAACTCAGCAGGAGTTTTGCCCGTTGTATCATGTTTTGCGGTCCTAAGGGCGAAAGCAAATTCATTGACATAGTTATCCCAGCTTTTATGAAAATTTTTAACATAACTACGGATAATTTTCACTATATTTCTGTTGACCCGTTCCGCTATATTTGATTGCGGCCGATACGGGACCATTTTTAAATGACGTATGCCCAGTTTTTGGCACATGTCTTCAAATATATTACTTACAAATTGAGGACCATTATCCGATATAACCTTTAGGGGCGCCCCGTATTTTAAACTATATTTATTTAAAATAGAATCGGTAACCAATTTCGCGGAGGCTCGTTTTAAGGGAACAATTTCGGTCCATTTACCAAAATGATCAACCATAACAAGGAGATAGCGACTTTTATTTAACTGACTTTTCGGGAAAGGGCCCAATAAATCGATGCCAATTATTTCATTTGGAAATTCGGATTTAATACTATTTAGAAACCCGGCCGGGCGGAAATTAATATAATTAACGGCTTGACATGTTGGGCAGGACTGGACATACGCCCTTGTTAATTTTGCAATTCAGGAAAGTAGACTACCTCGCGTACGCGTTGGATAGTTTTTCGAATACCAGCATGAGAAGCTAAAGGGCTGTCATGGAGCTCATGCAGGATATTTAATCTAAGACTAGCTGGGATAACAGGTCGAAATTCGTTGTTGGAATTCGTAGTTTTTGTGTAGAATAATAGACCATCTATTAGTTCGTAATGGGCCGCCCTATTTCTTATCGCCACAATATCTTGGTGGCTAAAATTTTCAGGATCCTTCAAATACTCATAAATACTTCCAAACTCAGGATCCTTACCCAGTTCTGTTATTACAGTTTATCGGGAATTTATTGTACACGCTGTAAGCATTGCAACTTTTACGGTATTACCCTGTTCGTCTAATTTAATTCGTGATAGGGCATCTGCTACGATATTTTCCTTTCCGGGGGTATGCTTGATTACCAGATTATATTCTTGCAGCTTGAGTGCCCATCTTATTAACCTTGGGGATAAATTTTTCCCTGAGTACAATCTAGTTACCGCCGCATGATCAGAGTATACTGTTATCGGCGCCTTTCCAAAATAGACTCGGAACTTTTGCACTGCTAACAGAACTGCAAGTGCCTCTCTCTCGGTCGCGGAATAGTTTCTTTGTGTTTGATTTAAAGTTCGGCTAAAAAATGCCACGGGCTGCTGATTTTGCGAAAGTACCGCTCCTACCGAATAATCCGAAGCATCCGCTGAAATTTCTAAATGTTCATCCTTTTCAGGAAATTTTAACACAGGGGCTTGCGTTAATGCTTGTTTTAATTTTTCGAAAGCACTATTGGCTTCGGCCGTCCACGAGAATCTTGCCTTTTTCCTTTTTAATTTTAACAATGGCTCAGCGATAGCCGCAAAATCTTTGATAAAGGACCTATAATATGAACAAAGTCCTAGAAAAGAAGAGAGCTTCTTTGCCGTGTTTGGAGTCGGATACTTTTGTACAGCGATTATTTTTGATTCATCTGTCTCAATCCCTTTTTGAGATATTTTGTAACCTAAATATTTTAATTCAGGGGCTGCAAATTTGCACTTTTCGACATTAACTTTTAGACCGGCCTCATTTAATAAAGAAAACACCTGTCTTAAATCCTGTACATGTTGGTCTAGATTATCACTAGTAATAATGATATCGTCTAAATAGATAAATGTGGACTTCCCAAGAACAGGTCTTAACACAATGTCCATGCATCGCTGAAATGTTGCTAGGGCCCCTGAAAGGCCAAACGGCATACGCAAAAATGCATAAGTGCCAGACTTGGTTATAAAAGCAGTCTTAGGCACGTCCTCAGGCCTCACCCCTATTTGAAAATAACCAGTCGTTAAGTCTAAAGTCGTCATAAATTTGGTTGATTTTATGTTCCTTAAAATTTCTTCTATGATCGGCAACGGATATACCGGATATTTCGTTATGGAATTTAATTTACGGTAATCAATAGCGAATATCCACCTTTTTGGATGCTCCAAAGGATAATCATTATTTTTCTTACACAAAACCACCGGGCTAGCATAACTACTTGAGATGGGCGTTATGATTTTTTTACGTAGCATATTGGTTATATGCCATTCTATAATTTTTTCCTTATTCTTATCATACCGGTATGGTTTTTGACGAACTGGCAATGCATCTCCGGTGTCAATACTATGGTTAGTAACCTGAGTAAATCCTGGAATATCACTAAATAACGAAGCAAATTCACTTACCACTTGTCGGATTCTATCTTGCTCGTCATTAGGCAGGTGGTCAATATTTAACCTTGGCGGTTCAACCTTTTCTACATGCACTGGTTTCATTGTCAGCTTAAGGGACGCTTCATTAAAATCCAGTGTAGCTTGTGCGCCTGAAAGAAAGTCTATTCCTAAGATCAAATGTGCTTGCAAATTCTTTACTATAAAAAACATCACCTTTACTTGTTCGTCCTTGATACGGATATACAAAGGTACTTTACCTACGCACTTACATTGTTCTCCTTGCGCCGCTAATACTGTCGTATTATCCGCATTATATATGCGGTATTTGCGAAAATACTTTCTAAAAAAGACTTCTGCCACACAGGAACACTGCGCGCCGGTATCCAGGAGTGCGGTGGCCGGGATATTATTCACCAAGACTTCAATCTTCGGAAGAATCAAATTTTTCACCATTACTGTATTTAACTTATAGGAAGAGGGGTTTTCGTGGCCTTCGGATTTCCGCACCCTCTCGTCCGCAGAAATCCGTTTTAGTTTAAATTATTTTTCCTTTCCGTGCTTTCCTTCTTTTCCCCCTGGCCTTGAGACTTTTTTTCTGGGTTGCTATTGAACTGTCGACGTTCGCCGGCTGTTTTTGAATGCTCGGGTTTCCTTGCCCACTGATTCGCTTTTTCTCCGTAGCCATGTGCTTGAGTTTGCTGTAGTCTTGGCGTACCAAATTGGTTTCGCTGTTGATATTGGCGTCTTCTTTCGACGTCCGCCGTTCTTCTACTTTCAAACTGGATTGCTAGCTCAAATAACTTTTCCAGTGTAGTCGGATTTCTTAATTCAATAAAGTCTTGCACTTGGGGCAGTAACCTCGGCAAAATCACTTGAATTATTTCAGGATCCGGACGGTTTCCATACAAGAGTTTGAAGACGTGAATTTTTCTTAAAATAAAGCTTGAGAGGTTTTCGATTCTTTGTTGATATATACTAAAAAGTTCCGTTTCTAATTTCGCACGATCCCTTACAACAGGGAAGGCTTTTAGTAGGGCAGTCTTGAAATTCTCGTAAGTATAGGTGGGACTTCCTGCTTGACCCAAGAGACTTCTGCCTATACATTTGAACCAGTTAAGCGCTTGGCCCCTCAAAGCGCTGGTAGCTAAGGTAACTTTTTGAAACTCGTGCATGGGGTAGAGCATGGAGTAGTCATCCAATTTTTCCAAAAAACTGGTTACCGGTGAGTTTCCGTTAAATGTTGCTTCTGGTTTCATCGAAGCGCGCATGGTCTGGACGATGTACCCAAATCCTTCCAGGGCGGCAGCTGGCATTTCTGGATTCTGAGCCGTTTCTGCAGGCAGCACAGGTTCTTCTTGAAACTCGGCCATGGTTATTCTTCTTCGTTGGGCGCCACTATCAGGTTCAATGTTCCTTCTAACCTTCTTCGGGAACATACAAGGACCTGACTCGGAACAGAGAGCTTACTAAAGCTATGTTCACTAATTGTGGTAAGTAGACAGGATACAGACGAAGGGTATACAAAACCCTTTATTTTTCTCTATATACAATAACTTTCGTACTTCGGAATACACTGACCCTCCACTCGGGGTCTAACGTAAAAAAGTATAAAAATAAAACTAAACTCTAATTTAACTTTAGAACAATACACGTGGAAGATTGGCCTTATAAAAACAGGAAGCGTATGTAGCACAGAGACTGTGAACACTACAATACGTTTAATTTATCAAGAGGATTAAAACCTCTGGCCTGGAAGGCGAACAGCAACTGCGTAACTTCTAAGGTAAGCGGCCTGCGTTGACTTACTGCTTCCTCTCTTTCTTGCTTGGCAAAAAGCCACAACTTAAGTACTTGGCGTTCGCCAGACAAACTTTGCATAAAAACCTTCACGCTTATAATTCTGGCCGGAAGTAGAAAATAAGAAGTGATAGTAAAGATTTAAAATAAAATAAACGTTAGTAAAACTTAAGATCCTTACAAGGTGCTGGCCTTTCTTCAACCTGGCTCTGTTGATACAAAGATATTCATGATGTAAAAATTTCACAAAATATGATTATTTAGTCTGTCCTGTTTACAAACCAAAGTCTAGATGGTAACTAAACAAGATGGTTGGTTCCAAATTGAAATAGATACTATTTCTCCACTGGGAACTATTTTCTACATTTAGTTAGTAGGTAACTTGTATATTCATGAGTTTTTGGACATAGAATTGAATACCATTTAATGAAAGGCATAATAATCAGTTTTTTTTTTTTTTTTTTTTTTTTTTTGTGCAGCAATAGTTATCACTTTAAAGTAATGTGACATAAGTAAAATAACTGCTTTTTATGATCTTCATACATTTTAATTATTTGGGACACATGCATTATATTTGTTATGATTTCAGTTTTTCTAAGTATGTTTTTGTCTTTGCATATGTTAGAATTTACAGAAATCTATATTTTGACATTGACATTTTCAATAGGCTTTATCATGGCAGATGCTGATGATTGGGGTCTTTTTTCTGATATACAAGAGAAAGGAATTTCGAAATTAGTTGACAATTTAAATTTGGACGATCCTATTCCACCACATGGTGCCACCTCCAATACCTCCTCCAAAGATTCCTGATAAAGCATCAAAAGACGATGATGAAGAAGATGATGAACCTGAATTAAAAAAATATAAAGGCCCTTATAGGTGCTTACTTTTTCTTTAAAGCCCTTATTTTTTTGTTTTTAGTGTATATTTTTTGCTTTTAGTCCTTTTTTTTTAATCCTTTGTTTTTAATGAACGCGCGTACCAAAGCCGAAACTAAATAAACAACTTTTTTTCCTTATATGCAACGTCAGATGGTGAATCATACTCCCGAAAATTGCTTTCCCCCCATTCCTCTGCATTAACGTAACCTATGGTGCGTGCGAGAGTACAGACAGGTGCACGTCGTTCTATTGGCCAAAGAATTGCGAAAGGTGCACGTCATTCTATTGGCCAAAGAATTGCGAAAACGTAGAAAATTCCGGTACATTCGGTATTCTTGTCCTCCCACCCAAATACTACACACGTTTGAATTTCTATCAAGATTTTAAGAAATTTGCATTCTCGTTCCGCGTGGTCAGTTCATATTCGTGTTTATTATGATCGTTATGCTTATATTATGAGCATATGTATGAATATTTATAATAATATAATTGCAGTAACTGCTGAAGTATAGATAAATTTCCAAAAATGGGTGTTTTTTTACACAGATTAGCTTTCTAATGAAAAATATTCAGAATGGCTTAAATAAAAGGAAAGTAATCGAATGGTCAAAGTAATTTCATTTTCTTTGCCAATACATTATATAGTACGGAGGTTGGGAATTTCTCCGCAAAATCTCTAATATTGAAGCAGCGGACTTTTTTTGTCTCTGTCCAATCTGGATTGAATAGGGCCAAAAGTTTTTGCGGTCTACCCAACCCAAGTGAAGATTGATTCTATTTCGGAAATTTAATACAGTCTGTTGAAAATTAGAATCAGAAACACCCCAGATTAGTAAGTCTCTTTCTTTTCCTTTATTTAGTTCTTTCTCCGAATACCGGCAGGTGTTGATTCCAATTGCGTAATATCACATATGGAAGAATTACGCTGGACGTATTGCGCAATAACGTTTGCGGTATTTTGCATTGGTAATTAATTTTGATGTTCAGTCTGAGATTTGTTTATGAACACTTAAAAGAGTTTTACTGTGCTTCTAAGTAGAATATTTCTCAGTTCCATTGGTTTTTATATGATGCACATATTGAAATGTCAAAATCATTTATTTAGCCTAAATTTAAATCTAAAGAATGGCTACAATCTCCTCCACTCCTCTTTTTCCAGTTACTATCCGGAAAATTCAGGAATTCCCGAGTATGCTGGCTAGTTCAGCTTTTACTGTTAAAGGATGACTGAAAGAAGCAATTTCCCGTCTTCTGATTTCAGAAATGTGCCTCATTTTTACTTAAATTACTTTTCTTGGGATATAGTATGTTAAGGGAAAACTGTTATGCAATGAAAATTTAGAAAATGTTCAGAATTTTGATTTAAGTTAAATTGTTTATATGGTAATATGAGTGGAAAAATAAATTGCATTTATTATTAAGTGCCGAACGAATACAATTAATATAGCTTATTATTATTTATTTGCTATATTTTCATGCGTTATTAAATGAGTTTTTCCACGTTTTCAGAAAAGATTTTTGAAAACTTCAGCAGCATATCATGCAATTCTTGAATCTGTTGTTCATTTAGCTTATCACTTAAGGAACTGTTTTCTTTAATGTCCTCAATATCGAACAATGTTGGTTCAGAGTCAATTGATGGGAAATTTTTCTCCATATCATCAATTTCAGATTGATCTTCTGTAATCATAAGTTTAACCGATTCTGCTCGTCTATGATAAGGTTTTATCATGTTAACATGGTAGACTTGGTTAAAGTCATTTTTCCTTCGAAACTTGCAACATAATTAGTTTCGGATAATTTCTTCTCAACCTTCCCAGGACTTTTCCATTCACCTGCTAGTCTGTTTGGTTTATTCGTTGATACAACTAATACTAAATCCCCTTCAGAGAATTCTCTTTTGATAGCTTTACGATTGTACCACACGTTTCTTTTGGTTTGCATTTCCAGCATTTTATCTGTAGCCAGCTCTTTGCATCTTTTTAACCGATTTATCAATTGAAAAACGTATTCAACAACATTATTTCCTTCGTCTTCAGGATTCATCCATTGTTCATATAATAATGTTACAGGTGTTCTAAGATTTCGACTATATACTAATTCTGCAGGTGTAAATCCCGTACTCTCGTGCGTTATTGTTCTTAAAGCAAATAGAGCTGCGGGAACTTGCTTCTCCCACACAGGGTCTGCTTCGATACATAAAACTTTTAAAATTCGTTTGATTGTTCGGTGAAATCTTTCAACAAGGTTTCTCTGCGGATGGTGTACTGATCTTCTAGTTACTTTGATTCAAAATTTTTCTACAAATTCAATGACTAGATTGCTCATAAAGGAGAGGTACCTTGATCAGTTTGTATTTCTTTCAGGAAACCCATTCTACTAAATATTTGTAACATGGCTTCAATTACTGACGTTGTGCCAATATTAGGAACAGGTACAGCATCCGGATGTTTTGAAGCTACACAAATAGCTGTAATTAAATATCTATTGCCATTCGGTGTTATTGGTAAAGAACTGCATGCGTCAAAGTTAATTTTTGAAAATACTTCTGCAATAATTGGTACTAAAGTCAAAAGTGCTTTGGCTTTATCATTAGATTTTCCCACTCTTTGACATGGATCGCAAGTTTTAACATACTTTTCTATTTCTTTATAGCAATTAGGCCAGTAAAAGTATCTTGTTAATCTATCTATAGTTTTGAAGACGCCTAAATGTCCAGATGTGCTATTATGACATAATGACTTTATTTGATCCCTATATTTTTCAGGAATAACAATGAATTCCCTTTTAATCTATTTTCCTTTTCACCAACAATCCGTTTTCTTTTACTTTGAAATCATTTGTCTTGCTGGAATTTTCATTTTTAGCTTCGTTAAGCAATGACGCTAGATCTCTGCTTTGATGCTGAGATTCAATTAATTCCTCTGAATTAACATTAATCACTTTCTTAAGTTCCTTGTCTTCCTCATCAGCTTGAGGTAAAATATCTTCGTCAGTTTCAATAAACTTCAGTTCTTCTAGTTTCTCCATTTCAATTTCTCTGCTTCGATCATCTTCATGAGATCTTTTTACTTGAGATCGTGTCAAAACTGCATTTATTTTTTCTAAATTTAAGAATGATTTACTTTTGAACAATTGGGCAGTTTTATTACCCAATACATATCTGCCTGGATCATTTGTAACAACAGCTGCCTTTGTCTTTATATGACCAAGTTTGCAATTAATTTCAACTTCCGCTAATGGTAGACACACTAAATGGTCATATATATAAACGCCGGGATGGCTTACACATATCAATTATCAACATAAAAATTCAATACAACTGAGTCCCCTTGTTAGTAGGGATGTCATTAATGTTACGGATATGATTATTGTTAGTTGATTTTCCTATGAAATATTTATAGTTTCTGAAAGTTAAGAAAATTTTGGAAGCAGCATTTCATTCAGTGGGTATCTATATGGGCAGCTTTGGACTTTTTGTACTTAATTTTTGGGAGGAAGAAAATGTAAATGAATGTAATGCAAAGAAATGTATGAAATGTTAGATATTGTAATTTATAATCTCTTAAATTTAAAAATACCAAAATAAAAGTATTTGGGTCAATTAAAACATTTTTGTAACTGGAAGTATGTATATCTGTGATAAACAGACAAACAGTTGTGCAGGTAAATGCCAGGGAAGGAATTTTGCTGGATTTGTCTTATCAAAAATGCTGACAGAACATATCAAAAATGCTGAGATACATGACTATTATTTAGGGAATCACATCCAAAATGAACACCTCCATCTGATGGGCGAAGTGGTTCTCAAGAAAATAATTGCAGACGCTCACACTATCAAATATGTCTGCATCATGGTAGATTATACTCCTGATGCAAACCATCAGGAGCAAATGATTATGATAATATGAATTGCCAATGTTTATGTGACAAAAATTGTCATTTGTAGGCTTTTTGGCAGGAGGTAGTAGCACAGGTTTGACAGAAGCATGCTTGAAAAAGCTTGATGAACTAAATTTGCTGCAGAAAATACAAAACTGCAGAGGGCAAGGATTTCATATTGGATCTAATACGAGAGGACAGAACAGTGGGGTACAAAATGCATACTTGAGCTAAATCCGACAGCGTTTTACCTTCCATGCGGTTCTCACGGCTTAATGTTTGGAGATATGGTGAAATTTTCGACTACTACTATCGACCTTTTTTTTTGATTTTTTGCTGTTTGCTGCATCAACACAGTTATGGTATTTGCTCAAGCGATATTAAATTGTTTACAGTAAAGCCAACCTCAGAAACATGCTGCGAATGTCGAAGAGATTTTGTTAAATCTATGAGGTTTCAGATAGAATTGATTTATGGTGCATTATTAATTGAGGTCTCCGAGAGAAATGACCCAAAGGTAACAATGAAGGCTGCCAGTTTGGCAAACCAAATTAAACACTACCCTTTCTGGGTATTGTTAGTGATAGGGTACGATCTCTTGGAGAAAGTTAATATTGTGAGCAAAATGTAGCAAAGTAAGGCTATGTAATTTAATGTCACTTTGAATTGTATTCAGAACACAATCAGCTTCCTGAAATCCTTCAAAGAAACAGGTTTCAATTTGGCCAAAGATGCAGCTAAAGAGTTAGCTACAGAACTTGAGATGGACAAGGGCGAAATAATGTTTTGAACAGCTCAGATTGCAGGATTATATGAAACTTCTCATAATGGGATGAAAGCCCATTATGACAAGTTTAGTTTCTTGCTCAATTTCCGATGCATTACGGGAATGAGCGAAACTGACCTGTGATGTTCTGAGTGTTATCTTAACAGATAAAATTACTGGGTCGGATGTTGATGCTCATGATTTATGTGCTGAATTGGGCAACTTAATAGGTTTAGTGCAACAAAGTACTGCTGCTTTTAAAAATCTGCTGTTCATTAAATTGTTTCCCAAACGTCTGTTGCATTCCTTATAGCTTTGACATTTCCAGTAACTGTCGCGTCTGCTGAGCGAAGCTTTTCAAAGCTCAAGCTGATTATGAGTGACCAGCAAACAAGCATGATGCAACAGCGATTGAGCACACAAGCATGACGCAAGAGCGTTAATATCAATTGAGGTACAAAATCTCATGATACTGAGGAATACAGTTGTTTGGTAGGAAGTTTGATATTACCCTTAATGTTACTAACAGAGGCTGTTTGAAGTCTTTAACATGAATTTGCAATATTTTTTACAAATATTCCAAATTTGTCATAGTTTAAAGTGTTGGCTTTCTTTTTCTGTTAACACAATATGTGAAGTTGATGAAAATAATTCATTCACATCTTGTTCGTTTTTGTTCTTTTACTGCTTGTAGTTGAAATGTATTAACTTATTTTTAATGATCAGCAAACAAATGCTTTTAGATAAATGTGAAATTAATTATATTGAGAAAATTATTTTTGTACACTGATAAATGTACAGAAATACAACGAAGTTTATAAATTAGTGGATGAATGTTCATCAGTATTTAATAACTGATACATGATCAGAAAATTGCATGAGGCAAAATGGCTGAAATTTTGAATTTTTATTTTAGATGCCAAGACAAGAACGAAGTTCGTATGCAGGAGGAGGACAATGATGCGGAAACGTTTGCATTCCAAGCTGAGATAGGCTACTCATTGAGCATCATCATCAACACCTTCTATTCCAATAAAGAAATCTTTCTTCGAGAACTGATTTCAAACTCAGTGAATGTAAGTAATTCTGTTGTATATTTAACGTGTTGTAACATGTTAAGATTGCAAACTAAATGAGGTACTATACAAAGTCAAGAAATAATATAGGACCCTTGTGACCATCATTTGATTTCGTTGCAAAAATTTTTATTGGTCATAGATTGTTTCAGTTTTACGGAGGGCCTCAATAATTTTGTTAGCATGACTGCTGCTAGAGTAATATAGTACATCTTAGCTACCAAGTTTATGGCTTAAAATTAGTTCATTTGGATGACATAAGTAAATATAATGTGATATAAAAACTAGCATCTGAATTAAAGATATCAATTTTTTATTTAGGCACTTGACAAAACCAGGTGTGAATGTCTCAAAAGATCCTAGCCAACTGGACCTGTAAAGATCTGAGAGTTAAAATCATTCCGAACGAGGAGGATAGAACCTTGGCCATCATTGACACCGGTATTGGTGTAAGCATTGCAGATTTGGTAAACTTGGTGATTTGGTAAACAACAGATGTCTTATTTTTTAATTTTTTATCAATGAAAATATTTTCCTATTATAAAATTGCAAGTAATTGTATTCTGAAAAGTGCATTCAACTCTGCTTAATTATTGATTTCCATACACCAAATGATGCAAATTTTTTTATGAACAAAAATGCTAATTGTGAAAATGGACTACCATAATGATAACGATAGTTTTCAAAATATAGAATTTATTCATCATTGGTTTTTATTAACATTGAACATTTGTACGTATATTTAGCTACTAATCCATTTTTAATCCTTTTAGGTGCATTCTGATCAAAAATCAAAGATTATAAATACCTGAGTAAATTGGTTCATGAAATGCATGAATAAAATAAAATAATAATGCTTAATTAAGCATGAAGAAAGTAAGAAATTATCACCTGATGGCAATAAA
Source organism: Stegodyphus dumicola (assembly GCF_044657685.1). Taxonomy (NCBI): domain Eukaryota; kingdom Metazoa; phylum Arthropoda; class Arachnida; order Araneae; family Eresidae; genus Stegodyphus; species Stegodyphus dumicola. The sequence continues at coordinate 188,225,892 of NC_140776.1, read as the reverse complement.
TTGGTGAAGCTCAGCTCAGTTTTACTGTTGTTACAGTAAGCACCACAGATGTTAACAAGTATTTTACATGGAAGTTTGGAATTCTTTGCCCCACAGAAGACATTTCTCCACTATCCAGCAGGAATGGTCTAGAATCTGCAATCATTAGCATTATTATTGAGGAAAATTTTGGAAGTTCCTATGAAATCCAGACTGAGGAGAAAATTAATACAGACAATAATTCTGCCCTCTAAAAATTAATCTTTTGCTATTTTTATCCAATAAAAGATATTGGTATTGAGGATCCCCTTCCAATTCTATTCCAAATGCTTGTTACATTCATTAATTTATCATGAATTTTAGAGATTTGTCTGTTTGTCCTGTGTATGATTATGTGATGTTTCAAAGATCTCTTTAAATAAGTAGAACAGATAATTGTTGTTCACATGCAGGGAGGGAGGGGGAACACAAATCTTAAACTTTATGGTATGTATTAATAAAAATAAAATAACTTGTAAGAATATTGTATTACATTGTTCATGAAACTGCAGCCACAGTGAATTCGTGCAGTGGCTTACACTTCTTTTTAAATATTTAGGTTTACTTCTTTTTGCCAAACAGCCCTAGAAAATGTTAAAAGAAATAAATGATTTATTTTTCAACACATATAATATTGCTTATTTCTGTCACATACTGCTTATTGTTATAAATAATAAAAGAAATTTTTAAGTTGTATAATTTATTAAAGATATAACTTAAATGTTTGGGCATTGGAGGCTGCATTTTACGTTTAAGAAGAATGTACAAATAAAGGACTAATTAATTGAATATATTTTAGCTAAAATTGCACTTTAATGTATGCTCTGGCATGAGATTAAATTTTTCTACCCATTGAAAATTACTTTTCAAGACTTATATTCTCTCCTTATTCTGTTTTGCAACTCATTTTACATGTTGGGTAAGTGTTTACATGTTGGGCAACTCGTTTAAGTGCACAGAATATGGAGGAATTTTGCCAACATTTGTGCAGTTCTTCTGTATATGCAATTCTATAAATGAGCACATAGAACTTTTATTTGGATATTTAACCTGGAAGAATTTTTTTATTTGAGTTAATGTGCAGTTATTTTTAGGTCTTAGGTCATTAGGAAACTTTTGTATTTTCATATTCTTATTCATATTTGTATGTTCATATATGTTGTATATTCATTTAGGAAACTTTTGTATTTTGTACATCCATAGTGTTTGTTAGGAAAATTTAAAGTTTTTTTTATTTGGAGGCAGTAAAAGATACCCAAAATATTATGCCTCCACCATTCGGTAGCAAAAGTTTCTTTGTTGAATCTGAATGTGTTAAATATTGAGGAATTTGTAGACATTGCATACCATTTAGATACCATTTTGAATTTGTTTTGCTGCAGCATCATACAGGTTCTGGTACATTAGAAAGTTCAAGACCTGGATTTGTCATAACCTCAGGCATTCTAGATTTGAGATTTTTCTCGATATTTCATCATCAGTTTAAATCTGATAAGATGACATGTAGGAATTATAAAACTGAAAATATGAAATAGTGATTTATGAAATAATCTAAAAATTTGTGACCTTAAGATGAATAATATTGTTATGAAATGTACAAGTGCGGTAAGATGGCTTCTCCGCAAAGCAGTTTCAGGGTTGCCACATTTAGTAAGAAATCGCCCAATTTGGCGATATACCATGGACGGATGGAGAACTTTCTGGAACGAATTCTTACCAGTTTAGCCCAAAATGTTCCTGAACACAAGCCAAAAACTATATAAAGCCTGCTGGTCCGCAATCAGTTAGTGTGTACTTTATCGAGAGAGCGAGTGTGTGTGCCTCGTCTAGAGTGCGAATTAGTATCGAGTTGGTGTCTCGTCTAGCGAGTCAATCCCTGTGGAGTCGATCGAGTTGACAGCCGAGCAGCGAGTGCCAAGTGGGTCGTCAAGTGCACCGAAGGAGTCTGTTAGTGTATCAGGGTTAGTGCATCATTGAGAGAGCGTGTTAGCTCCATGAACGACTGAACCGAAGAATCGGGAGCTGTACTCGTGTGTTCTCGAGTGCATCGTGAGTTGTAGTGTGGAGAGCCTTGAGAGTACGTGAAGCTGTGCGACACTGTGCCTGATAACCTGAAGGCTGTGTCGCTGATCATGTTTATAGTAGTTCATCGACGACTGTAAAACGTGTTTTGGAGCTGTCCTGGCATTATTGGCAAATAAAGTGTGTTTCGATACTTCATCAAGTGTCTCCATTATTCACTCCAGATCCTCACGAACCCCGTACGAACATGAAGGAAGAAAATAATGCAACAACTGGTGTCGGGGAAGAATAAAAAAAAGTAACAATAGGACCTTAAGAGCACAAAAAGACGCATTATTAAATTAAAATTTTTATGTGTGTTTTGCATAAAAATACAAAACATGCATAACAAAATAAAATTAAAAAAACATAATGAAAGGAAATATATTAAAAATGCCCCAAAAGGCATTTTTTACATTAAGGCATTTTTTAAATGTTTTGTGTGTTACCTTTATTTAATTGCCACGTACGGCAATGGATTTTATTCCAAATAAAGCTAATATTTTGTATAGAAGAATGCGATGTACTTAGTAGGGGAAAAAAAGAAATGACTAGTGGTTCTTCTGGGAAGTTTCATAATAGCAAAATGAATGGGCATCATGTTAGAATGTCCATGATTAAATATACCTGGTTTGGAAAGAGTGCAGTTGGTAATGCCATACATGGGTACAAAAGCCATCGATGGTTTAATTTGTTTTGATGTAGATTACTTTGAAAATTTTGTCACAGACTGGATGACATTTTCCAAAGAGTTATGTGTAGGAATGTGTGTGTGATGATGAAAAACAGCATGATTGGAGGTTGTAGTGGGATTTTTAAGACTGACGAAAAGCAAGTTTAAAAAGCTAAAATTTAACCATAACAAGATGTAAACCGTAAATAACTTACAATTTAAAAAATTTTGATGTTCTGGAAAGAATTGAAGAAAACTGTTTTTCAAGTTATACAAAAAAAAAAAAAAAAAAAAAAAAAAAAAAAAAAACGAGGGCAATCCCCCAAAAAAAAGGTCTATATTTTGGGGACGTAGAGAAAGTTTTAATACGGTTGTTGGCAACACTGTTGTGAGTGGTGCCTTCTCCGCTACCACATAAGCACGCAGGCGCTTCGCTCGGATGCTCAGTCTTGGCTTGGCAGCCATTCGAAATGGAGCTCCCGATAAACGTTACCGCCAAGTGCGAAGTGCGCACAGTTATTCAATTTTTGAACGCAAAAGGCGTTAAACCAGTTGAAATTCACCGCCTATTGACAGAAGTGTATGAACAGTCGTGCACGGATGTCAAAAACGTTCGCAAGTGCTGTAGAGAGTTTACAGCCGATCGTACTGAAATTCATGACGAAGAAAAGAGTGAGAGGCCGTCAATTGCCAACAATTTGTTGAGTTTGTATTCGTTGAGTTTCGCGATTGTTGAGTTCGTAAAATGCGTAAAGATCGGAGGATCATCTGGATGCTCCTGAAGCTCCTCAACGCTTCCTGAAGGGCATGGCGGCAAGCTGGTATGACATGGGTATTGTAAAACTGCCACAGCGTCTACAAAAATGCATCGACCGAAATGGTGATTATGTTGAAAAATAAAGCATTCTGCAATCTTTAAAGTGATGTAGCATTTATGGAAAATAAACGGTTCTTTGTATATCTAAAAATCTAGGAGACCTTTTTTTTGGGATTGCCCTAGTATAAGGCAAGGTCCTGTAAATGTCTCAGATTCTTACAAAGAAAGAAGACATTCTTCATTGTCTATGTCACATGTAAGGTGTGATAATGTGATATGTAAGGTTCTGTTCTTAGGGTTCACACAAAATTCACGGAAGGCTTGTGGATCTTCATTAAAGTTTTTTTTGCATAGAACTGGGCAGGCATGATTTAATTTCATATTGAAGCTTTGCCGATATGTGACACAGATGCAAGAGATTTAGGAGAGAAGTGAAAATAGAAATATATGTGAGTGAAAATAATGTGATTGAGGGTGCTGTTTTGATTGTTGAAATTCATGAAAGGAAGTTTGAAAACGGTGGAAATTTCATAGTGATAAGAGTGAATGGATGTTTGTTGGCACTTAAAAGGGAGGGTGATTTTTTCCTCTCTTCTTTAAAGTTATGAAGAAGAACATAAGGCAGGTTCCTGTAATTGTCTGGCATATCTAGAAGGCATGTAATTGTCTTTCAGTCAGTCAGATCGTGCATGGAACTTACCTCGTGTGATTTTATTTGTTTTGAGGCAAAAGCATCGCAAAATATATCACACAGTGGAGAAGTTTTAGCAGAGAAGTACGAGTCATAATGTGTGTAAATCAAAGTATGATTTTAGGTACAGGTGTGATTGTTGAAATTCATGAAAGCAAGTATGAAAAGTGGAAATTTCAGTGTGATAAATGAGTGAATGGAGCCTGGGTGTTTCTTGGCACTAAAAGGGAGTGTGATGTTCCCCCCTTCTTTGAATTTATGAACAGGAACATAAAGCAGGTTACTATAATTGTCTGATATTGCTGAAAAGCATGTAATTGTCTTTCAGTCAGTCATAGTGTGGCATTTAAAGACCCTATTTCTGGGGCTCACATAAAGTTGGTTGAGAAGTTGTGGAGTTCCATTGAAAGAGCTCAGCAAAGATCTGGACATTTGTGATGTAATTTCTTTTGAGATGTCTTGGTGATGTGTGTCATGGATTGGAAGAGCTTTTGTGGAAAAGTATGTGTATGAGAATATGATTGGAGCTTCTGGTGTGATTGCTGAAACTGATAAAAGCAAAATTGGAATGTGGGAATTTGATCATGATAAAAGAATGAATAATGTTTGGAGGCATTGTGAGAAATTCTGGCTGTGTTTTTCTTTTTTGAGTTTTATTAAATGCAAATGGCATTTTTTAGTGTCCAAAAACTTACGTTGCTTCGTTTCCATTATATTTTGAATAAATTGCTCAACTTTAAAATATTTTTCTTATTAATAACAATAAGCAGAATGTGAAAGAAATAAGGTGTGTTATACAGTTGACTCCCGATTATACACACTTGCTGTACACAGTTTTTTTTTTTTTTTTTTTTTTTAACAAGCTTAAAGCAAAGAAAATGAAAATGTTCAGAAAACTGAGTGAAAAGTTAAATTTGCTAACATCGTGCTTATTTATGGCAAAAATATCTCCGGCATTCTTGGAAACTTCCCCTCTGATGAGTCAATGATTTCTTACTCAACCTTTCAGTGCCTGCTCAACCGCCCTCTCTCGTCTTAATCTTACTGACACGTCTACTTCCTCCCACTCGCCATTGTTAGTTTAAGCCTGATAGTGTTTGAGAACCGGTCGGAGTTAATTTCTTATCTTTTATTGTGTTCAGTGCTTGTGCTTTTTGGTTTTGCATTTTTCGCTACCGATTTAAAATGTCAGGAAAAGGGAAGAAGGTTGTGTTGACAATTTCGCAAAAACTATAATTAATTACCAAAGTCGCAAACGGCGCTACAAGGTAAGAGATGGAATTGGATTACGGAATCGTAGAAACAGCAGTACGTGACATTCTAAAGCAAAAAGACAATCTGGTGAACTTTGCATCAATGTTGGACAGTGCTTCCACAATGAAAACGTGAAAAACTCTGAAGAGTTGTGCCTTTGATGAGCTAGACACAGCATTGACATAGTGGTTAGCTAATGTTCGAAAAGAGTGTACTCCTGTAAATGGTCCTATCACTGCAGTAAAGGCAAAAACTTTTTTGAGTTGTTAGGCCTGAAAGGAGAAATTTTGATGCGTCTTCTGGCTGGTTGACTCGTTTAAGGCAGTGACGTGGAATTCGAGAAATTGGACTTCATGGGATGTAAACATGCCCATGGCAACTCTTGCAGATATGATGAAAACAAGTGGTGAGAACTTTGATGCTGAAAACATTAATGAGTGGTTGGAGTGTGAAGTCAACGAACCTGGCTTCGAACGCTTGGCAGATGACGAAATTGTGAAGAAAGCAAGGAGAGAGACCGATAATGAAAGACAACGAAGTAAAGGCGAAGAAGAGCCCACTGTGCAGATGCGGAAGAATCACGAAGCGGCTTTGCAACAAGTCGATGGACTGCTGAGCTATTTGGAAGAACAAGACGACGCAAAGTTGGCCGAGAAACTTATGCTACGAAAAATGCAATCTCGGATCAAGAGAAAACCCTTCCAAAGCAAGAAGCAAACAGAAATGACTGATTTCTTCAAAAAGATGTAATTTTACAGTTATGCTTTGTATTAAATTTTCTGTGTATCCTTGACTCCTCTTGTAAGTATACAAAGCACTTTTCTATTTTCATTAACAAAATGCATTTTAGGTTGGTTTTGAGTGATATACTAAAATATTAAGCATTAGTTAAACATTTCCTGCTGTTTATTTTACGTTTTATTGTACATAAAATGATTTTTCAAAGTTGGAATGACCGTTTGGTCTTTTGCTATACCCGTTTATCTTTTTCGGATTATCCGCCATTTTTGTTATCCGTGGCGTCCACGCCACCCAATTCTGCAGATAATCGGGAGTGTACTGTATGTGTAAAAAATGAATCATTTATATCTTTAACATTTTGCAGGGCTTTAGCCAAAAAAAAAAGTAAATATAAATATGCAACTGCATGAATTCACTGTGACTGCAGTTTCATGACTCATGAAATACAATATTCTTATTAGAAGGCATTTATTATAATAAATACATGTCATAAAGTTCATGATTTGTGTTTCCACCCCCCTTCCCTGCATGTGAACGAGAATTATCTGGTCTAGTTATTTAAAGAGTTCTTTGAAACTTTGTACATAATCATACACAGGACAAACAGGCTGATCTCTAAAATTCAGGATAAATCAATGAATGTATAACCAGCATTTGGAGTAGAATTAAGGGGAGAAAATCCTCAGTACTACATCCTTTATTGGGTAAAAATGGAAAGCTAAATTTTTAGAGGGCAGAATTATTGTCTGTATTAATTTTCTCCTCAGTCTGGATTTCACATTAACTTCCAAAATTTTTCTCAGAACTAATGATGCAGCTCCCAGTCCATTCCTGTTGAATAGTGGAGAAACTTCTGTGAGCTCCTTTTCATCCAAGGATTCCCAATTTTCATGTAAAACACCTGTTAGCATGTGTGGTGCTTACTGTAACAACAGTAAAATTGAGCTGATCTTCACCAATATACTGCCATCTGTGATAATTTCTTACTTTTGTTCGTGCTTAGTTAAGCATTATTATTTTATTCATGCATTTTGTGAACCAGTTTACTCAGGTATTTATAATCTTTGATTTTTGATAAAAATGCACCTAAAAGGATTAATACAAGATTAAAAATGGATAAGTGGCTAAATATATGTACAAGTATTCAAAGTTAATAAAAATACGAATGATGATTAAATTCTATATTTTAAAAAATATTGTTGAGTTATCACTAAGGATACAATTTCTTGCACTTTTATACAGAGGAAGTTGTGAGTAGGGTAGGAAAGCATTAATTTATGAAGGAATTAGAAAATGAGGAATATAAAATGAATAATGAATGTACACAGTGCAAATGTGGGTAAACTTCTTTGAAGTATATTATATTGGAGCAAAACAAATTAAAGTGTGAATATTAACACATTAAACAGTGCTTGAATCTTCATATAAAAGTCTGTAAATAGCTACTGTAGAATGAGACTATTCAGATCAAATGAAATTTAAATACGAAAAATTTAATATATATAATAAGAAAAAAAATCAGTTAAGTTGAAGTAAAAGGGAAAATCATTCTTAAACCCTCTAAAAGTGGGGAATGAAATTTGTAAAACTCAAATTGAAAAGTAATAAATGGAAAGTAATGCAAGTTAATGGAAAGTAATGCCAATGAAAAGCAGTTTCCATTAACATCAGCAGTACAACTGGAACTTGGAACTAGTTGTTATGCTGCCATGCAACTATTATAAAATACCTCTTACAAGCTCTTTCGAGGGTCACCGAAGGCCATGACAAAAGTGATAGTATGCTAACAGAATTTCCCAGGAAAGATCACAGAAATACGTTAGGAAGCGAGGACACTTTATCCATCAACGTCCACAATACAAAAGCCATCCACTACATAGAAAACAACGGTGAGAACTGGAAGCAGGTGGCACATCCGATCAGCAGATGTGGCTCCATCTGCTGATCGGAAAGGAGAAGATAATCATGGGGCAGAAGGGGCCAGAACAATGCTGATATGTTCAGCTGATGAATCAGAAGCATTATAGTAGCGAATCAGGAAGGTTGAAGTCACACGAATTCTGTCAGCAGGTCCATGCTATGAGAAAATTAATTTCGCATTGCAAGGTCATCATTAGATGTGGGAATTAAAGCAAATATGTGGAAATATATTAGTAATTAATTTATCTAACTCAATGAGTTGCATAAGGTCTTCAGGATATTCTTTGGGGAGGAAATCCCATCAGTCATGAAGTTCGTAATTTCGTGATACATAGGGTTTTTAGCTGGAAAAACCAACTTTAGATTTTCGGTTTTCGCATAAGGATCCCAGGTGCGATTGAAATTTTTATGCAGGTGATTCCGTTGATCAAATTTTATGGTGGTGGTAGAGTTATACACAAAAAGTATGAGGATTTTTAGTGAGATGATAAATTAAAAAAATTATGAGAATTTTTAGCGAATTTCGAAGTCGGTATCATACTTTGAACTGAGTTTAGTGATATTAGGAGGTGATGTGCAGGCAAGGAGGCTTAGAATCCCAGATCTTAGAACAGTGTCTGAAAATCTATGTATGGAATGTACCAATTTCGTTTTTCATAGAGTGATGAGAAAGAGGAGCAGTGTAATGATCGCAGTAAAACTGTGCTTAGCTACATTATTATTTTGCAAAAATGTCTGCTACCATTATGGACTTTGTTTTTATATTTTATTTATTTATTTTATGCTTTCTGTGAAATTTTTGTGAAATGAGACTTCTCAGATTTAATATTACAATAATTAGAACCTGATATGAGTAACTTTAATGTCCTTTAAATTATTTTCATCTAAGCTGGGAACTAGAAACATACACTAAAGTAAAATAGCTTATTCACTAAAGCAAACATAACAGTTAATTTTATTTCTTTATTCGTGATGTTATACATAGAAGGTCAGCTGTTGATTTAAAGAAGTGAATTATGAGTTTCCCTTAAAAGAAATTTCACGGCTGAAACTGCAGCTGTGAAATAAATTGTTTAATTTCTAACTTAATCTGGACCTCGCCATTGTTACTGAGATTTTCCAGGTACTTTTTTTTTCCTCCATTTTGTACTAAAATTGGAGGAAATTATATATGTCTCAAAGAAGAATTTCAAAGTAAAGAAAAATGTAGTTAAAGAATGAGAGGGGCATTCTAAAATACAATTTGGAAAAATAAAAATGATAATATAAAATTAAATTCAGTAGGTAGGCAAGCAAAGAATAAAAAAAGACGTAAATTTTATTATTATCCTCAGTATTGTAACATGAATGGCATTTCACATCAAGAACAAAATATTTTAACACTAGTCTGTCACAACTCTATTATTATATGATATATATACAACAGTTAGAACTGGATTAACCATTTAGCAAAATAATAGCAACAAGGCAACAAGGTTTAGGGCAACAAGTAAATGGTCATTAGGAACAAAAGGTCGTTAGAAACTCGAGGAAAGGATGCACCACAAAAAAAATTTTATGCCAGCTTTACTGTGGTATGATGTATCTAAACCAAGACCAAGAAAGAAGAAAAGGGGGTGGGGGGACAGAAGTAAATGTATATGAGGCTTAGTCTTAATCTGGCTCTACATATTTTATATATACTGTATGTATATATAAAATAATAATAATCTTCATAATATGCACATGGAAATGTATAAATTTTAAAATTTAGTTTAATTAAATATTTTTATTTTATAAGGCAAATGGATAAATGTAAGAGAAAAAAAAATTGAAAATTATTTTGAGTTTTCTTTTTCTGTGTGACAAGTGAAATATCTAAAAGAAGTTACTTCATCCCCATACCAAGCATTTTAGGGCACTTTCTGTGGCACATGTTTGCATGATTTCTGAATTTTTCAGAATTACATAGTTGTTGTAAAGAAAATAAACAAATCATTAAAAAAACAATGCAATGAATGCAGTAATGTATGAATGGCAACATGTCTTATGACCATGGCTGGCACTAGTATTAATTTATACATTCAGTGCCTAAATATATTATGCAAATCAGATCATATTCACACTACATACCTATGAGGGGAAAAAATTAATTCCCTTCCAGTCCTACTATTATTTTTTGTAATAAAATATTATGATTGTGTAACCAGTTTTTCATAAAAAATTATTTTATATCAGATTCACATGCTTCACTAAACCATCTAAAAGACAGAGACAAAATTATTGTCATTCAAAAAACAGATAAAATTATGTTTAAACTTTTTTTTTTGCCCCCCTGATTCACCAGAACTAATACCAAGTTCTGGTTTCTTTGCAACAGAACGCTTTTAATTTTGTGTAGGAAATCTTTGCCTTCTCTAAAATCTTTCTTTAACTTAAATAAGTGACAAAATTTATAAAAAATACCTTTCTGTCAAATTTTTCAAGTCTGGTTTAAATAATTTATTATGCATGTAAAATTGCATTCTTATATATTTTCTAATATCATAAGAACTAATATAATATAGTAATAATATGCAAGACTGTCTGAGTTCTACTCCAATAAAGCATTCATCTGAGAATTTATTACAAATTTTATGAAGGCTGATGATATATTTTTATTTCAAACTGTTTATTTCACTTTTTTAAACATGAAGTGGAACAAAAATTTCATATTATTCATGACATTATTAAACTACCTTCTCAGTCTTGCTGACCTCAGAGTATTGAGCTAATAATTTAATTTGAAAGCCTCTTATACTATTCAGTCACTTATAAATGTAATCCTTTTATCCTTAATTAATTTAAATTTTAAATGTTAGCATGTCTTTTGTGTAAAGCTTAAACTGTAATTATGTAATTTATACATTTTAGGCATTTTAAATTTGTGTGTGCATTAAAACAGTTGTCAAAGCACACTATTATAATTTTTGATACTATGTTTAAATACAATTCATCATAGAAAACTTTTTTAAAGAAAAGTTTATTGTATTAAGGCTATTGAAAGTTTATACAATAATGTTTTAGTAAAAATCTTTTCTGTTATGCATATAATTTCTAAATGAATATTTTTGTTTTAAAAAATCTTCATGTTTAAAAAATTATTAAATAGATGCAAAGTGGTTCATGAAAAGTCAGTTATTAGGTTATTAGAGGAAGAAAAATTGCAGAATAAAGATTCTGTAGCACAATATATAAAATTGTGTAAATCTTTTCTGGGGAAATTTTAATCAATTTAATAATATCAATGTTTGTTGAAAAAAAAATGTCATTTTATTATGAGGAGGGAAAATGATAAAATTATATGCTTTAATTTGTGCATTTTCTTATTTTTGTGTGCAGCATGTACTAATTCTGTAAAATACAAAAACATGACTGCACTTAGTTGAAGCATGACTGTTTAAGGAAATATGTTGTTTTATAAAAAATTTGTGAATATGATAGATTTTGTTGTTTAAAATAATTAGTGAAATTATTGTATTATGAAGATGCATAAATACAATTTTTGAATGAAATTTTAACATGCATTTGTATTATATTTATATAAAAACAAATTTACTTTTTATTTGGATAATTATGTCCATCTCTATTTTTTGTGTGTGTCTTACAACTAAAAATATTTTATCAGAAATGCTAACTTTCCAGAAAAGTTCTATTTTATTAGAACTGAGTATTTTTTTAAATTGTTTTTTTCTTTATATATTGGTGAGCCAAACTACATTTGCATGCAAAAATATTTTGTTTTATGTATTTTAATACATCTTCCTCATTTTATTTAACATTTGTAATTTAGAATAAATTATACACAGTTCTTGGCTATGTTGAACCATTCTGGCATAAACTGTTATAACTTTCATCTATGTTAGGTTATATTTCTGTGTATTTGTTTGACACGTTAACTCTGTATATTCTGCTTAATTCTGTAGTTTCGTCTTCTGTTATATTTTGAGGATAAAATCTAAGCATTTTGCTTTTAAATGAGCCTCTGTGCATTTGAACTGTTATTCATATTTTCACAATAGCGACCTATCACAATAATGAATAAACTTGCTGCCATTTGTGACTACAGTTTATGAAACAGTGCATAAAAACTTTTCTTAGCTACTGCTTCTCCAGTAGGTGGGGGGGGGCACTGAGTAGGGTACACTCACTGTTCATGCCCTCACATATATGCATTACACACTCATCAGCTGAGCTGTAGTACACAAGTTTGGACCGCAAGGAGAAAAAAAAAAAAAAAAAAAAAAAAAAACTTTTAAGCTCAGCCAGAAATGAGAGATATTACTGGTGCATTAAAATTAAGTCACCAATTCTTGTCTCTCTTTGACTTTTTTTCTGATGTTACAAATCATCAACCTCACAGGACTGCCAGCTCCAGCAGTTTAGTAATTATGACTAAATTTGCTACTTCAACATCGTCTGGAAAACTGGGTGAGAGTTATTGAGCGCCAACACTGTGTGATATAATTTTGGACCTCAAAAATGAACTTCTTAACCACAGTAAATTCCATTGCCTTCATTGTGCATTCTGTCTAGAATCTTCCTGAATCTTCCCTAACGGTGAAAACTGACTGCATACATGAGACATGAAAGCATACATCTGACTTGAGAGCTTTCAACATTTCTATGAACTCCTTTTATTGCCTAGAGGAGATGGATTGATTGGATACAGCATCCCACCTCCTGTGGAAAAGAAATGTTGTCTGCTTCCCGTAATGTGCCTGTGACCTCAAGTCGTGTAGAAAGAAATCTGTTTTCGGCAAAAATGATATCAATGCCGCCATCTCTCTGCAGTGTCACCTTTATATATTCCCAAAGAAGGTGAGACTCTACAAAATCGTAAATATTTAGGAGAGTGTTCCTGAATGTTCCATGACTGGCACAGCAGAGAAAAGGCTGTCAGTGCCTTTCAGTACAAAAGAAGAACTTCCACTTAAGGTTGTCATATATGGCTAATCAGTGGATGAAAACCCTGACTCCACCAGAAGCAAAATACAGATCAGGGAAGCAACCAACCAGCAGCTGTTTCAGGTGTCAGCGCTTTGGGCATATGCAAACTGGATGCACTCTAGGCTTCTGGATGTCTCTACTGCTTATCATATACCTGCAAGTTCCCAGAAGATGCAGAATAAGAAGACGCAGGGTTGCATAAAATGGAACTCAGACAAATATGGTCACTTTTACAAAATGTCCTTTCCATCTCAGCCATAGCCAGGAAAATTCCAGCTTCAACTGAAAGCCTAGAGTTTTGACTTTATCGAAACGCCACCCGAAAATCGAGCCAAACTTGTCAAACAATTTGAAAACAAGGAATTTGACCAAAATTTCGGTTTTAAGGTCTCCACGATTTAGGACTTTCTGTGCAAAATTTTAGAGACTGTAAAATTGTGTTCACTTGGACTTGGCATATTGTTTCGAGAAAAAACTGTAAAGGTGTCGACAGTTTCCATAATAATGATTCGCCTGGACAGTTCCGGAGCAAACAGGCAAGAAGTGCCTATCTGTATTAATTTTTCATACCCCCCCCAACGGAGGAAGCAAATCAGGTACTTTTTACTTCCAGACTCCATAAGGAACACTCTGAATATCTGCGAAGTATCACTGAAGCTGTAATTTGCCTAAGTTTGTAAGTTTACTGTGTGTGTTTTCATAGCAGTTCCTTTCTATGTTAACTACCTGAAAGGCAAGGACACTTATTATGAAAGAGAACACTTATTTGTTATTTAACTCAGGACTTGCAGTCTGCATTGTTCAAATGTTTGTTTCCTTGCTCCTGCTCACAGAAATACTTACAATGTATTTCTAACATTACTTAAGCAGGAGAAACTGTGTTTCGAGATCCCGTAGTATTTAAGTGGGAGAAACTGTATGTATTTCGAGCTCCCATAGTATTAATACTTATTGATACATATACATGATGGCAATGAGTCTTTGCATTTATTATCTTTTCGTATTGTGTTAAATAACTGACGCTTGTGACAAAATCATCACTCCCCAGTGATCTGTAGTATATTTAAACATGTACAGAAAATTTATGTAAATTAATTAAAAAAAGAAATGTGAATTATATGAACATGTTTTAGAAGGCAAATAATTTTGTGTATTTAATAAATAAATAATTAATTTTTTAAAATTTATGTATCTTGATTAATTTTTAATTTAAATATTGAAATTAATTTTTATTAACTTTTCCTGCTGTTGGTAAACATTTAATGCTCTGAACATTCATATTAAAAATTACTTTCTATTTTTTAACATTTTAAAAATTTATATTATATGAAATTATACATAATTCTTTTATTTATATAATTATTTTAATTTAGAAAACTAAGAAATAAGGGGAGGTAAAGATGAAATTTGTCACAAAGAAGACAAAAAAAAAAAAAAAAAAAAAAAAAAAAAATAAAATAAAATCATACATGATGCGAGGATTTAACTGTGAGATATTATTTGCCAAATATACATTCTCCAAGATATATGTTGTCTTTGTTATTGATATTTGTTATTATATCTGATCATGTTTTTCTGCTTGCAAAATTGCAACTTCATTTGGCATTTCTGTGTAAATTAGAACTAAATAACAACATAATGCTTTGTAATTTCAATATTGAGAATTCAATTATTATTCAGAAATAGTGAATAATTTGTAAAATTCAATATTTCAGAATTGTGCCATGAAATGTATAATTTTTTTAATTTGGAAGCATTATTTAACAAATATTTTGAAAAAGGAGAAAAATCTTTTCAATACTTTATATTTCTTACATTTATTTTTTGCCTCCTCCTTGAAATTTTCCAATTAATATCTAATGTTAATTAGTTGTTAAAAGAAGATATTTTTGAATTTGATATCTGATTTTTTTTTTCTGTGTCAAAACAAAAAAATTGTTGCAAAAAAGTATGCCACAAGACGTATTTTTAAGATTTTAAAATTGATTCTTTTTGACAATTACAGTCAGTTTTCGAAGAGCTATTATTAGATTTATTCTGAATGTTATTAATTGCTTTATGTTGTTCAATGTATTTAATGCAAGATATCTTGCACTAAACAGTAGGTATGGCAGTAACTGCTATTTAAAAAAAAAAAAGAAAGAAGCATTTCTTGTGGAAAAAAATGATTTGTAATTATAATTTTCTCTGTTGAGAAACGTTAATTCCTAATATTAATTCATAAGTTATTAATATATTTTTATTTTCTAAATCTGTAAACATTATTTAAGAAAATAAAGTGTTTTTCATATTTCCAAGAATTTTAATAAAAAAAAAGGGTGAAGGGTGGGGACATCCTTCTCAATAGATTTTTTTTTCTATTCATAGAATTGCTTCTGTCTTGAAAAGTTCTCATTAATAACTAATATTCAGTAACTGTTAATATGAATTCAATTTATTACCTCAACATTTTATTTTATATATCTGAAAATCATTACAATTAAATATTGCTTCAGAAATAAATTTTATATGTTGTGGAAAAAAAATTAAGGAGGCTGGCAAAATTGTTATTATGCAAACCAAACCGTGGTACCATGTGTTACTATGGAAATGCATGTATTACTAAGAATTACGTAGCATCTTTTTATGTAGAAAAACTTTGCATCTATTTCATATTTCATAAGAAATATCTTTGATATTTTTGTTTTAATTATACATTTGTGAAACTTAAATTTACATAGCATTAAATGCTACATTTCTCTGAAAATTTCAAATGGAAATGACAGTTTTGCATTTTAAAGCTGGGCTAATTTTTAGCATTCAAGAAATATTTCAGGTCTTGTATTTAAAAAAAAAAATTTTTTTTAAATAAGATCTTAGGCTAAAAAATGAAGTCTAAGAGGATTTTAATATTAGTGTCTCAACCTATAATTAATTGTTTTCTGTTAAAACCCATGAAATTTTATGCAGGATAAATCAAAGCACAGGCACAACTCTAAAGAAATCTACATTTTTTGTTAATTTTTTCCTTTAAATATAAGACCATGTTGAATTTTTTAAAACTTTTCTGTTGTCTTTCATTCTGAAATACTTCATTCATTTCTTCATAAAATTTTTTATTCTGATGTGCCTTAATGTTTAGCTGTAAACAAATTATGCTTTGAAACATTCTGCATAAATTTTTTAATTGTAATAAAATATATTTTTTAATATTAATAATATATTAAATAATAAATATATACTTTATATATTAAATAATAAAAATATATTATTTTAATTATAAATGAGTATTTTGTAAGGAGGGAAAGATAATCTTTGAGGAGTAGTATGCAAGTGCATCAACCTCTCTTCAGAGGATAATGCACATGGTGAAAGAGAGACATGAAGTAATTTTCTTCCTTCATTCCTAAACATCTTTCATGTGTTTTTTTTAAAAATCAGCACGATTCATATAATAAAATTGTTGAAATGCAATTTTCACTACAGGAGAGGAGGCAAAATAATGCTTAATAATTTTATCCAAGTTTTTTAAAATTGTTTAGTTTGGGTAAAGGTATGCATGTCTGTTGTAAAATAAATTTTTGTGAAAAACTGGTCATAAAATGATATTTTATTTAAAAAAAATTTGTGAGAAAGGAGGGGAATCACTTTTTTCCCTTCATAGATATGTAATGTGAATTTGATCCATTTTGCGTTGGAAATTTCTCCATGAAGGCAGTCCTTTTAATAACATTTCATCAGTCAATATCATGTATCATGTCTGTATCATGTATCAAGGAAAGGACAAGTCAAACAAATTTAGATGAAAAAACAAATTAATTGTAGAAGGACTGTATCCTGTCGTTTTTAAATAATTTATTTGCATGTTCTTATCAGATATTTTGTCTAATATTCATGAGGAGCGAGAAAGTTTTAAAACTTGAATGTCTGAAACATAAAAATACCCTTTAGCTTAGAGAATTAAGTTTATTAATTAAGAGAATTAAGATGTAGAGAATTAATTTTTAGTTCATATATATTTTAATTGTGTAAGTGTATTACTGAGATACCAGATAAATCATTTCATGGGAATAATTTATTAGTTTAGTCTTAAACAAATCATTTCTACCTTTCCGTGTGCATATTGTTTTTATTTAACATTTTGGGGGACAAATGATAAGCCTTAATAAAGATTTAAAAACATGCGTTTTTGCTTAACTAATGAAAAGGCATTCTTTGAATTGAATTTGCGAGGAGAAGGAATAATTTAATTGAACATTGTGCAGGTGTTATTGAAATAAAACTCAGTTTTTAACTTAAATAGAGAGAATAATTTATAAAATTTCTAAAACATTCATTTTGGTAAGATGTAAAATGTCTTTACAAATAATTTTATGGAAGGATTGCATCGATTCACTTGCTAGTAGAAAATGTTGATTTTTGTTTTAGAATAAATTTAATTTAAAGCAGTTTTCTAATTTCTGCACCAAATACTCAAAACTAGGCTTGATGTTTCATGCGTGTTATCATTTACCCAGGCTTACACATAGCTTGTGAGGCATGAATAATCATGAGATATTTAAGAATTAAATCTTAAATTATTTTAATTATTAAATAATAGTTGCGTTCATTCCAAACCCTTCTTATGTAATTTTTTTTAATGTATAGCTTAATATCTCTGTTGCAATGAAGTGAATGAAAAGTGCGACTTTTTCACGTTAAATCTATATTTGAACTATTTGAAAGAAAAGTACTGTGAGAATTTCTGCTTTTAAATTGCGTTTTATATTTATGCTTATGAGACATACTCCACTTTCTACACTTTTTTCTGCATTCATCATTTTCATTTTGCTGAACTACTGTCTGTGTACTATAGCAAGTTACTTTCTTATGATTAGCTTTGTCCTTACTGTTCGGTAACCATCAAAACTATTTACAGTACATGTGAATATGAATTTCATAATAGTTCAAGATAACAGAGCATGCAGTTATATCAGTATTTCTATGATAGGAACAGGTTCTAAAATCACAAATTCTTAAGTGAAAGCTTTTATATTCTTTGTATAAAATCTCAGGAAATTTTTTAGATAGCCTTAAACTGTTTCTATTTTTATTTTTAGTCTTTTCTTCTCATTTTATTTTTTTAATGTATCCGCCCCACCCCATATTTAATGTGAGTGATAGTGTTTATTTTGCAAAAGGAAAATGAAGTCTATGGTTTTAGCAGACATTTTTGAACAACTTATTTTTCTATGCATAGACCTGATATGCAGTTCTGTTCTAATATATATGAATAAATGTTCTGATATGAATATTTCATCCTCAAGGCAATGCAACAATTATATATTTAATAACTTTAGTTATTATGTGTTTTTGTTTCTGGCTTTCGCAGGAATAACACATTTTCTAATAAAAAGCTATGTTTGAAATTTATATTGTTGAAAATATTTAAATGTCCGCTGAAAAATTATATAGTTAAAATATAAATGAGTAAACTAAACTTTTAAAATAACTTTTTCTAAATTATAAATGAAAAATATTTGCTCTATATGGTTGGTGATTTAAGTCAAAGATTACTGTATTAATTACCTTATTTTTCGGCGTGTGACGCCCACCAGTGTATAATGTGCATCTATAATCTTACGCTGCAATTTTAAATTTTGGGGTGTATCGCTGTATAATGCATCTTTCGAACAATTATATACTGCATTGACAAGTCATAGGAAGAACAATATGTGTGTGGGTTAAATGCTTGAGGGAGTAAATATTCCTGCAAAGAGGATGGATTCAATTCAAATGTCCAAAAGAATGCTATGGTAGGGTTTTGAGAGAAGGTGGATATAATCTGGAGTAAGAATGCACTTCCAACACGAAAGAAGTCGTGGAATTAGATTTCAGATGTTTTCTTTTTCTGTAGTCATTTGAAGCCATGATTTTCAAGTGAACATCGAAGTTTTTAGTTGAAATACAGTTGATCTTGTGTTAATTTTAGTAGTAAATATGGTTCCTGCAAAAAACACAGTGCTGGTTTCAAATGCAAAGTCATTCAGTTTGTGAAAGAAAATGGAAATTGTGCTGCAGCAAGGATGTTTGGTGTTGGTGAACGATGGACCTAGTGATTTTTCTTTATGTACCAGATTTACAGTGACGGTGAAGATAAACAGAAATCGATGATATGCCTGAGGATATAACGGAATACCAGTATGTTGAACATTTTATGCTATCCAATAATGAAAACATTTTAAATTTGAAAGGTATGTCATTTCTTTTAAAATTGCATAAGTATACACAAAAATGTAACTTATGTATGCCGATTTTTTTCCATATTTTTAATTTATTATTTTTATATCCGGCATGCACTCGTAAATTTCCATCATATTTTTGGCAAAAGTGCATGTTATACACTGAAATATACGTTATGTACTGTGTAGAAATGCATTACTTGCCATTTAATGTCAGAATTAATAATATAGCTGTTAAAAATAGAACATATTTTGAGTTTCATATTTTAATTATACCGAAATGTATCATATTTGCATAAATTTATACATTTTGAGCAGAAGGCTGAAATATATAGGAGCGATAAATATTATTAATTCAGTAATAAGAATAGAAAATAGGCAGAGTATAATTGAACATTTAAAAATTGATACTTATTGAAATGAACTATGTTTCAACGCATATGTTATTTTGTATATGAAATACTAATCATATTTTTAAATAATCAAAATGACAATAAAATTAATACATCAAAGGCAACCTTATGGACAGAGGACTGCATATCTAGTAAAATAAAATATTGTTAGTACTGTCTTGAGACAAGTTTTCGAATTTTATTGTGAGAGACTTAGTCCTTAGTAAAATTTTAATAATGAATAGTCTTTAACAAATTTTAATTCTTTTTTCAATTAAAATAATTTTAATTCAAAAATGAACACATAATTTTAGGAAGCTTATAGCCATGTCACAATATTTTCACAATATGAAAAAAATTATTCTGCAGCAAACAGTTAAATCTGTCGGTTAAGCATAAATATGAGATTCTGAGACTACGATCATTTTAAACTGCTTAATATGTAGGAAAAGATTTGTCTATTAAATAGTTGATATTTTGAAATATATAATTATAAATTTAAATTAAATAAAATTCATAATTTTTTTCACCTTTTCAAAAACATCTCTTCACTGAATATATAAATATTCATGATAGCTAATGATGTCTAATTATCTACATATCTTGTTTACCAATCACCAGTTTACCAATTATCTTGAGAGTTTATTGCAAATGTTTTGGTATCTGAATGTAATAATTATGATGGATGTAGAATTTTTGAAATATAAACCAGGTTACGAAATGCTATAAAATAAAAAAGAACATTTATTAACACAATGTAAAGAGAAAAAAAAGGACAGTCAGCAGCACTGCATGACCGAAAGTGTAAATCAGTCTGGTGAATACAGCAGAACTGCTATGATGATGTGGCTATATGTAACAGTAATGAGCCATCTTCATCACTTGTAATATGTGGCAGATGTAGGTAAAAACACAGATCCCATGTGGCACACAGCCATCACATCTGTCCTGAAGAAGTGGATTCTTAATTAACTTGCTTGAAATAAAACTTGAGCTTACAAGAACAAGCCCATGTTGTTGGATGGCCATGTGCTGGATATATCTACTATTCTTCTCAACGGTCTTTATTTTCTGCAACAGAAACCTCATGGAATGAAGGTGAGGCCTGATACAATCACATTCAGAAACACTTGTAGTAGTTTCTCGTAATTCTTTCAAAGTTCACTCAGTTTTCTCTTTGCTGCAATAAAGTTACTTCCTTATCACAGGAAATGTGTCATTTATGCCTTGGCTTGCAGCAAACCTCTTGAATGCAACAGTCAATTGTTAAATCTGAGACAGCTTATATTATTAATTCAGTAATAAGAATATTATTAATAGCTGAATGAATAGCTAGCTGTTGTTGCCATGCAAACAAATAATGCAACATAGCTGTTAGCAGTCTATTTACCATGTCCTTAGTTAAATTTTAAGTTATTGGGACTGTTTAATTAATACTACAGTTAGCAAATGGCCCTTATAATTTACAAACTATGTATTTTGCTTTGAAACTTTTAATAATTTTCTTTGCTCCATTGATCCAACAGTTGTGTTTTAAAATGGAATTTACCACTATACAACTTGCATATGTAATTTCATTCAGCTCAATCAAGAGTTCATCCAGTCTATTAGGAGATTGAATAATAAATGAATGCTTAGCATTATAATTTATTCTAGTATGCTGAATACAACCTGCCACTTGTAGAAGGCCATCTTCAAAAAAATTATTTGATGCCGCCAACACTATAATTTTCAAAGGTTTCTTGCAACTCAATAATTGTATGCCATCTTAATGCACTTACTATACCCACAATACTAAATAATGCCTTGATGCTTTTCTACATTCCAAAGAGTTATAGGGAAATGTTCACTCTTGAAATTTGGCAAACAGTTTTGTATCTTTTCGATAAGGGAGCTGTGCTATTTAAGAAGTACTTAAAGTTTCAATTTTTAAACTATGTCATGAAAGTATGGTATCAGTCCTCTTTTCAATCAATGCATGTGATCCTCAGTGATGTTACAGAATTCAAAACTCAGTCAAATTCAAGGGGCCTCTTTTAAACACCACAGTCAGTTTATTTTGAGCTTTTCTAACAGACTCCCCAGGAAGCAAGGCCTGCTGGGTATAATTTTGATGGAATGTAATTCTGATCAAGACCTCAGTAAAACTCTGAGATTTCCGTACTTCAGTTAACAATAAATGTTTTCCATCTGCGATTAGGTGATGATAACCTTATTAGTGCAACTTTAGAGTCATCCCATGCAAAGATTTGAAATTTATAGCAACTCAGAATATTTTGGATGGAACCAACAAACTTTGATAGCATTCAGTTCTAATATAGGAAAAGAAGAATAACTGTAGTCATCACAGCTATTGTAATATCAAGTTCTTGCTGTTATAATTAATCACTTATTGGTATGCAAAATCTGATGCCTCACAAAATGTATTTTAACTGCATTGTCTGTAAGTGAATGCATCTAGGAATTTTAATATACAGAAACTTTATCCATTTTTCATTAATACTATTAGGAACCAGATCATACCAATCACTATTGGAAATCCAAAGATGTTGATACATAATCTCCATCGCTTTTACAGCTATTGGAAGGTTAAAAAATCTCCGATGATTGTAATAGTAATTTTCTTCAACAGCCAAGACTGTCTTAATCCTATTAAATAATAATGTTGAATCACATTATAATTTCAACAATTTAGACAATTTATTAGGCATAATTTGCATGTTGAGAGAACCACTTTCCTGGTTCAACAAATATTGGCTTTAGGAAAAGCTAATTGGTTCCCCATTTCCTTAGTTTAAACCACTTCTTTAGTTCCTTAATTTCTTTAGTCACCTATTTCATAGCTTCTGATATATAAACTGCCTACAAGTATCAAAAGCTTTTTCAGTGCTTTTCAATCTAAAGAAAAGATCGTCACATAAAAATAATTTCTTATTATCTCTGATACGTGGCGAATCTTTTTCACCATCCGCTGCAATTGCTTCAAAGTATCATTGGCAGAAATGAAAAGGAGGCATGAAATAAGTTACCATGATTAATCGATTCCATACCTCTGTTCTGCGAAGCATTTCTACCTTCTTTAGCTATAAGAATGTGCTCATACAATTCGACAGTATCAGAGATAAACCCTACAACATGTATTATGAAATTTCCAAGTACCAAAACTAATCACACTTGATAGTTAGTCCTACAAATAATATAGAATTCAGAGACTTTCCTTTATATTAGGTTTAGAAAAACCATAGCACTATTTGGTATAAATGCAGAATGTTGAGAAATGTATTATGCATTTTCAGGTAAACCTGTGTGTTAAATTAACTAGACTCAGAGACTCAGTTTTTCATAATTGGACATGTATTCTTTATAACCTTTTTGCAAACTAGGATTTCACTTAAATTTCTGATCAATGGCAATTAAGTGTGAAATTGCCACTTCTTTATATTCTCTCATATTTTCAGCAGAATCTCAAAACGGAAGCTTCACGACGAGTCTAATCAGAATTCACTTTGAAAAGTTTTACACGATATTTCTCTTTGTGTGCTAGCACTGTAACCCTTTGAAGTAACTCACTAGTTTCCCAAAACGACTTCAGGGTTTTGTCAGTGTTTAACTCAGTTCAAAAGTTGTGTAATGCAATTGCGGTTTCATTATCACGAAATGTGTTTCGAATTCTTCCAGAAAGTACTCAACCAAAATATGTGTTTTGTGCCACTACTGAATTTTTAATTATACCTGGCAACAAAAGGCAAATCCATTATAACTGCCAATAATAATGTCAATTTTTCTCACTATATTCAAGATCAGCTAACAACAGAATCTGCAGATGGCAGAATATTATGATCCGTACGCCTCGGTGGAAGAGGAGAGGTAACTTATTTAGCATAACACTCTCTTGCAGAATGAAATTTTAGAATCATGGGCAGAAAAGCACATCTGGATAAACGGTAGATAGAGCATAACTTCTTTTCAGTGGTAACTTTAGTGTACAAGACTCCGAAATAAAGCTGCATTCATTACCAGTATGCAGAACAGAACAACTGTGCTGGTTTCCCATTCTATCAAGTGCTTGAATGATTGCAGTGGGAAACAATACTTCTTATTTTTTCCATGTTAAGCTTTAAATTATAAGAATTTGAGATCACAACTGGATTTAAGTCAGTTGTAAAAAAACTGACTTACTGTTCTCATGTAGCAGTGTGTATTACTTAAATTTAGAAAAAACTAATGCAAGTATGTTAAGTACCACAGAGGCAATTAAAACATGGATTATATATTTTTTACGTTATCTTTCCCTCTGTTACAACTAATTCCTTAAATTTAAATATTTTAATGGTACCCATTCTTTAAACAAATAAACATAACTTATTCCTTTACATTAATAAGAAGCAATTTTATTTGCACTTGTATTGGAAATACATTGGCATTTTTGCTAAGGTCTCTTTTCATGCTCAGTATTACGAATTTCTGATGAAGCACATCTATTACTTAAATTCTAAGAAGCTGTCACATAAGGAATGTCAATAGCTACTTTTTGAGACCATAAATAATGAGTATTGGAGTCTACGTTTTGACTCAAAATAAATATTAAAACAACTGTTTCTACTGGAAACTTATATTCATTGCATGTAGAAGCTTCTACATGCAATGAATATAAGTTCCGAATTAACTCATTAGAAACATCACCCTAACACTGTAAGCTTGAATGATTTGTTACTGGTTAATCTGAAAAAGTTTTTAACAGAGATATTGTTATCTCTTTTTGTCATTATATTGCTTGAAATCGGTGTATTTTCAAAAATGACAGTTACCCACTGATTAATATAATGTACTTTCAAAAATAACAGTTACCCACTGATTAATATAAATACCCAAAATATTACCTGCCTTATTAAATCTACCTTAGCAACTAGAAGCATCTCTCATTGGCCTTACTGGGATACTGCACATCTACTGTATCTACATATATTATATATATAAAATCTTGAGGCACTTTGCATGTAATATGCAGTTCTCCTGTATAAAGTCTGAAACTTTCTGAGTGAAAATTCACTTAGCAGCCCATAGCTACCATATCGAGTTAACACTAATCTAAAACAAATGGCCACTGTAAGATACATAATCTGTTAATTACTGTAATGAAAGTCGGTACAGTAGAGGAAGTCCTTTTTGGAGAAGTTTTCTGTTACGAGAAGTTGATTCTCTCACAAGTGGGATGGAGTTGGAAGTTATCTTGTCTATAAGAAGATGTCCAAGACTGTGGCCAGTAATAGACACTTAGTAAGGTATCAGGAAGGTAAGTAACATAATCATATTTCATCTATTTTACAGAGTATTAGAGAGCAGTAAATGCTTTTACCAATTTCTACTGCACTTCTACTCTTTATATAGCCTTAAGAATAGAAATAATTTTTTATTGCTTTGAATGTTTAAATGCACCTTGAAAGATTGAATATCTAAAAAATTTTAACAAAAATTCATTAAAAAAATTAATAAGTAATTACTTTGAATGTATGTTCATTGAAATTAGAAATATTTGTGTTAATTATATATTTTTATCTAATTCACAATGTAGCAAAAATAAGTGTCTGTCTTAATTGCTTAAAGCAAAACCAGGAAACACAATTTACTGCAAAAAGAACTGCATCTGTGTCATCTATCCTTTTCTCAATTTAAGGGAACCACTTACTATATATGTATTTAAAAGAAGACTCTTAATTATATAAAAATTTTTAATCTGTTAATTTACAGTCCCAAATTTAATTAAGTAGAAACCTATATTCATATAGAAGAGCATCTTACTGCTAGAAACTAATTAATAATAGAGCCTTTTAATGCAATCTTCTGAGTCCTAATATCATGTAAATGTGACGTGTTTGAATTCTGCACATTTGTTATTGAGAAAGTTGATACAGATGACAGGGCAAATACTGTCGTTCCATTAGAAGGTTACCCAGTTATGAAGCAAATATGAGGAGTATCATGTTTTCTGATTGATTTCTCATATCAAAAGTTACATGCTGAAGTTGTAGTCACACAGCAATCTCATTGTGTGTAATGTTGCAAAGTTGTAACATTATGTCATCTTTAATATGTCCAGAAGTCCACAAAATTCCATGCTTCTGCAACCATCGCAAAGATGTTGATTTTCCCCTCTTTACCTTCATGCAATTTCATGCAAAGATATTGCTTTCGCATCTTTCCATACCACATTCTTTCGAAAAAACATACGATCTTAGGTTGTAACTATATGGTATTGTGATGACGTACTAAACATACCATTTTTGCTCAATTACTACAAAACTAATTTCTTATTACGAGGCGTATTCGGAAACTAAGTACCGTTTTGGAAAAAAAAATAGTAAAACAATTCTTTCGAATCCAATTTTATTTTTACATGAAAATACATGTCTTAAACTATTTTTCAACATAGTTTCCGCCAATGATCAAACACTTGTCATAGCGGGTGACCAGTTTTTGTATACCATCATCAAAGAAACTTCCCGCCAGTTTCGATAACCACGACTCGACAGCATTTTTTGTGTCATCGTCAGATCCAAAGCGCTTGCCACCAAGCTCGCGCTTCATGTGCAGGAACAAGTGATAGTCGGACGGCGCCAAGTCCGGGCTATACGGCGGGTGATCGAACTGCTCCCAATGAAACTGTCGAATTAACGATTGAGTGACACCAGCAGTATGGGGATGAGCATTGTCATGGAGCAACACAATTCCTTTACTGAGCATTCCTCTTCGTTTGTTTTGAATGGCACGCCTTACTTTTGTTAAAGTCTCACAATATCGGGCCGCATTAATGGTTTCACCTCTGGGAAGAAATTCAGTAAGCAAAACGCCTTTCCTATCCTAGAAGACAGTGCACATGATTTTTTGTAATGACATTGTCACTTTGAACTTTTGTTTTTTCGGAAAATGAGTGTGTCTCCACTCCATCGATTGTTGTTTCGATTTTGGTGTGAAATGACACACCTAAGTTTCATCACCTGTCACAATTTGGTTTAAAAAGTTTTCTCTCTCATCACTGTACCGCATGAGAACTGTCAGGGCACTACCAAGTCGCTTTGTTTTGTGAACATCAGTGAGCATTTTTGGAACCCATCGGGAACACAGTTTGCGATAATTCAAGTGGTCAGACACAATTTCGAACAAAACAGTACGTGAAATTTGTAGAAATGCCTCTGAAAGAATTGTCATTGTGAAGCGTCTGTTCTCATGAATTGCTTCATCAACTTTCCTTACCAAATCATCGGTGAGAACAGAAGGCCGACCACTCCGAGCCTCGGCGTGGACATTTGTTCGACTTGCATTAAACATTCTTACCCACTTTCTCACCATTACATCACTTATCGCGTATTCACTGTAAACTTCTGTCACTTGACGATAAATTTCGGCCGGTTTAACATTCCTCGCTTTCAAAAATTTAATAACGGCACGAATCTCACAGTCAGCGGGAGAACTAATTGTCTTAAACATTTTGAATGTGCACAGCAAACTGAAAACACAACATAGAGCAACCAAAATGGCGACAATTGAAAGTCAGTGAACAAGAAAGACTAGTGCGCATGCGCGGGACGCCTACCACAGCGCTGCGACGGCGCTAGAATGAAACGGTACTTAGTTTCCGAATACGCTACGTAGTTTTGTAATTACCTCTTTTTGGGATTGTTGCAAAGACTCATTATAAAGCCTTTTTGTAAATATAGTCTGTTTTGTTGAACCATTAAGTATTTTATTAAAAGATTTAATTTTTTAATTCATTCTTTTCCTAAGTTCCGACATATATTTACTTGCTTGTTATTGAGAACATCTGAATATTGTGCATATTTAATATAAAACTACATCTTTTAACAAACTGTTCAGTACCTCAAATTGACTTATAAAATAATGAACTTAAAAAAGGCATATTTAGATCTTTCTGCATAAAATAGAACTGACCTAATAATATAAGCATCAGTATGAGTAACTATTTATTGCTTGATTTTCATTGTTTTTGTACATAAAAAATTTATTAAATTTAGAAAATAAATTTTGCAGGAATCCTGTATCTTCCAGCAATTTGTTAGGAATTAAAAATTCAGTGCATTGATTACAGATTTTTATTAAAATATTCACCTGATAAATTAAAGTACAGCAAAATAGGATTCTTTATTTCTGTTGAACATACAGAGCTTTATTTTTACATGCTGAGTTTTATATATTTTTCTTTCATTAAACATTACATACATTTCAACTCTTCTTCAAATTCACTGCTCGTTTGTCCCACATTTTCTCAAAATATGAATTGTCTGCTGCATTCATTGTTTTATTATCTGCTTCTATGTAAACTTTATATAAATTGTCCATTTTTGTCCTATGCATGATAAACCAGTTTCATTAATCAGTGGCGCATAAAAAATGTTCCTAATTAAATTCCACAATATTGGTTATTAATTTACATAGCATACTATATAAAGAACAGTGTTTACTGAAAAGATAATAATGTTTTCAAATTCTGTTGATATCTTTGGGGTACATTCATAAGCCGTTTTAACAGAAGTATTACGTAAAGTTCCTTTGTATTGGATTTTAGTGTGAAGGAATAACTTTTAATTGAACTAAATAACCTTCACTGAAATTTAATATAAAACAAATAACTTTTTAATGCCGCTGTTATGCAATAACAAAGGATATCGCAAACTACAGAGTAATCCATAATTTCATATTTCTACAGCCCACTTATTAAATTGTAAATCCACAAGAAAATTTCTAAATCAGAAATCTTGCATTCGTAATTTAGAAATTAAAAATTACCTTTAGTTATGACAAATCTTATCAATGAATATTAAAACATTTTCTGAAATATTTTAAAATTAATATAATTGATTATTAAATTAAAAAACTTTTAAGCAAAGTTTTTAGTAATTTAAAAAAAAAATTAAATTTTTATTTTTGTTGTTGCCTCAGTTTCATTTGCTTCATCTAACTCCAAAGATGAAGGTATTTCGAGAGGGAATATTCTCTGGATTGGTCGAAACAATTCTCTAGACATGGTTCTGACACGAACTACTCGAATGTTCCCTCATTTACTGGTTATAGTGAACTACTCGAATGTTCCCTCTTTTTACTGGTTATATCAATCACTTTTGCTAGAGGCCGCAGAATTTTGCATTTGTCATCACACTCAATGAGAACTATATCCCTGAATTTTTATTTGTTGAGAAATTGTTACTGTAGATGGATGTTGCATTAACAGCCCAAGATATCCATTTCTAAATCTCTTTCTCAAGAGTTCTCGTAAATTCTGTGGATATTCCAAAAATCAACTTTATCAAGGTGATCCAAGTCAGAACAGAGACAGGAATTTCACCTTTAAATAAGGGCGGTGTCAAAGGGATGAGATTATCAGAGTCCTTTGACAGATTAGTGAGTGGTCTGGCATTCACAGTCGCACATCACACTCATCAGTTCTTAATAATTCAGACACGACTGGCCTAGGACTCGAAACAAGAGCTTAACCACCATTTGAACAAGTCGTTCCCAAAGGCCGCCCCACCATGGTGCTGTGGGTGGACTGAACTTCCAGTCGATCTTGTTTGTAGCAGCCAATATTTAACCTCTTCTTTATTATGGATTGGGATAGAAAGAGGCCATTCTTCTACCGATAAGTTTCTTCACAGAACGTCCTCTTGATAGCATATTGGATGGGTTTTCTGCACCGGACATGTTGCCAGTTTTCCTGGTCCGATAGGATTCTAATTAAACATTACATACATTTCAACTCTTCTTCAAATTCACTGCTCGTTTGTCCCACATTTTCTCAAAATATGAATTGTCTGCTGCATTCATTGTTTTATTATCTGCTTCTGTGTAAACTTTATATAAATTGTCCATTTTTGTCCTATGCATGATAAACCAGTTTCATTAATCAGTGGCACATAAAAAATGTTCCTAATTAAATTCCACAATATTGGTTATTAATTTACATAGCATACTATATAAAGAACAGTGTTTACTGAAAAGATAATAATGTTTTCAAATTCTGTTGATATCTTTGGGGTACATTCATAAGCCGTTTTAACAGAAGTATTACGTAAAGTTCCTTTGTATTGGATTTTAGTGTGAAGGAATAACTTTTAATTGAACTAAATAACCTTCACTGAAATTTAATATAAAACAAATAACTTTTTAATGCCGCTGTTATGCAATAACAAAGGATATCGCAAACTACAGAGTAATCCATAATTTCATATTTCTACAGCCCACTTATTAAATTGTAAATCCACAAGAAAATTTCTAAATCAGAAATCTTGCATTCGTAATTTAGAAATTAAAAATTACCTTTAGTTATGACAAATCTTATCAATGAATATTAAAACATTTTCTGAAATATTTTAAAATTAATATAATTGATTATTAAATTAAAAAACTTTTAAGCAAAGTTTTTAGTAATGTAAAAAAAAAAAATTAAATTTTTATTTTTGTTGTTGCCTCAGTTTCATTTGCTTCATCTAACTCCAAAGATGAAGGTATTTCGAGAGGGAATATTCTCTGGATTGGTCGAAATAATTCTCTAGACATGGTTCTGACACGAACTACTCGAATGTTCCCTCTTTTTACTGGTTATATCAATCACTTTTGCTAGAGGCCGCAGAATTTTGCGTTTGTCATCACACTCAATGAGAACTATATCCCTGAATTTTTATTTGTTGAGAAATTGTTACTGTAGATGGATGTTGCATTAACAGCCCAAGATATCCATTTCTAAATCTCTTTCTCAAGAGTTCTCGTAAATTCTGTGGATATTCCAAAAATCAACTTTATCAAGGTGATCCAAGTCAGAACAGAGACAGGAATTTCACCTTTAAATAAGGGCGGTGTCAAAGGGATGAGATTATCAGAGTCCTTTGACAGATTAGTGAGTGGTTTGGCATTCACAGTCGCACATCACACTCATCAGTTCTTAATAATTCAGACACGACTGGCCTAGGACTCAAAACAAGAGCTTAACCACCATTTGAACAAGTCGTTCCCAAAGGCCGCCCCACCATGGTGCTGTGGGTGGACTGAACTTCCAGTCGATCTTGTTTGTAGCAGCCAATATTTAACCTCTTCTTTATTATGGATTGGGATAGAAAGAGGCCATTCTTCTATCGATAAGTTTCTTCACAGAACGTCCTCTTGATAGCATATTGGATGGGTTTTCTGCACCGGACATGTTGCCAGTTTTCCTGGTCCGATAGGATTCTAATTAAACATTACATACATTTCAACTCTTCTTCAAATTCACTGCTCGTTTGTCCCACATTTTCTCAAAATATGAATTGTCTGCTGCATTCATTGTTTTATTATCTGCTTCTGTGTAAACTTTATATAAATTGTCCATTTTTGTCCTATGCATGATAAACCAGTTTCATTAATCAGTGGCACATAAAAAATGTTCCTAATTAAATTCCACAATATTGGTTATTAATTTACATAGCATACTATATAAAGAACAGTGTTTACTGAAAAGATAATAATGTTTTCAAATTCTGTTGATATCTTTGGGGTACATTCATAAGCCGTTTTAACAGAAGTATTACGTAAAGTTCCTTTGTATTGGATTTTAGTGTGAAGGAATAACTTTTAATTGAACTAAATAACCTTCACTGAAATTTAATATAAAACAAATAACTTTTTAATGCCGCTGTTATGCAATAACAAAGGATATCGCAAACTACAGAGTAATCCATAATGCATATTTTCTACAGCCCACTTATTAAATTGTAAATCCACAAGAAAATTTCTAAATCAGAAATCTTGCATTCGTAATTTAGAAATTAAAAATTACCTTTAGTTATGACAAATCTTATCAATGAATATTAAAACATTTTCTGAAATGTTTTAAAATTAATATAATTGATTATTAAATTAAAAAACTTTTAAGCAAAG
Source organism: Stegodyphus dumicola (assembly GCF_044657685.1). Lineage (NCBI taxonomy): Eukaryota > Metazoa > Arthropoda > Arachnida > Araneae > Eresidae > Stegodyphus > Stegodyphus dumicola. The sequence goes on along the minus strand of NC_140776.1, from coordinate 188,194,235 downwards.
TTTTTAGTAATTTAAAAAAAATTAAATTTTTATTTTTGTTGTTGCCTCAGTTTCATTTGCTTCATCTAACTCCAAAGATGAAGGTATTTCGAGAGGGAATATTCTCTGGATTGGTCGAAATAATTCTCTAGACATGGTTCTGACACGAACTACTCGAATGTTCCCTCTTTTTACTGGTTATATCAATCACTTTTGCTAGAGGCCGCAGAATTTTGCGTTTGTCATCACACTCAATGAGAACTATATCCCTGAATTTTTATTTGTTGAGAAATTGTTACTGTAGATGGATGTTGCATTAACAGCCCAAGATATCCATTTCTAAATCTCTTTCTCAAGAGTTCTCGTAAATTCTGTGGATATTCCAAAAATCAACTTTATCAAGGTGATCCAAGTCAGAACAGAGACAGGAATTTCACCTTTAAATAAGGACGGTGTCAAAGGGATGAGATTATCAGAGTCCTTTGACAGATTAGTGAGTGGTCTGGCATTCACAGTCGCACATCACACTCATCAATTCTTAATAATTCAGACACGACTGGCCTAGGACTCGAAACAAGAGCTTAACCACCATTTGAACAAGTCGTTCCCAAAGGCCGCCCCACCATGGTGCTGTGGGTGGACTGAACTTTTAGTCGATCTTGTTTGTAGCAGCCAATATTTAACCTCTTCTTTATTATGGAAATGGATAGAAAGAGGCCATTGTTCTACCGATAAGTTTCTTCACAGACCGTCCTCTTGATAGCATATTGGATGGGTTTTCTGCACCGGACATGGTGCCAGTTTTCCTGGTCCGATAGGATTCTAATTTCTGAAACTAATATTTACAAAAGTGCTCGGAATTTCTACGTTCTTTATTCAGAAAAGTCCTGATGAAGAATCGGTCTAGTAATATGCCTTTGAAATTTCAACCTTATTCTTCATGACAAATGAGGCTTATCGCTCTCCAGTAAGACAAGCAAGCAATTCAAGTTGTGGTATGTTTGTTTTTTTCAAGGGAGCTGCTCATGCTTTGGCTTGCAGTAGAGTCACTTCTTTATATTGTCTTCTCAAATATACTACACTAGCATCGGTAAAAAACTCTCTGTACAAGTACATAGTACGTTTCGTCTTGTCACTGACAACTCAGTCAAGCAATATTAGGGATGTCACAAAAGGATGACTCTTCATATTTATGCCACAGAAGATGAAGTACTTTCAGTAGTTCACCCATTGTAGATTTTTCACTGCTGAATTCTGTTTATTCCCACCCTCTTAAGTCGAAGTTAGCATTTGCCATTAACTGAGTTGATTTTGCAATAAATTATTCTGCTTCTTTATTCGAATTCACTGAAGTGACGCAGTTGTCAACATAAAAGGAATTGTTCAGGTTTTTTAAATGCTTTTTCAAAGAAAGTTCACATTCGTATAAATGAGTGTTGATTACTGCTCCTAAAAGAAACGGACTGCATTTTAGTTCGAAGACTACTCTACAGCTGCGAAATTTTATTATTTCCTTTTGTTCCCAGTTTATCCACCACAGGAATCCTAAGAAATCACGATTATTTCTTTGAACAGATATTTGAAGAACATCTCTGTTATCTGAGATAATCCATATTTTTTCTTGCTAAATTCAAGAAGCAATCTAGGTATCAATTCAATTCAATTCGTTCCTCTTCTTCCAGTACTTCTTGTATTACTCCAGATTCGAGCCATTCTTCACACACTGCATTTTATGTGTCAAATTTATCTTTCAGCAGGAGCTTCTTTTTCATGGGAATCCATCATTTTTAGCAACTTCTCTGTTACTTGGTAAAGCTTCTTTATCATTGAACCCAAAGTAAACTCACTTCATATCGACCGTGCGACCGAGTCTTGTGAAAATGATCCCACATTGCTTCTTCTAACTCTGAATGAGTTTTATTTTCTTTTAGCATCTGATTCCTAGTGCTTCCACAAGTTTTCTTGAGTCAGCATGGATATTATTGTTATGTCATAGATAAGTAGTTTCTTTCTGAAACTTGATCTTTTATCTTTCCCATGACTGCCCATCCAAGTGGTGATTCCACAGCAGTCAGCCCATTTTCTATTTCTGAATTCTACTGATTGTAGAGACATTACATTATTTTGAAGCAGGAGATGTGAAAAATGAGCATTGCCATTGCTCGAACTTGAAACCACGGACTTTTCGAATACGTGCCAAGTTTGCTAACCGTTACACCATGAAGGCATGCTATAAAAAGGTGGGAGAAATATCTTATATGCTCCCCCCTTTTAAAAGGTGACTGGGGATTAGGGGACCTAGTCGCCAAATCCTCGTGGTGGAACATCATCATCCACCACCTTTTTTAGTTCGGGTGCCGCTTAGAGACGTTAAATATTTTTTGAAAGCAGAAAAGTTGAAATATGAGCAATGCGCTCGCCGGGATTCGAACCACGGGACCTCGAATACGCACCGAGTATGCTGAAGACATGCTAAGAAGGCGGGAGAAATACCTTACGCCTGCGGCATCAGCTCGAATAAGAACTTCAATTTTAAAATCCCTTCTTCCTACATCAGATATATAGATATTTTTCTGCCTTCTATCCATGGTCCAGGCTTTAAACTGACTGCTGGTTTACAAATCATCGACTGATCCAACAAGATTAATCATCTAGAAAAATCACATTATAGGCTTCTAACGTTCACTTCATAGCATTTGTGAATTTCTCACTTTGTTGTTACTTTTCCAAAAAGTGCATGAATTAAATATTCAAATCCAATTGTATGGCACCGTGTGTCTACAGCAGTCTCCTTTAATATATATGAACACTGCGACTCTGTGTCGATAAGGTCTTGCCTTTTGTTTGCATCGATATTAATTAATAGTGTTTGAAGAAACACTTCATCTAGGAAAGTGGTGCTTGCAAATTATACGTTACAACAAAGATCCGACAGTTACCACTTTTGCAATGGCAAACTATGAAAGAAAGATAATAAATGCGTCTTGTTTCTGACACCCTATGCTTTGCGAACAGAATAAGCAAAAAATACTTACAAAAATTTTCAAGCAGGCGAAAACAAAAATGGACTTGTCTCTGAGTTCAGTGGTCCATCGTGATGTCCGTGAGGTGTAGCTTAGAAATTTGACTTTTCACATGTGTCGTTTATTCACGTGATCGATCAATTCGAGTTCACAAAAACGTATAATCAAACCGGCGAGGTATCATGATTTTTTTATTTTTATTTGCATCACGGCCGCCGAGAGTTACGGTCGCTTGCTGACAAGCTCTGAGCTCAACAGTTTAGCTATTGCTAACCTGAACGTGGCTCCACCAGCTGGCAGTCATCCTGCTATAAAGGCGATTATGTAGCCTCTTGGACCTCTTCATGTTATTACAAACTCAGATATGGATACCTCAACTATCTCCAAATGAACTTCTCAGAAATATGATACAGATTTATGCACTGAAGAAGCACATGGAGCAGATATTCGAAATCACTTCAGGTCAAGCCGAACAAGGAGCCGATGCTGAAACAGATGAGAGCCGATGGTATGAAAAATTTATTTTACTTAGAAATGCTTTGTGCGAGCCTTGGGTGTTAAATTGTTTACACTACCAGCCAAAGAACAAAAATTTTTGACCAATTGCAACAAACTGAATTCTAAAAGCAGCAACAGTACTGCTATTGGTATTCAACCCCTCACTTAGTTCTGCAAAAACTAATTCTCAAAAGCCTGAGAACAAAAAAAGATTTCGACCAGTAGACTCCGAAGGATTTGCTTTACCTTATTGCAAAGAAAGTCCCAGGGATGTTTTTTCTAATAAGTTCCAGGGATTCTAATAAGTTTTATTAATAATATTAATAAAACTACCAGCACATCTATTCAGTTTGAAAACTTAGAAAATTTCAACTTAAGGCTGAAAATAATACCCCGCAGCCGGCCGTAAACCCTGCACCTAAAGTTCAGACTCAGTACCCACTACCCAACCCTGTCTCTATCCTGTCCTTTCGTTGGTCCTACCTTCAATGCAAATAATAGTTCAAATTATGACCGGCTGCAACTTTTATTACTTTCTACCAAAGTTCTCCCTGGATTTTCACTCTCAAATGTTTTAACGAGCTCTCCAATTTTCTGATTTTCTCAATCATTAACATTCAGTACTTTAAGAGGTTTGAATTTTTTAAAATTATGTACCTGGAATGCTAATTGCATTATTCATGATTACGTAGATGAGAAGGGTTTTGACATTATTTTTGTCCTAGAGACCAAACTCCGGCTAGTAAGAGCTCCCAGGCTTACAAATTATAATTTTTATCAAAATGAGAGACAAGCCTCAGATTCTCGTGCTAGGTATCATGTGAATTTTTCATCTTCCCTAGTCTTGATCTCTGGCTATCTTCCACCTCATAAAAAATTCCTAGCCGAAGATTTCAACAAGGTGCTCACTATTTCAAACAGTATCACAATTGCTGGTGATCTAAATTGCCTCCTACAATGGGTTCAGTGTTGCTCCGGATTTCCCTACACAATGTGATACACAGGAGTCCCGTCATTTATTGATTTGGCTCTTTTTCGAAATATTCCATTTGGATATCAAGTGACTGTAGAATGCTGTTTATCCTCAGAACACAACCCCGTGCTCATCGACCTTAACTGTAACTGTTTAAATCAAAATTCTCCGGCACTCGTCTCAAATTGGGAGCACTTTCATTTTAAACTTAACACTAAAATTTGACGCTCCCTTGAAATTAAATCCAGCGATGATGAGGCAGTTTATGAATTAACTTCAGCGTTAACAGATACTTACCATACGCCCCAGTTTTTTCTAAACCACCAGCAGAAGGTAAATTTAGAATTCATGAAAAGAATAAAGTACGAAGACCTTGAGAAAGAACTTTGAGTTCTGAACTAAACTTACAACTTCGAACTCTCCAAAATGAGATCAAGGCATCATATGACAAGTACACCCAATTATGATACTCTGACCACATTTATACCGAAATGACCTCAGATAAATTAAACTTTGGCGTGCATCTGCCAGACTTCGCAAACATAAATCACTCCTTCCGTCCTTAACTAAGGATGCAGTGGTGGTGGCCCATACAGACACGGAGAGAGATGAGTTACTAGCCGATAGTCTCCGAACACAGTTCGCACCACATAGTGACGGAGTTTTTGCTAGCACCGCAACTTCCTTCCGACATGCTGTTGCATAATGTCTTAACTCTCCATGCCGGAGAGATTTATTAATATGCAACACTGAGCAAAGTAAGCGAATATATCGCTAAGCTCAAACCTAAGAAGACTCCAGCATTGACTCTATTACTAATCACATGATTAAATACCTTCCCACCTGTTATATATTTTTCTTAGCAATGCTGATCAGTTATACGTTACTGCATTGCTGTTTTCCTCAAAGCTGGAAGCGCACGCTTATAGTGCTGATTCCAAAACCTGGCTAGTACCGTTCAAATCCTCAAAATGACAGACCCAACCGGCCTCCTATCTTCATTATCTAAGATATGAATTTGTGCTAATTAAAAGCCTGAATAGTTTTCTCTGGAGCCAAAAAGTCCTTATTGACGAGCAATTTGGTTTCCGAGTACGCTGCCCAATGCGCCAGCTTTTGAGGGCAGTGGAGTTCATTCGTGAACAGTTACAGCACTAAAGCATGGTGGAAGGGAAGAGAGAAAATACCTTATAAGGTAAGAGAATTTAATCCATTTCATTAATTCCATTCATATTCCAATTTTTATTTACTAGGTTGGTAGATCTGAACTACACTCTGCTCAAGTACTTTTCTGTAATTTTGGTCAATCCTATGAAATCCTATCCTATTCGTAATCAAATATTAAAATAATTACTAATTCTCTTTTCTTTTTTTGAATCCTTTTCATATGCACCAAATACTCAGCACCAAATGTTTTCTCTGCTTGCCAATGCTGCAATGAAAATAGAAAATATATATCTATTTTTCTTGAACACTACTACAATTTCAGACAGGAATTTTTAAACATCTTCACATCCTTAAATAGGAATAACTGTAATCATTACATTATCTTCATCCTTGCCCATGAGAAATCACTGATGGATAAGCATACTCTGATGCATCGCAAAATGTATGTAACTGTATGTAATTGTCTGTATATGAATGCATCTAGGAAATTCAGTATACTGAAACTGAATACATTTACCAATCACTAGTGTAAATTCAAAGACGTCGATACATGAGATCTTCACTGCCATTACTCCTGGAGGGTTAAAAATCTTCACTGAGAGTGATAGCATTTTTTGCGTGGTTAGATTTTCTTCAACATCCAAGGCATGTCTTTAATGCCAGTGTATAATAATATTGAATCACAATATAACCCCAACACTTTGTGGGGTTCCAACTTTCTATCTGACAGTGTAGGAACCTCGTTAAGGAATAAGCGAATAATCGCTTTAGTTAACAAACGTAAAATTCAAGAAGGGTTAATTACCTTTTATTTCTCAAAATAAGAATTTAAAAGTAGTAGGCTCCTTTCTTGGAGCTTACAGCAAAGCCTCCAGTTGGGCTTGAACTCAAAGTAACAAGAAAATCAGTTGGCTCCTTTCTCAAAGCTTACAGCAAAGCCTCCATTTGGATTGATGTTGTATTGAGCTGACTGTATGGATTTGCTGGTAGCACTGAATTTTTTTAAAATGGTGTTTCAAATTATTATAATGAGTATAGTTCCATATCTACACATTGTTTAAATTAAAGATGTGTCCTCCACTACGGTTACTTTTTTTCCCTGAAAGTTTCGTTGTTTTTTTCCAGATTGGACTTTATCCAAAATTAAAATACAAGTACCAGAAGGAATTAAATGAAGCTAAATTAAAAGAATGTTTAAATTTGAGAACATATAGTTTTTTCCAAAATATTACAATTTTAAAATTCTGATTAATCTTCATAATATGGTGATTTTTTAAATTGTAATAAAACTAAAATGCCATCTGATCCTGAATGTTATTAGCAAAGCGCTGGTAGCAAGCGTGACTTTCTGAACCTCATGGACTGGATATAACATGAAATGTGCATCTAGGTTTTCCAGGAAATTACTTACGGTTGTCCTGCCGTAGAAACTTGCCGCTGGTTTCATGGATGCCCGCATAGTTTGTACAATGTCGCCAAAACCTTCTAGGGCAGGAATGCATCTAGGAAAGTATAGTTCCATAGGAGGTGGTAATTCTGGGTTCTGTATAGGTACTGCTGAGTACCTCAGGTTCATCTTCTTGCCTTTCAGGCCATCCTCTTATTTTCCCTCGGGCGTCAGTATCAGGATTTAATATTCTGTGCATACTTTTGGCAAACATAATGGTGCTAGTATCAATATCCTGACCTCGAACAGTGAGCTGAATGCAGCCATGTTCTTAAGAGTGCTAGAAGAATTACAACGTACGAAGGGTGTAAAAGACCCTTTTATTGAAATCACTATTTACAGCAACTCCCAACTCGGGAGTGATAACAGAACAAATAATAATCGCGCTTGGGTCTTTAACAATCAAGCAAGTTAAAAATAAAACTTCAGGAGACATTTAAATAGTTGCAGTCACAGAGCTTAAACGCGAGATTGGCCTATTTATGGTGCGTAGCAAGCCTTTGCTAAGTACTAACACACTTAAATCACTTCCATCAGTATTTTAGAAATAGCACTAAGGCGTAAGAATTTAAATACTAACTTCTGGCGAACATCCACTGAGCCGACGTGGTCTGAGACTGAAAGCTCTCTCACACTTGAGAAGTTTCTCACTAACCTTAAATACAAAACTTGGCTCCAACACAAATTAGCATAAAGCTGAGCCGTGCGCTCATTCTGAAGGGAAGTTGAAATAAGAGTTTACAGGAAAGGGTAACTTAAAATAAAAAGGTTAGTTTAACTTAAAACCTTACACAGTCATTGATGACTTGTGTGTATAATACTGCAAATTTAGTTAGAAAGTGAGGACGTTATTTGAAGCTTGACGGCTCATCCAAAGTCATCAATAAAAGATCATATTTCAAACAGAACAGCTTTTATTAGATGAAGAGATTTTGATTGATTCATTGATTTATTGCAGCTTCTGGCACAAAACCTTATGAGGTTATCTGTGCCCAAAAATGGTAAAAGCAGGGATTACAAAATATGTTAAAAGTTTCATATGTATAATTACTATACCTTTTAGGTCTGGTAAAAACACAGTTAGTATACATTTTAGGTGTCGTATATAAAGGTGTCTATTTTAGGTGTCATATATAATAAAAGTCAGCGTCCTTTAAAAACTGGAACAACTTGTGATGATGGTTTTTCCCTATTGTTGTTTGTTTAAATCTGATTTTAAACATTTAAAATGTTTTTGGCAAAGATAAGTAAAACTCTAACAATACAACGAAATATGGCCTGCTGTCAAATTTTCATTACAATTTGTGCAATGGTGATTCTTACCTTTCAGCAGATATTCCCGAGTCAGTCGACAATGACCTATTCTCAACTGGGTTAAGATAACTTGTTCTCCTCTATTTGCCATATACAGCCAGCATTCAATTGTGGATTTAACACTTCTCAGCTCGTTAATCGTTTGGTCACCCAATGCCTCTCTGCCATTTATTAAAAAAGATTCATCATCGTACTAATATCTATGAGTGGAATCTGTAAATTGGATATTGTATTTAGCAGTTTTATCTGTAATATCCGCAAGTTCATTCGCTTTTATGACACCCTGGCCAGGGATCCAGAAATAAAGAATCTGATAACCTCGATATTTTAGTCTGATTAAGCTTCAGAATTCTGGTAATACTGCAATGTGAATTTATACTTAAACTCTTTCAATGATGTTAGGACACTCAAGAAATCTGTATAGATAACGAAAGTCCTGCAACGTTCTTTTGACATAAATGTTAGAGCATGACAAACTGCAGTGAGTTCAGAGGTAAAAACTCAGCAAGCCGTGTGTAATCTCGATACCCCCAATTTTTTTTTCCTACTACAAAGGCTACACCACCGTGATCTTGAAATTTTAATCCATCTGTACAGAGGGATATCATTTCTGTATTTGTGTCTCTGTTTCACAATGATCTAGGTGTAAATAACTTTATTGAGTTGGTGTGTTCTTTTTGAAAGTATACAGTGTGAACTCTGTATAAAAGACAAAGTAGCAAATACTCGCTATGTCTTTGAAGAATAAATACTGCAGAAGAAGGTTTTAAATAACCTTTATATTTCAACTAAATTGAACAGATGCATGTACTTGGTGCTCACAATTCACCACCACTTGTGGCTAACGAAATTAACAGAAAATAAAAATGTGAAATGCACATTAAATTAAGATGGCTATCGATTGGCTCCTTAGCTTAAAACTAAACGCTAAATTGGCTGCACATGACAAAGCCCGGCCTAGGAATATCAGTATGAACTGAAAGGTGTCTAACGCTGACTAGAGAGCTAATTGCAAATTCGGAATTATCTCTGCTACTATTCCTTTTCGAAATTTTGAAACGCAGCTCAAATACTGCTTCTGAAACACACTTAGATTAGCACATGATGTCTTTAAAAATTTCCATTCCATCAGGAAACTGAAATCAGGATGGAAAGGAAAGCAAAACTAAAAACAATTGGTTAGAAATAAGTTCGTTACAACTTGTGCTAGATTTATCCCAGTGTTGGAAGGTGTCTAGAGAATGAATTTTCCAGTCCTCCTATGGTGGCATCTCAAAAATATTCTCCAGCTGTGTGTATTTATGTTGTCATGTTGTACTGTTCTAGTTTACTTTGGTGTTCTTAAACCAAACAGTGGGATAACTGTTGGGCATGCCCAATTATAAACGGGAGCATGAATCATTGAGTAAGTGTAGACGGATGGGATTCTGGATCTGTGTTTAAAATAGGACTTAAGACAAAGGTGCTTGCTCCTTAAACTCAGAGAAGTCTGATTGCTTTTCATTGAAGAAGTTCTAAACTCATAAGCATAGATCCCAATTGCTTGGTGGTGTACTGGATCAAGTTTGTCGAGCACAAAAGACCTTACTGACCCATAAATGGCTGATCCATAGTCGAGTATTGAACGGATAAGGGACCTATATATAAGAAGCAATTATTAAAAATTTTTTCTTTGTCATTTGTTTTTGGATTCAGTTTTTTTTTTTTTTTTTTTTTTTTTGTGTGTGTGTGTGTGTGTTCTGTAAGCTGTGAAAAGTTTGGGTGCATATTGATTGATAAGATTTGGTGGCTTCAACATAAGAGACAAGTCTTTCTTGGTTGACATGTGTTGTACAGTTTTCTAACCTCAGGATAAGGAGGTTTTATTTAATAATTTTAATATGCTGTATTTATTTCTTTCCATTTAGGCCATTTTGTGAGTATGACGGACGGTCGTCAAGACAGTTTACGCATTTTGGATCGGCTATTTAGTCCTAACTTTCACGACCAATTACAGAGCAGCGAGCGCACGCCAAGTTTCCACCACATGCGGCTTTTGGATGACCAATCCAATGGCACTTGAAAGCAGCATAGTGGGTTCAGAATGTAAGGTCTAATGGGACAATTGAAGTATCCTGCCTTTATGGCTTTCTGTAGATCTGGAGATGAGCATGTCAGGATATATTTTCCCTATGGATTATAATTCGACTAACTTCAGATACATTTTGCTCAGCTAGTTTTTCTAACAGGTCTTCCTTCCTCAGATACTGATATCTCATCTATTTCTGGAACAACACCTCAGGCTGAGTTCAAAGACTTATGTGGGGACACATTAATAGAAGACTTATGTTCAAACACTTATGTGGGGTCGCCCATGTTTCTGATTTTGGGGAGAGAGAAGGATTGTGCATCAGATATCATTTAAATAAGCAAATATCTTGAACTGAGCTTTTTTATGTATTTTGTGCCTCCAGCTGCAGCCAAAATATACTCGTGGACAAGGAATGGTGATAGATTTCCTAGTTGACCAATAATGACTAAGAACTTTCGACTTCGATTCATGTTAACAATGGTAAAAGGGCACATTCGCTTAGCGAAACCAAATTTTTTCATTTCCATGTGATTGGGGGAAGAATTTGAAGTTTCTCTGAACTTTCTCTAAATCGACAATTTCTCTGATCCATTTAAAACAAAAACCTTGGGTGTGTCATGGAAACCAATAAAGGATCACATTTCCTTCAAAGTAGAGCGTAGTGTTATCATATACATAAGAGATGTATCATATCACATAAACAAAGATTTTTATGCAGAAACTGTGCCGTCTTAAAATTGATTCGAATGATGGACTTCCTTCTGCAGAAAATTAGGAATGGGATCAATGTCTTTGACACTAGAGAGCATAAACAACATCAATATTGACAGACGTGTAGTGGTTGATCAAGCTAAAAATGTTGAAATCCATTGTTTTGTCAATGCTTATGAACGTTGTTTTGAAGTAGCAGTTTATTGCAAGTCTGTAGATTTTTCTGGGAGAACATTGGTAAGGTTAATCTTGAGCAAATCAAGAGCTACTCCTTTTAAGAGCCTATTGATTCTCGAGGCTTGAGCTATGTGCCACTGTCCTATCGTCCAGGTTGATGAAAAACGGCCTTATCGCCTTGAAATTAGCAGTGACTTAAGTCTACTTATGTGGACAGACTCAATGATAGCCCTCGAATGGATATAAAAGGAACCTATGGATGATAAGATGTTTGTTCAGCATAGTGTGGCCACAATTCAAGAACTTTTCATCTGTTCAACCGTGGCATCGGATCAGAATCCAGCGGATCTCCTGTCACGGAGTGTGGATTCTGATAAGCTAAGTGCATCACAAATTGTGTTGTCCAGCGTTGCTTATGGGCAGTGACTATCCAACTCATGCAGTATCTATCTGAGATAAAAGTGAAACATTTTTTACATAATTTACTGAAATTGAGTGATAAATATATAACTATTTTATGTGTTAGTTATATTTTCAGGTTTATTTGAAAATGCCCCTAGCAAGATTGTCACGACCAGCTAAGTGTTCAGCATAGCCAAATATTCCTGATACAACAAACAGAAAATGATTGCTTTGGAAAGGACATCCACCAATTAATACGGCACGGGAACTGTGTTATGTAAAAGTAAGTTAAAAATGTGTGAATCCCTATCTGAATTCTGATTTTAGTTCTCAGAGGCTGCTTAGCTAAGACAAATCTTACTTATTTTGCTAAACATCTGACAATATTATCTAAAATTCACAAATTTGTGTTATTAATAGCTATTGAACATTATCAAAAAAATTTTTTGCATGTTGATGCAGTCGCATTATAAAGTCACGTGCGCGGAAAGTTCTGACCATTAAGTGGTCGATCTGTTTGACATGAAGTTGTACTTCATTGTATTGTATGTCTTAAAAACAAACAATTTGTGTGTCGACAAATAATGGGAAATCTCCCATCAGACGGAGATGTAGCAGATTCTTTTTAATTTAGTGGAATGGACTGCACAGCATTATATTGCGACAGTGTCACAAATCTTGTTGGTGCCAACAAAGAAGTAAAACGACTTCATAAAGTAATTATAATCCCCAAATTAAACTCTAGCCAATTATTTATCTCCCAAGAATATTGAATGGAAATTCATTTCACCTAGGGCACACAATTTTGGAAGGCTCTGGGAAGTTGCAAGTATCATTTTAAAATAGTTGTAGACAGTGAAACATGTGTCTTAACAGTGTGATTGAGCGACCTCTGTGTCTGTTAATGGGTAACGAACATGATTGCAGAATAAATAAGGAGAGGAATAAATGAATAATTTGAAATATATTTAATGGGCTGTATGCGGGAAAAAAATATAAAGGTAATATGAAAACGTTGGACCAACATGGAGTTTTTAACAAATAAAATAAATAAATAAATAAAAGAACATACTTTATGAATTTTAAGTTGGAAATTCTCAGTGCCACTATTAAAAATGTTCACGCATAGACCCACCAAAGTGAATTAAAACATTTGAGAATTTTTAAACGTATACAGTAACAGAAAAACCCAAATAAAATAATAAAAATTTAAATAGAAAATTCTGCAATAATTTGGATTAATATATACTGATGAAACATTCAAAATGGAGTACATATGCTGTTGTTTCACAAGCATCCTGGAAACCTTTTTTCTATTCTCACTGATAAGTAACTTGTTATGGAATACAAATAATGTCCATTAATGAAAATTCCTAAAACATTTTCAGTATACCAACACTGCAATCCATTTCTTATATCAAAAGAAAACTACATTTTGACATTAATGTGAAGTATGACACTGAACTCTCAGTTATGTATCCATTGTAAATCGTTTTCATAAAAGAATATGTAAAAACCTCACAGCTTAGTCTTGAAATCAAATTAGAAAATTAACGCTAGTTGATACTTGTAACAGTGTTTGCAGAAATTTTTCAGCTAAAGTAGCAAGACAAGAATAGTAAAGTTGACAAGTATAGAATAGAAAATGTAGCACATGATATCATAGTTACATAAGTTGATATGACCTCTGATATCATTGCAAATTCAGTCTTCATTGATTTTTTTAAAGTTATTTTTTAAGTTACGGACTGTAATTTCATTTAGTTGTTTTAATTATGTATCTCTTATGACAAAAATTTTATGACTATAGTGCTGATTATCTATTGTTTAAACCAGGAGTTCCCAAACCATATGCCCGCAGGCCATTTAACGGATGCGCGCTGTGCGATCACAATAAAAATGTTTCAGTTTCTGTAAAAATTCCACGTGAACATTTTTTCATATTTCATGAAATAGAAATTACATCCAACATAGATACCAGGACAAAGCTAAATGCGATCGATCTTTTTTTTTTTTTTCTTTGGCGCATATATTATTAACCTATGTGCATGTATCAAATTGTGCTCAACACGAAGCAAAATGTGAGCGATCTCTCTCTCTGTTTTTTTTTAATGTGCAACTCTATCGAACTATGAAATCACCTTAAAAAAAAAGTAAATGGTGCCTGCCGTCCAACAGATATTGTAGAATGTGCTCTTAGTGACGAATTGGGTGGGATCCCCCTGGTTTAAACATTCGTCTTTTAATTAATTCTCAGTTAATTTAGATTTTTTAAAAATTAATTTGTTCATATCTATTGTTAAGTGCATCCTCAATTTTTGATTTTTTTTTTTGAGGTGGCAGTTCCTTTTTGTAATTATTATTATTTTTGCTTTATTTTAATTGCTAATGTATTTCGGTGAATTATCCATTCTGTTTGGTTCACTTATCAGAAATTTATCGTGGCAAGGAGAAGATTTCGCCTGTCACTGGCAAGTACCAAAGCATAAAGCTGGAGATTCTAATACATTAAAAATAAATCGAGTATATGTAACCCACCCAGCATTACATTTTATTAAATTTGACAAGTTTACACTTTACGGACCGCTAGCAGTTCAACAGCATACGCATGTCCGACCGGCTGCTCAGCCGCAGATTCTTCATGTTCAAAATAACTGTCTAGACAATCTGATAACTGTCTAGACTCTAAATAAAAACTCTCCAGTACCATTTTTTTCGCTCAACGTGAACGGCAATATTTTTAAAAACGGTGTTAAAATGTGGCAGTTTACGAAGCAATGCACTTAACGCAACTGAGCAATGTACCTCAATACCAATAATAAAGTGCAGATGATGTAGCAAATGGCATCTGTTTATCACAATGGCTACCGAGATTGATAGGCTATTTTTAGGTAGTCTCGAGAAAAAAGCAATTAATAGGCTATCGGTCGATAGGCATTGGCGAAAAAAAGCTGATTAATAGGCTGTCGATCGGCAGGCTTTGCCTAAAAAAGCCGATTAATAGGCGATTGATCGGTAGGTGTTGGGGATGAAAAGCCGATTAATAGGCTACCGGTTGGTAATGTGTTAATGAGTAAGTTATTATAAATATTACAACAAACAAGTTAATTATAATTACGCATTTGTAATATATTTTTGAATCTCTCATGTTTTTCAGTAAGTATTGTACTATCAAAATTGTATGAATATAAAAATATTACTCATGTGCAAAGCTTTTAAAAGTTGCAGGGCCAAAGGATTGTTTGAAGGACAGAAACCATAAATCAATCTCGGCTCTCTGATGAAGCTAAAAATTTCCGAGAGAAAGCATAGGCAAAGAAATGGAGATACAGAAGAAAGAACTGGCTAGTTCACTTGCCAAGTGGACTAGCACAAACAGTGATCTTCGGGAGACTCCTCTGTTTTGATATATCTCCCTTCCCCCTTCTTTCAAGTAAGCATAAACATGTCACGCAAGTGTAGTTTCACTTCATTGCATCTATCGTACATTCCTTCCTTAAAGCTTAAAAATAATTTTGTCATAATTTTTTTTAAATGGTAATAATTTGTCTCCATTTAAGTTTAGTTTCGGCAAAGTATAAGAATCTGATGTAAAATTTTTATAGAAAACTGGTTATAAAATTATAATATTTTATGACAATAATTGTAGGGGAGGATGAAAATCATTTTTTTTTGACTTCATAGGTAAAAATGATGTGAATATGATTCATTTTGAATAAATTCCTTCACGAAGGCATCCCTTCCCTTGGGCAGGTGGCTCTAGCATGATTTGCCACATATAAATAAACTTTCCCATTTACAGTAATGTTTTGTCAGCCAGCATCCTCTGCTTTTTAAATCGTAAGTTTCAGGGGTTCCCAAATTGTGCGCCGTGGTGCCCATAGACGTATCATAGAGTCGTATTTAATGAAGTGTTGTGATTTGCTATGAATAAGCAGGTTGTAAAGCACAAATTTTGTACAACACTTCGTTGAACACGACTAGGGCAGCGTGACAAAACAACTAAACCTATAAGTGTGCTAGCAGTTGAAAAAGTAAGGGAACCCCTGGTCTATTTGCATGCTAGTCCAATACTTCAGATTATTATTTAATTTTTAAGTGCAGCTGGAATGAAAGTTTTCAAATTTGAATGTCTGAAAACTTAACCGTTTGAGTACGGCGAAGCGCTATTGCGCTTCACTTGTCGTATGCCAAAAATACAGCACAGCGCGATAGTTTATTTTCAACATTTCGTTTCTACATTTTTATATGCATATTGTTTTTGTTTATATTTTTGAGGATGAATGATAGGGCATAATAAAGGTTTAAAAGAGTGCTTCTTAACTAATGGAAAAGTACTTTTTGAATTAAATTTGAAAGGAGAAGGAATAATTTTGTTGAATATTGTGCAGGAGCTATATAAAACTCATAACTGATATTTAATTTTTATATAGAGAGAATAATTTTATAAAATTTGTAAACCATTCATTTTAGCTAGTTGTAAAATTTCTTCATTTAATGCTTAAGAAAATGTTAATTTTTTGTTTTGGGGAGGGGAATTATTGCAGTATTCTAATTCCTGCACCAATGACTGATAACAATGCTTGATGTTTTTATCTTATGACACATGTGAAATGTGAGAAACCGGTGGCATTGTGAATATTAAAAAATTTCTGTTCTACTCTGCTAGTATTTAAAAGATTATCTAGGAACAAAGTTGTTAAACTAGGATAAATGAAAATAGAACTAACTATAAACTCATTAAATGAAATCATTAAACATTAATCTGTCCATGGTCAGAGGTTTTGTTATTATTAACCTAGGTTTACACATAAAATATGAGCAATGAATGATAAACGATAATGATATACCTATTAATGCATATATATGAACTAAAATCATTAAATGAAATAAAAATAAACTTCCATGATTAGATAATTTGGATATCCATGGATATCTATCCATTGTTAGATATTTTGTAATTATTAACTTAGGCTTGCCCATAACTTCGGGTAACAACATTTGTTTTTTTATTTTTGTTTAAAAGTTCAGCAAATTGGACTAATTGAAAGTTCTTCTAATTTGTATTTGAGAACAAAATTACTTTGCAAGGCATTTTTATGGGAATTCTAAAGAAATGTAGTACAAATTGGTTTAAAAAAACAGTAATAAAAGACGGTATTAAAAATAACTGGGAAAGAGAAAACTCTTGGATTTTTCGATATCTGCTTAAACCTAGTAACCGCAAGTAAATTTACTATTGTATACAAAAACAAATGCAACCAAAAAAGCAATAAACCAAATAAAAATAAATTTTATTCAGTTCGTTTATTTTATTATATCTGATTAAAAATACAATTTTTTCAAATAAATTAAAGAATTAAGCAGCTATTAAAGTGACGTAGAAATTTACGAGATGTTTCCAAAAATATCCAGAGCTATAAATTTGCTGTGTTTGGAAATGACTAATTTGAAGCCAGGAAGTTTCCACTCTAAACAATTTCTATATAACTTCCAAGACTACCTTTCGTAAGTACTTTATAATACAAAATATTCAAAAAAATTTCGTGATTAACATTAAATTATTTAAAGAGCATACACTTCTGATCTCGAATTTCAAATTTAAAATTTCACAATATCCTATGAGGGTGGACACAGTGCTTGGTCTTATACCTGATCTAGCCAGATATGGCTGTTTTGATATCTTGAAATAGCCAGGATTCCGACCTAGCGGCAGGCAGCAGAACTGTTCCGATCAACAAGTATTTCGCATCTTTTTAACTGTTTTCCAAATGAAAAGAAAAAAATCTGAAAGAGCTTAGATTTTAACGGTCGCCTAGTGGGTATGGTAAGTTTTTTTACTCTGTTGCTGACTTCGAAGTCTACCAGGTCTACTCACTCCTGCTAATACATTTCTTTTTGTCTTTTAAGCTTTATTATTAAGCCTCATTTTCTTCATACTTATGCCATATACAGTTCAACAGCAAAATTAGTTTTGTTCTTTTACGACAACTAGAAAAAAGTAAAATAATAATAGTAATATTTTTGTCTTATTAAACGGCAATAGATGGCAGCACTGGATAAAACCTACAGTTCTTAACCGATTTATTCGGGTAATCTTTGAAAGTAGAAAATATGTCAAAGATATTTTTTTGTTCAGCAAGTCATTCTGTTAGTATGTGCCAGCAATTATCATCTCAAATTATATAAACTACTCTGCTGGAATAAAAATATTTTGTTCTTAATACTGCATCATTTTATAGCAACAGCAAAAAAATATTTTTCTTTCAGTTACTGAAATTCGTAAATTGGAGAAAAATAATTTTTTAACTCCCTAAAACCACCCTAACTCCTCCCTTATTTTAAAATACACATATAGATATTTATAACTTTCTAAGGTAATAGAATAGTTTCTGAACAGAAGAAAAGTTTTGCATAAATTAACCTTCAACTGCTGTGAGTGGTTTCAGAGACCGCTGAGGATTTTCTAACCATCGTTTTCTAACCCCTAAAAACAGAGAATGGTTCCTGTCCTTCCTCCTACTTTCGCAAATCCGTCCCACAAGGTCACATATCAAGTTTTACACTTCTAGCTTTATTATGGTTTCAGTTACTACGTTTTTTACTTTTTAAGTTGTCTGAGAGGCCCCTTATAGCAGATGTGTACGAGTTTTAGTGGACTATAGGCGTTATTTATCAAATGCTTGTTTTTTGTAAAAGAGATAAATATGGCTTCAAATTTTACAAGAAAAAGTCCCTTATATCTCACGCAAAAAGAAATTGAATATTTTGTCAGCAATATTTTTTATGTAAAATACTCTGATTCTGAAAAATCATGTAGCCTTCACAGTGAAAGCAAAAGTGAATCTGTGCTTTCTGCAGATGAATGTCATAATTTTTCTAATGACTGCGAACAAAGTGATAATTTTTATGGAAAAAGCACTTCAAATGGTGCAAAAAAATGACCAAATCGGGCAATACGAACACCAAAGCATAACACAATAATTCACCTCCTTGGCAGAGCCCGAAAATACTTAGAATTTATGTTCATGCATAATGTTCTAGTGAAAAGTTCTATCCTGATGCTACAAAAGTGAAAAGAAAAATTTTTATGCTTTTATTAGCTAATTATTAATCTGCATCTGAGAGTTGGGATAATTTCCTCTTTTTTGCCAAGGGAACTGAAGATAACAATTAGAAGAATCCTTGGAAATTAAGAGAATGGATTTATCAAATCCCCCCCCCCCCCAAATTATCTGTGCCCACCTTGTAACAAGAGAAAACCAGCATACCAGATGCTTAGAATGCAAGGAACCAGTGTGTCTCAAGTACTCTCAGAAAATGTGTTTTGACTGTGTATCAACTTGTAAGTCATCCTTGAAAACAAAGATCTACTAATCTATTATTTATTAATAACTAAATTCATTGCTACGGAACTATGGTTTAATTGACAGTAATGTCACATATTTTTAATAAAGTCACATATTTTCATGCATGTTTAATAAAATCTTTGTTCTTTAAAAAAGCTCTTTTCCTTAAAACAAAGAAAATAGTCATTTTTTATATGAAAATAACTGCATAAAATTAAATGATTAATGTATTAAATATATTGATTTAAATGAATTAGAATTCTATAGATATGTATAAAGTATCTATAAAAAGGCATAAAAGTACGTATTTTTACGCGTTTCTTTAAAGCGGTCTGTGAGACCGCTCACAGTAATTATGCCGAAAAAATTATCACAGTGTTTCAAAATTAATTTTAAAAGACTTTTAGTCAATAATCAAAAATTCAAATCAACTTGCTCAATCTAGTCTTTTTTTTTTTAATTAGAAATTAAAGTATGACACAACGTATTTCCCCCCCCTCTAAAACACATAATGCAATAAACGCATGTGCTTTCTGAGAAACAAAAATCTGCAAAGTTTTTTTTTAATAAATTAAAGTAATAATAAATTACACTACAGTAAATTCTAAAAAAATTCGAGCCTCTTGATTCGCACAACAAAATTCTTGATTTGGGGCTCTAATACAAGAGCTCAAATTTCATAGTAGAAATATTCCAATATTAACGTAATAAATTTACCACTCTAATACAAGAGCTCAAATTTCATAATACAAATATTCTAATATTAACGTAATAAATTTCCCAGTCTAATAATACAAGAGCTTAAATTTCATAATAGAAATATTCTAACATTAACCCCTTGGGTACGGATTTATTTGAGAAAATATTTGCATGTGGAACGGATTTAATTTTTGGTTGCTTGGAGTAGAATGTAAAAGCAGTACATTTTACGTAAGAATTTATTTATTTCTAAAATATTGTTTACATATGTAGTATTACGATGTCTTCAAGTAATTAGAATTGCAAAACAAAAATAAATTAATAACAACAAAATAAAACTAAATGAAATAAATTCAAGCTATAACAATAAACAATTACAAATAATTACACAGGGTGTGATATTTTTCAAAGCAAGTAAGTAAATGCAGTGCTACACAGCATTGTTTGCACTGCCTCTTTCCTAATATTATGCTTATAACAAACATGGCACCTTTTTCCAGGGTGCTGCTTGGACTTAGTTGACGGAATGTTCTCAGGAAAGTGTGCTCAATTTTTCGTTGCCAAACGAAATGATTGTATCACTACTTGACGGGCATCCACGACGTTTATAATTTGGCAATGACAATTGCTCCAGCAATTCTTCGGCAATATCGGCTTGGTTTGGTTGTGCAGTTGATTTTAGAATATAAAACATAAGCATTATAAAAGGCCATATCTATTGGATAAAAAAACATTTTCATATTTACCCTTTCATATTACCCTTTACACATTTTCTCATAACTGGAAAGCATGCTAGCAATTGGCCTTGTTTATCAACGCCTCCCTAACCTTTATTATACTCAAGCACAGATGCCGGTATTATAATATTTTCGCTATCTCCACCTTCATTTTTTCTCCTTTTGCCTGTGTTGGTCAAATCAGCATTTGAATGTTTCGTGCTAAGTAAATGAATTATCCGCTCCTAGGGAAAACAAGCGAATGAGGTCTCTCAGACGTCAAATGTACCCAAGAGTTTAATTTTTGGTTTGACGTCTTAGACACGTCATCCGCTCCTAGGGGGGAAAAGTGAATGACGTGTCTCAGACGTCAAATGTACCCAAGGGGTTAACGTAGTAAATTTGCCACTCTAATAGAAGAGCTCAAATTTTAAAAGAACATCGTAATCAGGCTAAGTGTTTTGATGCTTTAATCCAAAAGCTTAAACTTAGAATCTGATTCTATTAGTTGCATTCAATAATAAGATGAAACATTTTCATATAAAATGGCACTGTATTCATAAAAACTTATACTCACACATACTGTATTTGTTTTTAAATAAATACTGGTGTTACCTTTTTATCCCAGAGACTACCACCAGATATTTATTTCTTTTATATTCTGTAATGAATTTTTAGAGAAATCTCTCCATTTTTGAAGGAACAACCAACTTTATTAATCAAATATACAGAATAACTGGAAGACATTTTAAGCACATGCTTTTTCCCACACTCATATTCTATGTGCAAGGTTTCTTTACATTTCTTACTATTATTACATTGGTAGCATAGCAACGCAAACACGCTACAATGCTTATTAAGTTTGCATTAGATTAACACCTTTAAACCTGAGTTGTATGAGCAAAATCGAATGAAAGCTTAATGGTGCCACATATATCATGATCTTTAGCCTCATCTTTTGAGCATAATTCAAGCAAAACTTTCATTTATTTCTTCAAATTCTGATCTTATAGGTCCTAGATTCATGATCTCACATCACCAAAAAAGTTCGCCTCATACCAGAGACGAAAGTTGGCAAGGTGAGCCAGCTTTCGTCTTTGGTATCTAAAAACCTCCATGGTATTCCAGCAAGAAATTTTACTTTTCTGCGACAGTTTTGTTGACAGCTTTTTTTCACTTTCATTTGTATTTTATTTTGAAAATTTTCACAATCAGGGTAACCTTAACATGCTGGTAAATTAACCATGTTAAGTTCTGTCCGATTATTAACATACATACTTACAGATATCCAGTTCATTCCTGGTGATTTATAACTGAAATTTAACTATAAATTTGGACAAGGCCTAACTAAACAAAGGTGAGGCTACTTTGCCTGCAGTTA
This sequence comes from Stegodyphus dumicola, assembly GCF_044657685.1. NCBI lineage: Eukaryota > Metazoa > Arthropoda > Arachnida > Araneae > Eresidae > Stegodyphus > Stegodyphus dumicola. The sequence goes on along the minus strand of NC_140776.1, from coordinate 188,172,328 downwards.
AAACTTCAATATAAGTGCTAGCATAGTTACAACTCAACAAGTGGAAGACTGTGAATGGACCTAGTCCAGATGTTCACCCCTCCCCTAAGATTAGAGAGAAATATAACCAAAATGTACAGTGACGTTGTGCAGGGAAAGGAAAGGCAAGTTTTTTAATAACAGGAATAAGAAGGCTAGAAAATATTTTTGACCTTGTCAAGCATATGAAATCACCAAGACTGCTCTTTGCAAGGTCTCAGGATATGTTTAAAAAGGGGTGCTTTTTTAGAATACCCTATAGCATGAAGACTAATTAATTAATATGTTTACAAAGACTTTAATAAGTCTACTTTTATATCACAGGAAAGGATCTTCCTGCATTTTTTTGCCCAAATGTGTAGCTACTAGATCACTTATACTTTCTTGAACAGTGATTGGTTGCACATGTGAGAACACAGTAAGCAACCACCACTGTGAAATATGCTGCATTCATGAAAGTCAGATACAGCAGGACTCAGCCACCTTGTTGCCTAGAAGATGTCCAAGAACTTGTATGTTGACTGTTCTCTTAACCATGATGAGTTACTTCGGCTAAATAAGATTATGTAAGGTAAGCCCATTTTATGTATTTCACACTATATATTTAGTCTTGGCAAGAAGTACCGATTTCCTGGTAAATTTTGGCATAATGTTAATATTACCTCAAATGCAAAAAAGTGTTCTGTCATGTTATATTTCCAAAATCATCAAGATTTTCTTGCAAATTCTCCAATTTTTTAAGATTTCCGAAAATGTAGCATGTCTGCCACTAGTCTCTTGCACAAAACTATCCAAATTTCTAAAAATCTGAAACAGTTTACTGCAATTACCAAGGGAAAAAAAAATATTTTTTCCATGTATATTTTAGAATTGTTTTTTTTTTGATAGAACCCAGCAGCACTCCACCCCCCAAAATCTTCTAAAATTGGCAAACTAATTTAGGTAAAATGACTATCAAACTTTCGGTGTACTTTTTTTATCTTTACCTCACTGCTTGCGAGTTTTAAATAAAATTAATAACAAAACTAAGTCTAAATCTCATAGTTTCTGTGTTGGCAGTATTACTTATCTTTAGATATTGAAAAGAGTTTTTTTTTCGGGGGGGGGGCATTAGAGACTAATAATTTTCTTTGTAAAGACCTTCCATCCATTGCTTCTTTAAAAGCGCCATTTTGCATAAGAATAAAACTGCCAAGTAGCAGATGATTATTTATATCTTTAAAAATATAACCAGTGAAATAAAGAACTTCCCAACAGATGGTGGATTTTTATAGCAAAGCAAAATCGTGTAAAATATGTGCAAAAAGCCTCTGTATTCTTGCGCGCGACCAAACACATTGGTTGTATAATGATAATATATTTATATGATAAAAATTCTGTTTCAAATGGTAACTTGAACCATTTGACGTGTTGTTATTGAAATCAATTATTAGTTGCACCATATATCTTTCATTTACAGAGATATTAACAATATTTCTTAAATAATCCAAAGATTTTTCTAATATAAAGCTATGCTTTAATTTTATATTGTTTTCCATGTTAATGCACAGGGTTCGTAGCGGTCCTTATAAGTGATTATAAGTCCTTATATGTGAAAATAAACGCCCTTATAGGTGCTTGCTTGTAATTTATGGTACTTGTAATTTCTATCAAGATCTTAATAATTTGCATTCTCGTTCCGCTTGATCAGTACATATTCGTGTTTATTAGAATCGTTATGTTTATAATAACATAGTTGCAGTAACTGCTGGAGTATAGTAAACTTTTAAAAATGTTTGTGTTTTAACACAGATTAGCTTTCTAAGGAATAATATTCGGAATGGCTGAAATAAAGGGAAAGTAATCGAAAAGTAAAAATAATTTTGTTTTTTTGGTGGGAGTTTCTCCCCTTTCTCCGCAAAATCTCGAATATTGAAACTGTTACAGTTCGCTGCAAAACAAGCAACGGACTTTTTTTTTTTTTTTTTTTGTCACTTTCCAATCTGGATTGAATAGGACTAAAAGTTCTGCGGTCTACCAACCCGAGCAAAGAATGATTCTATTCCATTCCGGAAATTTAATGCCGTTCAGAATTTAGATTTAAATTATTTAAATATCAATACGAGTGGAAAAATAAATTGTATTTATTATTAGGTTCTGAGCGAATACAATAAATATGCCTTATTATTATTTATTTTCTCTATTTTGAACTGAAATTTCATCATTAAATCTTGTAATATAGTTTAGTTCTGCTTATTTTTTTTTCCCTCTCATTGTAAACTAGTTCTGTAAATTGAACTGTTATTTAAAATTAAAAAAATAAAAGTAATTATTTTCCACGGTTGAGGTAATCCTTATTCTCTCTTAATAAATACTGCATTTCTCATATTTTAAATTAAAAGTCTAATTTTTAAGGTTATGCAGTTGTGTATAATGTAATTAGACAGAAGCTTATTTTTTTTTTCTTAAAATTTGCTTGAAAAGTGCTTATAGGTGCTTATTTTTTTAACTAAAATTTGGCTATGAACTCTGATGCACCTTGAAAGATTAAATAGTTAAAAATAAAATAAGCTGAAAAAAATTAAACAAATATTTACCATGCATGCATATTTTTGAATTACAAAAATGTTATTGTATTTATTACATACCTTTGTTTGTGGAATTATTAATATAGCAGAAAAGTGTTGAAGAGGGCATTTTATGTTAATATTTTACCTGCAATAAACTTTTAACTCTTTAAATGAATAAAATTAGATGACAGGATGACTTGAGAAAAAGAACACAACTCATTTATTTTTCATCAATTCAAGTTACCAATTGTTGCTGAGCAACAATCCTATGTTGTCATCTTACAAAAATTAATACATACAGAAATTTAAAGATAATATGAAGAGGAAACATAGAGGATGTTAGAGTGTGTATCTTAATTGCTTAACTTAAAGCACAACCTGGAAATAAAATTTACCACAAAATCTAATCCTCAAACACTGCATCTGTGTCGTCAGGCCTTAGACTTCATGTCAATTTAAGCGAACCACTTACTGTATACTTAAAAGAATGAACCTTAATTATTTCAAAAATTTTATATCTAGCAGTTTTCTCAAACTTGATCTGGAGAAAACATACATTCAAATAAAAGAGCATCTTGATGCTAGAAATTAACATCAGAGCATCTTAATGCAATCTTCATATCCTGCAGTATGATGTATTTATTGGAAATCTGTATAGTTAATATTGAGAAAACTGCTGTGGATGGTACTATCATTGTTGCAGCAGAAGGGAACTCAATTCTGAAGTAAGAATGAGGAGAAATTGGCTATACGGATTACTCGTATTTTCTGTTTGTCACTTGATATGATTTAGTTTGCCTGAATTTAATTCTTGTCATGAACTTCCATTTCCTTGATTTGCATTATTGGAGGAATCATTTATTTATTGTACTAGCAGCTTCGCTGCCAGCCTTCGTCTGGCTTTTAAATATACTGGAAAAATAGCTGAAGGAAACACCAAATGCTAAATTTAAAAACTGCTTAAATTTTACTCTGCAGAACAACTTCATAAAATAAAGTTATTACGTATAACAAAATTACAATGAAATAAGCAATATTTCTTAATACAAATATTAATTATCCTAATAAATAAATTAAGCAACTTCCCTTTGAAAAATCTTAAGAACTTTGTTTCCTAAAAAAATCACTCAACACTTTTCAATATCTTAACAGCAGTGAAATGAGTTAAATAACATAAAAGAATACAAAAAACAAAAAATTCTGAAAAGCAAAGTATAATTAATGATATTTTATCTTATATTTTTAAGAGAAAAAAATCACAATGAAATAAGCTATACAGTCAAAAGTCGTTAATCTGGACTCGTCGGGACTTCGGCGATTCCGGATTATCGATTTTTCCGGATTATAGATCATCAGTTTAAATCTCGTAAGATGGCACGCAGAAATTCTAAAATTAAAAATATGAAACCTTAATTTATGAAATAAAGAACAATTATAATCTAAAGGGTATCAAAATTTACAAAAAAAAAGTTTAATATTTATTTGTTTACTTTATTAAACATTTCTTTCAATGTAAGTTGTTTTAAGTTGCTTCGTTTTATGTGATAATACTTTCTCTTTAATTCTATAAACAGACACAATTTCTTGTTCAGTTACAAAGTTCCGCTGTTCAAGTCCCGTTAATTTTTCTGCCGAGAATATCGACTAACTTGTCAATCGAAATTTTTTCGTTTTCACTAACCTCTCTGTCACATTCTTCATGTCTTTATCCATTTTTTGCAGCAATTCCACTTTTTGTTTGATGGACATTGAAACATACTTTCGTTTTGTACGATCCTTTGGTAGCTCCAGAATCGGAAATTCTATTTGACATAATCGAAAGTTCAAGTTTACTTTTATAAAATTGCTGTTACAGTCTGCAAAAAATAATAAGCCGGATCCAATTCGAAGATTAAGGAGCAATTTAAAAAAGACAAAATATTATCATTTTTCCAAAATTCTTTTTGTAAAAGCAGTCACAAGGATGAAAGTTTAATGTGTCCATAAATCAAAGAAAAATAAGCTGTACATTTTTTAAAATAAACTTTTTTAGAAAAAATCCCGTTAAAAAGGTGTTTTTGTTAAATAAATTCATATTTAATCCATTTATTGAAACACGAAATTTCTTTTAAGTTCGTAAAATAGCTAAGTGCCTACGTTTCATGACGATGTGAAATTGAAGTGTGTAAAGTAAAATCTCGCTTTCCTAAAGCCCATTATGTCTCAAAGTGATGCGATTTTCGTCACAAAACATAAAATAAAAAAAATTCGAATTTGAATTTCGAAAAAATCGCTTCGACGTGCACTGGCTCTTGTCTAGATGCACCTATGTACTAGATTTCATAGCCGTGGGTCTATCAGCTTACGCGCAGCGTGAACGAAAGACACACACAGACAGACTCTTTCTTTTATTATATGTAAAAATTATATCTCGCTTTGCCATAGGCCACTATGTTTGAAGTTCATCGGAAGTCATACAGCATGCACAGGGAAACTGTGTTGCATAATAATTTGCAGACAACAATAAACTTTTATTGATTTTTATCTGAATGCCTTTAGAAACATTAATAGATTTCCGAGTTGGTGACATACGAGGAGAAGACAAAAGTGGGCCATAATGGCATTCGTCATGCCTAACCTTCATAGAAGAACACTGTAGCTCCAATGTCTCTCTTAGAGACCAGTGTCGAACACACTCGCGCAGGTGCAGTACCTCGGATCAGCCTAGCTGCCACCTAGGGTTATGGAATACTGTCTAGAGCAGCGTTTCTTAAACTGTGGGTCGCCAAAAAATTTAGCAGTTTTGATGTTTCTTTAAATTATAACAATCTTAAAATTACCAAATATTTTTACACAATGTATCTGAAATAGATAAAGATAAGACAATACAGACAAAGAAAAAAAAAGTGTTGACACATTCTTTTTATAATAGAAATGTTCATTTTACTTTGCACGTGATGCTGTAATTTCGTCTGTTACTTGTTTAAAATTTTCACATTGTTCTATATCTTAAAATTAGAAATTAAACTTAATGACCCAAAACTGCAATATTATATTACAGCACAAGTGAAAAAATTGACAGTTTCACACACGTGTGTGTCCGATTTGCACAATGCTTATGGGGGTCCCAGAAAATTTTCGTAAATATTATGGGGTCCTGGGGGTCGCGAAAGAATCTCGTTGATAAAAGGGGTCGTGATCGAAAAAAGTTTAAGAAATCCTTGTCTAGAGTTCATTACAAATGCAAAGAATTTTGGCTTTAAGGTACCAAATCCTTCGCCAAGAAATGTTAGAAATCCATACTAATAATTAGAAATTCTTAAAGTAATCAATATTGATTTTCTGTAAAAATATAGCCAGTTAACTATTTAGCCTGCCTGCACAAAGAAAAGCTGCGTAGAAGTTTTCTTTCATACTGCAGTGTAAGGTATTCAAACAGGGGTGTAGCCAGAGTTTCCAGTGCCCGGGGACAACTGAAGAATTTGCACCCCTTTCTGTGTGCCAAGAATGGAAAACATTTCATTAAAAAATTTCGTAGCATCAATTTGGCACCCCTTGGATGCTGCGCCTGGGGACACATGTCCCTCTTTGCCCCACCCTAGCTACGCCACTGTATTCAAATTATGAATTTGAGGAAAATGTCCAAGACTTCTAAATACTTTTTAGTTGTATATGGATAACGTGGCAACAATCCACTGTATTTAATTTGCATCTAGGCCAAAAAACATTATCAGAACTATTTTTTATGATTAGATCTTCATGATAAGTTATTTGATTCAAGTCAAAAACAGAGTCCCCCCCCCCAAAAAAAAATTAGATATTCTTAATATAACCAATATTGATTTTCTGTATTGTACAGCCAATTAACTATTTAGCATGACTGCACAAAGAGAAGCTGCATAGAAATTTTCTTTTGTACTGCGGCGTAAGGTATTTAAAATGTGAATTTGAGAAAAATGTCCAAGGCTTAGAAATACTTTTTACTTAGATATTGATAATGTGGCAACAATCCACTGCATCTAGACAAAAAAAAAAAAAAAAAAAAAAAAAAAAAAACCAGAACTATTTTTTATGATTAGATCTTCATGATAAGTTCTCTGATTCATGTCAAAATCGTGCTCAGAATCGCCGAATTCAAAGAAACAGACTTTTCTATATCTCCAACCATAAGTCACGCGTTTCATGTTCTCAAATGTGCGACTTCAGAAATGTGCCCTTCATCTTATAAAATTGAACTTTCCTTGTATCTTGACAGCAGCCTTCTGAATTTTAATTAAATTACTGTATATTATATACCTTACAGGATGCATTTTACCGAGTTCTTTTGTTTGCTAATTTATCCTTGAGTTCTGAAATATTAAGGTTCATGATTTTTGGCAATTTTATATTAATTCGTGGAATGAGGAGCTGCTGTTAGCGTTATATCATCAACGAAATATTTTAGAACAAGAAGCATAAGAAATAAACTGAGTGGGATTCCAACGGCAAATCTTCCAGTTGGTAGCTGGACGTGCGAACCAGTTGTACTTATGAGGCAGAGCACTGGAAAAGACTATAGTTTTTCACATCATTATATACCTCCCAATTTATCGCAAGAATTGCCGACTTATCTGCCATGGTACCTAAAAATAGGAGCTAATTGTTGCACTTTGCCCCCCTTTTGAGCACCATAATATTCTTTCTTTTTAATATACAAATCTGTGCAATTAAAGAATTCTCATAATTAAAAAAAATCAATGTGCGTTTCTCTGTTACAAGTTTCGCATTGTAGAAATGCAAATCTGTGTGTGCTTTCAAAGATTTCAAACCGTTAAATTGTAGGCTTTTGTGTTACTTATGCTGCTGACATTTCACGTTAGATTTCAGTATATAAATTAATGCAAGCAAATTTTCAGCCAGATTATAATGTAATAATATCATGTATATAATGCTAAATATATATCTGCGTGATAATATGTACCAATAAAGTACGTGGATTGGATTCTAAATGAGTCCTTGGCTGTTTTAGGGCTGGCAGTGTGGAATGAATGAAGGATTTATATTTGCGAGCTCTAGAGATCATAGTGGGGTGGTAGTGTTTTGGGATAGCTAGTATATGGAAACAACACCTGCTTCACCATTTCGTAAATAATTGTTGTCTCGTATACGTCTACCTGTATCTATATTCAATCTGCACCTTTTACTTCCAGTATATGCTCAGAGTAGCACCCCACAGTGAATACAGGCACAAGAAAGGAGTGGTGATGGCAAAGATACTGAAATCAAACATCCCCGTCAAGAATGGTGCTGTACATCTCATTGAGAGTCCTCTCATGATCATAGACATCACCGTCTGGCAGTTCCTTCAGAATGAAAAGAAAAGGAGATTGTCGTAAGTACCATTCATACTGATGTTTCCAAGTTTGCATTTTTCAATGTTTCTTTGTACGAAGGTTGCTATGGCCTTGGCAATAGTAAGTATTGTTAAGCGCAGACAATTCCAATCGAAAGATTGATATTTTTAACTATAATTTCTTCAGAATGTTTTACCATTTTTGCGTGATTTGTGTTGTTTACAGTAAATTGAAAATTTCATCTCTGGCAAAAAAATGGAATGGACTCGTGTACATTATCGTGTGATTATTTTTCATAACTTTCGACGTGGATTATCAAGACAAGAGAGCTTCGATGAACTTAATTCTTCATACAGCTATAAAGCACTATTCTACAGCACTGTAAAACACTGGTACAGTACAAAGTCCGTAATCCGGAATGATCTATAATCCGGACATCACAGCCACAAACATTTTTTTTTGTATGCTTTACGCATGCACGCATTGAAAGAAATGTTTAATAACATAAACAAATAACTATTAGCTTTGATTTTTTGTAAAATTTTATACCCTTTAGATTGTAATTATTCTTTGTTTCGTAAATTACGGTTTCATATTTTTAATTGTATAATTTCTGGATGCCATCTTACCAGATTTAAATTGATGATCCAGAAAAACCCCTAATCCGGAATCGCTGAAGTTCCGATGAGTCTGGATTAAGGACTTTGTACTGTATAACGAATTCAATCGTGGTCGACGTTTGCTCTAGGAGGAATTTCATGAGGGCCATCCAAAATCGGTTGTTCTGCGAGAAAATATCGTTGCTGTGCGTGATCTGATAAGACATAATGTGAGATTGAGGCATCTTTGGGCATTAGTATGACATGATTACTATGACAAACATCAATAATAATATATTAGATGAAAACATATGGCGTGAAATAGATTTGTTCGCGTTGGATTCCACCTAATCTGACAAACGCTCAAAAGAAGGATCGTGTCGATTGGTGCAAGGAAATGCTGATTTGTTCAAGGCGTGTCAGATGCTGTGTATAACATCTGCACGTGTGTGAAACAAAACAGCAGTCGACTGTGTGGGTCTTCCAAGACGTGCGAAATCCAACAAAAAGCAAATGGTTGCCTATTTCTTCGGCATGACCGATCACGTCGCGACAGTGGCGTTAGAGCAACGCATGATGGTCAATTCTGAATGATGCACAATGATTTGTTTGCCAGAAGTCATCAGAGAAATTCGAAAAAAGCAGAAGAGATGAAACGTTCTTTATTATGTCAGTGCAAGCTCTTGCACATTGGCTCAAACAAAAGAATTTTTGATGGGTCACCCACCATACAGGCCTTATTCGGCACCCAATGACATTTTTTATTCCCGCATATCAAAAATAAATTACGTAGCCAGCGATTTGCGACACCCGAAGTAGCTATTGATGCATTCAAATCACATGCAAAACTGTATTGATCTTCATGGAGAATATTTTGAAAAACAGTAAAACCAATTTCGATTATAAACATTTGTTTTTTTTTTTCTTTATTATGCCAGATATATAAATAGCAACACTCATATAAATGATTAAATATATGGATTTTCTATTTCGTTTCATTTACTAGAATACAAGGAAATGATGCATTGTATAGAAATTTATTAATTAAATACAGACAATTATTCAACATACTTTTGTACATTGATGCTACCAGCAATGTATAAAAGCCGTCATTGTATAGAATACCTAGGCATTTTATAGGATGCCAAAAAATGGCCGACAGTGTAGAAATGATTAATATTTCGTACATTTCCTTGGGCATTATGTAGGGCAGCGGTTCCCAACCGCTGTTCCGCGGCACACTAGTGTGCCGTCTGAAGCACCGTGGTGTGCCGCCGGGTCTGGGTGTCACGGTGCTGTTCACCCGCTATAACTCCTCCCGTCACTCCCCCCGCCAGTGTCATAGGTGGTCACGGCGCTGTGCAGTGCTATAACTCCTCCCCCTGCCAATCTTGACAAGTGTCCGCCGTGTCCCCGCCCCCATGAGACGCAGGCAGACGCCTCACACAGTGTCAGAGAGACAACGGCTGCTGTGAGGAGAGAGACACTGATACTGCAGTGATGGACAAGTTTTTGAAAAGGAAAGAACTGGACTCTGAACAAAATCTGGAGCCAGATGGGAGCCCGAGTATGAGTGGGGGTCAAAAGAAAGCAAAGATGGTTAAATTCTCTGGCACAAGGCAATATAGCGAAAGCTTTATTTCAGTTGGATTTACTTTCACTGGAGATGAACACAAACCAACTCCACTGTGCGTGGTGTGTGGTGAAAAGCTAGCTAACAGTGCTATGGTCCCAAGCAAACTTAAACGCCATCTCCAAACGAAACACCCTTTGCTTCAAAACAAGAATGTGGACTATTTTGTTCGCCTGCGTGACAACATGGAGAAACAGGCAACTTTTATGAGAAAAACAACAAAGGTAAATGAAAGAGCTCTTAAAGCTAGCTATCAAGTTGCTGAACTTATAGCCAAGACAAAAAAGTCACACACTGTGGCAGAGACATTAATACTTCCTGCCTGCAAAGCTATTGTAGAGGAGATGCTCGGACCTGAAGCAGCAAAGGAAATAGCCAAAGTCCCTCTTTCAAACAACACAATTTCCAGACGTATTAATGACATGTCTGCAGACATCGAAAGTGTGGTTTTGGAAAAGATCCGTATCAGTGAGAAATTTACATTGCAACTTGACGAGTCTACTGATATCAGTGGACATGCTCAACTCTTAGCTAATGTGCGTTTTGTTGATGGTGATGCAATTAGAGAAAACTTCTTTTTTTGAAAGGTATTGCCAGAAAAAACAACAGGAGAAGAAATTTTTCGGGTCACATCAGAATACCTTGAACAAGGAGGACTTAAGTGGGAAAACTGCACAAGTGTCTGCACCGATGGAGCTGCAGCCATGGTCGGGCGCACCAAAGGCTTTGTAAGCAGAGTGAAGGAAAGAAATCCAGATGTGATTATTATGCATTGTTTTTTACACCGCGAGGCCCTCGTAGCCAAGACTTTACCATCAGCCTTAGTTCATGTGTTGGATGATGTTGTGCGCATGGTAAACATTGTAAAGTCACGACCCATGAAAAGTCGCATATTTGCAGCTTTGTGTGAGGAGATGGGAGCAAAGCATAAAACCTTGCTGTTTCATACGGAGGTCTGGTGGTTGTCGCGTGGCAAGGTCTTGGTTCGTGTGTATGAGCTGCGGGAGGAACTTAAAGTGTTTCTGACAAATGAGGGGTCAGATTACGCAAAGCAGCTTGCAAGTGATGAGTGGTGTGCAAGGCTGGCATACCTGGCAGATATATTTCATCATCTGAATGAATTGAACACCCGAATGCAAGGCCGAAATGAAAACCTGCTTACAAGTACAGATAAAATAAATGGACTCCGTTCAAAGGTGCAACTCTGGCATCAACACGTGGAAAGTGGCAATCTTGAAATGTTCACACTCACCATGCAATGGCAAGGTGTTCACACTGCTGCACTGTGTGAGATAATAGTTAAGCATTTAAAAACTCTTGAGGAGAGTCATTTTATTTCTCTTCAGTCTCCACTGAATGCCTTGACTGGGTTAGGGACCCTTATAGCTCAGCATCAGTTGTTGGAAAGGAAATGACTTTACAGGAGCAGGAGGAACTAATTGAACTGAGACAAAATCGTGGTTGCAAGCTAAGATTTGCTGATCTACCTTTGGACAGTTTTTGGTTGGATACTGCCAAGGAGTTCCCCCTTCTGGCAAACAAAGCTATTTTGACATTGCTCCCTTTTTCCACTACATATCTGTGTGAGATTAGCTTTTCAAGCATGATTGCTATGAAAACCAAATACAGAGAGAGACTGAGAACTGTTGACGAAGAGCTACGTGTGTGTCTTTCTTCAATTCCAGCCAGAATATCAGCTTTGTGTTCAGCCAAACAGGCCCAGGTTTCGCACTGAAAGTATTTTATAATTTTTCACTATTATGTTTACTTAATATTTCATAATAAAGTAATTATAAAATACTTTCTTTGTGCTTATTTGATTCCTATTCACTAGAATTACTTTATTATAGTCAATATAGGCACAGAGTTAATTTTTTAACATTTTCTAATGGTGGTGTGCCTCGTGATTTTTTCCCCGTGACAAGTGTGCCTTGGCCAAAAAAGGTTGGGAAACGCTGATGTAGGGTACCATATGACAAACCGGCAGTATACGCAGTTTACCTCCCAGTTAATTTCGAATATCCATAAATTTAATAATACATGATTCATACATTTAACACATTCATTCCATTCTTCCACATATTTCATACATTTTCATGCATTGTTTTCTTTAAGAAAGGTATAAATTTTGCTTTGTACAACGTTCATTTTTCGTTACACAGTTTGAATAAAAGCTTTATAATGACACTTTTTCATCATTTTCTCAAAATAATGTCTTTATTTTCGACAAATGATCTTTTTTTTAAACGAATAGCCCTAATCATGATCTTTTTTGGTGTTTAGTCTGTATCGAACTTTGTTTCTCCTTTCAGAAAATATTTTATTTAATTGTCTTAACTTCTATCACATGTTGATATTCAACAAACACTTCTATAATCTGGCAAATCTACTGAATACTCTCCAAAACAACCAATACGCTTTCGGATTATAGTATTCTTCAGAAGTGGACATTATAAAAAGAACATTCAATACTGATGTTTATATAGACTCTCAAGAGTGCTGGTAATTTTCATATAGGGTCATACAAGACAGGTCTTGAAAAGATTTATTTATTCATAATCTTTAATTTCCCCCTTTTAGCAAGATTTTCTGGTTGTTGTTCTCATTAATATTCTTACATTTTTTTCTGACACTAGTTCTTACAGTATTTTCTTCCTTCATGTTTTTATGGGGTTCATAGATTTGGAGTGAATAATGACGACACTTGGTGAAGTATCGAAACACACTTTATTTACCAATATTAATCAGGATAGCTCCAAAACACTTTTACAGTTGTCCAAGATCTATTCTAAACAGACTGGAGCAATCAGCGACACAGCCTTCACACTGTCATGCAATAACGGTGGAGACAGCTTCGCTGCAAAGCTCATGACTCTGCTTGGTCGTTCTCGGAACTTCAGGTACTCTCGAGACTCTCCACGCTACAACTTGCGATTCACTCGACAACACACCGAGCACAGCTCCCAACTCTTAGGTTCAGTCGTTCCTGGAGCTTAACACACTCTCTCAACGATGCACTAACCGTGATACACCAAGATACTCATCGATGCACTCGACGACCCACTCGGCACTCGCTGGCCTGCTGTGAAATCGATCGTCTCCACATGGAGTAACTAGATGAGATCCACTAATTGACTGCAGACCAGCAGGGTTTTGTATAGCTTTTGGCTTGTGTTCGAGATTTTTCTGGGCTACCTTTTCTGGCAGTAGGAAACGAGTTATCGTTATTGGGCTCCCAGAGCCGCTACTGTACTCAGTGTACACAACACCAGATAATCTCGGGAAGAGAAAGACTGACGTATGTGTGATTATAGCACGCAAAGTATTTTTTTTAGATAATAATGAAGCAAATAAAAATAATTAGGGGCTTTGAAATTAGGAATTCATTTAACAATGGGCTCAAATAAGCCGCCTACTTCTTAAGCTCAAACCAGTGGAGTATTATCCAGGTTTTAAAAAAGAAAGCCTTCTTTCTTTCTATTTCTTTCTTTTTTTTTTTTTTTGCTTGAAGTTATTTAGATAAATCTTATATTTTATTTAAATTTATGATTAAAGGAGCATAAAATTGGTTTCATTATAGTTAATTTTAAAGTTAAAAAATTTAAAGTTACTTCTTTATCTCTTATCAATCATGTTTTTCACTTTCACCTATAAGGTATTTCTCTCGCCTTCTTAGTATACCTTCGTAGTGTAGTGGTCTGCAAGCTCGGCACATATTCAAGAGGTCCCTTGTTCGATTCCCGGCGAGGGCGTTGCTCATTTTTCATCTTTCACTGCTTCCAATTAACCTAATGTCTACAGCCTAACTTTAAAAAGATGTTATTATAGTTATCTTAGTTATAGAATTATGTCACTTAGTATGCAGATGAAGAAAAGATAATGAATGCCATAGTTTTCTCTTCATGATTTAAATGCACAGGGAAAAGTCCTGCAACTCTTAAGAAAACGCAGCGTATTATGTCTTATTTTTTAATTGATAAATAAATATTATTAACTTTTTAAATGTTATAAATTCTTACAGTTCTAAATTAAAGCTAATTTTTCATGCAGTTAAGTTTTTTTAAGGCAGCTTTTTTTTTCAAATTTAAAACATTTATTTTTTTGTTGCAAAATGAGTCTTTGCAGTCAGTGTCAACAAGTGTACGTCATCACTCTTCACTTCCTGTTTTCAGTGGGGAGAGTTCTAGAAACACTCCCTTTTTTTTTTCCAAGTCCTGATAGATCCAGTTCTTAAGAAATTATTTTTTCACTTTTGAACTGGATTCATATAAATAAAAATGCATTTTATTCATGATAGGTATTATTAAAAAGATTGAACATTTTCATAGAAATACATTACATATTTAAGTTTATGAAGGAATATTGAGTTTTGGCAAGACCAAAATGACCCATTTACTGCTCATCATCATGTCGCCAAATCCCGTTGAGGCACGCGCATCTAAAATTTTAACAATCGATATTTCGTAATTGTACTCTTTTAATATCCAGAGAAGTCGAGAAAATAGGAGAAGGTTCTTGTGCGTGATTTGAAAAGCTTATAAAAAGCTGGAAGAAAACATCTCAATTCAGTTGTTTACTTTTTGCTGTTAATGATTGTAGCGAAATCGGATTAGCTTTCTCTGTTTAAGTTGTGTTGAACGTTTTAGTAGTTTAAAAGATAACTACTAAATATTGGGAAATATTGGGATGCTGTACAAATATCTCTAAGAAAATTTAAGCATTTTGGTTTCTTATGCGTTGTGATAAAAATTAATTGTATTCATTTTTCATCGGACTTGTGCATTCAAATCATTACGAACCCGTACGCTAGCAACAATATTTATCAAATTTACATAAAAATTTTGTATATTAAAATATAAAGAATTACCTCATTTTGATTGCATTGATCAAAATTCCTTTTTATGCAATGATACTTTGGCTTCAATCATTTTCATTAAACTGTATGTTACTAAATAGGAATTTAATTTTCAAGCGATAATTCTCTTTCTAACAATGCTAGATTTCTCCTTCAGTTACCTTACGGGACCTGAATGAAATTCTCGCAATGATTTGTGAATGTCTCTAGAATTTAAAATTCTTGCTCGTTAGCATTACAAATGATACTGCGAAAATGAGCAACATTTGTCAAAGTTAGTTACTCTAAAATGATCCTAAATGTAACTTTCAGTTAACAGATTTAAAGCTGTGTTTCCCAAACATTTATGTTTACAGCCCGCTTTTAGAAACGCAAAGAAACACATTTTTACAGAAAAAATATAAACATATAAAACAGCAATAATGAGGTTGGATTACTTGTATGTTAATGAAATTAGCAGTAATTGCACTGTCATTTTAGCTAAATCAATAATAAAACATAAATAAGGACGTGTGTTTCCAGTCATCCGTAAAGCTCTTTGTTGCCATTCTGCAAAGCATAAGATAATATTTATTTTTCAAATGTAATCATTTAGCTCGGGGGTATAAAAGAAGTCTGTTGCAAATCGCAATATATTTGTCACCCAACTTTAGGAAATAAGTTATTTAAAAGAAATGCATTGCCACTAGCCAAATTAAATATTTACGCTGACCACGCAGCAGAGTTTTCTCATTCAACAAAGTGCAGGAATTTAAATTAATTTGAAAAATTAATTCTTATATTTTTCACAAACTACGCGATTTAGAAAAAAGCCGAAATTCATATAAATTATCTGAACCTATGAAACAACACTAACCGAATTTATTAGAATCATCTGTACATATAAAAATATGTGCCCGTTTTTCTTTGTACACAATTTGTACAAATGTACACTTTTATTCCGATCTGGATGAAATTGTGCGCTCTTGACCATCAAAATAAGAAGAAAGCCACCGTCTACACATAAGATTTGGAAAACTCACCATATTATTGCTCTCACATCGCCTATTCCAGGAGACCAAGCGAGTTTAGTTATTATAATATTTTTTACGGATATATGCCTAAAAAATTGCAAAAAAAAATTCCCCAACTGGGGTGGGAAAAAAATTGCCCCAACTGGGGTGGGGAAAAATTAGCAGTCTTACGATAATTGTAAGACTAGCTAAATTAAAGTTCCTTTTGCTGGATAGATCCATACCTGAACTGCGAAGCGGCTGTTCGCTAAGATTAACGGTATTAATAACAGTGCGTACGAAGGGTGTAAAGGCTCTTTTATTCAACTCAATAAAGGATTCACCATCGGCATGGGCAATTTTTTTCCCACCCCAGCTGTGGAAATTTTTTTCCCACCCCAGTTGGGGCAATTTTTTAGGCATACATCCGTAAAAAATATTATAATAACTAAACACGCTTGGTCTCCTGGAATAGGCGATGTGAGAGCAATAGTATGGTGAGTTTTCCAAATCTCCCTTAATAATGTTATGTTTTTTGTGTTTAAATGAATGAATAAATATTTATTTAAATATGGACTAAATATTTAACTATCTTTTGAATTTAGGTGAACTGTTTTTGGAATGGGAAGGTCGTCCAGCTCGTATCGTCCGCCCAGGTGTTCAAACTGTCAATGGCGTCATACATGTGATCGATCGTGTTATGATGATGAGGCATGATCTTACGAAATCGGGTGCTCCCGTTAGTCCATTTAGCAATGGCTTCTTATCCATCATTCCAGCTTTTTTTTTCGGTCGCCATCTTTTTCTGAAGACCAACACATGGTAGAAAGTATAAAGGAACACATAAAAGGCGCCAAAAACTTCTGTAAAACTGCTGTGGTTAAGGGGGAAACAGAAATATTTTTGCATAAAAACTTTGTGAAATATGCATATTAGAAGAAGAGGCGATTTCTGTGCAGTCGTGTTCTGTTATTGTGCACGAACGTGAACGTCTTCATACCGATGCCAGAAAATGTATTACAAATTCACGAAGTGAAGTGCAACAGTGTAAAAAAATGTATGTTTTGGGAGAGGGTACAAATGATTCAGAAGTTTGCTTATAATTCATAGAAAGCCAAAAAGTGGCAAAGTAGAAAAATTTGTGAGCACCTTTTGAATAGAATTAATCAAAATGCGTTAAATGGCGAAGAGTAAAATTTATTACAACGTCCAAACTCATTTTTAAAATACAGTACTAATCGCGAAATTTGCTGTTGATGTGCAGTTGTTTATAGTATTATGTATAAGAGGAGAAAGTACGATTCCAGAATACTTGGGATTTTATAGGAATATTCCAAGAATCCTCTACTATGATTCTTCCCTACTTTTTAAAATTTGTTATTACAAAAATTATTCAAAACGAAGCGATACGCAGATTGAAATGCGTGGAAAACTATTTATTTTCACAGATTGAAGTGTGTCGAAGTTTATTTATTTTATTAATGGCAAATTCTATGTTTTGTAGAATACAATCATCAGTTATAGTTTGCTTATTAAAAATGGCATCACACAGCTGCTTCGAAAATGATCATTACTTAGCTGTAGATTGAAAATAATTTGAAACAAAGGGATTGTATATATATATATATATATATATATATATATATATATATATATATATATATATATTTACTAAAGAAATATTGATTATATTATCTCCTACAATTAATTTTAGTAGAATTATCTTAAAAGAGTGAATCCATAGTTAGTAAGTTCAATTTCTAAAATTGTTTTAAAGTAACTTGAATGTAAATTGTTAAAAATGTTTAACGGGGACTTGAATTAAATCATGAATAACAATTATATATATATATATATATATATATAATTTATAATAAGAAATCTTTCCATATACCATCTCCAAGGAATATAAATTTAAAACCAAAAGTTTTTTTAGAATAGTATTTTGAGTCCTTGGAGATGGTATATAGAAAGATTTCTTATTATAAATTATTATGAATTATTGGTTTATTACTTTGCAGCTCTAGCGCAAGTTTTAGGCTTTTTAATTTACTTTTAATTACTTTATATATATATATATATATTATATGTATAGTATGCCCATATTATGATAAAAATCGAGATTAGTCGTGGGTTAAAGAAATGACATAGTCCAGGTTGAGCAAATAAAAATATATTGGGAATATCAGGTTACATGGGAACAAGCAACCACAGCTATACACACCAGACAGGGATAGAATGACAACAAAACTGTTGTTGCCAATTCTCATGAAGTAAATATTGGGACTGGCACATTTACATATATTTTTAACATGCCCCCCCTTGCCAGTCAAACTTAGACATAAAACTGAACAATTTGATAAAAATTCTATGTAATTATATGCCACTATTGAAAGAAACAATCAATATGATAAGAAAAAGCTGCAGCTTGTTTTGAAAATGAGGCGTAAAAGGAATATTCCGTTCCAGCGAGAATTTTCCGTTTGGCATCGGTTGTACCATTATTGGCGACTTTATCGCTTGCGCCGGCAAAACGGAAAAGTACCAATTTTTGTCTAATATTTGGGCTTCACCAGTGTTACCACATGTTCAATTAAAATACTATAATAAATCTAAAATGATGTATAAAAATTAAACAAATAAAAAGGAAACCGTTTTTCACAGACGATTCAGCGCCTCTAACCTAATGCGCCTGCGCTACTAATTAATTCAGTTCTCACGTCGCGGCAAGGCAAAAATACATAAAAATTTAAAATATTTTCATTAAAAATTGAAAGATACAGAAAAACATAAAACACCAAGTACAGTTAAAATAATTAAAAAACAATTTTTACAATTAAAATTACAGTTTCCACATGCAGGCAAGAAAGCAGATTTTACGGGCAGAAAACTAAACGTTTCCTTTTCGTCCCACCTGGCTAAAAGACAGTGAAAGTGCAGAAAGACTTAATTCACTATTCTGCTTGGTTTCAAATGTAAAAAAAAATATATATCTGCTACTGTAAAAAAAATTAGGCTTGGCTGAACTTACACAACTTTTAAATTGTTGATAATTCTACAACTTTTGCATTCAGATTAACGAAAGGCATAAAAATGTCAACCTGAAGATAAGAACAACATAATTCAATCCTTTTTAAAGCAAAACGTGCACTATTTACCGATATGTAAGAATAGAAAAAGTCAACTCAATGAACCGAGTAACAGAGGGGGCACACACATATATATCTACTTTTAGTGTGAACGATAGCAACTAAAAAGGGAGGTGCACAACTACATGTTACAGCAATAGTATATACAAAATTTCAACGTTTTCTCTGATCTACATGTTTTTGAGTTATGCGAGGTATCATATAATATCAAAATACATACGTACGTACAGGCGCCACGAAAAACTCTCTCCTGAATCGATTTTAAATCAGTTTTATGATTCGTTTAGGAAAAAATAGTCCTTTATTCTGCCCTTACGTACAGATATAACGGATAAAACATCGTTAAATTTCATTCGACAGCGGTAAAAATGGATATTGTCTTTGAAATATGATACCCGGAATTTTTCGTGATTACAATACTTACTTTATTTCATACCAGGAAGTAATTTTTTACTTCCTCGTATATACGTAGATACTTTACATAGCAAGTACATAGATACTTTGCAGTATCTAAAATTTTTTTTCCGCCTTAATTTTTGTCTCCGTGTAATTTCTAGGAATCGTCTCATTTCAGAAATAGCCAAGTATGCAAATTCAAATTAAAGTAAACAGCAAAGTGTCATCAATTATCATATACTCTAAAGGCCCTTATTTTCGCGAGCGCGTCGTAATCGCGAAAATTCAAGCCTCACGAAATACTTTTTTTTTTCCGCCTCAAATAATAATAAAAAATCAGAAATTTTTCACTTACCCAAAATTTAATGATTTATTGCACAGTTACAAGTTTTTTCTTGACAACTTTCTTTCTTATAACTATTTTTGAATAATACACAACTATATTTCTCGAATATAAGACAATAAAATTAATAGAAGGCAGCTCATTCACTTAGAATACTATTTATACCAGCTTCTTTGAAGCCATTCAAAATTATCTCATGTTTGGCTTTCAATACCGTTAAATTCGCGCACAAGCCAAGAAGCATGAATCGATTTTAATTGTGATATTAGCAAGTCCAAAGATTCTTTTCCCTCTAGAAATTGAAGCTCGTTAGAATACCACTCAATAAACTCATTCTTGAGCAAACGCTTGAACTCGCCATTTAGACGGGAAGGGGGGTGTGTCGAACTTTTCGGACAAAAGGAAGTTTCTTAAAATTCTTTATGCAAAAGATGCACTTTTGAAATTTTTCAACTTTCGGTTCTGTTCATGTAAAATTCGCCTCGCGAAATCACCGATATGTTCATTTTCGCGAAAATCACGACCCGCGAAAATAAGGGCCTTTACAGTACTTAAAAGTGCAAAATAAAGAATTGAATCAAAAAACCATGAAAGACTTACGGCATCTTTCTAATAGCTTGATAAACTTCTCCAGATGTCGTTTCTTTCGAAACTCAAGTGGGAATCTAGTTAATATTGTTACGAATTGAGGACAATAACAAAATTGTATTTATGACACGGAAGAGAAACTAATTCTTGAATTTGAGTGGCACTGCGTATGTTTTACCCATTATCCGGAAATCACATGTCAGAATGCATAGAAATCTGTAAGGCTGTCAGAAGCTAAGAGTTATATTCCGAGAAGTTGTGGGTCTTTCCTTACATGACAGCCCACCAGCGGCCGAGTGGTAACATCGCTGAACGCTGTTAGTCCAACCTGGGATCGAATCCCAGCAAACGGGCTGGCTGCAGGTTATTTTTCGTGGATTTCCTGTGTGTAACGTGGATACGAGTTAATTCCTTTCAAAATGTCCTCCCCGAAGGCATCTCTTCTTAGAGGCAGATAGCCTTCGTTGTTGCTTAGCCTTAATCAGTTAACGTAACCTAACCTGTCCCAGAAGATATTTGTGAATATAATTTAAATTTTGCTCTTCAAAACGAATCACGAATCATTAACTGCAAATTCATTTTAGCCAGTGAAATTCTAAATTACTTTAATTAATTCTAAATTACTTTATCGAATGCTGATGACGAAGAAACCCTAGAAGTGGCCTAGAATATTGAGAATTAAGATCTCGTTTATTTATTTCAGGATAATGATCTCTGTCATAAATTTAAACCGTCTCATGTGACTAATGACTCATATGACTCATGTGACTCAATGAATAATTAAAGAGTGATCAAAAATCTTTTTCTTTACACTTAGGAAGTATATATAAATTTTCAGGTTTTATAAAGAAATGAACTATTTAATCTTTGCAAAATATTCTAGCTTGCCAAAAACATTTCTGCAATGTATGGAAACGAGACACGAAAGCTTATTATTCTGTACTTAAATATCAAAAAGCTTGTGTTTAGTATCTGTCGATAATTTCTTGAGCGTGAAAGGAAATGCTTCAAAGAGCCAATTTATTTTAATTATTTCAAAGCGGGATATAATTTCCGTACTTCCAACAATAACTCAAAACAGTTAGACGTGTATTCACTCAAGTAATGAAAAGTTGCTGAAAATAATATGAATGGAAATGTCCAGATCGCAGCAAGCAAAAATATTCGTAATTAATTTTTTTGTTGTCAAAGCAGGAAACAAAATTTTTTTGACACACTAGGTTAATACGTATGCGTATGACGTCATCATTTAAATTTAATATAATATAACAGCTTTTTCTCAATATCAGTAAAAGAATTAACGTGGGAATAATATATCGTGTAAGTTATCCTAACCTGAAACAAAGAGATTGCTATCAGCTGCTATTTATTTTTAAAATGCTTACATTAAAGAAAATTTTCGACATGCAATGACGTCACGTACTTTCTTAAACATCAGATTATGATCTTATAAAATAATAATGTATTTAATGCTTCGCAATGATATTTTTATTTCATACTTTGTATAACTTACAGATTTTTAATTAAAAATCTACGATTTCAAAGCTAGCAGTGAAAACACTTTTCGAACACACACACAGATTCTATTTATGTCCAGCGTGCGATATTTTTGCCACTCGTAAACATAATGGAGAAAATTAGCGTTTTCAGAGTTTTTAATTAATATATCAGCTTATTAACGTAACGTTTGCAGTAATAAAGCGAAAATATGAAGATGAGAATGGTCGAAATGGCTTCCCATGAAATTTTGAAATTCGGGAGGGGGGGTACCTCTCTCGAAACTCAATTCCCCGCCGTTCCGGAGAAGATAATGTCACAAACAAACAAATAAAAAAAAAAAAAAAAAAAAAATCTGAAAGCTTCCAGATTTTATATTACGCCAAAAAGGGTGTTTTTTAACGTTTTTTGTGTTACTTTTATTGATTAAATATCATGTTCTTTGCACTTAAAATACATAAACTTTAATTCAACAGCAATGCCACAGAATATTTAAAAACAGCATATCTTTAGAATTTCCGATACACAGTCTCGCGCACTGTAGATAAAAATGTTTTTTCTCGTACGGTGTTGCTATTACTCGCTTTGAAATCGTTGAGTTTGTTACTAAAAAATTCGTTAAAGTTTTACAAAAGATAAAATAGATAATAAAATAAATTCCAGGCTCCAAATTTGGGCTTCAGGACTATGTTATTGAAATTGGGATGGTTCTAGGAACCATTGTTTGTTCACAATGAGAGAAACATTAATGCATTCATGCAGATTCTTCATTATTTAGTTTCTTTAAATATAATACATGGTGATAATATTTGGCGGTTTAGTTTGAAAAGTAAATCGACAAAAAAGGCCATTTTGAAATTAATAGCCCTTCTGGACTAACAAACAGAAAGAAGCGCACAATTTTAATAGTATGGATATTACGTATGGAAAGCATTAATTACCTAAGAAATTTCAGATGATGTCTTCGAAATAGTGTCTTGAAGTAATAAAGCGAAAATTTAAAAGTTTTTAATATTAAAAAAATTTTTTTTTTGTCCTTCAGTGAGGGCGAGATATTTGATGTGAGCTTCAAAGTTAATAAAGCATTTCTGAAGTGAACTGCTTTCCGAGTTCTCTTTAAAAGAGTTAGTTTACAGCTGCATTTTAATTTTTGCTATTTTTCACTACTGCAATTTCTTACTGATACTTCTTTTTTTATGATTATTCAGCAGAAATACCCTTCTCAAATCCTTTTTGAGACCATTTTACTTTAAATACCCTCTTAGACATAAAAATAAAAAAAAAAAAAAAAAAAAAAAAAAAAAACACGCACCGAGAAGATATAAAGCAAATTGGACACCAGTTGATAAGCATACAGGTTTCGACGGAAAATGCAAAATTTTACATTTTGGCTGCCAATGAATGAACGGTTGTCGCTACAGCGCATCTGATCTGCGCAACTGGCAGGATATTTAAGAGGAGAAAATACGGTTCCAGGTCATAAATCCTTAACGAATTACATTCCGTGTA
This sequence comes from Stegodyphus dumicola, assembly GCF_044657685.1. NCBI lineage: Eukaryota > Metazoa > Arthropoda > Arachnida > Araneae > Eresidae > Stegodyphus > Stegodyphus dumicola. The sequence continues at coordinate 188,148,888 of NC_140776.1, read as the reverse complement.
CTTTGGTAGACAGTAACTATGCATCGCATACAGGTGAGCGAACGATATGCGCAGATGTAGATGTCAGAATTTGAAAAAGATAGTGTAGTTGGACTCAAAGAAGCCGGTCGGTCTTATCGACGAATAGCTCTACATTTGAGCAGGAGCGATGCCACTATTAGACGATGTTGGCAGGAATGGGTGAACCATGGCCGCACACAGCGTGGAGAAGGAAGGGGTAGGCCTAGAGAAACGACAGAACGTGAAGACCGAGAAATCGTTAGAACGGCGCTCACAGCCCCAGATGCATCATTATCATTGATTGCACGTGCAACTAGTGCTTCAATGACCGCAAGGACCATTCATAGACGGTTCACAGAAAGGGGGCTGAGGTCACGGCGCCCCTTGCGCCGACTAGCATTGAGCTCTGTACAACGTCAAGCCCGTTTGCAGTGGTGTCGGGCTCGTTGGCACTGGAATGTCACTGACTGGAGTAGAATAGTCTTCAGTGATGAATCCCGCTTTGAACTGAGTGCCGATGACCAGCGAAGGCGAGTCTGGAGACGCCCCGGACAGCGGTGTGATACCAACCTGACTGTCTTCCGGCAGACAGGCCGACAACCAGGAGTGATGGTCTGGGGTGCCATTTCATTCCATAGTACGACCCCTTTGGTTGTCATCCGTCGCAACCTTACAGTACAGCGGTTCGTCGACGAAGTTCTAAGGCCCGTTTTGTTTCCCTTCATATCGATTTCAGCAAGATAATGCCCGCCCCCACACTGTACATGTTTCTACTGCTTAGTGTTTGCCGAGCATTACGTTGGCCAGCAAGGTCGCCGGATCTCTCTCCTATTGAGTAAGTTTGGAGCATCATGGGCAGGGCCCTCCAACCAGCTCGGGGTATTAACGATCCAACGCGGCAGTTGGACAGAATTTGGCACGATATCCCTCAGGAGGACATGCGCAACCTCTATCAATCGATGCCAAGCCGAATAACTGCTTGCATAAGGGCCAGAGGTGAATAAACGCGTTACTAACTTTTTCACTTTGTGAAGCTCTATCACTTCAATAAATCATCCAGTTTTTCTCAAATTATACTCATTTGTTTTCCTGTACATGTACACAACTTCTACCGATTTTCGTACCATTCGGATAACTCCTTCTTGGTGCGTCATTTTTTTTTTTTTTTTTTTTTTTTTTTTTTTTTTGTCTAAGAGTGTATATATATATCTTTATTTTTTATTATTTATGTTGCTGCTAAACTTTTTTTTAATAGCATTCTAAAATAACAAATAAAGTCAAATAACTTTATTTGTTATTTTAGAATGCTGCTGTGTTTGCGAAGCATTAAAATGTTGAAAGGATTCAGGCTTTTTTTGTCATCAAAAATCTGGATCAAAATATCTGATCGCATTTTCCGAAAAGGTTTAATCTTCTTACCTTGTGATCATGATGTGTGTATGTACTTTATGGAATTTATTGAATCAATAATTACAGATACAGGAGTATAAAGTTTCTGAGTATTACGATTTTACGTAATGTTTGAGTTGTGACTTGGTACTCTGCTTTGGTTAGAAAATACTCCTTATTGTAGAAATTATCATAGCGAATAATAGAAACCATTACTGCTGCTATGAATAGTGGAAAATAAAAGCTATAGTAGGGAAAGCATATTACAAGTTATCTGTTAAATTAGAATTTCGTTAAAGTTTATATTAAAAACTATAAATTGTGAATTGCATACCTCATGAAAATGATTTTTAAGTCCAAAGGGGCTTTGTTCCTGAGAGACTATTGTTTTCGTTTTGCGATTTTGCGTCGAATCATTCTGAATGTCCGTTTCACTTTTCAAACTGTTGCCAATCAATGTTAGAGTCCTGCATTATATTTGATGAAATTAAATAATGAAGAATCTGCATAAATGTATGTATGTTTCTCGCATTGTTATGAAACAACGGTACCTAGAGCCATCGAATTTGGAATGACTTAAACCTTCTGCGAATATGGGCATCTGGAAGCCCAAATTTGAAATTTGGAATTTGTTTTATTGTCGATTTCATATTTTGTAAAAATTTTAACAAACTCAAGGATTTCAAAACGAGCAATGGCAACATTGTACAGAAAAAACATTTTTATCTCCAGCGCATGAGGCTGTGTATCGGAAATTCTAAAGATATGCTCATTTTAAAATTATTTTACGATATTGCTCTTGAACTGAATTTTATGGTTTAATTGCGATATTTAATAAAAACGTAGCAAATAAAATGTTAAAAAAAAAAAAAAAAATCTGAAATTTTTCAGATTTTAAATTACGTCCAAATGGGCGTTTTTTTAACGTTTTGAGTGTTACCTTTATTTATTAAATATCATGTTCTTTGCACTTAAACCATAAAATTCAGTTCAAGAGCAATATCGCAAAATAATGTTAAATTAAGCATATCTTTAGAATTTCCGATATACACAGTCTCGCGAGCTGGAGATAAAAGTATTTTTTTTCTATATAACGTTGCCATTTCTCGCTTTTAAAGCATTGAGATTGTAAATAAAAAATTCGTTAAAGTTTTAAAAAATATAAAATCTATAATAAAACAAATTCCAAATTTGGGATTTCAGATGCCCATATTCGCAGTAGGATTTCGTCATTCAAAATTCGATGGCTCTATGTACCATTGTTTTATCACAATGCGAGAAATAGACAATCATTTATGCAGATTTTTCATTATTTAATTTCTTCAAATATAATGCAGGACTCTAACATTTTGTGGCAACAGTTTGAAAAGTGAACCGACGTTTATGAGTCCGACGCAAAATGCCAAAACGAAAGCAATAGTCCTTCGGGACTGAAATCCCTTTGGACTGAAAACGCTTCTTTGGACGTAATTTAAAATCTGAAACCTTTCAGATTTTTTTTTTTTTTCTTTTTTTTTTTTTTTTTTAAACATTTAAAACTATTTTCTCTACTAATTTTGTAAGCAGTTCAAGGCTTTCAAATTTTAGTGTAGAAATCTTCTCACCCCTCCCAATTTGGTAGGCACTAGCTATTATAGGCGTTGGGGATTACTAAAGTTTGGAAGCCGTGGTTAATTTATTTTAGAGGCACCTACTAGGTCTTCCACCGTTACCTCCTATGAAGGGACAGATAATTTAGATCCACACCTTCTCCGAGATTCCAACCTGAACCCTTCGGTACGACAGTCAGAGCCACTAACCACTTTACCGTCCGAGTGGCAGTGTGTAAAATTCTAGCCCATTGAAATTATATTTGCTTCAGGTTAGTTTATTAAAGCACCAGTCTAGTAACTAGGAGATCGCGAGTTCGAATTTCGTCGATGCATCTTTTAATTAGTAGTGTCGTAAAACATGAGTTTACTCCTAGCTGCCGAGGAAAATCACTGTACAATGGTAGTTCAACTCGGCTTAGAGTTCCAACAGATGGGCTGACTGTTCAAGATCTTTTTGTGGTTTTCCTTATGTATAACGTGAATAGAGTAGGTTTCTCTTAGAAATTTCTTATCCCTATTGATAAAGTAAGTTTAATTTAGATATTTTAGAATTATTATGGTTTGAAGCATCATGTAAATACGTGCGCCATTAGTGATGCGTAAGAATCTTGTGGTAAGGATTAATTTTTAAATGAAGCAATTTGAGAGGTTTATTATATATGCAACATATTTATGTTAAGTAACCAGTTATTTTATGTTACGGACCTTCACTGTCACTTCTGTCTTTTAGTTTTACTGCCAAAATGCAAATTTTAACTCGCGTGTATTTTAGTCAAAGCGTGTTCCGCCTGCTGAAGTCCACGTTGCTCTCGATATCTACGATAGCATTCCTGTTTACCGCAAGGCTTTGTTCTTGCAGATTTCTGTGTGACCCCGGTATAGGCTAAGCGAAAACTTGCGCGTTTAATTATTTCTGCGTAGTTTTTGGCTAATTAAGATTTAGCTTTAATTTAAAATTCTACTTCTTTGATTTCGTTCCATAAATGCTGAGTGATTTTTGTAAGCACCAGGAATAACTTCTGTTCAGTTTATTTGAGGTCTTAATAAAAAGTCTTTTACACCCAGAATAATTATTTTGTATACCTTTTTGCACTTTTCTGAATTGAATAATTGACCTGTTTTTTTGAATTTGATTGGTTTTACTTGAGTTCTCTATCGTAAAATTTGCATTTAAGGCAGTATTTTATAATAATTTTCTTTGAATTATTTTTGAATGCATTTGGTTTTTGAATTTGAAAATTTTCATATCTTTATTTTATCTTCTTGTACTGTAGAGTTTTTATATTACTTGGAGTGGTTTTGTTTTAAAACCAAATTTATGTTTTGTATTGTAGTAATATCTCAGGTTCAGTGTATTTTATGATAATATTATTCAGTTATCAAAGTTATTGATTCTTAATTCTGAATTAATATGAAGAAATTTTATTTGGCAGTTTATTATTGTCTTAGTTTATCTTTATGCATTTTTTCTAAATTGAATGGTTCTTCTTGATATTGCGAATCTAATTGAAATTAATTCTGTATAATACAGTAATGGATGTATTATATTTTGTTTGTTTGTTTATACCATAGTTTTTATTTAAATTAGTAGGACTCAGGTTTGAAGGTATTTCGTATTTGCAGTACAAATTATGAAAGTATTGGTTTATTGTTTGAATGCTATAGGTACTACTTGTAACATGCTTTCTTTAGGGTTTATTAATGGCTACGTTACTTATATCCTTGTGTTCTTGAAGGCTTTGTATGCCACTGTAAACTTATTTTGCTTAGTGATAATAAATAGCTTCTGGAGGCAGGGGCTTTAATCCATGTAAGGCAGGCATCATGTCAGCTAGGTAATGGAGCCCCTGTTCTCTGGTTAAGAGTACGTTTCAGTTTGCTTACCTAGCCCTTTGCGACACCCGGCACACCTAAATTTCCTTTCTGTATGCACAGAAAAATTGAATGAAAAAGGATTTATAGGTTACTATAGGTTACTTTGAACCTTCTTTATTTATAGCAGATGGCATGCCAACATAAACCAATTCATATATTTTAGCTATGTTTAGTTTTTAAATACCCTCATTTTTCAAAGAAATCTTCCAGATTTTTTTACAATGTGAAAGGAATTGTTTGAAAAGAAATTTCTATGTTATTTTCTTGGATGTATGCTAACCTTTTTATTCTATATTAGTTTTAAATTTTGACCTTGAAATGTTGCCTAAAATAGAACGGCGAACATCAGGTGGGCCCAGAGTGGGCTTACTGAGAGACTAGGACAAGACCAACAACTGTATCTTTGTTTCTCTGTAGCTCATCGGTCAGCTCAATCACAGTAGAAAGGTGGGTCTACATCTGTGTTTCATTTCCTGTTTTTTCTCTTTTTATTTTTTTTGGGGGGGGGGGGGGAGGGATGTTTTGGTTATCAACTAAGAAATTGTTGGGGTGATTTTCTGAAGGTCAGGGGTAATTTTATAAGTTTTCTGTTTGATTTTTCACTAGAGCACCTCTCTTTTTCGCTTTCTTTCAAAGAAGTTTTGTTAGCGCTACGTTTAATACAGTTGCAGACGTTTATTTAATTTTATTTTATAGTTTATAATTTCAAATTGTAGATATAATATTAGCTTATTTTTTTCGGAGTTTTAATTATTTTCCAAAGGGACCGGAGGCGGCTGACCATTTCTGAAGCACTGAAAGTGCTACACGAATTGCTTTCAGATAATGAATCTGATACGAATTCCTGTAGCGTAATGGCAAACTGCACATTCATTTGATCAATGTTAGACAAATTTCGCATACTGCGCATGCCCAGAAGAGAATTTGGCGTAATTACGACTTTGGTACATTTTTAAAAGAAGATAGATATAGATACGGTGTGTGGTTGATATTCTGTTATCTAGGCGGAAACAGTTCGGGGTTTTAAAACTTTTTAGGTTGTAAGTTGCTTTATTACTTAGAGGGTAACTATGGATTGTAAACTACTCTAAGTTCTGAAACGAAACTAAGTTTCGTTTCAGAATGATTACAAAACAGGAAACCTTACAGGATATATTAACTGAATCTTTATTGAATGTACTTGTGAGGAATAAAAGCAATTGCGTATGGTAAATAACTATATGTTCCATTCGTATATACTTTAATAATATATCCAGTTAAAGAAAATAATAAGAATAAATCCAGTTTAAATTACTGAATCTAGGAAATTATGATAAATAACTGATATTAAATATAAACAAAATAAACCGAAATGAAATGAAACAGAAGCAAATGCATTAAGCACAAATAAATTTCGGTAGTATTGTAATTGTAAATAGTCGATAAGACCTACATGATGAACAGGCTTGTGTAGTGTTGTTTATACATAGTCGCCAGTATTTCCTGCCACGCCAACGGTACACCACTGAGCATGCGCAGTAAGCGAAATTCGTTAACATTGATCAACTCAATGTGCGGTTTGCCATTACGCATCCCGGTACATGTGCAAAACATGCAATATTGGGTTGGGCTTTTTCAAAGGTGGTGTCACTTTCTTCGAAAAGTACCACCATGAAAAAAATAGACGAACGTGCAAATGTGAGATCTAAATAATGTAAATATATATCATATACCAAAGTTACATTTTTTCGCATTCATACGCACATGTAATCATCATATAACCAAGAAGAGCATATTTGGGGGGGGGGTTGTAGGGTATCAGGCCTCCCCGTGGCACATCCTGGTTAATGCTTAATCTGCTACGGTATTCAGAATCTAGTGTTTTTTAATCATAGGCAAAATCTCTTACTCTTTTACGCACTTCCCAGCAATGCTCGTTTCATCACTCTTTTCGAAGCTCTATTCATTCAGTGTGCCCGCTTCGGGCACATCCACAGAATTAAAACGATAAGTGCTATCTTCACAAAATTTTACCTGTGTAGGCCGGATTAGACTGCCTAGCGATTTTTTTTATAGAAATTCCAACTTTAAAAGATAGCGTCCGGGGAAGGGCTAGACATAGCAGTAAGTTGCCTAGCTCTACTACGAGTGTTTAGCGATTGGCGATTTTACCGCCATGCTCTTAACTTCAAACATGTTAAATCAAAGGAGCATAGAAATAAAAATTTGTATGCTTTTGTCTTCTTAAAGTTTCCTGACAGTGAAATCTTAAATTTGACTTAAAAATATAATAAGCACGAGATAGTTCTTTCTCTTTTAAATGAACTCTAACTTGACATTTCTTATTCTGCACCTTCAAAAAAGAAAGCTTTAAAATTAACTGCTCAATTCCTGTAGATGTAACAAAAATAAAGAAATACAAGGAATAATATTTTTAGTTACCCAATGGCAAACATTCTTTCAGAATTCTCTGCGATGTATATAAAAATACATATAATATGCTTTCTTTATATTATTTAAAATATATTTTTCTGTATAATACTGTTGCGTGCGTACGGGTTCGTTACGAAATGAATGCACAAGTCCGATGAAAAATGAACAAAATTTATTATTATCACAACAAAAATGCTTAAATCTCCTCAGATATTCGTGCAGTATTACAGTATCTCACTGTAGTTATCTTTTAACTACTCCAACGTTCAAAATAATTTAATTCAAAACAGCTAAAGAAAGCTAATCCGCGAATTCGCTACACTCAACAAGAGCAGTTTTCTAAATCAACTGTTAAAACAACAACAAACTAACTAATAATTGAATTGAGAGGTTTTCCTCCTTTTTGTAAGATTTTAAAATCGCGCGCGAGAATTTTCTGGAACTTTCTCGAAATCAAAAAGAGATATTTATTTATTTAATGTTAAATGCATGTGCTCTTGTATTTTTAATTTTCTGGCTTAGCTTTCCTTTAATATTCCTCACGTGCTACACTGCACGAGGAATAAAACAATTTGATTTATAATTCAACCTACATTAGCTATTTAAATACCAAATCAGTAACACTACTATATTTTCGGACATTCCCAAATTAAACTCTAACTTTTTATCGAAATTTTTTAAATAGTTGTTTTTGTTTGCATTGAATCTGACATTCATTGCGCCTACATTGACAAATTTTGTTTTAGTTTCATGATTTTATGTTTTGCCTATTTTTATATTTAATTTCTGTAATAGGCATATTATGTTGGAAGTGAAATTTTATTCCATAGAAGTAAAATGCATATTTACGCATTATTTTCGGTTTAAAAAATGACTGTCACATATCAATCTAGTATATTTGTAACTAGTAGATTAACTGCGAGACCATTTAGCTTTAACAGACACTCATATTAACACTCTCCGTGAAAGTAAAACGCCCAAAGGACAATATACAAAGTGAGTAAGTTTTAATTTAGATTCTTCATAATATTCTCATAGACTTTTACACGTTACCTTTTTCTCTTTTATACGCAATGCAATCTAGATTACTACTAACTTGCACTTTAAACGCATTTCAATAGATTACTAAAATAACAGCTATAGGATACTTAACTGATTACTAAATTATCGATTAATAAATTTTAATATATTGATATATAATGTAATAATAAGGTAATTATATAATAGTTAGTTAACAAGGTAATTTTTTGCTAAGAACTTTGAGCCAGCTTCCCATCCAAACATTTGAGAAACATCACACAAAGACAACTATTCTTTACCTCCTTAAAAAAAGAGTCCTCCAGCGGCCGAGCGGTAAAACCGCTGAACACTCACTGGTAGTTCGGTACGAGATTCGACTCCCGCGAACGGGTTGCCTGCATGCGCGCTAATATGGGCATCTGGAAGTCTAAATTTGGAATTTGGTTTATTATCTACACTCATGTCCATAAATTAAGGATAATTCGGAGTCACGCGGAAATCGAACTCTAAAATATATATATTACCTGTAAAATCACTACACACATCTTCAAGAATCATATGCAAATTTCAGGAAGTAACCAGATGACACCGATGGTACGTCACAATGACGAGAGTGTAAGAGAGTGATATATAAGGAATACAGACAAAGAAGTAAAATTGTTCGCAGGCGCTTTATAAGCATTTCAGTGCAATAACCGAATAGTTATGACACAAAGGACGCATTTGGATGATTTTTTACGTGGTAGAATTATCGGCCGTCTGGAATGTGGGCGTACCCAACTGGAAGTATCAGACGAACTTGGAATTGCCCAGAGTGTCATCTCCAGGCTTTGGCAACGATTCGAAGATGATGGTAATGTGAGTAGACGTTACAGCACAGGTCGCCCCAGAATTACAACGCCGAATGAGGACCGGTATTTGGCAGTTACTGCCAAAAGAAACAGGCGGAGCACAGCCTCAGACCTGTCTCGTCAGCTCTCTTCAGCCACTGGTACGACCATTTCAAGGCAGACGCTTTGGGAAGATTGGTCTATATGCTCGTAGACCTGTCAAATGCGTTCCACTTACTGCAACTCACTGTCGCCTGCGGTTAGCCTGGAGCAGAGAGCATGCATTGTGGACACCGCAACAGTGGGCTTGTGTGATGTTTTTCCGACGAGACCAGGTTTAGCTTGCAGTTTGATTCTCGCCTGACTTTTATATGGAGAGCTCCAGATATTTGTTACCACTAAGAAAACATCATTGAACGACACCGTTACGGTGGTGCAGGAGTGCTCGTTTGGGGTGGAATTATTCTGGGTTCCAGAACTGACCTGCATGTTCAAATTGGAACCATGACAAGCCAAATCTATCGGGACGTCGTTCTGGAACAACATGTACCTTTGTTTCGGGGCGCCATGGGCGCACAATTTGTGTTTGTAGGTGACAACGCCCGTCCTCACCGTGCAAACATCGTAAGCGAATGCCATCAATCGGAGGATATCACCCGTATGGACTGGCCAGCATTCTCACCGGACTTGAATGCAGTAGAGCACGTGTGGGACATGCTTGGCTGACGAGTCGCAGCCCGTCAACCTCCTCCTACATATCTACCGGAACTTCGGAGAGCATTGCTTTTTGAGTGGTGTAATATCCCTCAAGATCAGATCTACGAGTAATTTGATACTCAGCATGCCTAGGCGTTGTACGGACTGTATTGCATCGTCTGGGAGACATACAATGTATTAACAATCATACCAACCATGTAATATTGGTTTTTTGTAAATAGGTTTTTTTTTTTTTTTTTTTTTTTTTTTTTTTGTAATTTGCTCCAGGGAGAAAATATCGCTAATTTTTTTAATAATATCAAACATATAGCATCTTTTTTGGTCTTTACCTTTTGTTTAATAAATAAGCTTTACAAATAAGTCAAATTTGTTTTGCTTCTAACTCTTCCTTTGCCTGATTTTGCATTATCCTTAATTTATGGACATGAGTGTATTTTATACTTTGTAAAGCATTTATGAGTTTTTGATTATAACTCAACGATTTCAAAGTCAGCAATGGTAACACTGTACGGAAAACGAAAAATATTTTTATCTCTACTACACGAGACTATGTATCGGAAATTCTAAAGATGTGCTCTTTTAAATATGTTGTGATATTGCTGTTGAATCGAATTTTATGGTTTTAGTGCGAAGAACACGATATTTAATAAATATAGGTAACACAGAAAATATTTAGAAAACGCCCTTCTGGGTGTAATATAAATATTAAATCTTGTTTTTATTTTTACGATCTAAAAATAATTTTAACTTACAATCGACAGGGTTGCCAAAGGGGAATCTAAAACCTAGGAATCTTTTGATGTAGATTTTTAGTTCTAATCTATGCCGTTATTTGACGGTATAAATTACACAGAATGTCTCGATAATATTTTCAAGAATTTGAAATTAACAGATTTTACCTAAACGAATGTCAAACGGGAAAACGTGACGCTCTGACATTTTATATGAATACCTAGGGAATTTACGGTTGACGAAGGAATTCTCTGCTCACCTGCTGACTGGTTTAGTTTATTTGATTACGGCAAAGCACATTATGTTTGTCTGCCTAAGAGGAGTAATGCCTTCATAAAGGACTTTCTGATGGAAACTGGCTCGTAACTACGTTACACAGGGGGAAAACCAGAACAGGCACATGCAGCCAGCCCGTTCGCCTGGAATCTAACCGAGGTCGAAACTACCAGAGTTCAGTGACTTAACCTCTCGGCCCTCATCAGCTGAAGCGACTAGTTTTTAAAAATGAATTAGATGACCGATTGTAAAGTGAGTTAACACTTGTTCGTCAAATAATGAATTTGAAAAAAAAAAAAAAAAAAAAAAAAAAAAAAAAAAGTAAAACTTTGACATGATATAAGAAATAGAAAAATTTATAGTACTTATTTTAAAAGATAGGGAGGTCATTTTGAGAGAAGGCATTCCATTTAGCATGTTACCTAAAGGGAAAAGTATGAAACCCCCGTGAAGCTACTCCGTTCACCGCGATTTGAACCCGTGCCGAATTACCTGTATTCAGTAGTTTTACCACTCGACGCCTCTAGTGTTACAGTTATAATTTCTTTTAACATTCTTTTAACTCGATTGTGCTCGGTAATCCTAACTGTTGTAAAATAGATTACCAATTAGATGAGTTATTTTCTTGGACATTTTCTGTAACATACTTCAATCCGTAATTAATGAATCTATTATTCCGTAAAATATTTAGTAGAGTTTATGATGTGCTAAAAGGACTCAAATATGACTTATGGAGAATAAAGTTTCCAAAGGCGGTGTATAATGACAGCCAAAAGATGCATAGCAAAATATGCTCTTAATTCAGCGATTCTCAACTGGTGGTACGAAAGAACAAAATAGGTGATAGGTGGTATGCAAAGAAACAGAGCATTTTTAACTATTCAATTCAAAAATCTCGTGGGAAAAAAGAACAGTTGATAGAAATTTCCTGTGATCAAACTCTAACTGAAGATTTCAAAAATAACACTTGTCAAATTTTTGGCTGAAACGTAAAAAAAAAAAAAAAAAAAAAAAAAAAAAAAAGAATTGAAAGGCATTTCAAGTAAAGCTACTACATTTTTATCATCTTTTTGCAGAACCTATTTGTTCGAAGAAGGATTTTCGGTTAATCTTTGGATTATGGTAACTTGGCGATTTTTTGGCGAAAATTTGGCAACCAACCCTGCTACAGCAACCTGCTAGTTTTGTTTTGGAAGCCATTTTGTTTTCACGAAGTAAAGGCATTTTTTTTTTTTTTACTGAACATTTTTTCCAACAATCTGCTAGCCGAATTACGCTTATACTACCACTTTTATGGAACAAAAATGCTTAATCATGACGAAGATTAGGTGCGGAATTGGAAGAAAGTGCAGAATAGCAAACTGCTTGCCGCGTTTTTAAGAATTGCACATACACAGTATTATCCATGTACACGTCGACCTACTTTCACTTAAAAAAAACATCCCAGAATTGCACAAAAATGGCATTGCGCACGCTCTTGACTTTATCCATGTACACTACTAAAGTCCTAGCTAGTAACTTTTATCGCCTTACCAAAATGTCGCCAAACCACCTGTTACCATATTTCAAAGATTAGCTGGATTTTCTTCCGTGTCATATTTCAAAAATAAATACAGAAGAAAATTAAAAGTTGAACCTAATTTACGGTTAAAACGAAGTGAAATAAGACTAGACATAAAGAAATGGATCCCCCCCTAAAGAGGCCCAAATTTCCCACTCAATTTTAGAATGAAAGTATTGTAACTTAAATTTTGATAATTAAAATGGTAACGAATTTTCAACCTAATATTTTTATGTGTGCGTATTTAATACGAATATCCAATAGATTGTGGAAATGGAATTTTTTTTTTAAATATTTATATTGAGAAATTGAAAAATAATCACTGCAAATTCTAATGGTAATACTAAGTGTTTTCAATTTTTGTTTAGATAGCACGCGTTAGTCGAAAAGTTAAGAACCCACTGTCTTAATTCATTATTTGATACTTTTGTTGAGTGAATCGACGAGTTTGGCGACATTCCTAACTTTCAAACCTGGATTTTGAAAATTTCCAAATTCGCTGAAAGCTATGTATTAAGCTAAATCTCGATATATTTTACAGTTTTTTTAGCTTCCTACCAATAGAAGAATAGCAGCTAATGTTTTTACTATTATGTATTTCTAAATGAATATATTCACGGAAATTATTTCAGAAAAATTGAGAGTTCAAGGTTAAAAGATCTTAGATTTGTTCTCGCTCATGAGACTCTTAATGTTTGCTTTCAGTAATCACAGAATAATTTTAAATTGAGCATATCTTTGGAATTTCCGATATACAGTCTCATGCGCTGGAGATAAAATATTTTTTTTTTTCTGTACAACGTTGCCATTGATCGCTTTGAAGTCCTTGAGTTTGGTAATCAAAAATTCGTTAAAGTTTCACAAAATATGAAGAAAATAAAACACATTCCAAATTTCAAATTTTGGATTCCAGATGCCTATATTTGCAGTAGGGTTACGTGAATCAAAATTGGATGGCTCTAGCTACCGTTGTTTTATCACAATGCTAGAAACATACATACATTGATGCAGATTATTCATTATTTAATTTCTTCAAATGTAATACAGGTATATTTGGTGGCAACAGTTTGGAAAGAGAAACAGACATTCAGAGTGATTCGACGCAAAATCGCAAAACGAAAACGATTTAAAAACGCCCCTATATTTACACATATAAGGGAAAGAAGAACAATAAAAGTGTAGTATACACAAGATGCATATTTTACGCAAATGTGTAATGCCGTAGTTTCGTGAAGATAATTTTAGACAGTTAATTCGTTGCGTTGTTAAATATGAGAATTTAACTTATCTGTACTTGAGAAAAGCTGCAATTTAAATGTTCAGAAATATCTTCCACGTTAGCTTTCATCTCGTGACAGAAAGTAAACTGGTGGAAAATAAGCTTCGTCGTGTTCATTATCGGACGATAGGCTACATTCATTTAGGAATAACAGGAATTCTGAAAGCAAGGGTTTTAAACAGAAATAGTCACATATGAAATGCACGAATTGGCTTTGGAATTTTGTTTCTACTAACAAATTTAGTCAGAAAGGCAGCATGTTAGGTAAGCGAACAAGTTTCAGTTTTCTTACCGAGTTGTTAATTTAATAGTCTAGTAAAGCCAGCATTCGAATTCCGAGAAATGTTATCAGATAATGACGAACTGAGGAGCGAATTCTAGATATAAATTCTAGGGCAGTCTTTGCACATAGTAGTCGCATAGCGTATTCACTAATTACAGCATTTGTCATGTAAGGGAAGACACCTGTAGGATAAGGAGATTTGAAAGGTTATATTCAACTATGTTATTTTAAGTTTTAATTGTTTGTTATATGGCCAATGTTGTGTCTATCGCTTAAATTTCCTAATTTAAAACTAGAAAAATAATTAAATATCAATATTAGGGAAATAGAGAAATATATATAGGAAAGAAAAACAAGAAAGCAAAATTAAAAATCCGGAAGCTTTTAGATTTTATATTACACCCAAAGTGCGCTTTCTAAACGTTTTTTGTGCGCTACTTTTATTTATTAAATATCATATTCTTCGCACTTAAACGCCCACCAGCGGCCGAGCGGTAAAGTCGCTGAACACTGGTAGTTCGGTTCGAGGTTCGAATCCCGCGAACGGGCTGGCTGCATGGGCGTTTTCGTGGTTTTCCCCATGTGTAACGTATATACGAGCCAGTTTCCCTTAGAATGTCCTCCACGAAGGCATCCCTCGAGGCTTTGCCATAATCACAGACTTCGCACTTAAACCACAAAATTCAACAGTAATGTCACAAAATAATTTAAAATGAGCATACCTTTAGAATTTACGATGCACAGTCTGGCGCGCTGGAGATAAATTTTTTTTTCCCGTACAGTGTTGCCATTGCTCGCTTTAAAATCGTTTAATTTGTTAATCAAATATTCGTTAAGTGTTCCAAAAATGAAAATTGATAACAAAACGAATTTTAAATTCAAATTCGGGCTTCCACATGCCCATATTCTACTATTCATATTCAAATTTTGATGGCTCTAGGTACCGTTGTTTTATCAGAATGCGAGAAACGTGCATACATTTATGCAAATTCTTCATTATTTAATTTCTTTGAATATAATACAGGCCGATAATATTTGGTGGCAACCATTTGAAAAGTGAAACGGCGTTTATAGCGAACCAGTGTAAAATGGCAAAACGAAATTAATAGCTCTTCTTCCCTCTTTGGGCCCAGAAAAACTTTACAATTAGTGAATTTTAAAAATTTATTCCATTAGAGGTAAAAATTAAAATCCTGCGCTATTGCTGGAAAGATAATATTTAGTTTAATAAACCAGTGCAGAATATAAAGGAAATTGTCTGCTAGGAAAGTGGAATTTAGAAAGCAAATGTGCACTTTTGTTGGAATAAATAATTGGAATTTGTAAATAAGTGCACTGGAATTGCCAACGAAAATGTTAAAGAGTTAATGTTAATGTTAAATTTGATAATGATTGCTGAATCCATAGAAAGTTCCCTGCGTATCAATGGGAATTGGAAACTCTCCAGATAACCGTTGAATAACTCAACGAAAGCGCGGTTCATCATCTCGCATGTATGCACAATAAATACCTTTTTCAGTTTTAGATCTCTGTTCAATTTTTTTATGTTTATTTTTAATTTAATTTTAAATAATAGGATATCCGTGGGTCGAGGAGTTTTCTCGCATATCTGAATGGGTAGGGTGTAAAACGGATATTCTAAAATTTAATAGAAATATAAAATTGAAAAGGGATTTGTTCAGATACGACGAATTGCTCTTTCCTTGATTCAGGGTTGTATGGAGAGGTTCCGCTTCTCCTTGATAAGTAGGGATCTTTCTATGCAATCAGCAACAATTCTCTTATTTTATTCTTTTCTTTTACATTTTAATTAGCAATTCCAGTGTATTCATAATTATTGCCGCAGTAAAGCACATTTGCTTTTCTAAATGGCCAATCATTTATTACCACAATAGTGCAGATTTAAGACACAGTGACACACCGAACAAATACTAATTCAGAAGTCAAACAACAAAAATCAGCGTTATATTTTCAGAATTTTCACAGGACTAGTTTCGATGGTTTTACCGAACCACCATCCTCAGCTGCAAAACCGCAAATGAACAAGATAGGAAATAGTGATTAGATAGATACGTAGGGATTATTCTCCCATCAATAAAATTCCGAGTTCCATACTCAAGGACTCCATTCCGGATATGAATTCCTGGGGTATTTATAGGATTCCTTGCCAGTGTGGTTTAATTTACATTGGCCAAACTAAGAGAGTCTTAAAATTTCGCGTCGAGGAACATGAGGCATACGTTAGAAAAAAGGAAACACAGAAGTCTTCTGTTGCCCAACATTGTTGGTCCGAAAATCACACTTTCAATTTTTCTGCTGCCAAAATTATTCAAAAAACATCTTCCATTGGAGAACTGGATTTTCTAGAGGCATTTCACATTCAAAAAAATCTTTCTGTTCTAGTTAACGATCCTAACTCCAATCCATCTTTGCCTTTGGCCTTTAAAGAAATTATGTTTTAGTTCTGGTTTCACCAACAGATGGCGCCACTCGCTTATTCTTGTCCAGATTTTTTTATCTTATCTAATCATTATTTCTTATTTTGTTCATTTGCGGTTTTGCAACTTAGGATGGTGGTTCGGTGAAACTATCGAAAATAGTCCTGTGAAAATTTTGAAAATGTAACGCTGATTTTTGTTGTTTGACTTCCGAATTAATGCAGATTTGCTTTCTAAATTTCACTTCGAGTTTTCTAGGGGAGAGTTTTCTTTATATTGTTGATTACTTTATATATACAGTATGTTTCCGAATTCGACCGAAATATTCAGGGGGGTAACAGTAGGCAACAAGTGTATGAAAATTACCATAGAACATGTTGCCTCAAATCACATTTAGTGAGAGAAAATCTCAAAAATAGTTATGAAAGATGTGACTTCCAATGGAACAAAACTGACCACTAATCAGTATAAAAACATTTATTTGATGAAAAGCAACGTTATAGTGCATCAAAGTCAGAAAGCAGAAGACTAGATAGGTGTATGGGAATGGTTCGAAGGTGCGTCTGCGAAGGTCATTGCACTGGACTTGGCGATGTACCCGGTGTCTTTTACATTTTAATTAAGAATTCCAATGTATTTATTAAATTCAAGTTATGAAATCCAGCGTATTTATTTATTTTAATTAACAATTCTAGTATATTCCAGTGTAAGCAACGACGTTTCGTGCTTTCAGATTCTCAAGTGTTTCTACAGGCGTCTGATAATCAACCGATTCCAAGTGGCACGGATCTCATTCTCTTGAATTTCTTCTTCATGGACACCTGTAATCAGTTGTTTATCAGACACCTGTGGATACGACAGAGGATCTAAGAACGCGAGGATCATCCTTGCTTCAGCAGATATTGCCGGCATACAGGATACGTTTTTTTTATTTGAAAACATACAGACTCCCCGTCCACCCCATATGTACAACATGGGGTTTACAGAAGTAAGTTAACAAGGACATTAAAAGTTACATGCATAAATAAAACGAACAAAAGCAGAGAACAGCAGTCTGGACTTCACGGAAACAGATAAGTTCACTGGCCAAGTCACTCCGAACATTTTCACTACCAGGGGCCGAGCGGTAAAGTCGCTGAACACTGTTAGTTCGATCCGAGGTTCGAATCCCGCGAACGGGCTGGCTGCATGGGCGTTTTCGTGGTTTTCCTCATGTGTAACGTGTATACGAGCCAGTCTCCCTTAAAAAGTCCTCCACGAAGGCATCCCTCCCTTAAGGCAGATAGCTCTCGAGTGCTTTGCCGTAATTTAATAAAACCAAATCTTGCGTTAGGGTTGCTGCAATTATTTTTGGCAGCACTGGCATCAACAGTAATTTGGCGATTTTTTACGGCCCTCAAAACCGAAAGTACCCAATTTATTATCGCTGTATACACAGTTTTCTGGATATACACAGTATTCTTGAATATATGTGGATAATTGAGATAAATATATGTATATACACAAGTCCTATAACAAATATTTGCATATGTTTCGATTTCTTCATGAAATTGTTCAAAGCATGTCACACCTTTTTGATAGAAGCACAAACCAACTTCGCAAGGTTTTACACACAAAACTTGTTTTGTGATGACTTCTTGTTTTGTGCTTCTGAAAGGATGACTCGAGCTACTGGAAATAGAAAATGAGGTTACTGATAAAATTCCTGCCTGAGCTCACAAAAATTTTAAGATGCCCATATTAGGTCTTTTATAGCACAAACCACACCTCACCCTCAGTACTGCTTTGTTTGAATTCATTTCCCCCAAAACAGCAGAAACAGAAAACGTATACAACAGATGTTTTCTCCTAAGAACGGATGTTCTGATGCGTAATAGCATGAGATCGCTAAAGGCGCAGTGTTCCCGCTAATGGAACACCCTGTTTTATTCAATGATTCTGGGCTTGCTTTTCGTATGAAAAATTTAAAAAAAATATAGAACAGATAATATACAGCCATTAAAATTATACAGAAATGTTTTTTGAAACAATTTCTTTTTTTATATCACCAAAAAAAAAAAAATTACTTGAAAACAAGTGGATTTTAATAACACATCATAGGTGAAAATTCTGGGTCTCCTTGTGATATGCTGCCATCTACTGTTCAAAAAAGAAAAGTTCAAAGTATATTATAAAGGCATTTTTATACATTTACGGTTGAATTGAATGGGGGGTCTTCCATGTAGTGGAACACTGAGCAACAAAAGGTTTTAAAGGGCGACTGGGGATTAGGGGGCCCAATTGTCAAATCCAATGGTGACGAACTATTTTCCCCCATTTTTAATTCGTACAAAAATCGTAGAACCTTTCGTTTTTTTTTTTTTTTAAGCAGGACCCATGAAAAATACCCCGTGTCCTCTCTGGGACTCGATCCATAGATGTCTCGAATGCGTGCAGAGTGTGCTACTGTTACACCACGGAGGCTTGCGGAAAGGTGGAGTAAAGTACCTTACAAATTGTTTGATAATAATTGTAACTTCTACTCGTAACAATACTTTTTTCCCTTATATAGACTGGCCTTTCACACGGATAATTGTTGATAATGCGTTTTGCGAGAAAGAACATTAAGCACCCTTTTAATGGTACACGAGTTACATAAATTCCCAAATAAATACTAGTATAAGAAATTCAGAATTTTGTTTGTACCGTACATGAATCTGGTGAAGATGTGTACCATGTTTCAAATTATCAATTCATAGATACCAACTAGCAACATTTACCTCTATTTCCCTAAGTTTCTCATCTGGCATTTAAATGACTCTTCAGGCTTAACATAGTATATTTCATTAATAAGACTTGGAATGAAATTGATAAACTGATATGTTGTATTCCCAAATGGCTGGACACTTAGAGTCGGGGGGAGTGGCCAATGCACATATGGGGTGATTTGGCCATCTCGTCACTGACCAGGGTGCATTGCAGGGAGCGACCGAATTACACCCTCATGAGATAGGGGAAATTCAGTTCCAGTTTTGATGGAGAACAATCCCTAAGACGAATCTTCCCCTCCCGCCAAATCTCTCATAAGGACATTCAACTCTCTAGCATTTAAAATGCCTACGCAGAGATTATGCACATGCAATCATCCAAGCCTTCTCCGGGATTTGAATACGTCGCTAAGCATTATGTCGATCAGGACAGCCTGATATTGATGCATAGCTGGACCAAATTGATACTGGGCATTGCAAAGAAAAATTTTCAGGAGGGACAGAATACACCATGGCGATGGAAAAACACATAAAAATGCATGGCCGGAAACGCTTTCCTGACGTCTGTCATTGACGAGAGATTCATTGCAGTCATTTCTAATGTCGATGGATTAAAATCCGTATGCTGAGAAAAAATGGAAGTATACAGCTGCGGAAGTTACAGAATTTCTTCAGAATAAGTTGTGTAGCGATTATGTGTGAGTGTAACGATAACTAGGTGTAGCGATTCAAAGAACGTGGGAAAAAAAAAGAAAGTTGATGCTGAAAAGCAAAAGTGAGCTATGATGGGACATATTAGAATATAGAAGGCGTTTCAGCAAGTCGGTTACAAATTTTCAGGAGGGATAGAATACACCATGGCGATGGAAAAACACTTAAAAATGCATGGTCGGAAACGCTTTCCTGACGTAGTAGTTACGACACAAACCCCAAGAAACGAAGGACTAGAACAGGACGAGGATATATACTTATTATTCTTAGTACAGCAGAAACCAAGAAATACGAACGTCAATCGTCATCCTAGAATGTGTTCGAAATTACGACCTCAGACCGTGATGCAGGAAACGTGCTTCATGCATCTTACATGCATGCTACAGATCCTCCACGCGCCGGAGCTGTGAGGCCTGGGGCATTAATTTCGAACAGTTTCTTTAATGACAATCGTTGTCTGTTTATGTTCTTATTTGTTGGCTTTTGCTTTACTAGACATAAACATAATAAAACATGTTTTGTCACACTGGGGGTTCCTGTCCTTACTTTTTGGTGTTTTGTGTTGTCACTACTGCACCATAAAAGCGTTTCCGATCATGCATTGCTGTGTGATTTTCCATTGTCCAAGTGTACTCTATTGCTCCCGAAAGTTTGTAACCGATTTGCTGAAACACCCTGTAATATCTTGTTATTTAATAAATAAATATAATTATTGTTGAAGTGGCAACGCCATATTTCTATTAAAGCCGTTACTCAGCAACGTGAGATATTGTTTTAAAAAGATTAGAATTCTGAAGATTTTACCAGCTAGGAGTAGTATACAAATTTTACCACTTAAGAATTGTATGAAATTTGTCTATCACCGTGAACTAGAAATAAAATTTATGTTCTACTAAGAAGATTGTCTGTTTTGTAAATTACTGCAAAATACACTACAGTCTTAATTAATTGGAGGTTCCACCGAGATACTGGAAATTAGGAGTGCAATTATCAATTTCGATGGTGCTGGTCTCCTAATCCCAGAAATTTACTGAATTTTTTAGATCAAGTTTGCTAATACCAATTACCAAGTTTGTTTATTTCAAGGAGAAATGGATGTAAGAAGTCTGCCGTTTTAAAGCCAGATTTGAAGCGGATCATTCAAAGGTCATCTTCTGTCCTTCTATAACTTGCGTCCGAGCAAAAACTGTCAAAAATAGGATAATGCTGATCTCTGAAGATAAGATTAACTTTTGGTTTTCTTAAAAAAGATTTTTCTGAATTTTAATACTTTGTTTCAGAATTATAGTTTATCGTGTAAGATTTTGTTTTAAATAACTGACACTAAAAATATTCAGCTTAAATTTATAATTGATATTTGTGGTAAAGAAGTATTTTAAAATTATTATTTATGCTTTACTTTTATTTGTATTGAAATTTTATGTTGATAATTGATATGTGTAAGCCATCCCGGCATTTATAAAAAAAAAGAACTGCTAGCTGAGTTTTTGAATTTGTTGCCAAGCAGGCGCGTGAAAATAAGTTCTCGCCATCCAGGCGTGTGGTAGATAGTAACGTCGTCCCGACGTATTACAGATTGTATATTCTAAAAGTTGTATTGCCAAACTGGCAAAAATTGTTTTTGTTATCGCAAACCAGGCGTGGAGATAGATAGTAAAATCGTCAAACTGACGTGGGTAAAATTCCATTGTATTGCCTAACTGGCAAAGGTGTTTATATAGTTATAGCTAACGAGGCTTGTGAATAGTGAGTTAAAACGTCAACCCGACGTAGTATTAAATTATTTTGTGTCAACCTGGCAAAGTTGTTTAAATAATTCTCTCCAATTGGTTAGTGTGAATTTCGTATTTGAGAAATCTCAAATACGAAAATACGATCTCAAGTAAAACGATCTCGAGAAGGAGATCGAAGTAGAGACATTTTTTCCCATTTCGGTGAAATGGGAAAAAAAGAAGAACTGTCTGTTAGAGTCTGACGAAGATATTTTACCGCAAGCTGATGAGGAAGACAAGGAACTTAAGAAAGTGATTAATGTTAATTCAAAGGAATTAATTGAATCTCAGCCTCAAAACAGAGATCTAGCCTCATTGCTTAGCGAAGCTAAAAGTGAAAATTTCGGAAGTGATTTCAAAGTAAAGAAGAACGGGCTGTTGATGAAAAAGAAATTAGATATAAAAATAGAAATAAAAGGGAAATAATTGTTATTCCTGAAAAATATAGGGATCAAATGCAGAACTACACAACTTTGATGGAGAACCAAACAAATAATATTGCCAAAACTCAGGGTAATTTGGTCAATACTCACCCTCCTAAAAGTCAAGCTTCTGTCAATGCTTCACGGAAATCTGACAAACAGTTTAAGCGTTCATCTCTTCATGAGAAAACTGAAGTTATTTATATGGAAGTTGACTCACCTTATTTACCTGGTGATTCACCTTCTATGGATAATGTGTGGGATTATTCCTCTACAAGTTCCCCAGTTCCTTCTCCAAAAAGCAAAGATGTGTTTGACAGTTTGTTAACAGCAGATCAAAGAACTTCTGATAAAAGAACTCATGAAGGTGCTTCGAAAGCTAAGAAATTAAAAATATGTTCAGAATCTACGTTCACGTCAGAAAACTTAGCAAAGAGGCACAAACATGATAAAGGATACTCAAAGTTGCCACATTCAATGAGAGTGCAAGTAGCAGATAAGAACAGAGATTCATCTCGCAAAGAGCAAAAACTATCTTACAAGAAAGAACTGACAAAATTAAACGATTCTCAGTTAAAAGTTCCAGATGAATTGCCAAGTTCTGGAGTTGAGATGCAAGTCAAAGAGAAGTTTTTAGAGAAACTAAACAGACAAGAGCGAGTTGTTGAAGAAGCAAAACTGCCACAAAAGCCTTTGTCACACTCGCATGATTTCAATAAGGAGTTTATTTTACAAATTGATGTTTCGGACTCTGGTATGGGTGTAATTTTAGCTCAAAAAGATGAACGAGACAATGAACATCCAGTATTATACCTCAGTAAGAAGTTTACAGAAACTGAAAAAAAGTACTGTACCACAGAAAGGGAATGCGCCGCCATAATATTTGCTGTAAAGAAACTTCAATGTTATTTAGACGGGCATACTAAATTCCTCATCATGACCGATCATAATCCCTTAGTTTGGCTCAAAAATAATGTGAGTTTAAATCCACGACTTATGAGATGGGCACTGGTACTACAACCCTACAATTACACGATCGTTCTTCGAAGTGGTAAAAACCATAAAAGTGTAGACGCATTAAGTCGTACTCCCTGGCCTGATTAAATAATTTGTTTCTCTATATAGATAAAAAAAATATTTTGTTCCTTCCTTTCTTCCTCACTTATTATGTTATAACTTGTATTTCAATTCTGTATTGTGCTAATATTGTTGTTTTGGAAAAAAAAAAAAAAAAAAAAAAAAACGTAAACTTTAATTTATAAAAATATAATTTAAAGTTTATCTGGAGGGGGGAGAGGTTGTAATATCTTGTTATTTAATAAATAAATATAATTATTGTTGAAGTGGCAACGCCATATTTGTATTAAAACCGTTACTCAGCAACGTGAGATATTGTTTTAAAAAGATTAGAATTCTGAAGATTTTACCAGCTAGGAGTAGTATAAAAATTTTGCCACTTAAGAATTGTATAAAATTTGTTTATCACCGTGAAAAAACGTAAACTTTAATTTATAAAAATATAAATTAAAGTTTATCTGGAGGGGGGAGAGGTTGTAATATCTTGTTATTTAATAAATAAATATAATTATTGTTGAAGTGGCAACGCCATATTTGTATTAAAACCGTTACTCAGCAACGTGAGATATTGTTTTAAAAAGATTAGAATTCTGAAGATTTTACCAGCTAGGAGTAGTATAAAAATTTTGCCACTTAAGAATTGTATAAAATTTGTTTATCACCGTGAACTAGAAATAAAATTTATGTTTTACTAAGAAGATTGTCTGTTTTGTAAATTACTGCAAAATACATTACAACCCTATATATTCAAGCTTTCAGGCTGCATGTATTTACAAATTGTGTTAAAAAGTAACGAGATTATAGCTTCTCTCTGAAATTGCAACGTTCACCATGTAAATACATTAAGTTATTTTAAGCAGGAGGTATGAAAAATGTGCAACGAGGACCAGGACCTCTCGAAAACGTGTCGAGTGTACTACCGTTACACCACGAAGACATGCAGAAAGAAGGCAGAAAACACTCCCCCTTTAAAAAACCGACTGTGGTAGGGGACCCAAACGCCAAATCATGGTGGTGACGAATTAGTGTTCGCCACTTTTTAGTTCGTGCGCTACTGTAGAATCATTAGGATTTTTGAAGTAGAAAACGCAAAAAATGAGGGTTAAAAGCCAACTCGCGTTAATTACCCCTGTGTAGTCTCGCCTTATTATTTAGCCTAGGCTTAGTTTTCATTTTATAATTCTGTATTGAAAAATTACAGCCAAAAGTATTGCCTAAGTTTCTTAAGCACTAGGAATGCCGATGGAGAATCCTTTATTGAGTTGAATAAAAGAGCCTTTTCACCCTTCGTACGCACTGTTATTAATACCGTTAATCTTAGCGAACAGCCGCTTCGCAGTTCAGGTATGGATCTATCCAGCAAAAGGAACTTTAATTTAGCTAGAGTCTTACAATTATTGTAAGTCTGCCAATTATCCAAGGGGTAGGTTAGCCCAGAAGGGACATTTGTCTCAAAACAGCATTTTGCGTGGAGTAACTATCAACGATCGTATCACTTTTCAAACTGTTGCCACCAAATATTATCACCCTGTATTATATTTAAAGAAATGAAATAACGAAGAATCTGCATGGATGTATATATATATATATTTCTCGCACTGTAGAAAAAGATACCTAGAGCCATGAGATTTCGAATAACACAGTCTACCATCCGAATATGGGCACCTGGAAGCCCTATTCTTGAATTTCGCATTTCTTTAATTATCTGCTTCATATTTTTTAAATTTTAACGAATTGCAGCTCAACGATTCCAAAGCGAGCGGTGGCAACACACCGTACGGAATAAAATATTGTAATCTACAGCATCGGAAATTTAAAAGTTATGATGTGTTTTAATGCCTTTAACCCAAAGATGCGTTAGTCCAAATGCTCTCGAAACGCGCATGTATCTGTAAATGAAAAACAAAATTGTCCCTTTAGGCGTAATATAAAATCTGAAAGTTTTCAGAATTTTTTTTATGTTCCTTGTTTAAGTTATAAAATACATAAAAAGTAATCTAAATAAATTGTTATCGAAGATCCTTAATTTTTTTAAAATTCCTATTTCGAAATATTCCTCGTCGAAATATTGGATGACACGAAAAAACTGAAATAACATAAATTTAAAGAGTTTTTAAAATTATTGTACATTTTATATCCGCGTGCTTATTAGGATTAAACTATTTTTACGATTAGCGACTCCTCAACATAATCGCGAATGGGCAATTTTTCCCCCACCCCAGTTAGGGCAATTTATTCCCACTCCACTTGGGGCAATTTTTTTCCCACCACAGTTGGGGCAATGTTTCCCCCACCCCAGTTGGGGCAATTTTTCCCCAACCCAGTTGGGGCAATTTTTTCCCACCCCAGTTAGGGATATTTTTTTCCCACCCATGTTGGGGCAACTTTTTCCCACCCCAGTTCGGGCAATTTTCCCCCACCCCAGTTGGGGCAATTTTTTCCCACCCCAGTTAGGGCAATTTTTTCCCACCCCACTTGGGGCAATTTTTTCCCACCCCAGTTGGGGCAATTTTTTCCACCTCAGTTAGGGCAATTTTTTCCACCCCAGTTAGGGCAATTTTTTCCACCCAGTTGGGGCAATTTTTTCCCACCCCAGTTGGGGCAGTTTTCCGCCACCCCACTTGGAGCATTTTTTGCCACCCCACTTGGGGCAATTTTTTCCCACTCCAGTTGGGGCAACTTTTCCACACCCCAGTTGGAACAATGTTTCCCCCACCCCAGTTGGGGCAACTTTTTTCCCACCCCAGTTGGGGCAATTTTTTCCCACCCCAGTTGGGGCAACTTTTCCCACCCCAGTTGGGGCAATTTTTTCTCCCACCCCAGTTACATGCTCCGTTTGTTGACTTGGTCAATCGCCTGATTTTCATAGAAGTTGGCTAACGAAAACCTAATGCAAAGATTCGAAAGGAAATCATTTAATTCTGCATGTATTTTTGAGCCCAGTCTCAAAATTGCTTAGAAGGACTAAAAGCATTTTCAATTCTGCTTCAAAAGAAACTAATGCGCATGTATCTGTATTTTTATGTTAATTGCTTAATTTATAAAATACATAAAAAGTAATCTAAATAAATTGTTATCGAAGATCCTTAATTTTTTAAAATTCCTACTTCCAAATATTCCTCGTCGAAATATTGGATGACACGAAAAAACTGAAATAACATAAATTTAAAGAGTTTTTTAAATTATTGTATATTTTATATCCGCGTGCTTATTAGGATTAAACTATTTTTACGATTAGCGACTCCTCACCATAATCGCGAATGGGCAGTTTTTTTGCATCCCAGTTGGGGCAATTTATTCCCACTCCACTTGGGGCAATTTTTTTCCCACCGCAGTTGGGGCAATGTTTCCCCCACCCCAGTTGGGGCAATTTTTTCCACCCCAGTTAGGGATATTTTTTTCCCACCCCAGTTGGAGCAATTTTTTCCCACCCCTGTTGGGGCAATTTTTTCCCAACCCAGTTGGGGCAAATTTTCCCACCCCAGTTAGGGCAATTTTTTTCCACCCCAATTGGGGCAATTTTTTTGCCACCCCACTTGGGGCAATTTTTTCCCACTCCAGTTTGGGCAATTTTCCCCCACCCCAGTTGGAACAATGTTTCCCCCACCCCAGTTGGGGCAATTTTTTCCCACACCAGTTGGGGCAATTTTTTTCCCCACCCCAGTTGAGGCAATTTTTTCCCACCCCAGTTGGGGCAATTTCTTCTCCCACCCCAGTTGGGGCAATTTTCCGCCACCCCACTTGGGGCATTTTTATTGCCACCCCACTTGGGGCAATTTTTTCCCACTTCAGTTTGGGCAATTTTTCCCTACGCCAGTTGGAACAATGTTTCCCCCACCCCAGTTGGGGCAATTTTTTCCCCACCCCAGTTGGGGCAATTTTTTCCCACCCCAGTTGGGGCAAATTTTCCACACCCCAGTTGGGGCAATTTTTTCCACACCCCAGTTGGGGCAATTTTTTCCCACCCCAGTTGGGGCAATTTTTTTCCCACCCCACTTGGGGCAATTTTTTTCCCACCCCAGTTGGGGCAATTTTTTCTCCCACCCCAGTTACATGCTCCGTTTGTTGACTTGGTCAATCGCCTGATTTTCATAGAAGTTGGCTAACCAAAACCTAATGCAAAGATTCGAAAGGAAATCATTTAATTCTGCATGTATTTTTGAGCCCAGTCTCAAAATTGCTTAGAAGGACTAAAAGCATTTTCAATTCTGCTTCAAAAGAAACTAATGCGCATGTATCTGTATTTTTATGTTCCTTGCTTAATTTATAAAATACATAAAAAGTAATCTAAATAAATTGTTATCGAAGATCCTTAATTTTTTTAAAATTCCTATTTCGAAATATTCCTCGTCGAAATATTGGATGACACGAAAAAACTGAAATAACATAAATTTAAAGAGTTTTTAAAATTATTGTATATTTTATATCCGCGTGCTTATTAGGATTAAACTATTTTTACGATTAGCGACTCCTCACCATAATCGCGAATGGGCAGTTTTTTTGCATCCCAGTTGGGGCAATTTTTCCCCCACCGCAGTTGGGGCAATTTATTCCCACTCCACTTGGGGCAATTTTTTCCCACCGCAGTTGGGGCAATGTTTCCCCCACCCCAGTTGGGGCAATTTTTTCCCACCCCAGTTAGGGCACCTTTTTTCCCACCCCAGTTCGGGCAATTTTTTCCCACCCCAGTTGGGGCAATTTTTTTCCCACCCCAGTTGGGGCAACTTTCTCCCACCCCAGTTACATGCTCCGTTTGTTGACTTGGTCAATCGCCTGATTTTCATAGAAGTTGGCTAACGAAAACCTAATGCAAAGATTCGAAAGGAAATCATTTAATTCTGCATGTATTTTTGAGCCCAGTCCTAAAATTGCTTAGAAGGACTAAAAGCATTTTCAATTCTGCTTCAAAAGAAACTAATGCGCATGTATCTGTATTTTTATGTTCCTTGCTTAATTTATAAAATACATAAAAAGTAATCTAAATAAATTGTTATCGAAGATCCTTAATTTTTTTAAAATTCCTATTTCGAAATATTCCTCGTCGAAATATTGGATGACACGAAAAAACTGAAATAACATAAATTTAAAGAGTTTTTAAAATTATTGTACATTTTATATCCGCGTGCTTATTAGGATTAAACTATTTTTACGATTAGCGACTCCTCAACATAATCGCGAATGGGCAATTTTTCCCGCACCCCAGTTAGGGCAATTTATTCCCACTCCACTTGGGGCAATTTTTTTCCCACCACAGTTGGGGCAATGTTTCCCCCACCCCAGTTGGGGCAATTTTTCCCCAACCCAGTTGGGGCAAATTTTTCCCACCCCAGTTAGGGATATTTTTTTCCCACCCATGTTGGGGCAACTTTTTCCCACCCCAGTTCGGGCAATTTTTCCCCACCCCAGTTGGGGCAATTTTTTCCCACCCCAGTTAGGGCAATTTTTTCCCACCCCACTTGGAGCATTTTTTTCCACAACAGTTGGGGCAATTTTTTCCCACCCCAGTTGGGGCAGTTTTCCGCCACCCCACTTGGAGCATTTTTTTGCCACCCCACTTGGGGCAATTTTTCCCACTCCAGTTTGGGCAATTTTTCCCCACCCCAGTTGGAACAATGTTTCCCCCACCCCAGTTGGGGCAACTTTTTTCCCACCCCAGTTGGGGCAATTTTTCCCACCCCAGTTGGAGCAATTTTTTCCCACCCCAGTTGGAGCAATTTTTTCTCCCACCCCAGTTACATGCTCCGTTTGTTGACTTGGTCAATCGCCTGATTTTCATAGAAGTTGGCTAACGAAAACCTAATGCAAAGATTCGAAAGGAAATCATTTAATTCTGCATGTATTTTTGAGCCCAGTCTCAAAATTGCTTAGAAGGACTAAAAGCATTTTCAATTCTGCTTCAAAAGAAACTAATGCGCATGTATCTGTATTTTTATGTTAATTGCTTAATTTATAAAATACATAAAAAGTAATCTAAATAAATTGTTATCGAAGATCCTTAATTTTTTAAAATTCCTACTTCCAAATATTCCTCGTCGAAATATTGGATGACACGAAAAAACTGAAATAACATAAATTTAAAGAGTTTTTTAAATTATTGTACATTTTATATCCGCGTGCTTATTAGGATTAAACTATTTTTACGATTAGCGACTCCTCACCATAATCGCGAATGGGCAGTTTTTTTGCATCCCAGTTGGGGCAATTTATTCCCACTCCACTTGGGGCAATTTTTTTCCCACCGCAGTTGGGGCAATGTTTCCCCCACCCCAGTTGGGGCAATTTTTTCCACCCCAGTTAGGGATATTTTTTTCCCACCCCAGTTGGGGCAATTTTTTTCCCACCCCAGTTGGGGCAATTTTTTCCCACCCCTGTTGGGGCAATTTTTTCCCAACCCAGTTGGGGCAAATTTTCCCACCCCAGTTAGGGCAGTTTTTTTCCACCCCAATTGGGGCAATTTTTTTGCCACCCCACTTGGGGCAATTTTTCCCACTCCAGTTGGGGCAATTTTTTTCCCACCCCAGTTGGAGCAATTTTTTCCCAACCCAGTTGGGGCAAATTTTCCCACCCCAGTTAGGGCAATTTTTTTCCACCCCAATTGGGGCAATTTTTTTGCCACCCCACTTGGGGCAATTTTTTCCCACTCCAGTTTGGGCAATTTTCCCCCACCCCAGTTGGAACAATGTTTCCCCCACCCCAGTTGGGGCAATTTTTTCCCACACCAGTTGGGGCAATTTTTTTCCCCACCCCAGTTGAGGCAATTTTTTCCCACCCCAGTTGGGGCAATTTCTTCTCCCACCCCAGTTGGGGCAATTTTTTCCCACCCCATTTGCGGCAATTTTCCGCCACCCCACTTGGGGCATTTTTATTGCCACCCCACTTGGGGCAATTTTTTCCCACTTCAGTTTGGGCAATTTTTCCCTACGCCAGTTGGAACAATGTTTCCCCCACCCCAGTTGGGGCAATTTTTTCCCCACCCCAGTTGGGGCAATTTTTTCCCCACCCCAGTTGGGGCAATTTTTTCCCACCCCAGTTGGGGCAACTTTTCCACACCCCAGTTGGGGCAATTTTTTCCACACCCCAGTTGGGGCAATTTTTTCCCACCCCAGTTGGGGCAATTTTTTCCCACCCCACTTGGGGCAATTTTTTTCCCACCCCAGTTGGGGCAATTTTTTCTCCCACCCCAGTTACATGCTCCGTTTGTTGACTTGGTCAATCGCCTGATTTTCATAGAAGTTGGCTAACGAAAACCTAATGCAAAGATTCGAAAGGAAATCATTTAATTCTGCATGTATTTTTGAGCCCAGTCTTAAAATTGCTTAGAAGGACTAAAAGCATTTTCAATTCTGCTTCAAAAGAAACTAATGCGCATGTATCTGTATTTTTATGTTCCTTGCTTAATTTATAAAATACATAAAAAGTAATCTAAATAAATTGTTATCGAAGATCTTTAATTTTTTAAAATTCCTATTTCGAAATATTCCTCGTCGAAATATTGGATGACACGAAAAAACTGAAATAACATAAATTTAAAGAGTTTTTAAAATTATTGTATATTTTATATCCGCGTGCTTATTAGGATTAAACTATTTTTACGATTAGCGACTCCTCACCATAATCGCGAATGGGCAGTTTTTTTGCATCCCAGTTGGGGCAATTTTTCCCCCACCCCAGTTGGGGCAATTTATTCCCACTCCACTTGGGGCAATTTTTTCCCACCGCAGTTGGGGCAATGTTTCCCCCACCCCAGTTGGGGCAATTTTTTCCCACCCCAGTTAGGGCACCTTTTTTCCCACCCCAGTTCGGGCAATTTTTTCCCACCCCAGTTGGGGCAATTTTTTTCCCACCCCAGTTGGGGCAACTTTCTCCCACCCCAGTTACATGCTGCGTTTGTTGACTTGGTCAATCGCCTGATTTTCATAGAAGTTGGCTAACGAAAACCTAATGCAAAGATTCGAAAGGAAATCATTTAATTCTGCATGTATTTTTGAGCCCAGTCTTAAAATTGCTTAGAAGGACTAAAAGCATTTTCAATTCTGCTTCAAAAGAAACTAATGCGCATGTATCTGTATTTTTATGTTCCTTGCTTAATTTATAAAATACATAAAAAGTAATCTAAATAAATTGTTATCGAAGATCCTTAATTTTTTTAAAATTCCTATTTCGAAATATTCCTCGTCGAAATATTGGATGACACGAAAAAACTGAAATAACATAAATTTAAAGAGTTTTTAAAATTATTGTACATTTTATATCCGCGTGCTTATTAGGATTAAACT
The DNA here is from genome assembly GCF_044657685.1 of Stegodyphus dumicola. Lineage (NCBI taxonomy): Eukaryota > Metazoa > Arthropoda > Arachnida > Araneae > Eresidae > Stegodyphus > Stegodyphus dumicola. The sequence goes on along the minus strand of NC_140776.1, from coordinate 188,117,479 downwards.
ATTTTTACGATTAGCGACTCCTCAACATAATCGCGAATGGGCAATTTTTCCCCCACCCCAGTTAGGGCAATTTATTCCCACTCCACTTGGGGCAATTTTTTTCCCACCACAGTTGGGGCAATGTTTCCCCCACCCCAGTTGGGGCAATTTTTTCCCACCCCAGTTAGGGATATTTTTTCCCACCCATGTTGGGGCAACTTTTTCCCACCCCAGTTCGGGCAATTTTCCCCCACCCCAGTTGGGGCAATTTTTTCCACCTCAGTTAGGGCAATTTTTTTCCACCCCAGTTGGGGCAATTTTTTCCACCCCAGTTGGGGCAATTTTTTCCCACCCCAGTTGGGGCAGTTTTCCGCCACCCCACTTGGAGCATTTTTTGCCACCCCACTTGGGGCAATTTTTTCCCACTCCAGTTTGGGCAATTTTTCCCCACCCCAGTTGGAACAATGTTTCCCCCACCCCAGTTGGGGCAACTTTTTTCCCACCCCAGTGTGGGCAATTTTTTCCCACCCCAGTTGGGGCAATTTTTCCCACCCCAGTTGGAGCAATTTTTTCCCACCCCAGTTGGGGCAATTTTTTCTCCCACCCCAGTTACATGCTCCGTTTGTTGACTTGGTCAATCGCCTGATTTTCATAGAAGTTGGCTAACGAAAACCTAATGCAAAGATTCGAAAGGAAATCATTTAATTCTGCATGTATTTTTGAGCCCAGTCTCAAAATTGCTTAGAAGGACTAAAAGCATTTTCAATTCTGCTTCAAAAGAAACTAATGCGCATGTATCTGTATTTTTATGTTAATTGCTTAATTTATAAAATACATAAAAAGTAATCTAAATAAATTGTTATCGAAGATCCTTAATTTTTTAAAATTCCTACTTCCAAATATTCCTCGTCGAAATATTGGATGACACGAAAAAACTGAAATAACATAAATTTAAAGAGTTTTTAAAATTATTGTATATTTTATATCCGCGTGCTTATTAGGATTAAACTATTTTTACGATTAGCGACTCCTCACCATAATCGCGAATGGGCAATTTTTCCCCACCCCAGTTACGGCAATTTATTCCCACTCCACTTGGGGCAATTTTTTTCCCACCACAGTTGGGGCAACGTTTCCCCCACCCCAGTTGGGGCAATTTTTCCCCAACCCAGTTGGGGCAATTTTTCCCACCCCAGTTAGGGATATTTTTTCCCACCCATGTTGGGGCAACTTTTTCCCACCCCAGTTCGGGCAATTTTCCCCCACCCCAGTTGGGGCAATTTCTTCTCCCACCCCAGTTGGGGCAATTTTCCGCCACCCCACTTGGGGCATTTTTATTGCCACCCCACTTGGGGCAATTTTTTCCCACTTCAGTTTGGGCAATTTTTCCCTACGCCAGTTGGAACAATGTTTCCCCCACCCCAGTTGGGGCAATTTTTTCCCCACCCCAGTTGGGGCAATTTCCCCCCCCAGTTGGGGCAACTTTTCCACACCCCAGTTGGGGCAATTTTTTCCACACCCCAGTTGGGGCAATTTTTTCCCACCCCAGTTGGGGCAATTTTTTCCCACCCCACTTGGGGCAATTTTTTTCCCACCCCAGTTGGGGCAATTTTTTCTCCCACCCCAGTTACATGCTCCGTTTGTTGACTTGGTCAATCGCCTGATTTTCATAGAAGTTGGCTAACGAAAACCTAATGCAAAGATTCGAAAGGAAATCATTTAATTCTGCATGTATTTTTGAGCCCAGTCTCAAAATTGCTTAGAAGGACTAAAAGCATTTTCAATTCTGCTTCAAAAGAAACTAATGCGCATGTATCTGTATTTTTATGTTCCTTGCTTAATTTATAAAATACATAAAAAGTAATCTAAATAAATTGTTATCGAAGATCCTTAATTTTTTAAAATTCCTATTTCGAAATATTCCTCGTCGAAATATTGGATGACACGAAAAAACTGAAATAACATAAATTTAAAGAGTTTTTAAAATTATTGTATATTTTATATCCGCGTGCTTATTAGGATTAAACTATTTTTACGATTAGCGACTCCTCACCATAATCGCGAATGGGCAGTTTTTTTGCATCCCAGTTGGGGCAATTTTTCCCCCACCCCAGTTGGGGCAATTTATTCCCACTCCACTTGGGGCAATTTTTTCCCACCGCAGTTGGGGCAATGTTTCCCCCACCCCAGTTGGGGCAATTTTTTCCCACCCCAGTTAGGGCACCTTTTTTCCCACCCCAGTTCGGGCAATTTTTTCCCACCCCAGTTGGGGCAATTTTTTTCCCACCCCAGTTGGGGCAACTTTCTCCCACCCCAGTTACATGCTCCGTTTGTTGACTTGGTCAATCGCCTGATTTTCATAGAAGTTGGCTAACGAAAACCTAATGCAAAGATTCGAAAGGAAATCATTTAATTCTGCATGTATTTTTGAGCCCAGTCTTAAAATTGCTTAGAAGGACTAAAAGCATTTTCAATTCTGCTTCAAAAGAAACTAATGCGCATGTATCTGTATTTTTATGTTCCTTGCTTATTTATAAAATACATAAAAAGTAATCTAAATAAATTGTTATCGAAGATCCTTAATTTTTTTAAAATTCCTATTTCGAAATATTCCTCGTCGAAATATTGGATGACACGAAAAAACTGAAATAACATAAATTTAAAGAGTTTTTAAAATTATTGTACATTTTATATCCGCGTGCTTATTAGGATTAAACTATTTTTACGATTAGCGACTCTTCAACATAATCGCGAATGGGCAATTTTTCCCCCACCCCAGTTAGGGCAATTTATTCCCACTCCACTTGGGGCAATTTTTTTCCCACCACAGTTGGGGCAATGTTTCCCCCACCCCAGTTGGGGCAATATTTGCCCAACCCAGTTGGGGCAATTTTTTCCCACCCCAGTTAGGGATATTTTTTTCCCACCCATGTTGGGGCAACTTTTTCCCACCCCAGTTCGGGCAATTTTCCCCCACCCCAGTTGGGGCAATTTTTTCCCACCCCAGTTAGGGCAATTTTTTCCCACCCCACTTGGGGCAATTTTTTCCCACCCCAGTTGGGGCAATTTTTTCCACCTCAGTTAGGGCAATTTTTTTCCACCCCAGTTGGGGCAGTTTTTTCAACCCCAGTTGGGGCAATTTTTTCCCACCCCAGTTGGGGCAGTTTTCCGCCACCCCACTTGGAGCATTTTTTTGCCACCCCACTTGGGGCAATTTTTTCCCACTCCAGTTTGGGCAATTTTTCCCCACCCCAGTTGGAAGAATGTTTCCCCCACCCCAGTTGGGGCAATTTTTTCCCCACCCCAGTTGGGGCAATTTTCCCCCCCAGTTGGGGCAACTTTTCCACACCCCAGTTGGGGCAATTTTTTCCACACCCCAGTTGGGGCAATTTTTTCCCACCCCAGTTGGGGCAATTTTTTCCCACCCCACTTGGGGCAATTTTTTTCCCACCCCAGTTGGGGCAATTTTTTCTCCCACCCCAGTTACATGCTCCGTTTGTTGACTTGGTCAATCGCCTGATTTTCATAGAAGTTGGCTAACGAAAACCTAATGCAAAGATTCGAAAGGAAATCATTTAATTCTGCATGTATTTTTGAGCCCAGTCTCAAAATTGCTTAGAAGGACTAAAAGCATTTTCAATTCTGCTTCAAAAGAAACTAATGCGCATGTATCTGTATTTTTATGTTCCTTGCTTAATTTATAAAATACATAAAAAGTAATCTAAATAAATTGTTATCGAAGATCCTTAATTTTTTAAAATTCCTACTTCCAAATATTCCTCGTCGAAATATTGGATGACACGAAAAAACTGAAATAACATAAATTTAAAGAGTTTTTAAAATTATTGTATATTTTATATCCGCGTGCTTATTAGGATTAAACTATTTTTACGATTAGCGACTCCTCACCATAATCGCGAATGGGCAGTTTTTTTGCATCCCAGTTGGGGCAATTTATTCCCACTCCACTTGGGGCAATTTTTTTCCCACCGCAGTTGGGGCAATGTTTCCCCCACCCCAGTTGGGGCAATTTTTTCCACCCCAGTTAGGGATATTTTTTTCCCACCCCAGTCGGGGCAATTTTTTCCCACCCCTGTTGGGGCAATTTTTTCCCAACCCAGTTGGGGCAAATTTTCCCACCCCAGTTAGGGCAATTTTTTTCCACCCCAATTGGGGCAATTTTTTTGCCACCCCACTTGGGGCAATTTTTTCCCACTCCAGTTTGGGCAATTTTCCCCCACCCCAGTTGGAACAATGTTTCCCCCACCCAAGTTGGGGCAATTTTTTCCCACACCAGTTGGGGCAATTTTTTCCACACCCCAGTTGGGGCAATTTTTTCCCACCCCAGTTGGGGCAATTTTTTCCCACCCCAGTTGGGGCAATTTTTTTCCCACCCCAGTTGGGGCAATTTTTTCTTCCACCCCAGTTACATGCTCCGTTTGTTGACTTGGTCAATCGCCTGATTTTCATAGAAGTTGGCTAACGAAAACCTAATGCAAAGATTCGAAAGGAAATCATTTAATTCTGCATGTATTTTTGAGCCCAGTCTTAAAATTGCTTAGAAGGACTAAAAGCATTTTCAATTCTGCTTCAAAAGAAACTAATGCGCATGTATCTGTATTTTTATGTTCCTTGCTTAATTTATAAAATACATAAAAAGTAATCTAAATAAATTGTTATCGAAGATCCTTAATTTTTTTAAAATTCCTATTTCGAAATATTCCTCGTCGAAATATTGGATGACACGAAAAAACTGAAATAACATAAATTTAAAGAGTTTTTAAAATTATTGTACATTTTATATCCGCGTGCTTATTAGGATTAAACTATTTTTACGATTAGCGACTCCTCAACATAATCGCGAATGGGCAATTTTTCCCCACCCCAGTTACGGCAATTTATTCCCACTCCACTTGGGGCAATTTTTTTCCCACCACAGTTGGGGCAACGTTTCCCCCACCCCAGTTGGGGCAATTTTTCCCCAACCCAGTTGGGGCAATTTTTCCCACCCCAGTTAGGGATATTTTTTCCCACCCATGTTGGGGCAACTTTTTCCCACCCCAGTTCGGGCAATTTTCCCCCACCCCAGTTGGGGCAATTTTTTCCCACCCCAGTTAGGGCAATTTTTTCCCACCCCAGTTGGGGCAATTTTTTCCACCCCAGTTAGGGCAATTTTTTTCCACCCCAGTTGGGGCAATTTTTTTCCACCCCAGTTGGGGCAATTTTTTCCACCCCAGTTGGGGCAATTTTTTCCCACACCAGTTGGGGCAGTTTTCCGCCACCCCACTTGGAGCATTTTTTTGCCACCCCACTTGGGGCAATTTTTTCCCACTCCAGTTTGGGCAATTTTTCCCCACTCCAGTTGGAACAATGTTTCCCCCACCCCAGTTGGGGCAACTTTTTTCCCACCCCAGTTGGGGCAATTTTTTCTCCCACCCCAGTTACATGCTCCGTTTGTTGACTTGGTCAATCGCCTGATTTTCATAGAAGTTGGCTAACGAAAACCTAATGCAATGATTCGAAAGGAAATCATTTAATTCTGCATGTATTTTTGAGCCCAGTCTCAAAATTGCTTAGAAGGACTAAAAGCATTTTCAATTCTGCTTCAAAAGAAACTAATGCGCATGTATCTGTATTTTTATGTTAATTGCTTAATTTATAAAATACATAAAAAGTAATCTAAATAAATTGTTATCGAAGATCCTTAATTTTTTAAAATTCCTACTTCCAAATATTCCTCGTCGAAATATTGGATGACACGAAAAAACTGAAATAATATAAATTTAAAGAGTTTTTAAAATTATTGTATATTTTATATCCGCGTGCTTATTAGGATTAAACTATTTTTACGATTAGCGACTCCTCACCATAATCGCGAATGGGCAGTTTTTTTGCATCCCAGTTGGGGCAATTTATTCCCACTCCACTTGGGGCATTTTTTTCCCACCGCAGTTGGGGCAATGTTTCCCCCACACCAGATGGGGCAATGTTTTCCACCCCAGTTAGGGATATTTTTCCCCACCCCAGTTGGGGCAATTTTTTTCCCACCCCAGTTGGGGCAATTTTTTCCCACCCCTGTTGGGGCAATTTTTTCCCAACCCAGTTGGGGCAAATTTTCCCACCCCAGTTAGGGCAATTTTTTTCCACCCCAATTGGGTCAATTTTTTTGCCACCCCACTTGGGGCAATTTTCCCCCACCCCAGTTGGAACAATGTTTCCCCCACCCCAGTTGGGGCAATTTTTTCCCACACCAGTTGGGGCAATTTTTTTCCCCACCCCAGTTGAGGCAATTTTTTCCCACCCCAGTTGGGGCAATTTCTTCTCCCACCCCAGTTGGGGCAATTTTTTCCCACCCCATTTGCGGCAATTTTCCGCCACCCCACTTGGGGCATTTTTATTGCCAGCCCACTTGGGGCAATTTTTTCCCACTTCAGTTTGGGCAATTTTTCCCTACGCCAGTTGGAACAATGTTTCCCCCACCCCAGTTGGGGCAATTTTTCCCCACCCCAGTTGGGGCAACTTTTCCACACCCCAGTTGGGGCAATTTTTTCCACACCCCAGTTGGGGCAATTTTTTCCACACCCCAGTTGGGGCAATTTTCCCCCACCCCAGTTGGGGCAATTTTTTCCCCACCCCAGTTGGGGCAATTTTTTCCCACCCCAGTTAGGGATATTTTTTCCCACCCCAGTTGGGGCAATTTTTTCCCACCCCACTTAGGGCATTTTTCCCACCCCAGTTGGGGCAATTTTTTTCCACCTCAGTTAGGGCAATTTTTTCCCACCCCAGTTGCGGCAATTTTTTCCCACCCCAGTTGGGGCAATTTTCCGCCACCCCACTTGGGGCATTTTTTGCCACCCCACTTGGGGCAATTTGTTCCCACTCCAGTTTGGGCAATCTTTTCCCCACCCCAGTTGGGGAAACTTTTTTCCCACCCCAGTTGGGGCAACTTTTTTCCCACCCCAGTTGGGGCAATTTTTTCGCACCCCAGTTGGGGCAACTTTTCCACACCCCAGTTGGGACAACTTTTTCCCCACCCCAGTTGGGGCAATTTTTTCCCACCCCAGTTGGGGCAATTTTTCCCCCACCCCAGTTGGGGCAATTTTTTCCCCACCCCAGTTGGGGCAATTTTTTCCCACCCCAGTTAGGGATATTTTTTCCCACCCCAGTTGGGGCAATTTTTTCCCACCCCAGTTAGGGCAATTTTTTCCCACCCCACTTAGGGCATTTTCCCCACCCCAGTTGGGGCAATTTTTTTCCACCTCAGTTAGGGCAATTTTTTCCCACACCAGTTGGGGCAATTTTTTCCCACCCCATTTGCGGCAATTTTCCGCCACCCCACTTGGGGCATTTTTATTGCCACCCCACTTGGGGCAATTTTTTCCCACTTCAGTTTGGGCAATTTTCCCTACGCCAGTTGGAACAATGTTTCCCCCACCCCAGTTGGGGCAACTTTTTTCCCACCCCAGTTGGGGCAATTTTTTCGCACCCCAGCTGGGGCAACTTTTCCACACCCCAGTTGGGACAACTTTTTCCCCACCCCAGTTGGGGCAATTTTTTCCCACCCCAGTTGGGGCAATTTTTCCCACCCCAGTTGGAGCAATTTTTTCCCACCCCAGTTGGAGCAATTTTTTCTCCCACCCCAGTTACATGCTCCGTTTGTTGACTTGGTCAATCGCCTGATTTTCATAGAAGTTGGCTAACGAAAACCTAATGCAAAGATTCGAAAGGAAATCATTTAATTCTGCATGTATTTTTGAGCCCAGTCTCAAAATTGCTTAGAAGGACTAAAAGCATTTTCAATTCTGCTTCAAAAGAAACTAATGCGCATGTATCTGTATTTTTATGTTAATTGCTTAATTTATAAAATACATAAAAATTAATCTAAATAAATTGTTATCGAAGATCCTTAATTTTTTAAAATTCCTACTTCCAAATATTCCTCGTCGAAATATTGGATGACACGAAAAAACTGAAATAACATAAATTTAAAGAGTTTTTAAAATTATTGTATATTTTATATCCGCGTGCTTATTAGGATTAAACTATTTTTACGATTAGCGACTCCTCACCATAATCGCGAATGGGCAGTTTTTTTGCATCCCAGTTGGGGCAATTTATTCCCACTCCACTTGGGGCAATTTTTTTCCCACCGCAGTTGGGGCAATGTTTCCCCCACCCCAGTTGGGGCAATTTTTCCCCAACCCAGTTGGGGCAATTTTTTCCCACCCCAGTTAGGGATATTTTTTCCCACCCATGTTGGGGCAACTTTTTCCCACCCCAGTTCGGGCAATTTTCCCCCACCCCAGTTGGGGCAATTTTTTCCCACCCCAGTTAGGGCAATTTTTTCCCACCCCACTTGGGGCAATTTTTTCCACCCCAGTTGGGGCAATTTTTTCCACCCCAGTTGGGGCAATTTTTTCCCACACCAGTTGGGGCAGTTTTCCGCCACCCCACTTGGAGCATTTTTTTGCCACCCCACTTGGGGCAATTTTTTCCCACTCCAGTTTGGGCAATTTTTCCCCACTCCAGTTGGAACAATGTTTCCCCCACCCCAGTTGGGGCAACTTTTTTCCCACCCCAGTTGGGGCAATTTTTTCCCACCCCAGTTGGGGCAACTTTTCCACACCCCAGTTGGGACAACTTTTTCCCTACCCCAGTTGGGGCAATTTTTTCCCACCCCAGTTGGGGCAATTTTTCCCACCCCAGTTGGAGCAATTTTTTCCCACCCCAGTTGGGGCAATTTTTTCTCCCACCCCAGTTACATGCTCCGTTTGTTGACTTGGTCAATCGCCTGATTTTCATAGAAGTTGGCTAACGAAAACCTAATGCAATGATTCGAAAGGAAATCATTTAATTCTGCATGTATTTTTGAGCCCAGTCTCAAAATTGCTTAGAAGGACTAAAAGCATTTTCTATTCTGCTTCAAAAGAAACTAATGCGCATGTATCTGTATTTTTATGTTAATTGCTTAATTTATAAAATACATAAAAAGTAATCTAAATAAATTGTTATCGAAGATCCTTAATTTTTTAAAATTCCTACTTCCAAATATTCCTCGTCGAAATATTGGATGACACGAAAAAACTGAAATAACATAAATTTAAAGAGTTTTTAAAATTATTGTATATTTTATATCCGCGTGCTTATTAGGATTAAACTATTTTTACGATTAGCGACTCCTCACCATAATCGCGAATGGGCAGTTTTTTTGCATCCCAGTTGGGGCAATTTATTCCCACTCCACTTGGGGCATTTTTTTCCCACCGCAGTTGGGGCAATGTTTCCCCCACACCAGTTGGGGCAATGTTTTTCCACCCCAGTTAGGGATATTTTCCCCACCCCAGTTGGGGCAATTTTTTTCCCACCCCAGTTGGGGCAATTTTTTCCCACCCCTGTTGGGGCAATTTTTTCCCAACCCAGTTGGGGCAAATTTTCCCACCCCAGTTAGGGCAATTTTTTTCCACCCCAATTGGGTCAATTTTTTTGCCACCCCACTTGGGGCAATTTTCCCCCACCCCAGTTTTAACAATGTTTCCCCCACCCCAGTTGGGGCAATTTTTTCCCACACCAGTTGGGGCAATTTTTTTCCCCACCCCAGTTGAGGCAATTTTTTCCCACCCCAGTTGGGGCAATTTCTTCTCCCACCCCAGTTGGGGCAATTTTTTCCCACCCCATTTGCGGCAATTTTCCGCCACCCCACTTGGGGCATTTTTATTGCCAGCCCACTTGGGGCAATTTTTTCCCACTTCAGTTTGGGCAATTTTTCCCTACGCCAGTTGGAACAATGTTTCCCCCACCCCAGTTGGGGCAATTTTTCCCCACCCCAGTTGGGGCAACTTTTCCACACCCCAGTTGGGGCAATTTTTTCCACACCCCAGTTGGGGCAATTTTTTCCACACCCCAGTTGGGGCAATTTTTCCCCCACCCCAGTTGGGGCAATTTTTTCCCCACCCCAGTTGGGGCAATTTTTTCCCACCCCAGTTAGGAATATTTTTTCCCACCCCAGTTAGGAATATTTTTTCCCACCCCAGTTGGGGCAATTTTTTCCCACCCCAGTTAGGGCAATTTTTTCCCACCCCACTTAGGGCATTTTTCCCACCCCAGTTGGGGCAATTTTTTTCCACCTCAGTTAGGGCAATTTTTTCCCACCCCAGTTGCGGCAATTTTTTCCCACCCCAGTTGGGGCAATTTTCCGCCACCCCACTTGGGGCATTTTTTGCCACCCCACTTGGGGCAATTTGTTCCCACTCCAGTTTGGGCAATCTTTTCCCCACCCCAGTTGGGGAAACTTTTTTCCCACCCCAGTTGGGGCAACTTTTTTCCCACCCCAGTTGGGGCAATTTTTTCGCACCCCAGTTGGGGCAACTTTTCCACACCCCAGTTAAGACAACTTTTTCCCCACCCCAGTTGGGGCAATTTTTTCCCACCCAAGTTGGGGCAATTTTTCCCCCACCCCAGTTGGGGCAATTTTTTCCCCACCCCAGTTGGGGCAATTTTTTCCCACCCCAGTTAGGGATATTTTTTCCAACCCCAGTTGGGGCAATTTTTTCCCACCCCAGTTAGGGCAATTTTTTCCCACCCCACTTAGGGCATTTTTCCCACCCCAGTTGGGGCAATTTTTTTCCACCTCAGTTAGGGCAATTTTTTCCCACACCAGTTGGGGCAATTTTTTCCCACCCCATTTGCGGCAATTTTCCGCCACCCCACTTGGGGCATTTTTATTGCCACCCCACTTGGGGCAATTTTTTCCCACTTCAGTTTGGGCAATTTTCCCTACGCCAGTTGGAACAATGTTTCCCCCACCCCAGTTGGGGCAACTTTTTTCCCACCCCAGTTGGGGCAATTTTTTCGCACCCCAGCTGGGGCAACTTTTCCACACCCCAGTTGGGACAACTTTTTCCCCACCCCAGTTGGGGCAATTTTTTCCCACCCCAGTTGGGGCAATTTTTCCCACCCCAGTTGGAGCAATTTTTTCCCACCCCAGTTGGAGCAATTTTTTCTCCCACCCCAGTTACATGCTCCGTTTGTTGACTTGGTCAATCGCCTGATTTTCATAGAAGTTGGCTAACGAAAACCTAATGCAAAGATTCGAAAGGAAATCATTTAATTCTGCATGTATTTTTGAGCCCAGTCTCAAAATTGCTTAGAAGGACTAAAAGCATTTTCAATTCTGCTTCAAAAGAAACTAATGCGCATGTATCTGTATTTTTATGTTAATTGCTTAATTTATAAAATACATAAAAATTAATCTAAATAAATTGTTATCGAAGATCCTTAATTTTTTAAAATTCCTACTTCCAAATATTCCTCGTCGAAATATTGGATGACACGAAAAAACTGAAATAACATAAATTTAAAGAGTTTTTAAAATTATTGTATATTTTATATCCGCGTGCTTATTAGGATTAAACTATTTTTACGATTAGCGACTCCTCACCATAATCGCGAATGGGCAGTTTTTTTGCATCCCAGTTGGGGCAATTTATTCCCACTCCACTTGGGGCAATTTTTTTCCCACCGCAGTTGGGGCAATGTTTCCCCCACCCCAGTTGGGGCAATTTTTTCCACCCCAGTTAGGGATATTTTTTTCCCACCCCAGTTGGGGCAATTTTTTTCCCACCCCAGTTGGAGCAATTTTTTCCCACCCCTGTTGGGGCAATTTTTTCCCAACCCAGTTGGGGCAAATTTTCCCACCCCAGTTAGGGCAATTTTTTTCCACCCCAATTGGGGCAATTTTTTTGCCACCCCACTTGGGGCAATTTTTTCCCACTCCAGTTTGGGCAATTTTCCCCCACCCCAGTTGGAACAATGTTTCCCCCACCCCAGTTGGGGCAATTTTTTCCCACACCAGTTGGGGCAATTTTTTCCCACCCCATTTGCGGCAATTTTCCGCCACCCCACTTGGGGCATTTTTATTGCCACCCCACTTGGGGCAATTTTTTCCCACTTCAGTTTGGGCAATTTTTCCCTACGCCAGTTGGAACAATGTTTCCCCCACCCCAGTTGGGGCAATTTTTTCCCCACCCCAGTTGGGGCAATTTTTTCCACACCCCAGTTGGGGCAATTTTTTCCCACCCCAGTTGGGGCAATTTTTTCCCCACCCCAGTTGGGGCAATTTTTTCTCCCACCCCAGTTACATGCTCCGTTTGTTGACTTGGTCAATCGCCTGATTTTCATAGAAGTTGGCTAACGAAAACCTAATGCAAAGATTCGAAAGGAAATCATTTAATTCTGCATGTATTTTTGAGCCCAGTCTCAAAATTGCTTAGAAGGACTAAAAGCATTTTCAATTCTGCTTCAAAAGAAACTAATGCGCATGTATCTGTATTTTTATGTTAATTGCTTAATTTATAAAATACATAAAAATTAATCTAAATAAATTGTTATCGAAGATCCTTAATTTTTTAAAATTCCTACTTCCAAATATTCCTCGTCGAAATATTGGATGACACGAAAAAACTGAAATAACATAAATTTAAAGAGTTTTTAAAATTATTGTACATTTTATATCCGCGTGCTTATTAGGATTAAACTATTTTTACGATTAGCGACTCCTCACCATAATCGCGAATGGGCAGTTTTTTTGCATCCCAGTTGGGGCAATTTTCCCCCCACCCCAGTTGGGGCAATTTATTCCCACTCCACTTGGGGCAATTTTTTCCCACCGCAGTTGGGGCAATGTTTCCCCCACCCCAGTTGGGGCAATTTTTTCCCACCCCAGTTAGGGCACCTTTTTTCCCACCCCAGTTCGGGCAATTTTTTCCCACCCCAGTTGGGGCAATTTTTTTCCCACCCCAGTTGGGGCAACTTTCTCCCACCCCAGTTACATGCTCCGTTTGTTGACTTGGTCAATCGCCTGATTTTCATAGAAGTTGGCTAACGAAAACCTAATGCAAAGATTCGAAAGGAAATCATTTAATTCTGCATGTATTTTTGAGCCCAGTCTTAAAATTGCTTAGAAGGACTAAAAGCATTTTCAATTCTGCTTCAAAAGAAACTAATGCGCATGTATCTGTATTTTTATGTTCCTTGCTTAATTTATAAAATACATAAAAAGTAATCTAAATAAATTGTTATCGAAGATCCTTAATTTTTTTAAAATTCCTATTTCGAAATATTCCTCGTCGAAATATTGGATGACACGAAAAAACTGAAATAACATAAATTTAAAGAGTTTTTAAAATTATTGTACATTTTATATCCGCGTGCTTATTAGGATTAAACTATTTTTACGATTAGCGACTCCTCAACATAATCGCGAATGGGCAATTTTTCCCCCACCCCAGTTAGGGCAATTTATTCCCACTCCACTTGGGGCAATTTTTTTCCCACCACAGTTGGGGCAATGTTTCCCCCACCCCAGTTGGGGCAATTTTTTCCCACCCCAGTTAGGGATATTTTTTTCCCACCCATGTTGGGGCAACTTTTTCCCACCCCAGTTCGGGCAATTTTCCCCCACCCCAGTTGGGGCAATTTTTTCCACCTCAGTTAGGGCAATTTTTTCCACCCCAGTTGGGGCAATTTTTTCCACCCCAGTTGGGGCAATTTTTTCCCACCCCAGTTGGGGCAGTTTTCCGCCACCCCACTTGGAGCATTTTTTGCCACCCCACTTGGGGCAATTTTTTCCCACTCCAGTTTGGGCAATTTTTCCCCACCCCAGTTGGAACAATGTTTCCCCCACCCCAGTTGGGGCAACTTTTTTCCCACCCCAGTTGGGGCAATTTTTTCCCACCCCAGTTGGGGCAATTTTTCCCACCCCAGTTGGAGCAATTTTTTCCCACCCCAGTTGGGGCAATTTTTTCTCCCACCCCAGTTACATGCTCCGTTTGTTGACTTGGTCAATCGCCTGATTTTCATAGAAGTTGGCTAACGAAAACCTAATGCAAAGATTCGAAAGGAAATCATTTAATTCTGCATGTATTTTTGAGCCCAGTCTCAAAATTGCTTAGAAGGACTAAAAGCATTTTCAATTCTGCTTCAAAAGAAACTAATGCGCATGTATCTGTATTTTTATGTTAATTGCTTAATTTATAAAATACATAAAAAGTAATCTAAATAAATTGTTATCGAAGATCCTTAATTTTTTAAAATTCCTACTTCCAAATATTCCTCGTCGAAATATTGGATGACACGAAAAAACTGAAATAACATAAATTTAAAGAGTTTTTAAAATTATTGTATATTTTATATCCGCGTGCTTATTAGGATTAAACTATTTTTACGATTAGCGACTCCTCACCATAATCGCGAATGGGCAGTTTTTTTGCATCCCAGTTGGGGCAATTTATTCCCACTCCACTTGGGGCATTTTTTCCCACCGCAGTTGGGGCAATGTTTCCCCCACCCCAGTTGGGGCAATTTTTTCCACCCCAGTTAGGGATATTTTTTTCCCACCCCAGTTGGGGCAATTTTTTTCCCACCCCAGTTGGGGCAATTTTTTCCCACCCCTGTTGGGGCAATTTTTTCCCAACCCAGTTGGGGCAAATTTTTTCCACCCCAATTGGGGCAATTTTTTTGCCACCCCACTTGGGGCAATTTTTTCCCACTCCAGTTTGGGCAATTTTCCCCCACCCCAGTTGGAACAATGTTTCCCCCACCCCAGTGGGGGCAATTTTTTCCCACACCAGTTGGGGCAATTTTTTTCCCCACCCCAGTTGAGGCAATTTTTTCCCACCCCAGTTGGGGCAATTTCTTCTCCCACCCCAGTTGGGGCAATTTTCCGCCACCCCACTTGGGGCATTTTTATTGCCACCCCACTTGGGGCAATTTTTTCCCACTTCAGTTTGGGCAATTTTTCCCTACGCCAGTTGGAACAATGTTTCCCCCACCCCAGTTGGGGCAATTTTTTCCCCACCCCAGTTGGGGCAATTTTCCCCCCCAGTTGGGGCAACTTTTCCACACCCCAGTTGGGGCAATTTTTTCCACACCCCAGTTGGGGCAATTTTTTCCCACCCCAGTTGGGGCAATTTTTTCCCACCCCACTTGGGGCAATTTTTTTCCCACCCCAGTTGGGGCAATTTTTTCTCCCACCCCAGTTACATGCTCCGTTTGTTGACTTGGTCAATCGCCTGATTTTCATAGAAGTTGGCTAACGAAAACCTAATGCAAAGATTCGAAAGGAAATCATTTAATTCTGCATGTATTTTTGAGCCCAGTCTCAAAATTGCTTAGAAGGACTAAAAGCATTTTCAATTCTGCTTCAAAAGAAACTAATGCGCATGTATCTGTATTTTTATGTTCCTTGCTTAATTTATAAAATACATAAAAAGTAATCTAAATAAATTGTTATCGAAGATCCTTAATTTTTTAAAATTCCTATTTCGAAATATTCCTCGTCGAAATATTGGATGACACGAAAAAACTGAAATAACATAAATTTAAAGAGTTTTTAAAATTATTGTATATTTTATATCCGCGTGCTTATTAGGATTAAACTATTTTTACGATTAGCGACTCCTCACCATAATCGCGAATGGGCAGTTTTTTTGCATCCCAGTTGGGGCAATTTTTCCCCCACCCCAGTTGGGGCAATTTATTCCCACTCCACTTGGGGCAATTTTTTCCCACCGCAGTTGGGGCAATGTTTCCCCCACCCCAGTTGGGGCAATTTTTTCCCACCCCAGTTAGGGCACCTTTTTTCCCACCCCAGTTCGGGCAATTTTTTCCCACCCCAGTTGGGGCAATTTTTTTCCCACCCCAGTTGGGGCAACTTTCTCCCACCCCAGTTACATGCTCCGTTTGTTGACTTGGTCAATCGCCTGATTTTCATAGAAGTTGGCTAACGAAAACCTAATGCAAAGATTCGAAAGGAAATCATTTAATTCTGCATGTATTTTTGAGCCCAGTCTTAAAATTGCTTAGAAGGACTAAAAGCATTTTCAATTCTGCTTCAAAAGAAACTAATGCGCATGTATCTGTATTTTTATGTTCCTTGCTTAATTTATAAAATACATAAAAAGTAATCTAAATAAATTGTTATCGAAGATCCTTAATTTTTTTAAAATTCCTATTTCGAAATATTCCTCGTCGAAATATTGGATGACACGAAAAAACTGAAATAACATAAATTTAAAGAGTTTTTAAAATTATTGTACATTTTATATCCGCGTGCTTATTAGGATTAAACTATTTTTACGATTAGCGACTCTTCAACATAATCGCGAATGGGCAATTTTTCCCCCACCCCAGTTAGGGCAATTTATTCCCACTCCACTTGGGGCAATTTTTTTCCCACCACAGTTGGGGCAATGTTTCCCCCACCCCAGTTGGGGCAATATTTCCCCAACCCAGTTGGGGCAATTTTTTCCCACCCCAGTTAGGGATATTTTTTTCCCACCCATGTTGGGGCAACTTTTTCCCACCCCAGTTCGGGCAATTTTCCCCCACCCCAGTTGGGGCAATTTTTTCCCACCCCAGTTAGGGCAATTTTTTCCCACCCCACTTGGGGCAATTTTTTCCCACCCCAGTTGGGGCAATTTTTTCCACCTCAGTTAGGGCAATTTTTTTCCACCCCAGTTGGGGCAGTTTTTTCAACCCCAGTTGGGGCAATTTTTTCCCACCCCAGTTGGGGCAGTTTTCCGCCACCCCACTTGGAGCATTTTTTTGCCACCCCACTTGGGGCAATTTTTTCCCACTCCAGTTTGGGCAATTTTTCCCCACCCCAGTTGGAAGAATGTTTCCCCCACCCCAGTTGGGGCAATTTTTTCCCCACCCCAGTTGGGGCAATTTTCCCCCCCAGTTGGGGCAACTTTTCCACACCCCAGTTGGGGCAATTTTTTCCACACCCCAGTTGGGGCAATTTTTTCCCACCCCAGTTGGGGCAATTTTTTCCCACCCCACTTGGGGCAATTTTTTCCCACCCCAGTTGGGGCAATTTTTTCTCCCACCCCAGTTACATGCTCCGTTTGTTGACTTGGTCAATCGCCTGATTTTCATAGAAGTTGGCTAACGAAAACCTAATGCAAAGATTCGAAAGGAAATCATTTAATTCTGCATGTATTTTTGAGCCCAGTCTCAAAATTGCTTAGAAGGACTAAAAGCATTTTCAATTCTGCTTCAAAAGAAACTAATGCGCATGTATCTGTATTTTTATGTTCCTTGCTTAATTTATAAAATACATAAAAAGTAATCTAAATAAATTGTTATCGAAGATCCTTAATTTTTTAAAATTCCTACTTCCAAATATTCCTCGTCGAAATATTGGATGACACGAAAAAACTGAAATAACATAAATTTAAAGAGTTTTTAAAATTATTGTATATTTTATATCCGCGTGCTTATTAGGATTAAACTATTTTTACGATTAGCGACTCCTCACCATAATCGCGAATGGGCAGTTTTTTTGCATCCCAGTTGGGGCAATTTATTCCCACTCCACTTGGGGCAATTTTTTTCCCACCGCAGTTGGGGCAATGTTTCCCCCACCCCAGTTGGGGCAATTTTTTCCACCCCAGTTAGGGATATTTTTTTCCCACCCCAGTCGGGGCAATTTTTTCCCACCCCTGTTGGGGCAATTTTTTCCCAACCCAGTTGGGGCAAATTTTCCCACCCCAGTTAGGGCAATTTTTTTCCACCCCAATTGGGGCAATTTTTTTGCCACCCCACTTGGGGCAATTTTTTCCCACTCCAGTTTGGGCAATTTTCCCCCACCCCAGTTGGAACAATGTTTCCCCCACCCAAGTTGGGGCAATTTTTTCCCACACCAGTTGGGGCAATTTTTTCCCCACCCCAGTTGAGGCAATTTTTTCCCACCCCAGTTGGGGCAATTTCTTCTCCCACCCCAGTTGGGGCAATTTTTTCCCACCCCATTTGCGGTAATTTTCCGCCACCCACTTGGGGCATTTTTATTGCCACCCCACTTGGGGCAATTTTTCCCACTTCAGTTTGGGCAATTTTTCCCTACGCCATTTGGAACAATGTTTCCCCCACCCCAGTTGGGGCAATTTTTTCCCCACCCCAGTTGGGGCAATTTTTTCCCACCCCAGTTGGGGCAATTTTTTCCCACCCCAGTTGGGGCAATTTTTTTCCCACCCCAGTTGGGGCAATTTTTTCTCCCACCCCAGTTACATGCTCCGTTTGTTGACTTGGTCAATCGCCTGATTTTGATAGAAGTTGGCTAACGAAAACCTAATGCAAAGATTCGAAAGGAAATCATTTAATTCTGCATGTATTTTTGAGCCCAGTCTTAAAATTGCTTAGAAGGACTAAAAGCATTTTCAATTCTGCTTCAAAAGAAACTAATGCGCATGTATCTGTATTTTTATGTTCATTGCTTAATTTATAAAATACATAAAAAGTAATCTAAATAAATTGTTATCGAAGATCCTTAATTTTTTTAAAATTCCTATTTCGAAATATTCCTCGTCGAAATATTGGATGACACGAAAAAACTGAAATAACATAAATTTAAAGAGTTTTTAAAATTATTGTACATTTTATATCCGCGTGCTTATTAGGATTAAACTATTTTTACGATTAGCGACTCCTCAACATAATCGCGAATGGGCAATTTTTCCCCACCCCAGTTACGGCAATTTATTCCCACTCCACTTGGGGCAATTTTTTTCCCACCACAGTTGGGGCAACGTTTCCCCCACCCCAGTTGGGGCAATTTTTCCCCAACCCAGTTAGGGATATTTTTTCCCACCCATGTTGGGGCAACTTTTTCCCACCCCAGTTCGGGCAATTTTCCCCCACCCCAGTTGGGGCAATTTTTTCCCACCCCAGTTAGGGCAATTTTTTCCCACCCCAGTTGGGGCAATTTTTTCCACCCCAGTTAGGGCAATTTTTTCCACCCCAGTTGGGGCAATTTTTTTCCACCCCAGTTGGGGCAATTTTTTCCACCCCAGTTGGGGCAATTTTTCCCACACCAGTTGGGGCAGTTTTCCGCCACCCCACTTGGAGCATTTTTTTGCCACCCCACTTGGGGCAATTTTTCCCCACTCCAGTTGGAACAATGTTTCCCCCACCCCAGTTGGGGCAACTTTTTTCCCACCCCAGTTGGGGCAATTTTTTCTCCCACCCCAGTTACATGCTCCGTTTGTTGACTTGGTCAATCGCCTGATTTTCATAGAAGTTGGCTAACGAAAACCTAATGCAATGATTCGAAAGGAAATCATTTAATTCTGCATGTATTTTTGAGCCCAGTCTCAAAATTGCTTAGAAGGACTAAAAGCATTTTCAATTCTGCTTCAAAAGAAACTAATGCGCATGTATCTGTATTTTTATGTTAATTGCTTAATTTATAAAATACATAAAAAGTAATCTAAATAAATTGTTATCGAAGATCCTTAATTTTTTAAAATTCCTACTTCCAAATATTCCTCGTCGAAATATTGGATGACACGAAAAAACTGAAATAATATAAATTTAAAGAGTTTTTAAAATTATTGTATATTTTATATCCGCGTGCTTATTAGGATTAAACTATTTTTACGATTAGCGACTCCTCACCATAATCGCGAATGGGCAGTTTTTTTGCATCCCAGTTGGGGCAATTTATTCCCACTCCACTTGGGGCATTTTTTCCCACCGCAGTTGGGGCAATGTTTCCCCCACACCAGATGGGGCAATGTTTTTCCACCCCAGTTAGGGATATTTTTCCCCACCCCAGTTGGGGCAATTTTTTTCCCACCCCAGTTGGGGCAATTTTTTCCCACCCCTGTTGGGGCAATTTTTTCCCAACCCAGTTGGGGCAAATTTTCCCACCCCAGTTAGGGCAATTTTTTTCCACCCCAATTGGGTCAATTTTTTTGCCACCCCACTTGGGGCAATTTTCCCCCACCCCAGTTGGAACAATGTTTCCCCCACCCCAGTTGGGGCAATTTTTTCCCACACCAGTTGGGGCAATTTTTTTCCCCACCCCAGTTGAGGCAATTTTTTCCCACCCCAGTTGGGGCAATTTCTTCTCCCACCCCAGTTGGGGCAATTTTTTCCCACCCCATTTGCGGCAATTTTCCGCCACCCCACTTGGGGCATTTTTATTGCCAGCCCACTTGGGGCAATTTTTTCCCACTTCAGTTTGGGCAATTTTTCCCTACGCCAGTTGGAACAATGTTTCCCCCACCCCAGTTGGGGCAATTTTTCCCCACCCCAGTTGGGGCAACTTTTCCACACCCCAGTTGGGGCAATTTTTTCCACACCCCAGTTGGGGCAATTTTTTCCACACCCCAGTTGGGGCAATTTTTCCCCCACCCCAGTTGGGGCAATTTTTTCCCCACCCCAGTTGGGGCAATTTTTTCCCACCCCAGTTGGGGCAATTTTTTCCCACCCCAGTTAGGGCAATTTTTTCCCACCCCACTTAGGGCATTTTTCCCACCCCAGTTGGGGCAATTTTTTTCCACCTCAGTTAGGGCAATTTTTTCCCACCCCAGTTGCGGCAATTTTTTCCCACCCCAGTTGGGGCAATTTTCCGCCACCCCACTTGGGGCATTTTTTGCCACCCCACTTGGGGCAATTTGTTCCCACTCCAGTTTGGCAATCTTTTCCCCACCCCAGTTGGGGAAACTTTTTTCCCACCCCAGTTGGGGCAACTTTTTTCCCACCCCAGTTGGGGCAATTTTTTCGCACCCCAGTTGGGGCAACTTTTCCACACCCCAGTTGGGACAACTTTTTCCCCACCCCAGTTGGGGCAATTTTTTCCCACCCCAGTTGGGGCAATTTTTCCCCCACCCCAGTTGGGGCAATTTTTTCCCCACCCCAGTTGGGGCAATTTTTTCCCACCCCAGTTAGGGATATTTTTTCCCACCCCAGTTGGGGCAATTTTTTCCCACCCCAGTTAGGGCAATTTTTTCCCACCCCACTTAGGGCATTTTCCCCACCCCAGTTGGGGCAATTTTTTTCCACCTCAGTTAGGGCAATTTTTTCCCACACCAGTTGGGGCAATTTTTTCCCACCCCATTTGCGGCAATTTTCCGCCACCCCACTTGGGGCATTTTTATTGCCACCCCACTTGGGGCAATTTTTTCCCACTTCAGTTTGGGCAATTTTCCCTACGCCAGTTGGAACAATGTTTCCCCCACCCCAGTTGGGGCAACTTTTTTCCCACCCCAGTTGGGGCAATTTTTTCGCACCCCAGCTGGGGCAACTTTTCCACACCCCAGTTGGGACAACTTTTTCCCCACCCCAGTTGGGGCAATTTTTTCCCACCCCAGTTGGGGCAATTTTTCCCACCCCAGTTGGAGCAATTTTTTCCCACCCCAGTTGGAGCAATTTTTTCTCCCACCCCAGTTACATGCTCCGTTTGTTGACTTGGTCAATCGCCTGATTTTCATAGAAGTTGGCTAACGAAAACCTAATGCAAAGATTCGAAAGGAAATCATTTAATTCTGCATGTATTTTTGAGCCCAGTCTCAAAATTGCTTAGAAGGACTAAAAGCATTTTCAATTCTGCTTCAAAAGAAACTAATGCGCATGTATCTGTATTTTTATGTTAATTGCTTAATTTATAAAATACATAAAAATTAATCTAAATAAATTGTTATCGAAGATCCTTAATTTTTTAAAATTCCTACTTCCAAATATTCCTCGTCGAAATATTGGATGACACGAAAAAACTGAAATAACATAAATTTAAAGAGTTTTTAAAATTATTGTATATTTTATATCCGCGTGCTTATTAGGATTAAACTATTTTTACGATTAGCGACTCCTCACCATAATCGCGAATGGGCAGTTTTTTTGCATCCCAGTTGGGGCAATTTATTCCCACTCCACTTGGGGCAATTTTTTTCCCACCGCAGTTGGGGCAATGTTTCCCCCACCCCAGTTGGGGCAATTTTTCCCCAACCCAGTTGGGGCAATTTTTTCCCACCCCAGTTAGGGATATTTTTTCCCACCCATGTTGGGGCAACTTTTTCCCACCCCAGTTCGGGCAATTTTCCCCCACCCCAGTTGGGGCAATTTTTTCCCACCCCAGTTAGGGCAATTTTTTCCCACCCCACTTGGGGCAATTTTTTCCACCCCAGTTGGGGCAATTTTTTCC
Organism: Stegodyphus dumicola; assembly: GCF_044657685.1. Classification (NCBI taxonomy): domain Eukaryota; kingdom Metazoa; phylum Arthropoda; class Arachnida; order Araneae; family Eresidae; genus Stegodyphus; species Stegodyphus dumicola. Next base: position 188,095,518 of record NC_140776.1, on the reverse strand, counting down.
ACCCCAGTTGGGGCAATTTTTTCCCACACCAGTTGGGGCAGTTTTCCGCCACCCCACTTGGAGCATTTTTTTGCCACCCCACTTGGGGCAATTTTTTCCCACTCCAGTTTGGGCAATTTTCCGCACTCCAGTTGGAACAATGTTTCCCCCACCCCAGTTGGGGCAACTTTTTTCCCACCCCAGTTGGGGCAATTTTTTCCCACCCCAGTTGGGGCAACTTTTCCACACCCCAGTTGGGACAACTTTTTCCCTACCCCAGTTGGGGCAATTTTTTCCCACCCCAGTTGGAACAATGTTTCCCCCACCCCAGTTGGGGCAACTTTTTTCCCACCCCAGTTGGGGCAATTTTTTCTCCCACCCCAGTTACATGCTCCGTTTGTTGACTTGGTCAATCGCCTGATTTTCATAGAAGTTGGCTAACGAAAACCTAATGCAATGATTCGAAAGGAAATCATTTAATTCTGCATGTATTTTTGAGCCCAGTCTCAAAATTGCTTAGAAGGACTAAAAGCATTTTCAATTCTGCTTCAAAAGAAACTAATGCGCATGTATCTGTATTTTTATGTTAATTGCTTAATTTATAAAATACATAAAAAGTAATCTAAATAAATTGTTATCGAAGATCCTTAATTTTTTAAAATTCCTACTTCCAAATATTCCTCGTCGAAATATTGGATGACACGAAAAAACTGAAATAATATAAATTTAAAGAGTTTTTAAAATTATTCTATATTTTATATCCGCGTGCTTATTAGGATTAAACTATTTTTACGATTAGCGACTCCTCACCATAATCGCGAATGGGCAGTTTTTTTGCATCCCAGTTGGGGCAATTTATTCCCACTCCACTTGGGGCATTTTTTCCCACCGCAGTTGGGGCAATGTTTCCCCCACACCAGATGGGGCAATGTTTTTCCACCCCAGTTAGGGATATTTTTCCCCACCCCAGTTGGGGCAATTTTTTTCCCACCCCAGTTGGGGCAATTTTTTCCCACCCCTGTTGGGGCAATTTTTTCCCAACCCAGTTGGGGCAAATTTTCCCACCCCAGTTAGGGCAATTTTTTTCCACCCCAATTGGGTCAATTTTTTTGCCACCCCACTTGGGGCAATTTTCCCCCACCCCAGTTGGAACAATGTTTCCCCCACCCCAGTTGGGGCAATTTTTTCCCACACCAGTTGGGGCAATTTTTTTCCCCACCCCAGTTGAGGCAATTTTTTCCCACCCCAGTTGGGGCAATTTCTTCTCCCACCCCAGTTGGGGCAATTTTTTCCCACCCCATTTGCGGCAATTTTCCGCCACCCCACTTGGGGCATTTTTATTGCCAGCCCACTTGGGGCAATTTTTTCCCACTTCAGTTTGGGCAATTTTTCCCTACGCCAGTTGGAACAATGTTTCCCCCACCCCAGTTGGGGCAATTTTTCCCCACCCCAGTTGGGGCAACTTTTCCACACCCCAGTTGGGGCAATTTTTTCCACACCCCAGTTGGGGCAATTTTTTCCACACCCCAGTTGGGGCAATTTTTCCCCCACCCCAGTTGGGGCAATTTTTTCCCCACCCCAGTTGGGGCAATTTTTTCCCACCCCAGTTAGGGATATTTTTTCCCACCCCAGTTGGGGCAATTTTTTCCCACCCCAGTTAGGGCAATTTTTTCCCACCCCACTTAGGGCATTTTTCCCACCCCAGTTGGGGCAATTTTTTTCCACCTCAGTTAGGGCAATTTTTTCCCACCCCAGTTGCGGCAATTTTTTCCCACCCCAGTTGGGGCAATTTTCCGCCACCCCACTTGGGGCATTTTTTGCCACCCCACTTGGGGCAATTTGTTCCCACTCCAGTTTGGGCAATCTTTTCCCCACCCCAGTTGGGGAAACTTTTTTCCCACCCCAGTTGGGGCAACTTTTTTCCCACCCCAGTTGGGGCAATTTTTTCGCACCCCAGTTGGGGCAACTTTTCCACACCCCAGTTGGGACAACTTTTTCCCCACCCCAGTTGGGGCAATTTTTTCCCACCCCAGTTGGGGCAATTTTTCCCCCACCCCAGTTGGGGCAATTTTTTCCCCACCCCAGTTGGGGCAATTTTTTCCCACCCCAGTTAGGGATATTTTTTCCCACCCCAGTTGGGGCAATTTTTTCCCACCCCAGTTAGGGCAATTTTTTCCCACCCCACTTAGGGCATTTTCCCCACCCCAGTTGGGGCAATTTTTTTCCACCTCAGTTAGGGCAATTTTTTCCCACACCAGTTGGGGCAATTTTTTCCCACCCCATTTGCGGCAATTTTCCGCCACCCCACTTGGGGCATTTTTATTGCCACCCCACTTGGGGCAATTTTTTCCCACTTCAGTTTGGGCAATTTTCCCTACGCCAGTTGGAACAATGTTTCCCCCACCCCAGTTGGGGCAACTTTTTTCCCACCCCAGTTGGGGCAATTTTTTCGCACCCCAGCTGGGGCAACTTTTCCACACCCCAGTTGGGACAACTTTTTCCCCACCCCAGTTGGGGCAATTTTTTCCCACCCCAGTTGGGGCAATTTTTCCCACCCCAGTTGGAGCAATTTTTTCCCACCCCAGTTGGAGCAATTTTTTCTCCCACCCCAGTTACATGCTCCGTTTGTTGACTTGGTCAATCGCCTGATTTTCATAGAAGTTGGCTAACGAAAACCTAATGCAAAGATTCGAAAGGAAATCATTTAATTCTGCATGTATTTTTGAGCCCAGTCTCAAAATTGCTTAGAAGGACTAAAAGCATTTTCAATTCTGCTTCAAAAGAAACTAATGCGCATGTATCTGTATTTTTATGTTAATTGCTTAATTTATAAAATACATAAAAATTAATCTAAATAAATTGTTATCGAAGATCCTTAATTTTTTAAAATTCCTACTTCCAAATATTCCTCGTCGAAATATTGGATGACACGAAAAAACTGAAATAACATAAATTTAAAGAGTTTTTAAAATTATTGTATATTTTATATCCGCGTGCTTATTAGGATTAAACTATTTTTACGATTAGCGACTCCTCACCATAATCGCGAATGGGCAGTTTTTTTGCATCCCAGTTGGGGCAATTTATTCCCACTCCACTTGGGGCAATTTTTTTCCCACCGCAGTTGGGGCAATGTTTCCCCCACCCCAGTTGGGGCAATTTTTCCCCAACCCAGTTGGGGCAATTTTTTCCCACCCCAGTTAGGGATATTTTTTCCCACCCATGTTGGGGCAACTTTTTCCCACCCCAGTTCGGGCAATTTTCCCCCACCCCAGTTGGGGCAATTTTTTCCCACCCCAGTTAGGGCAATTTTTTCCCACCCCACTTGGGGCAATTTTTTCCACCCCAGTTGGGGCAATTTTTTCCACCCCAGTTGGGGCAATTTTTTCCCACACCAGTTGGGGCAGTTTTCCGCCACCCCACTTGGAGCATTTTTTTGCCACCCCACTTGGGGCAATTTTTTCCCACTCCAGTTTGGGCAATTTTCCCCACTCCAGTTGGAACAATGTTTCCCCCACCCCAGTTGGGGCAACTTTTTTCCCACCCCAGTTGGGGCAATTTTTTCCCACCCCAGTTGGGGCAACTTTTCCACACCCCAGTTGGGACAACTTTTTCCCTACCCCAGTTGGGGCAATTTTTTCCCACCCCAGTTGGGGCAATTTTTCCCACCCCAGTTGGAGCAATTTTTTCCCACCCCAGTTGGGGCAATTTTTTCTCCCACCCCAGTTACATGCTCCGTTTGTTGACTTGGTCAATCGCCTGATTTTCATAGAAGTTGGCTAACGAAAACCTAATGCAATGATTCGAAAGGAAATCATTTAATTCTGCATGTATTTTTGAGCCCAGTCTCAAAATTGCTTAGAAGGACTAAAAGCATTTTCAATTCTGCTTCAAAAGAAACTAATGCGCATGTATCTGTATTTTTATGTTAATTGCTTAATTTATAAAATACATAAAAAGTAATCTAAATAAATTGTTATCGAAGATCCTTAATTTTTTAAAATTCCTACTTCCAAATATTCCTCGTCGAAATATTGGATGACACGAAAAAACTGAAATAACATAAATTTAAAGAGTTTTTAAAATTATTGTATATTTTATATCCGCGTGCTTATTAGGATTAAACTATTTTTACGATTAGCGACTCCTCACCATAATCGCGAATGGGCAGTTTTTTTGCATCCCAGTTGGGGCAATTTATTCCCACTCCACTTGGGGCATTTTTTTCCCACCGCAGTTGGGGCAATGTTTCCCCCACACCAGTTGGGGCAATGTTTTTCCACCCCAGTTAGGGATATTTTTCCCCACCCCAGTTGGGGCAATTTTTTTCCCACCCCAGTTGGGGCAATTTTTTCCCACCCCTGTTGGGGCAATTTTTTCCCAACCCAGTTGGGGCAAATTTTCATACCCCAGTTAGGTCAATTTTTTTCCACCCCAATTGGGTCAATTTTTTTGCCACCCCACTTGGGGCAATTTTCCCCCACCCCAGTTTTAACAATGTTTCCCCCACCCCAGTTGGGGCAATTTTTTCCCACACCAGTTGGGGCAATTTTTTTCCCCACCCCAGTTGAGGCAATTTTTTCCCACCCCAGTTGGGGCAATTTCTTCTCCCACCCCACTTGGGGCAATTTTTTCCCACCCCATTTGCGGCAATTTTCCGCCACCCCACTTGGGGCATTTTTATTGCCAGCCCACTTGGGGCAATTTTTTCCCACTTCAGTTTGGGCAATTTTTCCCTACGCCAGTTGGAACAATGTTTCCCCCACCCCAGTTGGGGCAATTTTTCCCCACCCCAGTTGGGGCAACTTTTCCACACCCCAGTTGGGGCAATTTTTTCCACACCCCAGTTGGGGCAATTTTTTCCACACCCCAGTTGGGGCAATTTTTCCCCCACCCCAGTTGGGGCAATTTTTTCCCCACCCCAGTTGGGGCAATTTTTTCCCACCCCAGTTAGGGATATTTTTTCCCACCCCAGTTGGGGCAATTTTTTCCCACCCCAATTAGGGCAATTTTTTCCCACCCCACTTAGGGCATTTTTCCCACCCCAGTTGGGGCAATTTTTTTCCACCTCAGTTAGGGCAATTTTTTCCCACCCCAGTTGCGGCAATTTTTTCCCACCCCAGTTGGGGCAATTTTCCGCCACCCCACTTGGGGCATTTTTTGCCACCCCACTTGGGGCAATTTGTTCCCACTCCAGTTTGGGCAATCTTTTCCCCACCCCAGTTGGGGAAACTTTTTTCCCACCCCAGTTGGGGCAACTTTTTTCCCACCCCAGTTGGGGCAATTTTTTCGCACCCCAGTTGGGGCAACTTTTCCACACCCCAGTTGGGACAACTTTTTCCCCACCCCAGTTGGGGCAATTTTTTCCCACCCAAGTTGGGGCAATTTTTCCCCCACCCCAGTTGGGGCAATTTTTTCCCCACCCCAGTTGGGGCAATTTTTTCCCACCCCAGTTAGGGATATTTTTTCCAACCCCAGTTGGGGCAATTTTTTCCCACCCCAGTTAGGGCAATTTTTTCCCACCCCACTTAGGGCATTTTTCCCACCCCAGTTGGGGCAATTTTTTTCCACCTCAGTTAGGGCAATTTTTTCCCACACCAGTTGGGGCAATTTTTTCCCACCCCATTTGCGGCAATTTTCCGCCACCCCACTTGGGGCATTTTTATTGCCACCCCACTTGGGGCAATTTTTTCCCACTTCAGTTTGGGCAATTTTCCCTACGCCAGTTGGAACAATGTTTCCCCCACCCCAGTTGGGGCAACTTTTTTCCCACCCCAGTTGGGGCAATTTTTTCGCACCCCAGCTGGGGCAACTTTTCCACACCCCAGTTGGGACAACTTTTTCCCCACCCCAGTTGGGGCAATTTTTTCCCACCCCAGTTGGGGCAATTTTTCCCACCCCAGTTGGAGCAATTTTTTCCCACCCCAGTTGGAGCAATTTTTTCTCCCACCCCAGTTACATGCTCCGTTTGTTGACTTGGTCAATCGCCTGATTTTCATAGAAGTTGGCTAACGAAAACCTAATGCAAAGATTCGAAAGGAAATCATTCAATTCTGCATGTATTTTTGAGCCCAGTCTTAAAATTGCTTAGAAGGACTAAAAGCATTTTCAATTCTGCTTCAAAAGAAACTAATGCGCATGTATCTGTATTTTTATGTTAATTGCTTAATTTATAAAATACATAAAAATTAATCTAAATAAATTGTTATCGAAGATCCTTAATTTTTTAAAATTCCTACTTCCAAATATTCCTCGTCGAAATATTGGATGACACGAAAAAACTGAAATAACATAAATTTAAAGAGTTTTTAAAATTATTGTATATTTTATATCCGCGTGCTTATTAGGATTAAACTATTTTTACGATTAGCGACTCCTCACCATAATCGCGAATGGGCAGTTTTTTTGCATCCCAGTTGGGGCAATTTATTCCCACTCCACTTGGGGCAATTTTTTTCCCACCGCAGTTGGGGCAATGTTTCCCCCACCCCAGTTGGGGCAATTTTTTCCACCCCAGTTAGGGATATTTTTTTCCCACCCCAGTTGGGGCAATTTTTTTCCCACCCCAGTTGGAGCAATTTTTTCCCACCCCTGTTGGGGCAATTTTTTCCCAACCCAGTTGGGGCAAATTTTCCCACCCCAGTTAGGGCAATTTTTTTCCACCCCAATTGGGGCAATTTTTTTGCCACCCCACTTGGGGCAATTTTTTCCCACTCCAGTTTGGGCAATTTTCCCCCACCCCAGTTGGAACAATGTTTCCCCCACCCCAGTTGGGGCAATTTTTTCCCACACCAGTTGGGGCAATTTTTTCCCACCCCATTTGCGGCAATTTTCCGCCACCCCACTTGGGGCATTTTTATTGCCACCCCACTTGGGGCAATTTTTTCCCACTTCAGTTTGGGCAATTTTTCCCTACGCCAGTTGGAACAATGTTTCCCCCACCCCAGTTGGGGCAATTTTTTCCCCACCCCAGTTGGGGCAATTTTTTCCACACCCCAGTTGGGGCAATTTTTTCCCACCCCAGTTAAGGCAATTTTTTCCCCACCCCAGTTGGGGCAATTTTTTCTCCCACCCCAGTTACATGCTCCGTTTGTTGACTTGGTCAATCGCCTGATTTTCATAGAAGTTGGCTAACGAAAACCTAATGCAAAGATTCGAAAGGAAATCATTTAATTCTGCATGTATTTTTGAGCCCAGTCTCAAAATTGCTTAGAAGGACTAAAAGCATTTTCAATTCTGCTTCAAAAGAAACTAATGCGCATGTATCTGTATTTTTATGTTCCTTGCTTAATTTATAAAATACATAAAAAGTAATCTAAATAAATTGTTATCGAAGATCCTTAATTTTTTTAAAATTCCTATTTCGAAATATTCCTCGTCGAAATATTGGATGACACGAAAAAATTGAAATAACATAAATTTAAAGAGTTTTTAAAATTATTGTACATTTTATATCCGCGTGCTTATTAGGATTAAACTATTTTTACGATTAGCGACTCCTCACCATAATCGCGAATGGGCAGTTTTTTTGCATCCCAGTTGGGGCAATTTATTCCCACTCCACTTGGGGCATTTTTTCCCACCGCAGTTGGGGCAATGTTTCCCCCACCCCAGTTGGGGCAATTTTTTCCACCCCAGTTAGGGATATTTTTTTCCCACCCCAGTTGGGGCAATTTTTTTCCCACCCCAGTTGGGGCAATTTTTTCCCACCCCTGTTGGGGCAATTTTTTCCCAACCCAGTTGGGGCAAATTTTTTCCACCCCAATTGGGGCAATTTTTTTGCCACCCCACTTGGGGCAATTTTTCCCACTCCAGTTTGGGCAATTTTCCCCCACCCCAGTTGGAACAATGTTTCCCCCACCCCAGTTGGGGCAATTTTTTCCCACCCCAGTTGGGGCAATTTCTTCTCCCACCCCAGTTGGGGCAATTTTCCGCCACCCCACTTGGGGCATTTTTATTGCCACCCCACTTGGGGCAATTTTTTCCCACTTCAGTTTGGGCAATTTTTCCCTACGCCAGTTGGAACAATGTTTCCCCCACCCCAGTTGGGGCAATTTTTTCCCCACCCCAGTTGGGGCAATTTCCCCCCCCCAGTTGGGGCAACTTTTCCACACCCCAGTTGGGGCAATTTTTTCCACACCCCAGTTGGGGCAATTTTTTCCCACCCCAGTTGGGGCAATTTTTTCCCACCCCACTTGGGGCAATTTTTTTCCCACCCCAGTTGGGGCAATTTTTTCTCCCACCCCAGTTACATGCTCCGTTTGTTGACTTGGTCAATCGCCTGATTTTCATAGAAGTTGGCTAACGAAAACCTAATGCAAAGATTCGAAAGGAAATCATTTAATTCTGCATGTATTTTTGAGCCCAGTCTCAAAATTGCTTAGAAGGACTAAAAGCATTTTCAATTCTGCTTCAAAAGAAACTAATGCGCATGTATCTGTATTTTTATGTTCCTTGCTTAATTTATAAAATACATAAAAAGTAATCTAAATAAATTGTTATCGAAGATCCTTAATTTTTTAAAATTCCTATTTCGAAATATTCCTCGTCGAAATATTGGATGACACGAAAAAACTGAAATAACATAAATTTAAAGAGTTTTTAAAATTATTGTATATTTTATATCCGCGTGCTTATTAGGATTAAACTATTTTTACGATTAGCGACTCCTCAACATAATCGCGAATGGGCAGTTTTTTTGCATCCCAGTTGGGGCAATTTTCCCCCCACCCCAGTTGGGGCAATTTATTCCCACTCCACTTGGGGCAATTTTTTCCCACCGCAGTTGGGGCAATGTTTCCCCCACCCCAGTTGGGGCAATTTTTTCCCACCCCAGTTAGGGCACCTTTTTTCCCACCCCAGTTCGGGCAATTTTTTCCCACCCCAGTTGGGGCAATTTTTTTCCCACCCCAGTTGGGGCAACTTTCTCCCACCCCAGTTACATGCTCCGTTTGTTGACTTGGTCAATCGCCTGATTTTCATAGAAGTTGGCTAACGAAAACCTAATGCAAAGATTCGAAAGGAAATCATTTAATTCTGCATGTATTTTTGAGCCCAGTCTTAAAATTGCTTAGAAGGACTAAAAGCATTTTCAATTCTGCTTCAAAAGAAACTAATGCGCATGTATCTGTATTTTTATGTTCCTTGCTTAATTTATAAAATACATAAAAAGTAATCTAAATAAATTGTTATCGAAGATCCTTAATTTTTTTAAAATTCCTATTTCGAAATATTCCTCGTCGAAATATTGGATGACACGAAAAAACTGAAATAACATAAATTTAAAGAGTTTTTAAAATTATTGTACATTTTATATCCGCGTGCTTATTAGGATTAAACTATTTTTACGATTAGCGACTCCTCACCATAATCGCGAATGGGCAGTTTTTTTGCATCCCAGTTGGGGCAATTTTCCCCCCACCCCAGTTGGGGCAATTTATTCCCACTCCACTTGGGGCAATTTTTTCCCACCGCAGTTGGGGCAATGTTTCCCCCACCCCAGTTGGGGCAATTTTTTCCCACCCCAGTTAGGGCACCTTTTTTCCCACCCCAGTTCGGGCAATTTTTTCCCACCCCAGTTGGGGCAATTTTTTTCCCACCCCAGTTGGGGCAACTTTCTCCCACCCCAGTTACATGCTCCGTTTGTTGACTTGGTCAATCGCCTGATTTTCATAGAAGTTGGCTAACGAAAACCTAATGCAAAGATTCGAAAGGAAATCATTTAATTCTGCATGTATTTTTGAGCCCAGTCTTAAAATTGCTTAGAAGGACTAAAAGCATTTTCAATTCTGCTTCAAAAGAAACTAATGCGCATGTATCTGTATTTTTATGTTCCTTGCTTAATTTATAAAATACATAAAAAGTAATCTAAATAAATTGTTATCGAAGATCCTTAATTTTTTTAAAATTCCTATTTCGAAATATTCCTCGTCGAAATATTGGATGACACGAAAAAACTGAAATAACATAAATTTAAAGAGTTTTTAAAATTATTGTACATTTTATATCCGCGTGCTTATTAGGATTAAACTATTTTTACGATTAGCGACTCCTCAACATAATCGCGAATGGGCAATTTTTCCCCCACCCCAGTTAGGGCAATTTATTCCCACTCCACTTGGGGCAATTTTTTTCCCACCACAGTTGGGGCAATGTTTCCCCCACCCCAGTTGGGGCAATTTTTTCCCACCCCAGTTAGGGATATTTTTTTCCCACCCATGTTGGGGCAACTTTTTCCCACCCCAGTTCGGGCAATTTTCCCCCACCCCAGTTGGGGCAATTTTTTCCACCTCAGTTAGGGCAATTTTTTTCCACCCCAGTTGGGGCAATTTTTTCCACCCCAGTTGGAGCAATTTTTTCCCACCCCAGTTGGGGCAATTTTTTCTCCCACCCCAGTTACATGCTCCGTTTGTTGACTTGGTCAATCGCCTGATTTTCATAGAAGTTGGCTAACGAAAACCTAATGCAAAGATTCGAAAGGAAATCATTTAATTCTGCATGTATTTTTGAGCCCAGTCTCAAAATTGCTTAGAAGGACTAAAAGCATTTTCAATTCTGCTTCAAAAGAAACTAATGCGCATGTATCTGTATTTTTATGTTAATTGCTTAATTTATAAAATACATAAAAAGTAATCTAAATAAATTGTTATCGAAGATCCTTAATTTTTTAAAATTCCTACTTCCAAATATTCCTCGTCGAAATATTGGATGACACGAAAAAACTGAAATAACATAAATTTAAAGAGTTTTTAAAATTATTGTATATTTTATATCCGCGTGCTTATTAGGATTAAACTATTTTTACGATTAGCGACTCCTCACCATAATCGCGAATGGGCAGTTTTTTTGCATCCCAGTTGGGGCAATTTATTCCCACTCCACTTGGGGCAATTTTTTTCCCACCGCAGTTGGGGCAATGTTTCCCCCACCCCAGTTGGGGCAATTTTTTCCACCCCAGTTAGGGATATTTTTTTCCCACCCCAGTTGGGGCAATTTTTTTCCCACCCCAGTTGGAGCAATTTTTTCCCACCCCTGTTGGGGCAATTTTTTCCCAACCCAGTTGGGGCAAATTTTCCCACCCCAGTTAGGGCAATTTTTTTCCACCCCAATTGGGGCAATTTTTTTGCCACCCCACTTGGGGCAATTTTTTCCCACTCCAGTTTGGGCAATTTTCCCCCACCCCAGTTGGAACAATGTTTCCCCCACCCCAGTTGGGGCAATTTTTTCCCACACCAGTTGGGGCAATTTTTTCCCACCCCATTTGCGGCAATTTTCCGCCACCCCACTTGGGGCATTTTTATTGCCACCCCACTTGGGGCAATTTTTTCCCACTTCAGTTTGGGCAATTTTTCCCTACGCCAGTTGGAACAATGTTTCCCCCACCCCAGTTGGGGCAATTTTTTCCCCACCCCAGTTGGGGCAATTTTTTCCACACCCCAGTTGGGGCAATTTTTTCCCACCCCAGTTAAGGCAATTTTTTCCCCACCCCAGTTGGGGCAATTTTTTCTCCCACCCCAGTTACATGCTCCGTTTGTTGACTTGGTCAATCGCCTGATTTTCATAGAAGTTGGCTAACGAAAACCTAATGCAAAGATTCGAAAGGAAATCATTTAATTCTGCATGTATTTTTGAGCCCAGTCTCAAAATTGCTTAGAAGGACTAAAAGCATTTTCAATTCTGCTTCAAAAGAAACTAATGCGCATGTATCTGTATTTTTATGTTCCTTGCTTAATTTATAAAATACATAAAAAGTAATCTAAATAAATTGTTATCGAAGATCCTTAATTTTTTTAAAATTCCTATTTCGAAATATTCCTCGTCGAAATATTGGATGACACGAAAAAATTGAAATAACATAAATTTAAAGAGTTTTTAAAATTATTGTACATTTTATATCCGCGTGCTTATTAGGATTAAACTATTTTTACGATTAGCGACTCCTCACCATAATCGCGAATGGGCAGTTTTTTTGCATCCCAGTTGGGGCAATTTATTCCCACTCCACTTGGGGCATTTTTTCCCACCGCAGTTGGGGCAATGTTTCCCCCACCCCAGTTGGGGCAATTTTTTCCACCCCAGTTAGGGATATTTTTTTCCCACCCCAGTTGGGGCAATTTTTTTCCCACCCCAGTTGGGGCAATTTTTTCCCACCCCTGTTGGGGCAATTTTTTCCCAACCCAGTTGGGGCAAATTTTTTCCACCCCAATTGGGGCAATTTTTTTGCCACCCCACTTGGGGCAATTTTTCCCACTCCAGTTTGGGCAATTTTCCCCCACCCCAGTTGGAACAATGTTTCCCCCACCCCAGTTGGGGCAATTTTTTCCCACCCCAGTTGGGGCAATTTCTTCTCCCACCCCAGTTGGGGCAATTTTCCGCCACCCCACTTGGGGCATTTTTATTGCCACCCCACTTGGGGCAATTTTTTCCCACTTCAGTTTGGGCAATTTTTCCCTACGCCAGTTGGAACAATGTTTCCCCCACCCCAGTTGGGGCAATTTTTTCCCCACCCCAGTTGGGGCAATTTCCCCCCCCCAGTTGGGGCAACTTTTCCACACCCCAGTTGGGGCAATTTTTTCCACACCCCAGTTGGGGCAATTTTTTCCCACCCCAGTTGGGGCAATTTTTTCCCACCCCACTTGGGGCAATTTTTTTCCCACCCCAGTTGGGGCAATTTTTTCTCCCACCCCAGTTACATGCTCCGTTTGTTGACTTGGTCAATCGCCTGATTTTCATAGAAGTTGGCTAACGAAAACCTAATGCAAAGATTCGAAAGGAAATCATTTAATTCTGCATGTATTTTTGAGCCCAGTCTCAAAATTGCTTAGAAGGACTAAAAGCATTTTCAATTCTGCTTCAAAAGAAACTAATGCGCATGTATCTGTATTTTTATGTTCCTTGCTTAATTTATAAAATACATAAAAAGTAATCTAAATAAATTGTTATCGAAGATCCTTAATTTTTTAAAATTCCTATTTCGAAATATTCCTCGTCGAAATATTGGATGACACGAAAAAACTGAAATAACATAAATTTAAAGAGTTTTTAAAATTATTGTATATTTTATATCCGCGTGCTTATTAGGATTAAACTATTTTTACGATTAGCGACTCCTCACCATAATCGCGAATGGGCAGTTTTTTTGCATCCCAGTTGGGGCAATTTTCCCCCCACCCCAGTTGGGGCAATTTATTCCCACTCCACTTGGGGCAATTTTTTCCCACCGCAGTTGGGGCAATGTTTCCCCCACCCCAGTTGGGGCAATTTTTTCCCACCCCAGTTAGGGCACCTTTTTTCCCACCCCAGTTCGGGCAATTTTTTCCCACCCCAGTTGGGGCAATTTTTTTCCCACCCCAGTTGGGGCAACTTTCTCCCACCCCAGTTACATGCTCCGTTTGTTGACTTGGTCAATCGCCTGATTTTCATAGAAGTTGGCTAACGAAAACCTAATGCAAAGATTCGAAAGGAAATCATTTAATTCTGCATGTATTTTTGAGCCCAGTCTTAAAATTGCTTAGAAGGACTAAAAGCATTTTCAATTCTGCTTCAAAAGAAACTAATGCGCATGTATCTGTATTTTTATGTTCCTTGCTTAATTTATAAAATACATAAAAAGTAATCTAAATAAATTGTTATCGAAGATCCTTAATTTTTTTAAAATTCCTATTTCGAAATATTCCTCGTCGAAATATTGGATGACACGAAAAAACTGAAATAACATAAATTTAAAGAGTTTTTAAAATTATTGTACATTTTATATCCGCGTGCTTATTAGGATTAAACTATTTTTACGATTAGCGACTCCTCACCATAATCGCGAATGGGCAGTTTTTTTGCATCCCAGTTGGGGCAATTTTCCCCCCACCCCAGTTGGGGCAATTTATTCCCACTCCACTTGGGGCAATTTTTTCCCACCGCAGTTGGGGCAATGTTTCCCCCACCCCAGTTGGGGCAATTTTTTCCCACCCCAGTTAGGGCACCTTTTTTCCCACCCCAGTTCGGGCAATTTTTTCCCACCCCAGTTGGGGCAATTTTTTTCCCACCCCAGTTGGGGCAACTTTCTCCCACCCCAGTTACATGCTCCGTTTGTTGACTTGGTCAATCGCCTGATTTTCATAGAAGTTGGCTAACGAAAACCTAATGCAAAGATTCGAAAGGAAATCATTTAATTCTGCATGTATTTTTGAGCCCAGTCTTAAAATTGCTTAGAAGGACTAAAAGCATTTTCAATTCTGCTTCAAAAGAAACTAATGCGCATGTATCTGTATTTTTATGTTCCTTGCTTAATTTATAAAATACATAAAAAGTAATCTAAATAAATTGTTATCGAAGATCCTTAATTTTTTTAAAATTCCTATTTCGAAATATTCCTCGTCGAAATATTGGATGACACGAAAAAACTGAAATAACATAAATTTAAAGAGTTTTTAAAATTATTGTACATTTTATATCCGCGTGCTTATTAGGATTAAACTATTTTTACGATTAGCGACTCCTCAACATAATCGCGAATGGGCAATTTTTCCCCCACCCCAGTTAGGGCAATTTATTCCCACTCCACTTGGGGCAATTTTTTTCCCACCACAGTTGGGGCAATGTTTCCCCCACCCCAGTTGGGGCAATTTTTTCCCACCCCAGTTAGGGATATTTTTTTCCCACCCATGTTGGGGCAACTTTTTCCCACCCCAGTTCGGGCAATTTTCCCCCACCCCAGTTGGGGCAATTTTTTCCACCTCAGTTAGGGCAATTTTTTTCCACCCCAGTTGGGGCAATTTTTTCCACCCCAGTTGGGGCAATTTTTTCCCACCCCAGTTGGGGCAGTTTTCCGCCACCCCACTTGGAGCATTTTTTGCCACCCCACTTGGGGCAATTTTTTCCCACTCCAGTTTGGGCAATTTTTCCCCACCCCAGTTGGAACAATGTTTCCCCCACCCCAGTTGGGGCAACTTTTTTCCCACCCCAGTTGGGGCAATTTTTTCCCACCCCAGTTGGGGCAATTTTTCCCACCCCAGTTGGAGCAATTTTTTCCCACCCCAGTTGGGGCAATTTTTTCTCCCACCCCAGTTACATGCTCCGTTTGTTGACTTGGTCAATCGCCTGATTTTCATAGAAGTTGGCTAACGAAAACCTAATGCAAAGATTCGAAAGGAAATCATTTAATTCTGCATGTATTTTTGAGCCCAGTCTCAAAATTGCTTAGAAGGACTAAAAGCATTTTCAATTCTGCTTCAAAAGAAACTAATGCGCATGTATCTGTATTTTTATGTTAATTGCTTAATTTATAAAATACATAAAAAGTAATCTAAATAAATTGTTATCGAAGATCCTTAATTTTTTAAAATTCCTACTTCCAAATATTCCTCGTCGAAATATTGGATGACACGAAAAAACTGAAATAACATAAATTTAAAGAGTTTTTAAAATTATTGTATATTTTATATCCGCGTGCTTATTAGGATTAAACTATTTTTACGATTAGCGACTCCTCACCATAATCGCGAATGGGCAGTTTTTTTGCATCCCAGTTGGGGCAATTTATTCCCACTCCACTTGGGGCATTTTTTCCCACCGCAGTTGGGGCAATGTTTCCCCCACCCCAGTTGGGCCAATTTTTTCCACCCCAGTTAGGGATATTTTTTTCCCACACCAGTTGGGGCAATTTTTTTCCCACCCCAGTTGGGGCAATTTTTTCCCACCCCTGTTGGGGCAATTTTTTCCCAACCCAGTTGGGGCAAATTTTTTCCACCCCAATTGGGGCAATTTTTTTGCCACCCCACTTGGGGCAATTTTTTCCCACTTCAGTTTGGGCAATTTTTCCCTACGCCAGTTGGAACAATGTTTCCCCCACCCCAGTTGGGGCAATTTTTTCCCCACCCCAGTTGGGGCAATTTTCCCCCCCAGTTGGGGCAACTTTTCCACACCCCAGTTGGGGCAATTTTTTCCACACCCCAGTTGGGGCAATTTTTTCCCACCCCAGTTGGGGCAATTTTTTCCCACCCCACTTGGGGCAATTTTTTTCCCACCCCAGTTGGGGCAATTTTTTCTCCCACCCCAGTTACATGCTCCGTTTGTTGACTTGGTCAATCGCCTGATTTTCATAGAAGTTGGCTAACGAAAACCTAATGCAAAGATTCGAAAGGAAATCATTTAATTCTGCATGTATTTTTGAGCCCAGTCTCAAAATTGCTTAGAAGGACTAAAAGCATTTTCAATTCTGCTTCAAAAGAAACTAATGCGCATGTATCTGTATTTTTATGTTCCTTGCTTAATTTATAAAATACATAAAAAGTAATCTAAATAAATTGTTATCGAAGATCCTTAATTTTTTAAAATTCCTATTTCGAAATATTCCTCGTCGAAATATTGGATGACACGAAAAAACTGAAATAACATAAATTTAAAGAGTTTTTAAAATTATTGTATATTTTATATCCGCGTGCTTATTAGGATTAAACTATTTTTACGATTAGCGACTCCTCACCATAATCGCGAATGGGCAGTTTTTTTGCATCCCAGTTGGGGCAATTTTTCCCCCACCCCAGTTGGCGCAATTTATTCCCACTCCACTTGGGGCAATTTTTTCCCACCGCAGTTGGGGCAATGTTTCCCCCACCCCAGTTGGGGCAATTTTTTCCCACCCCAGTTAGGGCACCTTTTTTCCCACCCCAGTTCGGGCAATTTTTTCCCACCCCAGTTGGGGCAATTTTTTTCCCACCCCAGTTGGGGCAACTTTCTCCCACCCCAGTTACATGCTCCGTTTGTTGACTTGGTCAATCGCCTGATTTTCATAGAAGTTGGCTAACGAAAACCTAATGCAAAGATTCGAAAGGAAATCATTTAATTCTGCATGTATTTTTGAGCCCAGTCTTAAAATTGCTTAGAAGGACTAAAAGCATTTTCAATTCTGCTTCAAAAGAAACTAATGCGCATGTATCTGTATTTTTATGTTCCTTGCTTAATTTATAAAATACATAAAAAGTAATCTAAATAAATTGTTATCGAAGATCCTTAATTTTTTTAAAATTCCTATTTCGAAATATTCCTCGTCGAAATATTGGATGACACGAAAAAACTGAAATAACATAAATTTAAAGAGTTTTTAAAATTATTGTACATTTTATATCCGCGTGCTTATTAGGATTAAACTATTTTTACGATTAGCGACTCTTCAACATAATCGCGAATGGGCAATTTTTCCCCCACCCCAGTTAGGGCAATTTATTCCCACTCCACTTGGGGCAATTTTTTTCCCACCACAGTTGGGGCAATGTTTCCCCCACCCCAGTTGGGGCAATATTTCCCCAACCCAGTTGGGGCAATTTTTTCCCACCCCAGTTAGGGATATTTTTTTCCCACCCATGTTGGGGCAACTTTTTCCCACCCCAGTTCGGGCAATTTTCCCCCACCCCAGTTGGGGCAATTTTTTCCCACCCCAGTTAGGGCAATTTTTTCCCACCCCACTTGGGGCAATTTTTTCCACCTCAGTTAGGGCAATTTTTTTCCACCCCAGTTGGGGCAGTTTTTTCAACCCCAGTCGGGGCAATTTTTTCCCACCCCAGTTGGGGCAGTTTTCCGCCACCCCACTTGGAGCATTTTCTTGCCACCCCACTTGGGGCAATTTTTTCCCACTCCAGTTTGGGCAATTTTTCCCCACCCCAGTTGGAAGAATGTTTCCCCCACCCCAGTTGGGGCAATTTTTTCCCCACCCCAGTTGGGGCAATTTTCCCCCCCAGTTGGGGCAACTTTTCCACACCCCAGTTGGGGCAATTTTTTCCACACCCCAGTTGGGGCAATTTTTTCCCACCCCAGTTGGGGCAATTTTTTCCCACCCCACTTGGGGCAATTTTTTTCCCACCCCAGTTGGGGCAATTTTTTCTCCCACCCCAGTTACATGCTCCGTTTGTTGACTTGGTCAATCGCCTGATTTTCATAGAAGTTGGCTAACCAAAACCTAATGCAAAGATTCGAAAGGAAATCATTTAATTCTGCATGTATTTTTGAGCCCAGTCTCAAAATTGCTTAGAAGGACTAAAAGCATTTTCAATTCTGCTTCAAAAGAAACTAATGCGCATGTATCTGTATTTTTATGTTCCTTGCTTAATTTATAAAATACATAAAAAGTAATCTAAATAAATTGTTATCGAAGATCCTTAATTTTTTAAAATTCCTACTTCCAAATATTCCTCGTCGAAATATTGGATGACACGAAAAAACTGAAATAACATAAATTTAAAGAGTTTTTAAAATTATTGTATATTTTATATCCGCGTGCTTATTAGGATTAAACTATTTTTACGATTAGCGACTCCTCACCATAATCGCGAATGGGCAGTTTTTTTGCATCCCAGTTGGGGCAATTTATTCCCACTCCACTTGGGGCAATTTTTTTCCCACCGCAGTTGGGGCAATGTTTCCCCCACCCCAGTTGGGGCAATTTTTTCCACCCCAGTTAGGGATATTTTTTTCCCACCCCAGTCGGGGCAATTTTTTCCCACCCCTGTTGGGGCAATTTTTTCCCAACCCAGTTGGGGCAAATTTTCCCACCCCAGTTAGGGCAATTTTTTTCCACCCCAATTGGGGCAATTTTTTTGCCACCCCACTTGGGGCAATTTTTTCCCACTCCAGTTTGGGCAATTTTCCCCCACCCCAGTTGGAACAATGTTTCCCCCACCCAAGTTGGGGCAATTTTTTCCCACACCAGTTGGGGCAATTTTTTCCCCACCCCAGTTGAGGCAATTTTTTCCCACCCCAGTTGGGGCAATTTCTTCTCCCACCCCAGTTGGGGCAATTTTTTCCCACCCCATTTGCGGCAATTTTCTGCCACCCACTTGGGGCATTTTTATTGCCACCCCACTTGGGGCAATTTTTCCCACTTCAGTTTGGGCAATTTTTCCCTACGCCATTTGGAACAATGTTTCCCCCACCCCAGTTGGGGCAATTTTTTCCCCACCCCAGTTGGGGCAATTTTTTCCCACCCCAGTTGGGGCAACTTTTCCACACCCCAGTTGGGGCAATTTTTTCCACACCCCAGTTGGGGCAATTTTTTCCCACCCCAGTTGGGGCAATTTTTTCCCACCCCAGTTGGGGCAATTTTTTTCCCACCCCAGTTGGGGCAATTTTTTCTCCCACCCCAGTTACATGCTCCGTTTGTTGACTTGGTCAATCGCCTGATTTTCATAGAAGTTGGCTAACGAAAACCTAATGCAAAGATTCGAAAGGAAATCATTTAATTCTGCATGTATTTTTGAGCCCAGTCTTAAAATTGCTTAGAAGGACTAAAAGCATTTTCAATTCTGCTTCAAAAGAAACTAATGCGCATGTATCTGTATTTTTATGTTCCTTGCTTAATTTATAAAATACATAAAAAGTAATCTAAATAAATTGTTATCGAAGATCCTTAATTTTTTTAAAATTCCTATTTCGAAATATTCCTCGTCGAAATATTGGATGACACGAAAAAACTGAAATAACATAAATTTAAAGAGTTTTTAAAATTATTGTACATTTTATATCCGCGTGCTTATTAGGATTAAACTATTTTTACGATTAGCGACTCCTCAACATAATCGCGAATGGGCAATTTTTCCCCACCCCAGTTACGGCAATTTATTCCCACTCCACTTGGGGCAATTTTTTTCCCACCACAGTTGGGGCAACGTTTCCCCCACCCCAGTTGGGGCAATTTTTCCCCAACCCAGTTGGGGCAATTTTTCCCACCCCAGTTAGGGATATTTTTTCCCACCCATGTTGGGGCAACTTTTTCCCACCCCAGTTCGGGCAATTTTCCCCCACCCCAGTTGGGGCAATTTTTTCCCACCCCAGATAGGGCAATTTTTTCCCACCCCAGTTGGGGCAATTTTTTCCACCCCAGTTAGGGCAATTTTTTTCCACCCCAGTTGGGGCAATTTTTTTCCACCCCAGTTGGGGCAATTTTTTCCACCCCAGTTGGGGCAATTTTTTCCCACACCAGTTGGGGCAGTTTTCCGCCACCCCACTTGGAGCATTTTTTTGCCACCCCACTTGGGGCAATTTTTTCCCACTCCAGTTTGGGCAATTTTTCCCCACTCCAGTTGGAACAATGTTTCCCCCACCCCAGTTGGGGCAACTTTTTTCCCACCCCAGTTGGGGCAATTTTTTCTCCCACCCCAGTTACATGCTCCGTTTGTTGACTTGGTCAATCGCCTGATTTTCATAGAAGTTGGCTAACGAAAACCTAATGCAATGATTCGAAAGGAAATCATTTAATTCTGCATGTATTTTTGAGCCCAGTCTCAAAATTGCTTAGAAGGACTAAAAGCATTTTCAATTCTGCTTCAAAAGAAACTAATGCGCATGTATCTGTATTTTTATGTTAATTGCTTAATTTATAAAATACATAAAAAGTAATCTAAATAAATTGTTATCGAAGATCCTTAATTTTTTAAAATTCCTACTTCCAAATATTCCTCGTCGAAATATTGGATGACACGAAAAAACTGAAATAATATAAATTTAAAGAGTTTTTAAAATTATTGTATATTTTATATCCGCGTGCTTATTAGGATTAAACTATTTTTACGATTAGCGACTCCTCACCATAATCGCGAATGGGCAGTTTTTTTGCATCCCAGTTGGGGCAATTTATTCCCACTCCACTTGGGGCAATTTTTTTCCCACCGCAGTTGGGGCAATGTTTCCCCCACCCCAGTTGGGGCAATTTTTCCCCAACCCAGTTGGGGCAATTTTTTCTCACCCCAGTTAGGGATATTTTTTCCCACCCATGTTGGGGCAACTTTTTCCCACCCCAGTTCGGGCAATTTTCCCCCACCCCAGTTGGGGCAATTTTTTCCCACCCCAGTTAGGGCAATTTTTTCCCACCCCACTTGGGGCAATTTTTTCCACCCCAGTTGGGGCAATTTTTTCCACCCCAGTTGGGGCAATTTTTTCCCACACCAGTTGGGGCAGTTTTCCGCCACCCCACTTGGAGCATTTTTTTGCCACCCCACTTGGGGCAATTTTTTCCCACTCCAGTTTGGGCAATTTTCCCCACTCCAGTTGGAACAATGTTTCCCCCACCCCAGTTGGGGCAACTTTTTTCCCACCCCAGTTGGGGCAATTTTTTCCCACCCCAGTTGGGGCAACTTTTCCACACCCCAGTTGGGACAACTTTTTCCCTACCCCAGTTGGGGCAATTTTTTCCCACCCCAGTTGGGGCAATTTTTCCCACCCCAGTTGGAGCAATTTTTTCCCACCCCAGTTGGGGCAATTTTTTCTCCCACCCCTGTTACATGCTCCGTTTGTTGACTTGGTCAATCGCCTGATTTTCATAGAAGTTGGCTAACGAAAACCTAATGCAATGATTCGAAAGGAAATCATTTAATTCTGCATGTATTTTTGAGCCCAGTCTCAAAATTGCTTAGAAGGACTAAAAGCATTTTCAATTCTGCTTCAAAAGAAACTAATGCGCATGTATCTGTATTTTTATGTTAATTGCTTAATTTATAAAATACATAAAAAGTAATCTAAATAAATTGTTATCGAAGATCCTTAATTTTTTAAAATTCCTACTTCCAAATATTCCTCGTCGAAATATTGGATGACACGAAAAAACTGAAATAACATAAATTTAAAGAGTTTTTAAAATTATTGTATATTTTATATCCGCGTGCTTATTAGGATTAAACTATTTTTACGATTAGCGACTCCTCACCATAATCGCGAATGGGCAGTTTTTTTGCATCCCAGTTGGGGCAATTTATTCCCACTCCACTTGGGGCATTTTTTTCCCACCGCAGTTGGGGCAATGTTTCCCCCACACCAGTTGGGGCAATGTTTTTCCACCCCAGTTAGGGATATTTTTCCCCACCCCAGTTGGGGCAATTTTTTTCCCACCCCAGTTGGGGCAATTTTTTCCCACCCCTGTTGGGGCAATTTTTTCCCAACCCAGTTGGGGCAAATTTTCATACCCCAGTTAGGTCAATTTTCTTCCACCCCAATTGGGTCAATTTTTTTGCCACCCCACTTGGGGCAATTTTCCCCCACCCCAGTTTTAACAATGTTTCCCCCACCCCAGTTGGGGCAATTTTTTCCCACACCAGTTGGGGCAATTTTTTTCCCCACCCCAGTTGAGGCAATTTTTTCCCACCCCAGTTGGGGCAATTTCTTCTCCCACCCCACTTGGGGCAATTTTTTCCCACCCCATTTGCGGCAATTTTCCGCCACCCCACTTGGGGCATTTTTATTGCCAGCCCACTTGGGGCAATTTTTTCCCACTTCAGTTTGGGCAATTTTTCCCTACGCCAGTTGGAACAATGTTTCCCCCACCCCAGTTGGGGCAATTTTTCCCCACCCCAGTTGGGGCAACTTTTCCACACCCCAGTTGGGGCAATTTTTTCCACACCCCAGTTGGGGCAATTTTTTCCACACCCCAGTTGGGGCAATTTTTCCCCCACCCCAGTTGGGGCAATTTTTTCCCCACCCCAGTTGGGGCAATTTTTTCCCACCCCAGTTAGGGATATTTTTTCCCACCCCAGTTGGGGCAATTTTTTCCCACCCCAATTAGGGCAATTTTTTCCCACCCCACTTAGGGCATTTTTCCCACCCCAGTTGGGGCAATTTTTTTCCACCTCAGTTAGGGCAATTTTTTCCCACCCCAGTTGCGGCAATTTTTTCCCACCCCAGTTGGGGCAATTTTCCGCCACCCCACTTGGGGCATTTTTTGCCACCCCACTTGGGGCAATTTGTTCCCACTCCAGTTTGGGCAATCTTTTCCCCACCCCAGTTGGGGAAACTTTTTTCCCACCCCAGTTGGGGCAACTTTTTTCCCACCCCAGTTGGGGCAATTTTTTCGCACCCCAGTTGGGGCAACTTTTCCACACCCCAGTTGGGACAACTTTTTCCCCACCCCAGTTGGGGCAATTTTTTCCCACCCAAGTTGGGGCAATTTTTCCCCCACCCCAGTTGGGGCAATTTTTTCCCCACCCCAGTTGGGGCAATTTTTTCCCACCCCAGTTAGGGATATTTTTTCCAACCCCAGTTGGGGCAATTTTTTCCCACCCCAGTTAGGGCAATTTTTTCCCACCCCACTTAGGGCATTTTTCCCACCCCAGTTGGGGCAATTTTTTTCCACCTCAGTTAGGGCAATTTTTTCCCACACCAGTTGGGGCAATTTTTTCCCACCCCATTTGCGGCAATTTTCCGCCACCCCACTTGGGGCATTTTTATTGCCACCCCACTTGGGGCAATTTTTTCCCACTTCAGTTTGGGCAATTTTCCCTACGCCAGTTGGAACAATGTTTCCCCCACCCCAGTTGGGGCAACTTTTTTCCCACCCCAGTTGGGGCAATTTTTTCGCACCCCAGCTGGGGCAACTTTTCCACACCCCAGTTGGGACAACTTTTTCCCCACCCCAGTTGGGGCAATTTTTTCCCACCCCAGTTGGGGCAATTTTTCCCACCCCAGTTGGAGCAATTTTTTCCCACCCCAGTTGGAGCAATTTTTTCTCCCACCCCAGTTACATGCTCCGTTTGTTGACTTGGTCAATCGCCTGATTTTCATAGAAGTTGGCTAACGAAAACCTAATGCAAAGATTCGAAAGGAAATCATTCAATTCTGCATGTATTTTTGAGCCCAGTCTTAAAATTGCTTAGAAGGACTAAAAGCATTTTCAATTCTGCTTCAAAAGAAACTAATGCGCATGTATCTGTATTTTTATGTTAATTGCTTAATTTATAAAATACATAAAAATTAATCTAAATAAATTGTTATCGAAGATCCTTAATTTTTTAAAATTCCTACTTCCAAATATTCCTCGTCGAAATATTGGATGACACGAAAAAACTGAAATAACATAAATTTAAAGAGTTTTTAAAATTATTGTATATTTTATATCCGCGTGCTTATTAGGATTAAACTATTTTTACGATTAGCGACTCCTCACCATAATCGCGAATGGGCAGTTTTTTTGCATCCCAGTTGGGGCAATTTTCCCCCCACCCCAGTTGGGGCAATTTATTCCCACTCCACTTGGGGCAATTTTTTCCCACCGCAGTTGGGGCAATGTTTCCCCCACCCCAGTTGGGGCAATTTTTTCCCACCCCAGTTAGGGCACCTTTTTTCCCACCCCAGTTCGGGCAATTTTTTCCCACCCCAGTTGGGGCAATTTTTTTCCCACCCCAGTTGGGGCAACTTTCTCCCACCCCAGTTACATGCTCCGTTTGTTGACTTGGTCAATCGCCTGATTTTCATAGAAGTTGGCTAACGAAAACCTAATGCAAAGATTCGAAAGGAAATCATTTAATTCTGCATGTATTTTTGAGCCCAGTCTTAAAATTGCTTAGAAGGACTAAAAGCATTTTCAATTCTGCTTCAAAAGAAACTAATGCGCATGTATCTGTATTTTTATGTTCCTTGCTTAATTTATAAAATACATAAAAAGTAATCTAAATAAATTGTTATCGAAGATCCTTAATTTTTTTAAAATTCCTATTTCGAAATATTCCTCGTCGAAATATTGGATGACACGAAAAAACTGAAATAACATAAATTTAAAGAGTTTTTAAAATTATTGTACATTTTATATCCGCGTGCTTATTAGGATTAAACTATTTTTACGATTAGCGACTCCTCACCATAATCGCGAATGGGCAGTTTTTTTGCATCCCAGTTGGGGCAATTTTCCCCCCACCCCAGTTGGGGCAATTTATTCCCACTCCACTTGGGGCAATTTTTTCCCACCGCAGTTGGGGCAATGTTTCCCCCACCCCAGTTGGGGCAATTTTTTCCCACCCCAGTTAGGGCACCTTTTTTCCCACCCCAGTTCGGGCAATTTTTTCCCACCCCAGTTGGGGCAATTTTTTTCCCACCCCAGTTGGGGCAACTTTCTCCCACCCCAGTTACATGCTCCGTTTGTTGACTTGGTCAATCGCCTGATTTTCATAGAAGTTGGCTAACGAAAACCTAATGCAAAGATTCGAAAGGAAATCATTTAATTCTGCATGTATTTTTGAGCCCAGTCTTAAAATTGCTTAGAAGGACTAAAAGCATTTTCAATTCTGCTTCAAAAGAAACTAATGCGCATGTATCTGTATTTTTATGTTCCTTGCTTAATTTATAAAATACATAAAAAGTAATCTAAATAAATTGTTATCGAAGATCCTTAATTTTTTTAAAATTCCTATTTCGAAATATTCCTCGTCGAAATATTGGATGACACGAAAAAACTGAAATAACATAAATTTAAAGAGTTTTTAAAATTATTGTACATTTTATATCCGCGTGCTTATTAGGATTAAACTATTTTTACGATTAGCGACTCCTCAACATAATCGCGAATGGGCAATTTTTCCCCCACCCCAGTTAGGGCAATTTATTCCCACTCCACTTGGGGCAATTTTTTTCCCACCACAGTTGGGGCAATGTTTCCCCCACCCCAGTTGGGGCAATTTTTTCCCACCCCAGTTAGGGATATTTTTTTCCCACCCATGTTGGGGCAACTTTTTCCCACCCCAGTTCGGGCAATTTTCCCCCACCCCAGTTGGGGCAATTTTTTCCACCTCAGTTAGGGCAATTTTTTTCCACCCCAGTTGGGGCAATTTTTTCCACCCCAGTTGGGGCAATTTTTTCCCACCCCAGTTGGGGCAGTTTTCCGCCACCCCACTTGGAGCATTTTTTGCCACCCCACTTGGGGCAATTTTTTCCCACTCCAGTTTGGGCAATTTTTCCCCACCCCAGTTGGAACAATGTTTCCCCCACCCCAGTTGGGGCAACTTTTTTCCCACCCCAGTTGGGGCAATTTTTTCCCACCCCAGTTGGGGCAATTTTTCCCACCCCAGTTGGAGCAATTTTTTCCCACCCCAGTTGGGGCAATTTTTTCTCCCACCCCAGTTACATGCTCCGTTTGTTGACTTGGTCAATCGCCTGATTTTCATAGAAGTTGGCTAACGAAAACCTAATGCAAAGATTCGAAAGGAAATCATTTAATTCTGCATGTATTTTTGAGCCCAGTCTCAAAATTGCTTAGAAGGACTAAAAGCATTTTCAATTCTGCTTCAAAAGAAACTAATGCGCATGTATCTGTATTTTTATGTTAATTGCTTAATTTATAAAATACATAAAAAGTAATCTAAATAAATTGTTATCGAAGATCCTTAATTTTTTAAAATTCCTACTTCCAAATATTCCTCGTCGAAATATTGGATGACACGAAAAAACTGAAATAACATAAATTTAAAGAGTTTTTAAAATTATTGTATATTTTATATCCGCGTGCTTATTAGGATTAAACTATTTTTACGATTAGCGACTCCTCACCATAATCGCGAATGGGCAGTTTTTTTGCATCCCAGTTGGGGCAATTTATTCCCACTCCACTTGGGGCATTTTTTCCCACCGCAGTTGGGGCAATGTTTCCCCCACCCCAGTTGGGCCAATTTTTTCCACCCCAGTTAGGGATATTTTTTTCCCACACCAGTTGGGGCAATTTTTTTCCCACCCCAGTTGGGGCAATTTTTTCCCACCCCTGTTGGGGCAATTTTTTCCCAACCCAGTTGGGGCAAATTTTTTCCACCCCAATTGGGGCAATTTTTTTGCCACCCCACTTGGGGCAATTTTTTCCCACTCCAGTTTGGGCAATTTTCCCCCACCCCAGTTGGAACAATGTTTCCCCCACCCCAGTGGGGGCAATTTTTTCCCACACCAGTTGGGGCAATTTTTTTCCCCACCCCAGTTGAGGCAATTTTTTCCCACCCCAGTTGGGGTAATTTCTTCTCCCACCCCAGTTGGGGCAATTTTCCGCCACCCCACTTGGGGCATTTTTATTGCCACCCCACTTGGGGCAATTTTTTCCCACTTCAGTTGGGGCAATTTTTTCCCACCCCAGTTGGGGCAATTTTTTCCCACCCCACTTGGGGCAATTTTTTTCCCACCCCAGTTGGGGCAATTTTTTCTCCCACCCCAGTTACATGCTCCGTTTGTTGACTTGGTCAATCGCCTGATTTTCATAGAAGTTGGCTAACGAAAACCTAATGCAAAGATTCGAAAGGAAATCATTTAATTCTGCATGTATTTTTGAGCCCAGTCTCAAAATTGCTTAGAAGGACTAAAAGCATTTTCAATTCTGCTTCAAAAGAAACTAATGCGCATGTATCTGTATTTTTATGTTCCTTGCTTAATTTATAAAATACATAAAAAGTAATCTAAATAAATTGTTATCGAAGATCCTTAATTTTTTAAAATTCCTATTTCGAAATATTCCTCGTCGAAATATTGGATGACACGAAAAAACTGAAATAACATAAATTTAAAGAGTTTTTAAAATTAT
Source organism: Stegodyphus dumicola (assembly GCF_044657685.1). Lineage (NCBI taxonomy): Eukaryota > Metazoa > Arthropoda > Arachnida > Araneae > Eresidae > Stegodyphus > Stegodyphus dumicola. The sequence goes on along the minus strand of NC_140776.1, from coordinate 188,068,244 downwards.
TGTATATTTTATATCCGCGTGCTTATTAGGATTAAACTATTTTTACGATTAGCGACTCCTCACCATAATCGCGAATGGGCAGTTTTTTTGCATCCCAGTTGGGGCAATTTTTCCCCCACCCCAGTTGGGGCAATTTATTCCCACTCCACTTGGGGCAATTTTTTCCCACCGCAGTTGGGGCAATGTTTCCCCCACCCCAGTTGGGGCAATTTTTTCCCACCCCAGTTAGGGCACCTTTTTTCCCACCCCAGTTCGGGCAATTTTTTCCCACCCCAGTTGGGGCAATTTTTTTCCCACCCCAGTTGGGGCAACTTTCTCCCACCCCAGTTACATGCTCCGTTTGTTGACTTGGTCAATCGCCTGATTTTCATAGAAGTTGGCTAACGAAAACCTAATGCAAAGATTCGAAAGGAAATCATTTAATTCTGCATGTATTTTTGAGCCCAGTCTTAAAATTGCTTAGAAGGACTAAAAGCATTTTCAATTCTGCTTCAAAAGAAACTAATGCGCATGTATCTGTATTTTTATGTTCCTTGCTTAATTTATAAAATACATAAAAAGTAATCTAAATAAATTGTTATCGAAGATCCTTAATTTTTTTAAAATTCCTATTTCGAAATATTCCTCGTCGAAATATTGGATGACACGAAAAAACTGAAATAACATAAATTTAAAGAGTTTTTAAAATTATTGTACATTTTATATCCGCGTGCTTATTAGGATTAAACTATTTTTACGATTAGCGACTCTTCAACATAATCGCGAATGGGCAATTTTTCCCCCACCCCAGTTAGGGCAATTTATTCCCACTCCACTTGGGGCAATTTTTTTCCCACCACAGTTGGGGCAATGTTTCCCCCACCCCAGTTGGGGCAATATTTCCCCAACCCAGTTGGGGCAATTTTTTCCCACCCCAGTTAGGGATATTTTTTTCCCACCCATGTTGGGGCAACTTTTTCCCACCCCAGTTCGGGCAATTTTCCCCCACCCCAGTTGGGGCAATTTTTTCCCACCCCAGTTAGGGCAATTTTTTCCCACCCCACTTGGGGCAATTTTTTCCACCTCAGTTAGGGCAATTTTTTTCCACCCCAGTTGGGGCAGTTTTTTCAACCCCAGTCGGGGCAATTTTTTCCCACCCCAGTTGGGGCAGTTTTCCGCCACCCCACTTGGAGCATTTTCTTGCCACCCCACTTGGGGCAATTTTTTCCCACTCCAGTTTGGGCAATTTTTCCCCACCCCAGTTGGAAGAATGTTTCCCCCACCCCAGTTGGGGCAATTTTTTCCCCACCCCAGTTGGGGCAATTTTCCCCCCCAGTTGGGGCAACTTTTCCACACCCCAGTTGGGGCAATTTTTTCCACACCCCAGTTGGGGCAATTTTTTCCCACCCCAGTTGGGGCAATTTTTTCCCACCCCACTTGGGGCAATTTTTTTCCCACCCCAGTTGGGGCAATTTTTTCTCCCACCCCAGTTACATGCTCCGTTTGTTGACTTGGTCAATCGCCTGATTTTCATAGAAGTTGGCTAACCAAAACCTAATGCAAAGATTCGAAAGGAAATCATTTAATTCTGCATGTATTTTTGAGCCCAGTCTCAAAATTGCTTAGAAGGACTAAAAGCATTTTCAATTCTGCTTCAAAAGAAACTAATGCGCATGTATCTGTATTTTTATGTTCCTTGCTTAATTTATAAAATACATAAAAAGTAATCTAAATAAATTGTTATCGAAGATCCTTAATTTTTTAAAATTCCTACTTCCAAATATTCCTCGTCGAAATATTGGATGACACGAAAAAACTGAAATAACATAAATTTAAAGAGTTTTTAAAATTATTGTATATTTTATATCCGCGTGCTTATTAGGATTAAACTATTTTTACGATTAGCGACTCCTCACCATAATCGCGAATGGGCAGTTTTTTTGCATCCCAGTTGGGGCAATTTATTCCCACTCCACTTGGGGCAATTTTTTTCCCACCGCAGTTGGGGCAATGTTTCCCCCACCCCAGTTGGGGCAATTTTTTCCACCCCAGTTAGGGATATTTTTTTCCCACCCCAGTCGGGGCAATTTTTTCCCACCCCTGTTGGGGCAATTTTTTCCCAACCCAGTTGGGGCAAATTTTCCCACCCCAGTTAGGGCAATTTTTTTCCACCCCAATTGGGGCAATTTTTTTGCCACCCCACTTGGGGCAATTTTTTCCCACTCCAGTTTGGGCAATTTTCCCCCACCCCAGTTGGAACAATGTTCCCCCACCCAAGTTGGGGCAATTTTTTCCCACACCAGTTGGGGCAATTTTTTCCCCACCCCAGTTGAGGCAATTTTTTCCCACCCCAGTTGGGGCAATTTCTTCTCCCACCCCAGTTGGGGCAATTTTTTCCCACCCCATTTGCGGCAATTTTCTGCCACCCACTTGGGGCATTTTTATTGCCACCCCACTTGGGGCAATTTTTCCCACTTCAGTTTGGGCAATTTTTCCCTACGCCATTTGGAACAATGTTTCCCCCACCCCAGTTGGGGCAATTTTTTCCCCACCCCAGTTGGGGCAATTTTTTCCCACCCCAGTTGGGGCAACTTTTCCACACCCCAGTTGGGGCAATTTTTTCCACACCCCAGTTGGGGCAATTTTTTCCCACCCCAGTTGGGGCAATTTTTTCCCACCCCAGTTGGGGCAATTTTTTTCCCACCCCAGTTGGGGCAATTTTTTCTCCCACCCCAGTTACATGCTCCGTTTGTTGACTTGGTCAATCGCCTGATTTTCATAGAAGTTGGCTAACGAAAACCTAATGCAAAGATTCGAAAGGAAATCATTTAATTCTGCATGTATTTTTGAGCCCAGTCTTAAAATTGCTTAGAAGGACTAAAAGCATTTTCAATTCTGCTTCAAAAGAAACTAATGCGCATGTATCTGTATTTTTATGTTCCTTGCTTAATTTATAAAATACATAAAAAGTAATCTAAATAAATTGTTATCGAAGATCCTTAATTTTTTTAAAATTCCTATTTCGAAATATTCCTCGTCGAAATATTGGATGACACGAAAAAACTGAAATAACATAAATTTAAAGAGTTTTTAAAATTATTGTACATTTTATATCCGCGTGCTTATTAGGATTAAACTATTTTTACGATTAGCGACTCCTCAACATAATCGCGAATGGGCAATTTTTCCCCACCCCAGTTACGGCAATTTATTCCCACTCCACTTGGGGCAATTTTTTTCCCACCACAGTTGGGGCAACGTTTCCCCCACCCCAGTTGGGGCAATTTTTCCCCAACCCAGTTGGGGCAATTTTTCCCACCCCAGTTAGGGATATTTTTTCCCACCCATGTTGGGGCAACTTTTTCCCACCCCAGTTCGGGCAATTTTCCCCCACCCCAGTTGGGGCAATTTTTTCCCACCCCAGATAGGGCAATTTTTTCCCACCCCAGTTGGGGCAATTTTTTCCACCCCAGTTAGGGCAATTTTTTTCCACCCCAGTTGGGGCAATTTTTTTCCACCCCAGTTGGGGCAATTTTTTCCACCCCAGTTGGGGCAATTTTTTCCCACACCAGTTGGGGCAGTTTTCCGCCACCCCACTTGGAGCATTTTTTTGCCACCCCACTTGGGGCAATTTTTTCCCACTCCAGTTTGGGCAATTTTTCCCCACTCCAGTTGGAACAATGTTTCCCCCACCCCAGTTGGGGCAACTTTTTTCCCACCCCAGTTGGGGCAATTTTTTCTCCCACCCCAGTTACATGCTCCGTTTGTTGACTTGGTCAATCGCCTGATTTTCATAGAAGTTGGCTAACGAAAACCTAATGCAATGATTCGAAAGGAAATCATTTAATTCTGCATGTATTTTTGAGCCCAGTCTCAAAATTGCTTAGAAGGACTAAAAGCATTTTCAATTCTGCTTCAAAAGAAACTAATGCGCATGTATCTGTATTTTTATGTTAATTGCTTAATTTATAAAATACATAAAAAGTAATCTAAATAAATTGTTATCGAAGATCCTTAATTTTTTAAAATTCCTACTTCCAAATATTCCTCGTCGAAATATTGGATGACACGAAAAAACTGAAATAATATAAATTTAAAGAGTTTTTAAAATTATTGTATATTTTATATCCGCGTGCTTATTAGGATTAAACTATTTTTACGATTAGCGACTCCTCACCATAATCGCGAATGGGCAGTTTTTTTGCATCCCAGTTGGGGCAATTTATTCCCACTCCACTTGGGGCATTTTTTTCCCACCGCAGTTGGGGCAATGTTTCCCCCACACCAGATGGGGCAATGTTTTCCACCCCAGTTAGGGATATTTTTCCCCACCCCAGTTGGGGCAATTTTTTTCCCACCCCAGTTGGGGCAATTTTTTCCCACCCCTGTTGGGGCAATTTTTTCCCAACCCAGTTGGGGCAAATTTTCCCACCCCAGTTAGGGCAATTTTTTTCCACCCCAATTGGGTCAATTTTTTTGCCACCCCACTTGGGGCAATTTTCCCCCACCCCAGTTGGAACAATGTTTCCCCACCCCAGTTGGGGCAATTTTTTCCCACACCAGTTGGGGCAATTTTTTTCCCCACCCCAGTTGAGGCAATTTTTTCCCACCCCAGTTGGAGCAATTTCTTCTCCCACCCCAGTTGGGGCAATTTTTTCCCACCCCATTTGCGGCAATTTTCCGCCACCCCACTTGGGGCATTTTTATTGCCAGCCCACTTGGGGCAATTTTTTCCCACTTCAGTTTGGGCAATTTTTCCCTACGCCAGTTGGAACAATGTTTGCCCCACCCCAGTTGGGGCAATTTTTCCCCACCCCAGTTGGGGCAACTTTTCCACACCCCAGTTGGGGCAATTTTTTCCACACCCCAGTTGGGGCAATTTTTTCCACACCCCAGTTGGGGCAATTTTTCCCCCACCCCAGTTGGGGCAATTTTTTCCCCACCCCAGTTGGGGCAATTTTTTCCCACCCCAGTTAGGGATATTTTTTCCCACCCCAGTTGGGGCAATTTTTTCCCACCCCAGTTAGGGCAATTTTTTCCCACCCCACTTAGGGCATTTTTCCCACCCCAGTTGGGGCAATTTTTTTCCACCTCAGTTAGGGCAATTTTTTCCCACCCCAGTTGCGGCAATTTTTTCCCACCCCAGTTGGGGCAATTTTCCGCCACCCCACTTGGGGCATTTTTTGCCACCCCACTTGGGGCAATTTGTTCCCACTCCAGTTTGGGCAATCTTTTCCCCACCCCAGTTGGGGAAACTTTTTTCTCACCCCAGTTGGGGCAACTTTTTTCCCACCCCAGTTGGGGCAATTTTTTCGCACCCCAGTTGGGGCAACTTTTCCACACCCCAGTTGGGACAACTTTTTCCCCACCCCAGTTGGGGCAATTTTTTCCTACCCCAGTTGGGGCAATTTTTCCCCCACCCCAGTTGGGGCAATTTTTTCCCCACCCCAGTTGGGGCAATTTTTTCCCACCCCAGTTAGGGATATTTTTTCCCACCCCAGTTGGGGCAATTTTTTCCCACCCCAGTTAGGGCAGTTTTTTCCCACCCCACTTAGGGCATATTCCCCACCCCAGTTGGGGCAATTTTTTTCCACCTCAGTTAGGGCAATTTTTTCCCACACCAGTTGGGGCAATTTTTTCCCACCCCATTTGCGGCAATTTTCCGCCACCCCACTTGGGGCATTTTTATTGCCACCCCACTTGGGGCAATTTTTTCCCACTTCAGTTTGGGCAATTTTCCCTACGCCAGTTGGAACAATGTTTCCCCCACCCCAGTTGGGGCAACTTTTTTCCCACCCCAGTTGGGGCAATTTTTTCCCACCCCAGTTGGGGCAATTTTTCCCACCCCAGTTGGAGCAATTTTTTCCCACCCCAGTTGGAGCAATTTTTTCTCCCACCCCAGTTACATGCTCCGTTTGTTGACTTGGTCAATCGCCTGATTTTCATAGAAGTTGGCTAACGAAAACCTAATGCAAAGATTCGAAAGGAAATCATTTAATTCTGCATGTATTTTTGAGCCCAGTCTCAAAATTGCTTAGAAGGACTAAAAGCATTTTCAATTCTGCTTCAAAAGAAACTAATGCGCATGTATCTGTATTTTTATGTTAATTGCTTAATTTATAAAATACATAAAAATTAATCTAAATAAATTGTTATCGAAGATCCTTAATTTTTTAAAATTCCTACTTCCAAATATTCCTCGTCGAAATATTGGATGACACGAAAAAACTGAAATAACATAAATTTAAAGAGTTTTTAAAATTATTGTATATTTTATATCCGCGTGCTTATTAGGATTAAACTATTTTTACGATTAGCGACTCCTCACCATAATCGCGAATGGGCAGTTTTTTTGCATCCCAGTTGGGGCAATTTCTTCCCACTCCACTTGGGGCAATTTTTTTCCCACCGCAGTTGGGGCAATGTTTCCCCCACCCCAGTTGGGGCAATTTTTCCCCAACCCAGTTGGGGCAATTTTTTCCCACCCCAGTTAGGGATATTTTTTCCCACCCATGTTGGGGCAACTTTTTCCCACCCCAGTTCGGGCACTTTTCCCCCACCCCAGTTGGGGCAATTTTTTCCCACCCCAGTTAGGGCAATTTTTTCCCACCCCACTTGGGGCAATTTTTTTCCACCCCAGTTGGGGCAATTTTTTCCACCCCAGTTGGGGCAATTTTTTCCCACACCAGTTGGGGCAGTTTTCCGCCACCCCACTTGGAGCATTTTTTTGCCACCCCACTTGGGGCAATTTTTTCCCACTCCAGTTTGGGCAATTTTTCCCCACTCCAGTTGGAACAATGTTTCCCCCACCCCAGTTGGGGCAACTTTTTTCCCACCCCAGTTGGGGCAATTTTTTCCCACCCCAGTTGGGGCAACTTTTCCACACCCCAGTTGGGACAACTTTTTCCCTACCCCAGTTGGGGCAATTTTTTCCCACCCCAGTTGGGGCAATTTTTCCCACCCCAGTTGGAGCAATTTTTTCCCACCCCAGTTGGGGCAATTTTTTCTCCCACCCCAGTTACATGCTCCGTTTGTTGACTTGGTCAATCGCCTGATTTTCATAGAAGTTGGCTAACGAAAACCTAATGCAATGATTCGAAAGGAAATCATTTAATTCTGCATGTATTTTTGAGCCCAGTCTCAAAATTGCTTAGAAGGACTAAAAGCATTTTCAATTCTGCTTCAAAAGAAACTAATGCGCATGTATCTGTATTTTTATGTTAATTGCTTAATTTATAAAATACATAAAAAGTAATCTAAATAAATTGTTATCGAAGATCCTTAATTTTTTAAAATTCCTACTTCCAAATATTCCTCGTCGAAATATTGGATGACACGAAAAAACTGAAATAACATAAATTTAAAGAGTTTTTAAAATTATTGTATATTTTATATCCGCGTGCTTATTAGGATTAAACTATTTTTACGATTAGCGACTCGTCACCATAATCGCGAATGGGCAGTTTTTTTGCATCCCAGTTGGGGCAATTTATTCCCACTCCACTTGGGGCATTTTTTTCCCACCGCAGTTGGGGCAATGTTTCCCCCACACCAGTTGGGGCAATGTTTTTCCACCCCAGTTAGGGATATTTTTCCCCACCCCAGTTGGGGCAATTTTTTTCCCACCCCAGTTGGGGCAATTTTTTCCCACCCCTGTTGGGGCAATTTTTTCCCAACCCAGTTGGGGCAAATTTTCCCACCCCAGTTAGGGCAATTTTTTTCCACCCCAATTGGGTCAATTTTTTTGCCACCCCACTTGGGGCAATTTTCCCCCACCCCAGTTGGAACAATGTTTCCCCCACCCCAGTTGGGGCAATTTTTTCCCACACCAGTTGGGGCAATTTTTTTCCCCACCCCAGTTGAGGCAATTTTTTCCCACCCCAGTTGGGGCAATTTCTTCTCCCACCCCAGTTGGGGCAATTTTTTCCCACCCCATTTGCGGCAATTTTCCGCCACCCCACTTGGGGCATTTTTATTGCCAGCCCACTTGGGGCAATTTTTTCCCACTTCAGTTTGGGCAATTTTTCCCTACGCCAGTTGGAACAATGTTTCCCCCACCCCAGTTGGGGCAATTTTTCCCCACCCCAGTTGGGGCAACTTTTCCACACCCCAGTTGGGGCAATTTTTTCCACACCCCAGTTGGGGCAATTTTTTCCACACCCCAGTTGGGGCAATTTTTCCCCCACCCCAGTTGGGGCAATTTTTTCCCCACCCCAGTTGGGGCAATTTTTTCCCACCCCAGTTAGGGATATTTTTTCCCACCCCAGTTGGGGCAATTTTTTCCCACCCCAGTTAGGGCAATTTTTTCCCACCCCACTTAGGGCATTTTCCCACCCCAGTTGGGGCAATTTTTTTCCACCTCAGTTAGGGCAATTTTTTCCCACCCCAGTTGCGGCAATTTTTTCCCACCCCAGTTGGGGCAATTTTCCGCCACCCCACTTGGGGCATTTTTTGCCACCCCACTTGGGGCAATTTGTTCCCACTCCAGTTTGGGCAATCTTTTCCCCACCCCAGTTGGGGAAACTTTTTTCCCACCCCAGTTGGGGCAACTTTTTTCCCACCCCAGTTGGGGCAATTTTTTCGCACCCCAGTTGGGGCAACTTTTCCACACCCCAGTTGGGACAACTTTTTCCCCACCCCAGTTGGGGCAATTTTTTCCCACCCAAGTTGGGGCAATTTTTCCCCGACCCCAGTTGGGGCAATTTTTTCCCCACCCCAGTTGGGGCAATTTTTTCCCACCCCAGTTAGGGATATTTTTTCCAACCCCAGTTGGGGCAATTTTTTCCCACCCCAGTTAGGGCAATTTTTTCCCACCCCACTTAGGGCATTTTTCCCACCCCAGTTGGGGCAATTTTTTTCCACCTCAGTTAGGGCAATTTTTTCCCACACCAGTTGGGGCAATTTTTTCCCACCCCATTTGCGGCAATTTTCCGCCACCCCACTTGGGGCATTTTTATTGCCACCCCACTTGGGGCAATTTTTTCCCACTTCAGTTTGGGCAATTTTCCCTACGCCAGTTGGAACAATGTTTCCCCCACCCCAGTTGGGGCAACTTTTTTCCCACCCCAGTTGGGGCAATTTTTTCGCACCCCAGCTGGGGCAACTTTTCCACACCCCAGTTGGGACAACTTTTTCCCCACCCCAGTTGGGGCAATTTTTTCCCACCCCAGTTGGGGCAATTTTTCCCACCCCAGTTGGAGCAATTTTTTCCCACCCCAGTTGGAGCAATTTTTTCTCCCACCCCAGTTACATGCTCCGTTTGTTGACTTGGTCAATCGCCTGATTTTCATAGAAGTTGGCTAACGAAAACCTAATGCAAAGATTCGAAAGGAAATCATTTAATTCTGCATGTATTTTTGAGCCCAGTCTCAAAATTGCTTAGAAGGACTAAAAGCATTTTCAATTCTGCTTCAAAAGAAACTAATGCGCATGTATCTGTATTTTTATGTTAATTGCTTAATTTATAAAATACATAAAAATTAATCTAAATAAATTGTTATCGAAGATCCTTAATTTTTTAAAATTCCTACTTCCAAATATTCCTCGTCGAAATATTGGATGACACGAAAAAACTGAAATAACATAAATTTAAAGAGTTTTTAAAATTATTGTATATTTTATATCCGCGTGCTTATTAGGATTAAACTATTTTTACGATTAGCGACTCCTCACCATAATCGCGAATGGGCAGTTTTTTTGCATCCCAGTTGGGGCAATTTATTCCCACTCCACTTGGGGCAATTTTTTTCCCACCGCAGTTGGGGCAATGTTTCCCCCACCCCAGTTGGGGCAATTTTTTCCACCCCAGTTAGGGATATTTTTTTCCCACCCCAGTTGGGGCAATTTTTTTCCCACCCCGGTTGGAGCAATTTTTTCCCACCCCTGTTGGGGCAATTTTTTCCCAACCCAGTTGGGGCAAATTTTCCCACCCCAGTTAGGGCAATTTTTTTCCACCCCAATTGGGGCAATTTTTTTGCCACCCCACTTGGGGCAATTTTTTCCCACTCCAGTTTGGGCAATTTTCCCCCACCCCAGTTGGAACAATGTTTCCCCCACCCCAGTTGGGGCAATTTTTTCCCACACCAGTTGGGGCAATTTTTTCCCACCCCATTTGCGGCAATTTTCCGCCACCCCACTTGGGGCATTTTTATTGCCACCCCACTTGGGGCAATTTTTTCCCACTTCAGTTTGGGCAATTTTTCCCTACGCCAGTTGGAACAATGTTTCCCCCACCCCAGTTGGGGCAATTTTTTCCCCACCCCAGTTGGGGCAATTTTTTCCACACCCCAGTTGGGGCAATTTTTTCCCACCCCAGTTGGGGCAATTTTTTCCCCACCCCAGTTGGGGCAATTTTTTCTCCCACCCCAGTTACATGCTCCGTTTGTTGACTTGGTCAATCGCCTGATTTTCATAGAAGTTGGCTAACGAAAACCTAATGCAAAGATTCGAAAGGAAATCATTTAATTCTGCATGTATTTTTGAGCCCAGTCTCAAAATTGCTTAGAAGGACTAAAAGCATTTTCAATTCTGCTTCAAAAGAAACTAATGCGCATGTATCTGTATTTTTATGTTCCTTGCTTAATTTATAAAATACATAAAAAGTAATCTAAATAAATTGTTATCGAAGATCCTTAATTTTTTTAAAATTCCTATTTCGAAATATTCCTCGTCGAAATATTGGATGACACGAAAAAATTGAAATAACATAAATTTAAAGAGTTTTTAAAATTATTGTACATTTTATATCCGCGTGCTTATTAGGATTAAACTATTTTTACGATTAGCGACTCCTCACCATAATCGCGAATGGGCAGTTTTTTTGCATACCAGTTGGGGCAATTTATTCCCACTCCACTTGGGGCATTTTTTCCCACCGCAGTTGGGGCAATGTTTCCCCCACCCCAGTTGGGGCAATTTTTTCCACCCCAGTTAGGGATATTTTTTTCCCACCCCAGTTGGGGCAATTTTTTTCCCACCCCAGTTGGGGCAATTTTTTCCCACCCCTGTTGGGGCAATTTTTTCCCAACCCAGTTGGGGCAAATTTTTTCCACCCCAATTGGGGCAATTTTTTTGCCACCCCACTTGGGGCAATTTTTCCCACTCCAGTTTGGGCAATTTTCCCCCACCCCAGTTGGAACAATGTTTCCCCCACCCCAGTTGGGGCAATTTTTTCCCACCCCAGTTGGGGCAATTTCTTCTCCCACCCCAGTTGGGGCAATTTTCCGCCACCCCACTTGGGGCATTTTTATTGCCACCCCACTTGGGGCAATTTTTTCCCACTTCAGTTTGGGCAATTTTTCCCTACGCCAGTTGGAACAATGTTTCCCCCACCCCAGTTGGGGCAATTTTTTCCCCACCCCAGTTGGGGCAATTTCCCCCCCCAGTTGGGGCAACTTTTCCACACCCCAGTTGGGGCAATTTTTTCCACACCCCAGTTGGGGCAATTTTTTCCCACCCCAGTTGGGGCAATTTTTTCCCACCCCACTTGGGGCAATTTTTTTCCCACCCCAGTTGGGGCAATTTTTTCTCCCACCCCAGTTACATGCTCCGTTTGTTGACTTGGTCAATCGCCTGATTTTCATAGAAGTTGGCTAACGAAAACCTAATGCAAAGATTCGAAAGGAAATCATTTAATTCTGCATGTATTTTTGAGCCCAGTCTCAAAATTGCTTAGAAGGACTAAAAGCATTTTCAATTCTGCTTCAAAAGAAACTAATGCGCATGTATCTGTATTTTTATGTTCCTTGCTTAATTTATAAAATACATAAAAAGTAATCTAAATAAATTGTTATCGAAGATCCTTAATTTTTTAAAATTCCTATTTCGAAATATTCCTCGTCGAAATATTGGATGACACGAAAAAACTGAAATAACATAAATTTAAAGAGTTTTTAAAATTATTGTATATTTTATATCCGCGTGCTTATTAGGATTAAACTATTTTTACGATTAGCGACTCCTCACCATAATCGCGAATGGGCAGTTTTTTTGCATCCCAGTTGGGGCAATTTTTCCCCCACCCCAGTTGGGGCAATTTATTCCCACTCCACTTGGGGCAATTTTTTCCCACCGCAGTTGGGGCAATGTTTCCCCCACCCCAGTTGGGGCAATTTTTTCCCACCCCAGTTAGGGCACCTTTTTTCCCACCCCAGTTCGGGCAATTTTTTTCCCACCCCAGTTGGGGCAACTTTCTCCCACCCCAGTTACATGCTCCGTTTGTTGACTTGGTCAATCGCCTGATTTTCATAGAAGTTGGCTAACGAAAACCTAATGCAAAGATTCGAAAGGAAATCATTTAATTCTGCATGTATTTTTGAGCCCAGTCTTAAAATTGCTTAGAAGGACTAAAAGCATTTTCAATTCTGCTTCAAAAGAAACTAATGCGCATGTATCTGTATTTTTATGTTCCTTGCTTAATTTATAAAATACATAAAAAGTAATCTAAATAAATTGTTATCGAAGATCCTTAATTTTTTTAAAATTCCTATTTCGAAATATTCCTCGTCGAAATATTGGATGACACGAAAAAACTGAAATAACATAAATTTAAAGAGTTTTTAAAATTATTGTACATTTTATATCCGCGTGCTTATTAGGATTAAACTATTTTTACGATTAGCGACTCCTCAACATAATCGCGAATGGGCAATTTTTCCCCCACCCCAGTTAGGGCAATTTATTCCCACTCCACTTGGGGAATTTTTTTCCCACCACAGTTGGGGCAATGTTTCCCCCACCCCAGTTGGGGCAATTTTTCCCCACCCCAGTTGGGGCAATTTTTTCCCACCCCAGTTAGGGATATTTTTTTCCCACCCATGTTGGGGCAACTTTTTCCCACCCCAGTTCAGGCAATTTTCCCCCACCCCAGTTGGGGCAATTTTTTCCCACCCCAGTTAGGGCAATTTTTTCCCACCCCACTTGGGGAAATTTTTTCCCACCCCAGTTGGGGCAATTTTTTCCACCTCAGTTAGGGCAATTTTTTTCCACCCCAGTTGGGGCAGTTTTTTCAACCCCAGTTGGGGCAATTTTTTCCCACCCCAGTTGGGGCAGTTTTCCGCCACCCCACTTGGAGCATTTTTTTGCCACCCCACTTGGGGCAATTTTTTCCCACTCCAGTTTGGGCAATTTTTCCCCACTCCAGTTGGAACAATGTTTCCCCCACCCCAGTTGGGGCAACTTTTTTCCCACCCCAGTTGGGGCAATTTTTTCCCACCCCAGTTGGGGCAACTTGTCCACACCCCAGTTGGGACAACTTTTTCCCTACCCCAGTTGGGGCAATTTTTTCCCACCCCAGTTGGGGCAATTTTTCCCACCCCAGTTGGAGCAATTTTTTCCCACCCCAGTTGGGGCAATTTTTTCTCCCACCCCAGTTACATGCTCCGTTTGTTGACTTGGTCAATCGCCTGATTTTCATAGAAGTTGGCTAACGAAAACCTAATGCAATGATTCGAAAGGAAATCATTTAATTCTGCATGTATTTTTGAGCCCAGTCTCAAAATTGCTTAGAAGGACTAAAAGCATTTTCAATTCTGCTTCAAAAGAAACTAATGCGCATGTATCTGTATTTTTATGTTAATTGCTTAATTTATAAAATACATAAAAAGTAATCTAAATAAATTGTTATCGAAGATCCTTAATTTTTTAAAATTCCTACTTCCAAATATTCCTCGTCGAAATATTGGATGACAAGAAAAAACTGAAATAACATAAATTTAAAGAGTTTTTAAAATTATTGTATATTTTATATCCGCGTGCTTATTAGGATTAAACTATTTTTACGATTAGCGACTCCTCACCATAATCGCGAATGGGCAGTTTTTTTGCATCCCAGTTGGGGCAATTTATTCCCACTCCACTTGGGGCATTTTTTTCCCACCGCAGTTGGGGCAATGTTTCCCCCACACCAGTTGGGGCAATGTTTTTCCACCCCAGTTAGGGATATTTTTCCCCACCCCAGTTGGGGCAATTTTTTTCCCACCCCAGTTGGGGCAATTTTTTCCCACCCCTGTTGGGGCAATTTTTTCCCAACCCAGTTGGGGCAATTTTTTTCCACCCCAATTGGGTCAATTTTTTTGCCACCCCACTTGGGGCAATTTTCCCCCACCCCAGTTGGAACAATGTTTCCCCCACCCCAGTTGGGGCAATTTTTTCCCACACCAGTTGGGGCAATTTTTTTCCCCACCCCAGTTGAGGCAATTTTTTCCCACCCCAGTTGGGGCAATTTCTTCTCCCACCCCAGTTGGGGCAATTTTTTCCCACCCCATTTGCGGCAATTTTCCGCCACCCCACTTGGGGCATTTTTATTGCCAGCCCACTTGGGGCAATTTTTTCCCACTTCAGTTTGGGCAATTTTTCCCTACGCCAGTTGGAACAATGTTTCCCCCACCCCAGTTGGGGCAATTTTTCCCCACCCCAGTTGGGGCAACTTTTCCACACCCCAGTTGGGGCAATTTTTTCCACACCCCAGTTGGGGCAATTTTTTCCACACCCCAGTTGGGGCAATTTTTCCCCCACCCCAGTTGGGGCAATTTTTTCCCCACCCCAGTTGGGGCAATTTTTTCCCAACCCAGTTGGGGCAATTTTTTCCCAGCCCAGTTAGGGCAATTTTTTCCCACCCCACTTAGGGCATTTTTCCCACCCCAGTTGGGGCAATTTTTTTCCACCTCAGTTAGGGCAATTTTTTCCCACCCCAGTTGCGGCAATTTTTTCCCACCCCAGTTGGGGCAATTTTCCGCCACCCCACTTGGGGCATTTTTTGCCACCCCACTTGGGGCAATTTGTTCCCACTCCAGTTTGGGCAATCTTTTCCCCACCCCAGTTGGGGAAACTTTTTTCCCACCCCAGTTGGGGCAACTTTTTTCCCACCCCAGTTGGGGCAATTTTTTCGCACCCCAGTTGGGGCAACTTTTCCACACCCCAGTTGGGACAACTTTTTCCCCACCCCAGTTGGGGCAATTTTTTCCCACCCAAGTTGGGGCAATTTTTCCCCCACCCCAGTTGGGGCAATTTTTTCCCCACCCCAGTTGGGGCAATTTTTTCCCACCCCACTTAGGGCATTTTTCCCACCCCAGTTGGGGCAATTTTTTTCCACCTCAGTTAGGGCAATTTTTTCCCACACCAGTTGGGGCAATTTTTTCCCACCCCATTTGCGGCAATTTTCCGCCACCCCACTTGGGGCATTTTTATTGCCACCCCACTTGGGGCAATTTTTTCCCACTTCAGTTTGGGCAATTTTCCCTACGCCAGTTGGAACAATGTTTCCCCCACCCCAGTTGGGGCAACTTTTTTCCCACCCCAGTTGGGGCAATTTTTTCGCACCCCAGCTGGGGCAACTTTTCCACACCCCAGTTGGGACAACTTTTTCCCCAACCCAGTTGGGGCAATTTTTTCCCACCCCAGTTGGGGCAATTTTTCCCACCCCAGTTGGAGCAATTTTTTCCCACCCCAGTTGGAGCAATTTTTTCTCCCACCCCAGTTACATGCTCCGTTTGTTGACTTGGTCAATCGCCTGATTTTCATAGAAGTTGGCTAACGAAAACCTAATGCAAAGATTCGAAAGGAAATCATTTAATTCTGCATGTATTTTTGAGCCCAGTCTCAAAATTGCTTAGAAGGACTAAAAGCATTTTCAATTCTGCTTCAAAAGAAACTAATGCGCATGTATCTGTATTTTTATGTTAATTGCTTAATTTATAAAATACATAAAAATTAATCTAAATAAATTGTTATCGAAGATCCTTAATTTTTTAAAATTCCTACTTCCAAATATTCCTCGTCGAAATATTGGATGACACGAAAAAACTGAAATAACATAAATTTAAAGAGTTTTTAAAATTATTGTATATTTTATATCCGCGTGCTTATTAGGATTAAACTATTTTTACGATTAGCGACTCCTCACCATAATCGCGAATGGGCAGTTTTTTTGCATCCCAGTTGGGGCAATTTATTCCCACTCCACTTGGGGCAATTTTTTTCCCACCGCAGTTGGGGCAATGTTTCCCCCACCCCAGTTGGGGCAATTTTTTCCACCCCAGTTAGGGATATTTTTTTCCCACCCCAGTTGGGGCAATTGTTTTCCCACCCCAGTTGGAGCAATTTTTTCCCACCCCTGTTGGGGCAATTTTTTCCCAACCCAGTTGGGGCAAATTTTCCCACCCCAGTTAGGGCAATTTTTTTCCACCCCAATTGGGGCAATTTTTTTGCCACCCCACTTGGGGCAATTTTTTCCCACTCCAGTTTGGGCAATTTTCCCCCACCCCAGTTGGAACAATGTTTCCCCCACCCCAGTTGGGGCAATTTTTTCCCACACCAGTTGGGGCAATTTTTTCCCACCCCATTTGCGGCAATTTTCCGCCACCCCACTTGGGGCATTTTTATTGCCACCCCACTTGGGGCAATTTTTTCCCACTTCAGTTTGGGCAATTTTTCCCTACGCCAGTTGGAACAATGTTTCCCCCACCCCAGTTGGGGCAATTTTTTCCCCACCCCAGTTGGGGCAATTTTTTCCACACCCCAGTTGGGGCAATTTTTTCCCACCCCAGTTGGGGCAATTTTTTCCCCACCCCAGTTGGGGCAATTTTTTCTCCCACCCCAGTTACATGCTCCGTTTGTTGACTTGGTCAATCGCCTGATTTTCATAGAAGTTGGCTAACGAAAACCTAATGCAAAGATTCGAAAGGAAATCATTTAATTCTGCATGTATTTTTGAGCCCAGTCTCAAAATTGCTTAGAAGGACTAAAAGCATTTTCAATTCTGCTTCAAAAGAAACTAATGCGCATGTATCTGTATTTTTATGTTCCTTGCTTAATTTATAAAATACATAAAAATTAATCTAAATAAATTGTTATCGAAGATCCTTAATTTTTTAAAATTCCTACTTCCAAATATTCCTCGTCGAAATATTGGATGACACGAAAAAACTGAAATAACATAAATTTAAAGAGTTTTTAAAATTATTGTATATTTTATATCCGCGTGCTTATTAGGATTAAACTATTTTTACGATTAGCGACTCCTCACCATAATCGCGAATGGGCAGTTTTTTTGCATCCCAGTTGGGGCAATTTATTCCCACTCCACTTGGGGCAATTTTTTTCCCACCGCAGTTGGGGCAATGTTTCCCCCACCCCAGTTGGGGCAATTTTTTCCACCCCAGTTAGGGATATTTTTTTCCCACCCCAGTTGGGGCAATTTTTTTCCCACCCCAGTTGGAGCAATTTTTTCCCACCCCTGTTGGGGCAATTTTTTCCCAACCCAGTTGGGGCAAATTTTCCCACCCCAGTTAGGGCAATTTTTTTCCACCCCAATTGGGGCAATTTTTTTGCCACCCCACTTGGGGCAATTTTTTCCCACTCCAGTTTGGGCAATTTTCCCCCACCCCAGTTGGAACAATGTTTCCCCCACCCCAGTTGGGGCAATTTTTTCCCACACCAGTTGGGGCAATTTTTTCCCACCCCATTTGCGGCAATTTTCCGCCACCCCACTTGGGGCATTTTTATTGCCACCCCACTTGGGGCAATTTTTTCCCACTTCAGTTTGGGCAATTTTTCCCTACGCCAGTTGGAACAATGTTTCCCCCACCCCAGTTGGGGCAATTTTTTCCCCACCCCAGTTGGGGCAATTTTTTCCACACCCCAGTTGGGGCAATTTTTTCCCACCCCAGTTGGGGCAATTTTTTCCCCACCCCAGTTGGGGCAATTTTTTCTCCCACCCCAGTTACATGCTCCGTTTGTTGACTTGGTCAATCGCCTGATTTTCATAGAAGTTGGCTAACGAAAACCTAATGCAAAGATTCGAAAGGAAATCATTTAATTCTGCATGTATTTTTGAGCCCAGTCTCAAAATTGCTTAGAAGGACTAAAAGCATTTTCAATTCTGCTTCAAAAGAAACTAATGCGCATGTATCTGTATTTTTATGTTCCTTGCTTAATTTATAAAATACATAAAAAGTAATCTAAATAAATTGTTATCGAAGATCCTTAATTTTTTTAAAATTCCTATTTCGAAATATTCCTCGTCGAAATATTGGATGACACGAAAAAATTGAAATAACATAAATTTAAAGAGTTTTTAAAATTATTGTACATTTTATATCCGCGTGCTTATTAGGATTAAACTATTTTTACGATTAGCGACTCCTCACCATAATCGCGAATGGGCAGTTTTTTTGCATACCAGTTGGGGCAATTTATTCCCACTCCACTTGGGGCATTTTTTCCCACCGCAGTTGGGGCAATGTTTCCCCCACCCCAGTTGGGGCAATTTTTTCCACCCCAGTTAGGGATATTTTTTTCCCACCCCAGTTGGGGCAATTTTTTTCCCACCCCAGTTGGGGCAATTTTTTCCCACCCCTGTTGGGGCAATTTTTTCCCAACCCAGTTGGGGCAAATTTTTTCCACCCCAATTGGGGCAATTTTTTTGCCACCCCACTTGGGGCAATTTTTCCCACTCCAGTTTGGGCAATTTTCCCCCACCCCAGTTGGAACAATGTTTCCCCCACCCCAGTTGGGGCAATTTTTTCCCACCCCAGTTGGGGCAATTTCTTCTCCCACCCCAGTTGGGGCAATTTTCCGCCACCCCACTTGGGGCATTTTTATTGCCACCCCACTTGGGGCAATTTTTTCCCACTTCAGTTTGGGCAATTTTTCCCTACGCCAGTTGGAACAATGTTTCCCCCACCCCAGTTGGGGCAATTTTTTCCCCACCCCAGTTGGGGCAATTTCCCCCCCCCCAGTTGGGGCAACTTTTCCACACCCCAGTTGGGGCAATTTTTTCCCCACCCCAGTTGGGGCAATTTTTTCTCCCACCCCAGTTACATGCTCCGTTTGTTGACTTGGTCAATCGCCTGATTTTCATAGAAGTTGGCTAACGAAAACCTAATGCAAAGATTCGAAAGGAAATCATTTAATTCTGCATGTATTTTTGTGCCCAGTCTCAAAATTGCTTAGAAGGACTAAAAGCATTTTCAATTCTGCTTCAAAAGAAACTAATGCGCATGTATCTGTATTTTTATGTTCCTTGCTTAATTTATAAAATACATAAAAATTAATCTAAATAAATTGTTATCGAAGATCCTTAATTTTTTAAAATTCCTACTTCCAAATATTCCTCGTCGAAATATTGGATGACACGAAAAAACTGAAATAACATAAATTTAAAGAGTTTTTAAAATTATTGTATATTTTATATCCGCGTGCTTATTAGGATTAAACTATTTTTACGATTAGCGACTCCTCACCATAATCGCGAATGGGCAGTTTTTTTGCATCCCAGTTGGGGCAATTTATTCCCACTCCACTTGGGGCAATTTTTTTCCCACCGCAGTTGGGGCAATGTTTCCCCCACCCCAGTTGGGGCAATTTTTTCCACCCCAGTTAGGGATATTTTTTTCCCACCCCAGTTGGGGCAATTTTTTTCCCACCCCAGTTGGAGCAATTTTTTCCCACCCCTGTTGGGGCAATTTTTTCCCAACCCAGTTGGGGCAAATTTTCCCACCCCAGTTAGGGCAATTTTTTTCCACCCCAATTGGGGCAATTTTTTTGCCACCCCACTTGGGGCAATTTTTTCCCACTCCAGTTTGGGCAATTTTCCCCCACCCCAGTTGGAACAATGTTTCCCCCACCCCAGTTGGGGCAATTTTTTCCCACACCAGTTGGGGCAATTTTTTCCCACCCCATTTGCGGCAATTTTCCGCCACCCCACTTGGGGCATTTTTATTGCCACCCCACTTGGGGCAATTTTTTCCCACTTCAGTTTGGGCAATTTTTCCCTACGCCAGTTGGAACAATGTTTCCCCCACCCCAGTTGGGGCAATTTTTTCCCCACCCCAGTTGGGGCAATTTTTTCCACACCCCAGTTGGGGCAATTTTTTCCCACCCCAGTTGGGGCAATTTTTTCCCCACCCCAGTTGGGGCAATTTTTTCTCCCACCCCAGTTACATGCTCCGTTTGTTGACTTGGTCAATCGCCTGATTTTCATAGAAGTTGGCTAACGAAAACCTAATGCAAAGATTCGAAAGGAAATCATTTAATTCTGCATGTATTTTTGAGCCCAGTCTCAAAATTGCTTAGAAGGACTAAAAGCATTTTCAATTCTGCTTCAAAAGAAACTAATGCGCATGTATCTGTATTTTTATGTTCCTTGCTTAATTTATAAAATACATAAAAAGTAATCTAAATAAATTGTTATCGAAGATCCTTAATTTTTTTAAAATTCCTATTTCGAAATATTCCTCGTCGAAATATTGGATGACACGAAAAAATTGAAATAACATAAATTTAGAGTTTTTAAAATTATTGTACATTTTATATCCGCGTGCTTATTAGGATTAAACTATTTTTACGATTAGCGACTCCTCACCATAATCGCGAATGGGCAGTTTTTTTGCATACCAGTTGGGGCAATTTATTCCCACTCCACTTGGGGCATTTTTTTCCACCGCAGTTGGGGCAATGTTTCCCCCACCCCAGTTGGGGCAATTTTTTCCACCCCAGTTAGGGATATTTTTTTCCCACCCCAGTTGGGGCAATTTTTTTCCCACCCCAGTTGGGGCAATTTTTTCCCACCCCTGTTGGGGCAATTTTTTCCCAACCCAGTTGGGGCAAATTTTTTCCACCCCAATTGGGGCAATTTTTTTGCCACCCCACTTGGGGCAATTTTTCCCACTCCAGTTTGGGCAATTTTCCCCCACCCCAGTTGGAACAATGTTTCCCCCACCCCAGTTGGGGCAATTTTTTCCCACCCCAGTTGGGGCAATTTCTTCTCCCACCCCAGTTGGGGCAATTTTCCGCCACCCCACTTGGGGCATTTTTATTGCCACCCCACTTGGGGCAATTTTTTCCCACTTCAGTTTGGGCAATTTTTCCCTACGCCAGTTGGAACAATGTTTCCCCCACCCCAGTTGGGGCAATTTTTTCCCCACCCCAGTTGGGGCAATTTCCCCCCCCAGTTGGGGCAACTTTTCCACACCCCAGTTGGGGCAATTTTTTCCACACCCCAGTTGGGGCAATTTTTTCCCACCCCAGTTGGGGCAATTTTTTCCCACCCCACTTGGGGCAATTTTTTTCCCACCCCAGTTGGGGCAATTTTTTCTCCCACCCCAGTTACATGCTCCGTTTGTTGACTTGGTCAATCGCCTGATTTTCATAGAAGTTGGCTAACGAAAACCTAATGCAAAGATTCGAAAGGAAATCATTTAATTCTGCATGTATTTTTGAGCCCAGTCTCAAAATTGCTTAGAAGGACTAAAAGCATTTTCAATTCTGCTTCAAAAGAAACTAATGCGCATGTATCTGTATTTTTATGTTCCTTGCTTAATTTATAAAATACATAAAAAGTAATCTAAATAAATTGTTATCGAAGATCCTTAATTTTTTAAAATTCCTATTTCGAAATATTCCTCGTCGAAATATTGGATGACACGAAAAAACTGAAATAACATAAATTTAAAGAGTTTTTAAAATTATTGTATATTTTATATCCGCGTGCTTATTAGGATTAAACTATTTTTACGATTAGCGACTCCTCACCATAATCGCGAATGGGCAGTTTTTTTGCATCCCAGTTGGGGCAATTTTTCCCCCACCCCAGTTGGGGCAATTTATTCCCACTCCACTTGGGGCAATTTTTTCCCACCGCAGTTGGGGCAATGTTTCCCCCACCCCAGTTGGGGCAATTTTTTCCCACCCCAGTTAGGGCACCTTTTTTCCCACCCCAGTTCGGGCAATTTTTTCCCACCCCAGTTGGGGCAATTTTTTTCCCACCCCAGTTGGGGCAACTTTCTCCCACCCCAGTTACATGCTCCGTTTGTTGACTTGGTCAATCGCCTGATTTTCATAGAAGTTGGCTAACGAAAACCTAATGCAAAGATTCGAAAGGAAATCATTTAATTCTGCATGTATTTTTGAGCCCAGTCTTAAAATTGCTTAGAAGGACTAAAAGCATTTTCAATTCTGCTTCAAAAGAAACTAATGCGCATGTATCTGTATTTTTATGTTCCTTGCTTAATTTATAAAATACATAAAAAGTAATCTAAATAAATTGTTATCGAAGATCCTTAATTTTTTTAAAATTCCTATTTCGAAATATTCCTCGTCGAAATATTGGATGACACGAAAAAACTGAAATAACATAAATTTAAAGAGTTTTTAAAATTATTGTACATTTTATATCCGCGTGCTTATTAGGATTAAACTATTTTTACGATTAGCGACTCCTCAACATAATCGCGAATGGGCAATTTTTCCCCCACCCCAGTTAGGGCAATTTATTCCCACTCCACTTGGGGAATTTTTTTCCCACCACAGTTGGGGCAATGTTTCCCCCACCCCAGTTGGGGCAATTTTTCCCCACCCCAGTTGGGGCAATTTTTTCCCACCCATGTTGGGGCAACTTTTTCCCACCCCAGTTCAGGCAATTTTCCCCCACCCCAGTTGGGGCAATTTTTTCCCACCCCAGTTAGGGCAATTTTTTCCCACCCCACTTGGGGAAATTTTTTCCCACCCCAGTTGGGGCAATTTTTTCCACCTCAGTTAGGGCAATTTTTTTCCACCCCAGTTGGGGCAGTTTTTTCAACCCCAGTTGGGGCAATTTTTTCCCACCCCAGTTGGGGCAGTTTTCCGCCACCCCACTTGGAGCATTTTTTTGCCACCCCACTTGGGGCAATTTTTTCCCACTCCAGTTTGGGCAATTTTTCCCCACTCCAGTTGGAACAATGTTTCCCCCACCCCAGTTGGGGCAACTTTTTTCCCACCCCAGTTGGGGCAATTTTTTCCCACCCCAGTTGGGGCAACTTGTCCACACCCCAGTTGGGACAACTTTTTCCCTACCCCAGTTGGGGCAATTTTTTCCCACCCCAGTTGGGGCAATTTTTCCCACCCCAGTTGGAGCAATTTTTTCCCACCCCAGTTGGGGCAATTTTTTCTCCCACCCCAGTTACATGCTCCGTTTGTTGACTTGGTCAATCGCCTGATTTTCATAGAAGTTGGCTAACGAAAACCTAATGCAATGATTCGAAAGGAAATCATTTAATTCTGCATGTATTTTTGAGCCCAGTCTCAAAATTGCTTAGAAGGACTAAAAGCATTTTCAATTCTGCTTCAAAAGAAACTAATGCGCATGTATCTGTATTTTTATGTTAATTGCTTAATTTATAAAATACATAAAAAGTAATCTAAATAAATTGTTATCGAAGATCCTTAATTTTTTAAAATTCCTACTTCCAAATATTCCTCGTCGAAATATTGGATGACACGAAAAAACTGAAATAACATAAATTTAAAGAGTTTTTAAAATTATTGTATATTTTATATCCGCGTGCTTATTAGGATTAAACTATTTTTACGATTAGCGACTCCTCACCATAATCGCGAATGGGCAGTTTTTTTGCATCCCAGTTGGGGCAATTTATTCCCACTCCACTTGGGGCATTTTTTTCCCACCGCAGTTGGGGCAATGTTTCCCCCACACCAGTTGGGGCAATGTTTTTCCACCCCAGTTAGGGATATTTTTCCCCACCCCAGTTGGGGCAATTTTTTTCCCACCCCAGTTGGGGCAATTTTTTCCCACCCCTGTTGGGGCAATTTTTTCCCAACCCAGTTGGGGCAATTTTTTTCCACCCCAATTGGGTCAATTTTTTTGCCACCCCACTTGGGGCAATTTTCCCCCACCCCAGTTGGAACAATGTTTCCCCCACCCCAGTTGGGGCAATTTTTTCCCACACCAGTTGGGGCAATTTTTTTCCCCACCCCAGTTGAGGCAATTTTTTCCCACCCCAGTTGGGGCAATTTCTTCTCCCACCCCAGTTGGGGCAATTTTTTCCCACCCCATTTGCGGCAATTTTCCGCCACCCCACTTGGGGCATTTTTATTGCCAGCCCACTTGGGGCAATTTTTTCCCACTTCAGTTTGGGCAATTTTTCCCTACGCCAGTTGGAACAATGTTTCCCCCACCCCAGTTGGGGCAATTTTTCCCCACCCCAGTTGGGGCAACTTTTCCACACCCCAGTTGGGGCAATTTTTTCCACACCCCAGTTGGGGCAATTTTTTCCACACCCCAGTTGGGGCAATTTTTCCCCCACCCCAGTTGGGGCAATTTTTTCCCCACCCCAGTTGGGGCAATTTTTTCCCACCCCAGTTGGGGCAATTTTTTCCCACCCCAGTTAGGGCAATTTTTTCCCACCCCACTTAGGGCATTTTTCCCACCCCAGTTGGGGCAATTTTTTTCCACCTCAGTTAGGGCAATTTTTTCCCACCCCAGTTGCGGCAATTTTTTCCCACCCCAGTTGGGGCAATTTTCCGCCACCCCACTTGGGGCATTTTTTGCCACCCCACTTGGGGCAATTTGTTCCCACTCCAGTTTGGGCAATCTTTTCCCCACCCCAGTTGGGGAAACTTTTTTCCCACCCCAGTTGGGGCAACTTTTTTCCCACCCCAGTTGGGGCAATTTTTTCGCACCCCAGTTGGGGCAACTTTTCCACACCCCAGTTGGGACAACTTTTTCCCCACCCCAGTTGGGGCAATTTTTTCCCACCCAAGTTGGGGCAATTTTTCCCCACCCCAGTTGGGGCAATTTTTTCCCCACCCCAGTTGGGGCAATTTTTTCCCACCCCACTTAGGGCATTTTTCCCACCCCAGTTGGGGCAATTTTTTTCCACCTCAGTTAGGGCAATTTTTTCCCACACCAGTTGGGGCAATTTTTTCCCACCCCATTTGCGGCAATTTTCCGCCACCCCACTTGGGGCATTTTTATTGCCACCCCACTTGGGGCAATTTTTTCCCACTTCAGTTTGGGCAATTTTCCCTACGCCAGTTGGAACAATGTTTCCCCCACCCCAGTTGGGGCAACTTTTTTCCCACCCCAGTTGGGGCAATTTTTTCGCACCCCAGCTGGGGCAACTTTTCCACACCCCAGTTGGGACAACTTTTTCCCCAACCCAGTTGGGGCAATTTTTTCCCACCCCAGTTGGGGCAATTTTTCCCACCCCAGTTGGAGCAATTTTTTTCACCCCAGTTGGAGCAATTTTTTCTCCCACCCCAGTTACATGCTCCGTTTGTTGACTTGGTCAATCGCCTGATTTTCATAGAAGTTGGCTAACGAAAACCTAATGCAAAGATTCGAAAGGAAATCATTTAATTCTGCATGTATTTTTGAGCCCAGTCTCAAAATTGCTTAGAAGGACTAAAAGCATTTTCAATTCTGCTTCAAAAGAAACTAATGCGCATGTATCTGTATTTTTATGTTAATTGCTTAATTTATAAAATACATAAAAATTAATCTAAATAAATTGTTATCGAAGATCCTTAATTTTTTAAAATTCCTACTTCCAAATATTCCTCGTCGAAATATTGGATGACACGAAAAAACTGAAATAACATAAATTTAAAGAGTTTTTAAAATTATTGTATATTTTATATCCGCGTGCTTATTAGGATTAAACTATTTTTACGATTAGCGACTCCTCACCATAATCGCGAATGGGCAGTTTTTTTGCATCCCAGTTGGGGCAATTTATTCCCACTCCACTTGGGGCAATTTTTTTCCCACCGCAGTTGGGGCAATGTTTCCCCCACCCCAGTTGGGGCAATTTTTTCCACCCCAGTTAGGGATATTTTTTTCCCACCCCAGTTGGGGCAATTGTTTTCCCACCCCAGTTGGAGCAATTTTTTCCCACCCCTGTTGGGGCAATTTTTTCCCAACCCAGTTGGGGCAAATTTTCCCACCCCAGTTAGGGCAATTTTTTTCCACCCCAATTGGGGCAATTTTTTTGCCACCCCACTTGGGGCAATTTTTTCCCACTCCAGTTTGGGCAATTTTCCCCCACCCCAGTTGGAACAATGTTTCCCCCACCCCAGTTGGGGCAATTTTTTCCCACACCAGTTGGGGCAATTTTTTCCCACCCCATTTGCGGCAATTTTCCGCCACCCCACTTGGGGCATTTTTATTGCCACCCCACTTGGGGCAATTTTTTCCCACTTCAGTTTGGGCAATTTTTCCCTACGCCAGTTGGAACAATGTTTCCCCCACCCCAGTTGGGGCAATTTTTTCCCCACCCCAGTTGGGGCAATTTTTTCCACACCCCAGTTGGGGCAATTTTTTCCCACCCCAGTTGGGGCAATTTTTTCCCCACCCCAGTTGGGGCAATTTTTTCTCCCACCCCAGTTACATGCTCCGTTTGTTGACTTGGTCAATCGCCTGATTTTCATAGAAGTTGGCTAACGAAAACCTAATGCAAAGATTCGAAAGGAAATCATTTAATTCTGCATGTATTTTTGAGCCCAGTCTCAAAATTGCTTAGAAGGACTAAAAGCATTTTCAATTCTGCTTCAAAAGAAACTAATGCGCATGTATCTGTATTTTTATGTTCCTTGCTTAATTTATAAAATACATAAAAAGTAATCTAAATAAATTGTTATCGAAGATCCTTAATTTTTTTAAAATTCCTATTTCGAAATATTCCTCGTCGAAATATTGGATGACACGAAAAAATTGAAATAACATAAATTTAAAGAGTTTTTAAAATTATTGTACATTTTATATCCGCGTGCTTATTAGGATTAAACTATTTTTACGATTAGCGACTCCTCACCATAATCGCGAATGGGCAGTTTTTTTGCATCCCAGTTGGGGCAATTTATTCCCACTCCACTTGGGGCATTTTTTCCCACCGCAGTTGGGGCAATGTTTCCCCCACCCCAGTTGGGGCAATTTTTTCCACCCCAGTTAGGGATATTTTTTTCCCACCCCAGTTGGGGCAATTTTTTTCCCACCCCAGTTGGGGCAATTTTTTCCCACCCCTGTTGGGGCAATTTTTTCCCAACCCAGTTGGGGCAAATTTTTTCCACCCCAATTGGGGCAATTTTTTTGCCACCCCACTTGGGGCAATTTTTCCCACTCCAGTTTGGGCAATTTTCCCCCACCCCAGTTGGAACAATGTTTCCCCCACCCCAGTTGGGGCAATTTTTTCCCACCCCAGTTGGGGCAATTTCTTCTCCCACCCCAGTTGGGGCAATTTTCCGCCACCCCACTTGGGGCATTTTTATTGCCACCCCACTTGGGGCAATTTTTTCCCACTTCAGTTTGGGCAATTTTTCCCTACGCCAGTTGGAACAATGTTTCCCCCACCCCAGTTGGGGCAATTTTTTCCCCACCCCAGTTGGGGCAATTTCCCCCCCCAGTTGGGGCAACTTTTCCACACCCCAGTTGGGGCAATTTTTTCCACACCCCAGTTGGGGCAATTTTTTCCCACCCCAGTTGGGGCAATTTTTTCCCACCCCACTTGGGGCAATTTTTTTCCCACCCCAGTTGGGGCAATTTTTTCTCCCACCCCAGTTACATGCTCCGTTTGTAGACTTGGTCAATCGCCTGATTTTCATAGAAGTTGGCTAACGAAAACCTAATGCAAAGATTCGAAAGGAAATCATTTAATTCTGCATGTATTTTTGAGCCCAGTCTCAAAATTGCTTAGAAGGACTAAAAGCATTTTCAATTCTGCTTCAAAAGAAACTAATGCGCATGTATCTGTATTTTTATGTTCCTTGCTTAATTTATAAAATACATAAAAAGTAATCTAAATAAATTGTTATCGAAGATCCTTAATTTTTTAAAATTCCTATTTCGAAATATTCCTCGTCGAAATATTGGATGACACGAAAAAACTGAAATAACATAAATTTAAAGAGTTTTTAAAATTATTGTATATTTTATATCCGCGTGCTTATTAGGATTAAACTATTTTTACGATTAGCGACTCCTCACCATAATCGCGAATGGGCAGTTTTTTTGCATCCCAGTTGGGGCAATTTTTCCCCCACCCCAGTTGGGGCAATTTATTCCCACTCCACTTGGGGCAATTTTTTCCCACCGCAGTTGGGGCAATGTTTCCCCCACCCCAGTTGGGGCAATTTTTTCCCACCCCAGTTAGGGCACCTTTTTTCCCACCCCAGTTCGGGCAATTTTTTCCCACCCCAGTTGGGGCAATTTTTTTCCCACCCCAGTTGGGGCAACTTTCTCCCACCCCAGTTACATGCTCCGTTTGTTGACTTGGTCAATCGCCTGATTTTCATAGAAGTTGGCTAACGAAAACCTAATGCAAAGATTCGAAAGGAAATCATTTAATTCTGCATGTATTTTTGAGCCCAGTCTTAAAATTGCTTAGAAGGACTAAAAGCATTTTCAATTCTGCTTCAAAAGAAACTAATGCGCATGTATCTGTATTTTTATGTTCCTTGCTTAATTTATAAAATACATAAAAAGTAATCTAAATAAATTGTTATCGAAGATCCTTAATTTTTTTAAAATTCCTATTTCGAAATATTCCTCGTCGAAATATTGGATGACACGAAAAAACTGAAATAACATAAATTTAAAGAGTTTTTAAAATTATTGTACATTTTATATCCGCGTGCTTATTAGGATTAAACTATTTTTACGATTAGCGACTCCTCAACATAATCGCGAATGGGCAATTTTTCCCCCACCCCAGTTAGGGCAATTTATTCCCACTCCACTTGGGGAATTTTTTTCCCACCACAGTTGGGGCAATGTTTCCCCCACCCCAGTTGGGGCAATTTTTCCCCAACCCAGTTGGGGCAATTTTTTCCCACCCCAGTTAGGGATATTTTTTTCCCACCCATGTTGGGGCAACTTTTTCCCACCCCAGTTCAGGCAATTTTCCCCCACCCCAGTTGGGGCAATTTTTTCCCACCCCAGTTAGGGCAATTTTTTCCCACCCCACTTGGGGCAATTTTTTCCCACCCCAGTTGGGGCAATTTTTTCCACCTCAGTTAGGGCAATTTTTTTCCACCCCAGTTGGGGCAGTTTTTTCAACCCCAGTTGGGGCAATTTTTTCCCACCCCAGTTGGGGCAGTTTTCCGCCACCCCACTTGGAGAATTTTTTTGCCACCCCACTTGGGGCAATTTTTTCCCACTCCAGTTTGGGCAATTTTTCCCCACCCCAGTTGGAAGAATGTTTCCCCCACCCCAGTTGGGGCAATTTTTTCCCCACCCCAGTTGGGGAAATTTTCCCCCCCAGTTGGGGCAACTTTTC
This sequence comes from Stegodyphus dumicola, assembly GCF_044657685.1. NCBI lineage: Eukaryota > Metazoa > Arthropoda > Arachnida > Araneae > Eresidae > Stegodyphus > Stegodyphus dumicola. The sequence continues at coordinate 188,039,217 of NC_140776.1, read as the reverse complement.
CACACCCCAGTTGGGGCAATTTTTTCCACACCCCAGTTGGGGCAATTTTTTCCCACCCCAGTTGGGGCAATTTTTTCCCACCCCACTTGGGGCAATTTTTTTCCCACCCCAGTTGGGGCAATTTTTTCTCCCACCCCAGTTACATGCTCCGTTTGTTGACTTGGTCAATCGCCTGATTTTCATAGAAGTTGGCTAACGAAAACCTAATGCAAAGATTCGAAAGGAAATCATTTAATTCTGCATGTATTTTTGAGCCCAGTCTCAAAATTGCTTAGAAGGACTAAAAGCATTTTCAATTCTGCTTCAAAAGAAACTAATGCGCATGTATCTGTATTTTTATGTTCCTTGCTTAATTTATAAAATACATAAAAAGTAATCTAAATAAATTGTTATCGAAGATCCTTAATTTTTTAAAATTCCTACTTCCAAATATTCCTCGTCGAAATATTGGATGACACGAAAAAACTGAAATAACATAAATTTAAAGAGTTTTTAAAATTATTGTATATTTTATATCCGCGTGCTTATTAGGATTAAACTATTTTTACGATTAGCGACTCCTCACCATAATCGCGAATGGGCAGTTTTTTTGCATCCCAGTTGGGGCAATTTATTCCCACTCCACTTGGGGCAATTTTTTTCCCAACGCAGTTGGGGCAATGTTTCCCCCACCCCAGTTGGGGCAATTTTTTCCACCCCAGTTAGGGATATTTTTTTCCCACCACAGTTGGGGCAATTTTTTTCCCACCCCTGTTGGGGCAATTTTTTCCCAACCCAGTTGTGGCAAATTTTCCCACCCCAGTTAGGGCAATTTTTTTCCACCCCAATTGGGGCAATTTTTTTGCCACCCCACTTGGGGCAATTTTTTCCCACTCCAGTTTGGGCAATTTTCCCCCACCCCAGTTGGAACAATGTTTCCCCCACCCCAGTTGGGGCAATTTTTTCCCACACCAGTTGGGGCAATTTTTTCCCCACCCCAGTTGAGGCAATTTTTTCCCACCCCAGTTGGGGCAATTTCTTCTCCCACCCCAGTTGGGGCAATTTTTTCCCACCCCATTTGCGGCAATTTTCCGCCACCCCACTTGGGGCATTTTTATTGCCACCCCACTTGGGGCAATTTTTTCCCACTTCAGTTTGGGCAATTTTTCCCTACGCCAGTTGGAACAATGTTTCCCCCACCCCAGTTGGGGCAACTTTTTTCCCACCCCATTTGGGGCAATTTTTTCGCACCCCAGTTGGGGCAACTTTTCCACACCCCAGTTGGGACAACTTTTTCCCCACCCCAGTTGGGGCAATTTTTTCCCACCCCAGTTGGGGCAATTTTTTCCCACCCCAGTTGGAGCAATTTTTTCCCACCCCAGTTGGAGCAATTTTTTCTCCCACCCCAGTTACATGCTCCGTTTGTTGACTTGGTCAATCGCCTGATTTTCATAGAAGTTGGCTAACGAAAACCTAATGCAAAGATTCGAAAGGAAATCATTTAATTCTGCATGTATTTTTGAGCCCAGTCTCAAAATTGCTTAGAAGGACTAAAAGCATTTTCAATTCTGCTTCAAAAGAAACTAATGCGCATGTATCTGTATTTTTATGTTCCTTGCTTAATTTATAAAATACATAAAAAGTAATCTAAATAAATTGTTATCGAAGATCCTTAATTTTTTAAAATTCCTACTTCCAAATATTCCTCGTCGAAATATTGGATGACACGAAAAAACTGAAATAACATAAATTTAAAGAGTTTTTAAAATTATTGTATATTTTATATCCGCGTGCTTATTAGGATTAAACTATTTTTACGATTAGCGACTCCTCACCATAATCGCGAATGGGCAGTTTTTTTGCATCCCAGTTGGGGCAATTTATTCCCACTCCACTTGGGGCAATTTTTTTCCCAACGCAGTTGGGGCAATGTTTCCCCCACCCCAGTTGGGGCAATTTTTTTCACCCCAGTTAGGGATATTTTTTTCCCACCCAAGTTGGGGCAATTTTTTTCCCACCCCAGTTGGGGCAATTTTTTCCCACCCCTGTTGGGGCAATTTTTTCCCAACCCAGTTGGGGCAAATTTTCCCACCCCAGTTAGGGCAATTTTTTCCACCCCAATTGGGGCAATTTTTTTGCCACCCCACTTGGGGCAATTTTTTCCCACCCCACTTGGGGCAATTTTCCCCCACCCCAGTTGGAACAATGTTTCCCCCACCCCAGTTGGGGCAATTTTTTCCCACACCAGTTGGGGCAATTTTTTTCCCCACCCCAGTTGAGGCAATTTTTTCCCACCCCAGTTAGGGCAATTTCTTCTCCCACCCCAGTTGGGGCAATTTTTTCCCACCCCATTTGCGGCAATTTTCCGCCACCCCACTTGGGGCATTTTTATTGCCAGCCCACTTGGGGCAATTTTTCCCACTTCAGTTTGGGCAATTTTTCCCTACGCCAGTTGGAACAATGTTTCCCCCACCCCAGTTGGGGCAATTTTTCCCCACCCCAGTTGGGGCAACTTTTCCACACCCCAGTTGGGGCAATTTTTTCCACACCCCAGTTGGGGCAATTTTTTCCACACCCCAGTTGGGGCAATTTTTTCCCCACCCCAGTTGGGGCAATTTTTTCCCCACCCCAGTTGGGGCAATTTTTTCCCACCCCAGTTAGGGATATTTTTTCCCACCCCAGTTGGGGCAATTTTTTCCCACCCCAGTTAGGGCAATTTTTTCCCACCCCACTTAGGGCATTTTTCCCACCCCAGTTGGGGCAATTTTTTTCCACCTCAGTTAGGGCAATTTTTTCCCACCCCAGTTGCGGCAATTTTTTCCCACCCCAGTTGGGGCAATTTTCCGCCACCCCACTTGGGGCATTTTTTGCCACCCCACTTGGGGAAATTTGTTCCCACTCCAGTTTGGGCAATCTTTTCCCCACCCCAGTTGGGGCAATTTTTTCCCACCCCACTTAGGGCATTTTTCCCACCCCAGTTGGGGCAATTTTTTTCCACCTCAGTTAGGGCAATTTTTTCCCACCCCAGTTGGGGCAATTTTTTCCCACCCCAGTTGGGGCAATTTTTCCCCCACCCCAGTTGGGGCAATTTTTTCCCCACCCCAGTTGGGGCAATTTTTTCCCACCCCAGTTGGGGCAACTTTTCCACACCCCGGTTGGGGCAACTTTTTCCCCACCCCAGTTGGGGCAATTTTCCCACCCCAGTTGGGGCAATTTTTTCCCACCCCAGTTGGAGCAATTTTTCCCACCCCACTTGGAGATATTTTTTTCCCACCCCAGTTGGGGCAATTTTTTCTCCCACCCCAGTTACATGCTCCGTTTGTTGACTTGGTCAATCGCCTGATTTTCATAGAAGTTGGCTAACGAAAACCTAATGCAAAGATTCGAAAGGAAATCATTTAATTCTGCATGTATTTTTGAGCCCAGTCTCAAAATTGCTTAGAAGGACTAAAAGCATTTTCAATTCTGCTTCAAAAGAAACTAATGCGCATGTATCTGTATTTTTATGTTCCTTGCTTAATTTATAAAATACATAAAAAGTAATCTAAATAAATTGTTATCGAAGATCCTTAATTTTTTAAAATTCCTATTTCGAAATATTCCTCGTCGAAATATTGGATGACACGAAAAAACTGAAATAACATAAATTTAAAGAGTTTTTAAAATTATTGTATATTTTATATCCGCGTGCTTATTAGGATTAAACTATTTTTACGATTAGCGACTCCTCACCATAATCGCGAATGGGCAGTTTTTTTGCATCCCAGTTGGGGCAATTTTCCCCCCACCCCAGTTGGGGCAATTTATTCCCACTCCACTTGGGGCAATTTTTTCCCACCGCAGTTGGGGCAATGTTTCCCCCACCCCAGTTGGGGCAATTTTTTCCCACCCCAGTTAGGGCACCTTTTTTCCCACCCCAGTTCGGGCAATTTTTTCCCACCCCAGTTGGGGCAATTTTTTTCCCACCCCAGTTGGGGCAACTTTCTCCCACCCCAGTTACATGCTCCGTTTGTTGACTTGGTCAATCGCCTGATTTTCATAGAAGTTGGCTAACGAAAACCTAATGCAAAGATTCGAAAGGAAATCATTTAATTCTGCATGTATTTTTGAGCCCAGTCTTAAAATTGCTTAGAAGGACTAAAAGCATTTTCAATTCTGCTTCAAAAGAAACTAATGCGCATGTATCTGTATTTTTATGTTCCTTGCTTAATTTATAAAATACATAAAAAGTAATCTAAATAAATTGTTATCGAAGATCCTTAATTTTTTTAAAATTCCTATTTCGAAATATTCCTCGTCGAAATATTGGATGACACGAAAAAACTGAAATAACATAAATTTAAAGAGTTTTTAAAATTATTGTACATTTTATATCCGCGTGCTTATTAGGATTAAACTATTTTTACGATTAGCGACTCCTCACCATAATCGCGAATGGGCAGTTTTTTTGCATCCCAGTTGGGGCAATTTTCCCCCCACCCCAGTTGGGGCAATTTATTCCCACTCCACTTGGGGCAATTTTTTCCCACCGCAGTTGGGGCAATGTTTCCCCCACCCCAGTTGGGGCAATTTTTTCCCACCCCAGTTAGGGCACCTTTTTTCCCACCCCAGTTCGGGCAATTTTTTCCCACCCCAGTTGGGGCAATTTTTTTCCCACCCCAGTTGGGGCAACTTTCTCCCACCCCAGTTACATGCTCCGTTTGTTGACTTGGTCAATCGCCTGATTTTCATAGAAGTTGGCTAACGAAAACCTAATGCAAAGATTCGAAAGGAAATCATTTAATTCTGCATGTATTTTTGAGCCCAGTCTTAAAATTGCTTAGAAGGACTAAAAGCATTTTCAATTCTGCTTCAAAAGAAACTAATGCGCATGTATCTGTATTTTTATGTTCCTTGCTTAATTTATAAAATACATAAAAAGTAATCTAAATAAATTGTTATCGAAGATCCTTAATTTTTTTAAAATTCCTATTTCGAAATATTCCTCGTCGAAATATTGGATGACACGAAAAAACTGAAATAACATAAATTTAAAGAGTTTTTAAAATTATTGTACATTTTATATCCGCGTGCTTATTAGGATTAAACTATTTTTACGATTAGCGACTCCTCAACATAATCGCGAATGGGCAATTTTTCCCCCACCCCAGTTAGGGCAATTTATTCCCACTCCACTTGGGGCAATTTTTTTCCCACCACAGTTGGGGCAATGTTTCCCCCACCCCAGTTGGGGCAATTTTTTCCCACCCCAGTTAGGGATATTTTTTTCCCACCCATGTTGGGGCAACTTTTTCCCACCCCAGTTCGGGCAATTTTCCCCCACCCCAGTTGGGGCAATTTTTTCCACCTCAGTTAGGGCAATTTTTTTCCACCCCAGTTGGGGCAATTTTTTCCACCCCAGTTGGGGCAATTTTTTCCCACCCCAGTTGGGGCAGTTTTCCGCCACCCCACTTGGAGCATTTTTTGCCACCCCACTTGGGGCAATTTTTTCCCACTCCAGTTTGGGCAATTTTTCCCGACCCCAGTTGGAACAATGTTTCCCCCACCCCAGTTGGGGCAACTTTTTTCCCACCCCAGTTGGGGCAATTTTTTCCCACCCCAGTTGGGGCAATTTTTCCCACCCCAGTTGGAGCAATTTTTTCCCACCCCAGTTGGGGCAATTTTTTCTCCCACCCCAGTTACATGCTCCGTTTGTTGACTTGGTCAATCGCCTGATTTTCATAGAAGTTGGCTAACGAAAACCTAATGCAAAGATTCGAAAGGAAATCATTTAATTCTGCATGTATTTTTGAGCCCAGTCTCAAAATTGCTTAGAAGGACTAAAAGCATTTTCAATTCTGCTTCAAAAGAAACTAATGCGCATGTATCTGTATTTTTATGTTAATTGCTTAATTTATAAAATACATAAAAAGTAATCTAAATAAATTGTTATCGAAGATCCTTAATTTTTTAAAATTCCTACTTCCAAATATTCCTCGTCGAAATATTGGATGACACGAAAAAACTGAAATAACATAAATTTAAAGAGTTTTTAAAATTATTGTATATTTTATATCCGCGTGCTTATTAGGATTAAACTATTTTTACGATTAGCGACTCCTCACCATAATCGCGAATGGGCAGTTTTTTTGCATCCCAGTTGGGGCAATTTTTCCCCCACCCCAGTTGGGGCAATTTATTCCCACTCCACTTGGGGCAATTTTTTCCCACCGCAGTTGGGGCAATGTTTCCCCCACCCCAGTTGGGGCAATTTTTTCCCACCCCAGTTAGGGCACCTTTTTTCCCACCCCAGTTCGGGCAATTTTTTCCCACCCCAGTTGGGGCAATTTTTTTCCCACCCCAGTTGGGGCAACTTTCTCCCACCCCAGTTACATGCTCCGTTTGTTGACTTGGTCAATCGCCTGATTTTCATAGAAGTTGGCTAACGAAAACCTAATGCAAAGATTCGAAAGGAAATCATTTAATTCTGCATGTATTTTTGAGCCCAGTCTTAAAATTGCTTAGAAGGACTAAAAGCATTTTCAATTCTGCTTCAAAAGAAACTAATGCGCATGTATCTGTATTTTTATGTTCCTTGCTTAATTTATAAAATACATAAAAAGTAATCTAAATAAATTGTTATCGAAGATCCTTAATTTTTTTAAAATTCCTATTTCGAAATATTCCTCGTCGAAATATTGGATGACACGAAAAAACTGAAATAACATAAATTTAAAGAGTTTTTAAAATTATTGTACATTTTATATCCGCGTGCTTATTAGGATTAAACTATTTTTACGATTAGCGACTCCTCAACATAATCGCGAATGGGCAATTTTTCCCCCACCCCAGTTAGGGCAATTTATTCCCACTCCACTTGGGGCAATTTTTTTCCCAACCCAGTTGGGGCAAATTTTTTCCACCCCAATTGGGGCAATTTTTTTGCCACCCCACTTGGGGCAATTTTTCCCACTCCAGTTTGGGCAATTTTCCCCCACCCCAGTTGGAACAATGTTTCCCCCACCCCAGTTGGGGCAATTTTTTCCCACCCCAGTTGGGGCAATTTCTTCTCCCACCCCAGTTGGGGCAATTTTCCGCCACCCCACTTGGGGCATTTTTATTGCCACCCCACTTGGGGCAATTTTTTCCCACTTCAGTTTGGGCAATTTTTCCCTACGCCAGTTGGAACAATGTTTCCCCCACCCCAGTTGGGGCAATTTTTTCCCCACCCCAGTTGGGGCAATTTCCCCCCCCAGTTGGGGCAACTTTTCCACACCCCAGTTGGGGCAATTTTTTCCACACCCCAGTTGGGGCAATTTTTTCCCACCCCAGTTGGGGCAATTTTTTCCCACCCCACTTGGGGCAATTTTTTTCCCACCCCAGTTGGGGCAATTTTTTCTCCCACCCCAGTTACATGCTCCGTTTGTTGACTTGGTCAATCGCCTGATTTTCATAGAAGTTGGCTAACGAAAACCTAATGCAAAGATTCGAAAGGAAATCATTTAATTCTGCATGTATTTTTGAGCCCAGTCTCAAAATTGCTTAGAAGGACTAAAAGCATTTTCAATTCTGCTTCAAAAGAAACTAATGCGCATGTATCTGTATTTTTATGTTCCTTGCTTAATTTATAAAATACATAAAAAGTAATCTAAATAAATTGTTATCGAAGATCCTTAATTTTTTAAAATTCCTATTTCGAAATATTCCTCGTCGAAATATTGGATGACACGAAAAAACTGAAATAACATAAATTTAAAGAGTTTTTAAAATTATTGTATATTTTATATCCGCGTGCTTATTAGGATTAAACTATTTTTACGATTAGCGACTCCTCACCATAATCGCGAATGGGCAGTTTTTTTGCATCCCAGTTGGGGCAATTTTTCCCCCACCCCAGTTGGGGCAATTTATTCCCACTCCACTTGGGGCAATTTTTTCCCACCGCAGTTGGGGCAATGTTTCCCCCACCCCAGTTGGGGCAATTTTTTCCCACCCCAGTTAGGGCACCTTTTTTCCCACCCCAGTTCGGGCAATTTTTTCCCACCCCAGTTGGGGCAATTTTTTTCCCACCCCAGTTGGGGCAACTTTCTCCCACCCCAGTTACATGCTCCGTTTGTTGACTTGGTCAATCGCCTGATTTTCATAGAAGTTGGCTAACGAAAACCTAATGCAAAGATTCGAAAGGAAATCATTTAATTCTGCATGTATTTTTGAGCCCAGTCTTAAAATTGCTTAGAAGGACTAAAAGCATTTTCAATTCTGCTTCAAAAGAAACTAATGCGCATGTATCTGTATTTTTATGTTCCTTGCTTAATTTATAAAATACATAAAAAGTAATCTAAATAAATTGTTATCGAAGATCCTTAATTTTTTTAAAATTCCTATTTCGAAATATTCCTCGTCGAAATATTGGATGACACGAAAAAACTGAAATAACATAAATTTAAAGAGTTTTTAAAATTATTGTACATTTTATATCCGCGTGCTTATTAGGATTAAACTATTTTTACGATTAGCGACTCCTCAACATAATCGCGAATGGGCAATTTTTCCCCCACCCCAGTTAGGGCAATTTATTCCCACTCCACTTGGGGAATTTTTTTCCCACCACAGTTGGGGCAATGTTTCCCCCACCCCAGTTGGGGCAATTTTTCCCCACCCCAGTTGGGGCAATTTTTTCCCACCCCAGTTAGGGATATTTTTTTCCCACCCATGTTGGGGCAACTTTTTCCCACCCCAGTTCAGGCAATTTTCCCCCACCCCAGTTGGGGCAATTTTTTCCCACCCCAGTTAGGGCAATTTTTTCCCACCCCACTTGGGGAAATTTTTTCCCACCCCAGTTGGGGCAATTTTTTCCACCTCAGTTAGGGCAATTTTTTTCCACCCCAGTTGGGGCAGTTTTTTCAACCCCAGTTGGGGCAATTTTTTCCCACCCCAGTTGGGGCAGTTTTCCGCCACCCCACTTGGAGCATTTTTTTGCCACCCCACTTGGGGCAATTTTTTCCCACTCCAGTTTGGGCAATTTTTCCCCACTCCAGTTGGAACAATGTTTCCCCCACCCCAGTTGGGGCAACTTTTTTCCCACCCCAGTTGGGGCAATTTTTTCCCACCCCAGTTGGGGCAACTTGTCCACACCCCAGTTGGGACAACTTTTTCCCTACCCCAGTTGGGGCAATTTTTTCCCACCCCAGTTGGGGCAATTTTTCCCACCCCAGTTGGAGCAATTTTTTCCCACCCCAGTTGGGGCAATTTTTTCTCCCACCCCAGTTACATGCTCCGTTTGTTGACTTGGTCAATCGCCTGATTTTCATAGAAGTTGGCTAACGAAAACCTAATGCAATGATTCGAAAGGAAATCATTTAATTCTGCATGTATTTTTGAGCCCAGTCTCAAAATTGCTTAGAAGGACTAAAAGCATTTTCAATTCTGCTTCAAAAGAAACTAATGCGCATGTATCTGTATTTTTATGTTAATTGCTTAATTTATAAAATACATAAAAAGTAATCTAAATAAATTGTTATCGAAGATCCTTAATTTTTTAAAATTCCTACTTCCAAATATTCCTCGTCGAAATATTGGATGACACGAAAAAACTGAAATAACATAAATTTAAAGAGTTTTTAAAATTATTGTATATTTTATATCCGCGTGCTTATTAGGATTAAACTATTTTTACGATTAGCGACTCCTCACCATAATCGCGAATGGGCAGTTTTTTTGCATCCCAGTTGGGGCAATTTATTCCCACTCCACTTGGGGCATTTTTTTCCCACCGCAGTTGGGGCAATGTTTCCCCCACACCAGTTGGGGCAATGTTTTTCCACCCCAGTTAGGGATATTTTTCCCCACCCCAGTTGGGGCAATTTTTTTCCCACCCCAGTTGGGGCAATTTTTTCCCACCCCTGTTGGGGCAATTTTTTCCCAACCCAGTTGGGGCAATTTTTTTCCACCCCAATTGGGTCAATTTTTTTGCCACCCCACTTGGGGCAATTTTCCCCCACCCCAGTTGGAACAATGTTTCCCCCACCCCAGTTGGGGCAATTTTTTCCCACACCAGTTGGGGCAATTTTTTTCCCCACCCCAGTTGAGGCAATTTTTTCCCACCCCAGTTGGGGCAATTTCTTCTCCCACCCCAGTTGGGGCAATTTTTTCCCACCCCATTTGCGGCAATTTTCCGCCACCCCACTTGGGGCATTTTTATTGCCAGCCCACTTGGGGCAATTTTTTCCCACTTCAGTTTGGGCAATTTTTCCCTACGCCAGTTGGAACAATGTTTCCCCCACCCCAGTTGGGGCAATTTTTCCCCACCCCAGTTGGGGCAACTTTTCCACACCCCAGTTGGGGCAATTTTTTCCACACCCCAGTTGGGGCAATTTTTTCCACACCCCAGTTGGGGCAATTTTTCCCCCACCCCAGTTGGGGCAATTTTTTCCCCACCCCAGTTGGGGCAATTTTTTCCCACCCCAGTTGGGGCAATTTTTTCCCACCCCAGTTAGGGCAATTTTTTCCCACCCCACTTAGGGCATTTTTCCCACCCCAGTTGGGGCAATTTTTTTCCACCTCAGTTAGGGCAATTTTTTCCCACCCCAGTTGCGGCAATTTTTTCCCACCCCAGTTGGGGCAATTTTCCGCCACCCCACTTGGGGCATTTTTTGCCACCCCACTTGGGGCAATTTGTTCCCACTCCAGTTTGGGCAATCTTTTCCCCACCCCAGTTGGGGAAACTTTTTTCCCACCCCAGTTGGGGCAACTTTTTTCCCACCCCAGTTGGGGCAATTTTTTCGCACCCCAGTTGGGGCAACTTTTCCACACCCCAGTTGGGACAACTTTTTCCCCACCCCAGTTGGGGCAATTTTTTCCCACCCAAGTTGGGGCAATTTTTCCCCCACCCCAGTTGGGGCAATTTTTTCCCCACCCCAGTTGGGGCAATTTTTTCCCACCCCACTTAGGGCATTTTTCCCACCCCAGTTGGGGCAATTTTTTTCCACCTCAGTTAGGGCAATTTTTTCCCACACCAGTTGGGGCAATTTTTTCCCACGCCATTTGCGGCAATTTTCCGCCACCCCACTTGGGGCATTTTTATTGCCACCCCACTTGGGGCAATTTTTTCCCACTTCAGTTTGGGCAATTTTCCCTACGCCAGTTGGAACAATGTTTCCCCCACCCCAGTTGGGGCAACTTTTTTCCCACCCCAGTTGGGGCAATTTTTTCGCACCCCAGCTGGGGCAACTTTTCCACACCCCAGTTGGGACAACTTTTTCCCCAACCCAGTTGGGGCAATTTTTTCCCACCCCAGTTGGGGCAATTTTTCCAACCCCAGTTGGAGCAATTTTTTCCCACCCCAGTTGGAGCAATTTTTTCTCCCACCCCAGTTACATGCTCCGTTTGTTGACTTGGTCAATCGCCTGATTTTCATAGAAGTTGGCTAACGAAAACCTAATGCAAAGATTCGAAAGGAAATCATTTAATTCTGCATGTATTTTTGAGCCCAGTCTCAAAATTGCTTAGAAGGACTAAAAGCATTTTCAATTCTGCTTCAAAAGAAACTAATGCGCATGTATCTGTATTTTTATGTTAATTGCTTAATTTATAAAATACATAAAAATTAATCTAAATAAATTGTTATCGAAGATCCTTAATTTTTTAAAATTCCTACTTCCAAATATTCCTCGTCGAAATATTGGATGACACGAAAAAACTGAAATAACATAAATTTAAAGAGTTTTTAAAATTATTGTATATTTTATATCCGCGTGCTTATTAGGATTAAACTATTTTTACGATTAGCGACTCCTCACCATAATCGCGAATGGGCAGTTTTTTTGCATCCCAGTTGGGGCAATTTATTCCCACTCCACTTGGGGCAATTTTTTTCCCACCGCAGTTGGGGCAATGTTTCCCCCACCCCAGTTGGGGCAATTTTTTCCACCCCAGTTAGGGATATTTTTTTCCCAACCCAGTTGGGGCAAATTTTCCCACCCCAGTTAGGGCAATTTTTTTCCACCCCAATTGGGGCAATTTTTTTGCCACCCCACTTGGGGCAATTTTTTCCCACTCCAGTTTGGGCAATTTTCCCCCACCCCAGTTGGAACAATGTTTCCCCCACCCCAGTTGGGGCAATTTTTTCCCACACCAGTTGGGGCAATTTTTTCCCACCCCATTTGCGGCAATTTTCCGCCACCCCACTTGGGGCATTTTTATTGCCACCCCACTTGGGGCAATTTTTTCCCACTTCAGTTTGGGCAATTTTTCCCTACGCCAGTTGGAACAATGTTTCCCCCACCCCAGTTGGGGCAATTTTTTCCCCACCCCAGTTGGGGCAATTTTTTCCACACCCCAGTTGGGGCAATTTTTTCCCACCCCAGTTGGGGCAATTTTTTCCCCACCCCAGTTGGGGCAATTTTTTCTCCCACCCCAGTTACATGCTCCGTTTGTTGACTTGGTCAATCGCCTGATTTTCATAGAAGTTGGCTAACGAAAACCTAATGCAAAGATTCGAAAGGAAATCATTTAATTCTGCATGTATTTTTGAGCCCAGTCTCAAAATTGCTTAGAAGGACTAAAAGCATTTTCAATTCTGCTTCAAAAGAAACTAATGCGCATGTATCTGTATTTTTATGTTCCTTGCTTAATTTATAAAATACATAAAAAGTAATCTAAATAAATTGTTATCGAAGATCCTTAATTTTTTTAAAATTCCTATTTCGAAATATTCCTCGTCGAAATATTGGATGACACGAAAAAATTGAAATAACATAAATTTAAAGAGTTTTTAAAATTATTGTACATTTTATATCCGCGTGCTTATTAGGATTAAACTATTTTTACGATTAGCGACTCCTCACCATAATCGCGAATGGGCAGTTTTTTTGCATCCCAGTTGGGGCAATTTATTCCCACTCCACTTGGGGCATTTTTTCCCACCGCAGTTGGGGCAATGTTTCCCCCACCCCAGTTGGGGCAATTTTTTCCACCCCAGTTAGGGATATTTTTTTCCCACCCCAGTTGGGGCAATTTTTTTCCCACCCCAGTTGGGGCAATTTTTTCCCACCCCTGTTGGGGCAATTTTTTCCCAACCCAGTTGGGGCAAATTTTTTCCACCCCAATTGGGGCAATTTTTTTGCCACCCCACTTGGGGCAATTTTTCCCACTCCAGTTTGGGCAATTTTCCCCCACCCCAGTTGGAACAATGTTTCCCCCACCCCAGTTGGGGCAATTTTTTCCCACCCCAGTTGGGGCAATTTCTTCTCCCACCCCAGTTGGGGCAATTTTCCGCCACCCCACTTGGGGCATTTTTATTGCCACCCCACTTGGGGCAATTTTTTCCCACTTCAGTTTGGGCAATTTTTCCCTACGCCAGTTGGAACAATGTTTCCCCCACCCCAGTTGGGGCAATTTTTTCCCCACCCCAGTTGGGGCAATTTCCCCCCCCAGTTGGGGCAACTTTTCCACACCCCAGTTGGGGCAATTTTTTCCACACCCCAGTTGGGGCAATTTTTTCCCACCCCAGTTGGGGCAATTTTTTCCCACCCCACTTGGGGCAATTTTTTTCCCACCCCAGTTGGGGCAATTTTTTCTCCCACCCCAGTTACATGCTCCGTTTGTTGACTTGGTCAATCGCCTGATTTTCATAGAAGTTGGCTAACGAAAACCTAATGCAAAGATTCGAAAGGAAATCATTTAATTCTGCATGTATTTTTGAGCCCAGTCTCAAAATTGCTTAGAAGGACTAAAAGCATTTTCAATTCTGCTTCAAAAGAAACTAATGCGCATGTATCTGTATTTTTATGTTCCTTGCTTAATTTATAAAATACATAAAAAGTAATCTAAATAAATTGTTATCGAAGATCCTTAATTTTTTAAAATTCCTATTTCGAAATATTCCTCGTCGAAATATTGGATGACACGAAAAAACTGAAATAACATAAATTTAAAGAGTTTTTAAAATTATTGTATATTTTATATCCGCGTGCTTATTAGGATTAAACTATTTTTACGATTAGCGACTCCTCACCATAATCGCGAATGGGCAGTTTTTTTGCATCCCAGTTGGGGCAATTTTTCCCCCACCCCAGTTGGGGCAATTTATTCCCACTCCACTTGGGGCAATTTTTTCCCACCGCAGTTGGGGCAATGTTTCCCCCACCCCAGTTGGGGCAATTTTTTCCCACCCCAGTTAGGGCACCTTTTTTCCCACCCCAGTTCGGGCAATTTTTTCCCACCCCAGTTGGGGCAATTTTTTTCCCACCCCAGTTGGGGCAACTTTCTCCCACCCCAGTTACATGCTCCGTTTGTTGACTTGGTCAATCGCCTGATTTTCATAGAAGTTGGCTAACGAAAACCTAATGCAAAGATTCGAAAGGAAATCATTTAATTCTGCATGTATTTTTGAGCCCAGTCTTAAAATTGCTTAGAAGGACTAAAAGCATTTTCAATTCTGCTTCAAAAGAAACTAATGCGCATGTATCTGTATTTTTATGTTCCTTGCTTAATTTATAAAATACATAAAAAGTAATCTAAATAAATTGTTATCGAAGATCCTTAATTTTTTTAAAATTCCTATTTCGAAATATTCCTCGTCGAAATATTGGATGACACGAAAAAACTGAAATAACATAAATTTAAAGAGTTTTTAAAATTATTGTACATTTTATATCCGCGTGCTTATTAGGATTAAACTATTTTTACGATTAGCGACTCCTCAACATAATCGCGAATGGGCAATTTTTCCCCCACCCCAGTTAGGGCAATTTATTCCCACTCCACTTGGGGAATTTTTTTCCCACCACAGTTGGGGCAATGTTTCCCCCACCCCAGTTGGGGCAATTTTTCCCCAACCCAGTTGGGGCAATTTTTTCCCACCCCAGTTAGGGATATTTTTTTCCCACCCATGTTGGGGCAACTTTTTCCCACCCCAGTTCAGGCAATTTTCCCCCACCCCAGTTGGGGCAATTTTTTCCCACCCCAGTTAGGGCAATTTTTTCCCACCCCACTTGGGGCAATTTTTTCCCACCCCAGTTGGGGCAATTTTTTCCACCTCAGTTAGGGCAATTTTTTTCCACCCCAGTTGGGGCAGTTTTTTCAACCCCAGTTGGGGCAATTTTTTCCCACCCCAGTTGGGGCAGTTTTCCGCCACCCCACTTGGAGAATTTTTTTGCCACCCCACTTGGGGCAATTTTTTCCCACTCCAGTTTGGGCAATTTTTCCCCACCCCAGTTGGAAGAATGTTTCCCCCACCCCAGTTGGGGCAATTTTTTCCCCACCCCAGTTGGGGAAATTTTCCCCCCCAGTTGGGGCAACTTTTCCACACCCCAGTTGGGGCAATTTTTTCCACACCCCAGTTGGGGCAATTTTTTCCCACCCCAGTTGGGGCAATTTTTTCCCACCCCACTTGGGGCAATTTTTTTCCCACCCCAGTTGGGGCAATTTTTTCTCCCACCCCAGTTACATGCTCCGTTTGTTGACTTGGTCAATCGCCTGATTTTCATAGAAGTTGGCTAACGAAAACCTAATGCAAAGATTCGAAAGGAAATCATTTAATTCTGCATGTATTTTTGAGCCCAGTCTCAAAATTGCTTAGAAGGACTAAAAGCATTTTCAATTCTGCTTCAAAAGAAACTAATGCGCATGTATCTGTATTTTTATGTTCCTTGCTTAATTTATAAAATACATAAAAAGTAATCTAAATAAATTGTTATCGAAGATCCTTAATTTTTTAAAATTCCTACTTCCAAATATTCCTCGTCGAAATATTGGATGACACGAAAAAACTGAAATAACATAAATTTAAAGAGTTTTTAAAATTATTGTATATTTTATATCCGCGTGCTTATTAGGATTAAACTATTTTTACGATTAGCGACTCCTCACCATAATCGCGAATGGGCAGTTTTTTTGCATCCCAGTTGGGGCAATTTATTCCCACTCCACTTGGGGCAATTTTTTTCCCAACGCAGTTGGGGCAATGTTTCCCCCACCCCAGTTGGGGCAATTTTTTCCACCCCAGTTAGGGATATTTTTTTCCCACCACAGTTGGGGCAATTTTTTTCCCACCCCTGTTGGGGCAATTTTTTCCCAACCCAGTTGTGGCAAATTTTCCCACCCCAGTTAGGGCAATTTTTTTCCACCCCAATTGGGGCAATTTTTTTGCCACCCCACTTGGGGCAATTTTTTCCCACTCCAGTTTGGGCAATTTTCCCCCACCCCAGTTGGAACAATGTTTCCCCCACCCCAGTTGGGGCAATTTTTTCCCACACCAGTTGGGGCAATTTTTTCCCCACCCCAGTTGAGGCAATTTTTTCCCACCCCAGTTGGGGCAATTTCTTCTCCCACCCCAGTTGGGGCAATTTTTTCCCACCCCATTTGCGGCAATTTTCCGCCACCCCACTTGGGGCATTTTTATTGCCACCCCACTTGGGGCATTTTTATTGCCACCCCACTTGGGGCAATTTTTTCCCACTTCAGTTTGGGCAATTTTTCCCTACGCCAGTTGGAACAATGTTTCCCCCACCCCAGTTGGGGCAACTTTTTTCCCACCCCATTTGGGGCAATTTTTTCGCACCCCAGTTGGGGCAACTTTTCCACACCCCAGTTGGGACAACTTTTTCCCCACCCCAGTTGGGGCAATTTTTTCCCACCCCAGTTGGGGCAATTTTTTCCCACCCCAGTTGGAGCAATTTTTTCCCACCCCAGTTGGAGCAATTTTTTCTCCCACCCCAGTTACATGCTCCGTTTGTTGACTTGGTCAATCGCCTGATTTTCATAGAAGTTGGCTAACGAAAACCTAATGCAAAGATTCGAAAGGAAATCATTTAATTCTGCATGTATTTTTGAGCCCAGTCTCAAAATTGCTTAGAAGGACTAAAAGCATTTTCAATTCTGCTTCAAAAGAAACTAATGCGCATGTATCTGTATTTTTATGTTCCTTGCTTAATTTATAAAATACATAAAAAGTAATCTAAATAAATTGTTATCGAAGATCCTTAATTTTTTAAAATTCCTACTTCCAAATATTCCTCGTCGAAATATTGGATGACACGAAAAAACTGAAATAACATAAATTTAAAGAGTTTTTAAAATTATTGTATATTTTATATCCGCGTGCTTATTAGGATTAAACTATTTTTACGATTAGCGACTCCTCACCATAATCGCGAATGGGCAGTTTTTTTGCATCCCAGTTGGGGCAATTTATTCCCACTCCACTTGGGGCAATTTTTTTCCCAACGCAGTTGGGGCAATGTTTCCCCCACCCCAGTTGGGGCAATTTTTTTCACCCCAGTTAGGGATATTTTTTTCCCACCCCAGTTGGGGCAATTTTTTTCCCACCCCAGTTGGGGCAATTTTTTCCCACCCCTGTTGGGGCAATTTTTTCCCAACCCAGTTGGGGCAAATTTTCCCACCCCAGTTAGGGCAATTTTTTCCACCCCAATTGGGGCAATTTTTTTGCCACCCCACTTGGGGCAATTTTTTCCCACCCCACTTGGGGCAATTTTCCCCCACCCCAGTTGGAACAATGTTTCCCCCACCCCAGTTGGGGCAATTTTTTCCCACACCAGTTGGGGCAATTTTTTCCCCACCCCAGTTGAGGCAATTTTTTCCCACCCCAGTTAGGGCAATTTCTTCTCCCACCCCAGTTGGGGCAATTTTTTCCCACCCCATTTGCGGCAATTTTCCGCCACCCCACTTGGGGCATTTTTATTGCCAGCCCACTTGGGGCAATTTTTTCCCACTTCAGTTTGGGCAATTTTTCCCTACGCCAGTTGGAACAATGTTTCCCCCACCCCAGTTGGGGCAATTTTTCCCCACCCCAGTTGGGGCAACTTTTCCACACCCCAGTTGGGGCAATTTTTTCCACACCCCAGTTGGGGCAATTTTTTCCACACCCCAGTTGGGGCAATTTTTTCCCCACCCCAGTTGGGGCAATTTTTTCCCCACCCCAGTTGGGGCAATTTTTTCCCACCCCAGTTAGGGATATTTTTTCCCACCCCAGTTGGGGCAATTTTTTCCCACCCCAGTTAGGGCAATTTTTTCCCACCCCACTTAGGGCATTTTTCCCACCCCAGTTGGGGCAATTTTTTTCCACCTCAGTTAGGGCAATTTTTTCCCACCCCAGTTGCGGCAATTTTTTCCCACCCCAGTTGGGGCAATTTTCCGCCACCCCACTTGGGGCATTTTTTGCCACCCCACTTGGGGAAATTTGTTCCCACTCCAGTTTGGGCAATCTTTTCCCCACCCCAGTTGGGGCAATTTTTTCCCACCCCACTTAGGGCATTTTTCCCACCCCAGTTGGGGCAATTTTTTTCCACCTCAGTTAGGGCAATTTTTTCCCACCCCAGTTGGGGCAATTTTTTCCCACCCCAGTTGGGGCAATTTTTCCCCCACCCCAGTTGGGGCAATTTTTTCCCCACCCCAGTTGGGGCAATTTTTTCCCACCCCAGTTGGGGCAACTTTTCCACACCCCGGTTGGGGCAACTTTTTCCCCACCCCAGTTGGGGCAATTTTCCCACCCCAGTTGGGGCAATTTTTTCCCACCCCAGTTGGAGCAATTTTTCCCACCCCACTTGGAGATATTTTTTTCCCACCCCAGTTGGGGCAATTTTTTCTCCCACCCCAGTTACATGCTCCGTTTGTTGACTTGGTCAATCGCCTGATTTTCATAGAAGTTGGCTAACGAAAACCTAATGCAAAGATTCGAAAGGAAATCATTTAATTCTGCATGTATTTTTGAGCCCAGTCTCAAAATTGCTTAGAAGGACTAAAAGCATTTTCAATTCTGCTTCAAAAGAAACTAATGCGCATGTATCTGTATTTTTATGTTCCTTGCTTAATTTATAAAATACATAAAAAGTAATCTAAATAAATTGTTATCGAAGATCCTTAATTTTTTAAAATTCCTATTTCGAAATATTCCTCGTCGAAATATTGGATGACACGAAAAAACTGAAATAACATAAATTTAAAGAGTTTTTAAAATTATTGTATATTTTATATCCGCGTGCTTATTAGGATTAAACTATTTTTACGATTAGCGACTCCTCACCATAATCGCGAATGGGCAGTTTTTTTGCATCCCAGTTGGGGCAATTTTCCCCCCACCCCAGTTGGGGCAATTTATTCCCACTCCACTTGGGGCAATTTTTTCCCACCGCAGTTGGGGCAATGTTTCCCCCACCCCAGTTGGGGCAATTTTTTCCCACCCCAGTTAGGGCACCTTTTTTCCCACCCCAGTTCGGGCAATTTTTTCCCACCCCAGTTGGGGCAATTTTTTTCCCACCCCAGTTGGGGCAACTTTCTCCCACCCCAGTTACATGCTCCGTTTGTTGACTTGGTCAATCGCCTGATTTTCATAGAAGTTGGCTAACGAAAACCTAATGCAAAGATTCGAAAGGAAATCATTTAATTCTGCATGTATTTTTGAGCCCAGTCTTAAAATTGCTTAGAAGGACTAAAAGCATTTTCAATTCTGCTTCAAAAGAAACTAATGCGCATGTATCTGTATTTTTATGTTCCTTGCTTAATTTATAAAATACATAAAAAGTAATCTAAATAAATTGTTATCGAAGATCCTTAATTTTTTTAAAATTCCTATTTCGAAATATTCCTCGTCGAAATATTGGATGACACGAAAAAACTGAAATAACATAAATTTAAAGAGTTTTTAAAATTATTGTACATTTTATATCCGCGTGCTTATTAGGATTAAACTATTTTTACGATTAGCGACTCCTCACCATAATCGCGAATGGGCAGTTTTTTTGCATCCCAGTTGGGGCAATTTTCCCCCCACCCCAGTTGGGGCAATTTATTCCCACTCCACTTGGGGCAATTTTTTCCCACCGCAGTTGGGGCAATATTTCCCCCACCCCAGTTGGGGCAATTTTTTCCCACCCCAGTTAGGGCACCTTTTTTCCCACCCCAGTTCGGGCAATTTTTTCCCACCCCAGTTGGGGCAATTTTTTTCCCACCCCAGTTGGGGCAACTTTCTCCCACCCCAGTTACATGCTCCGTTTGTTGACTTGGTCAATCGCCTGATTTTCATAGAAGTTGGCTAACGAAAACCTAATGCAAAGATTCGAAAGGAAATCATTTAATTCTGCATGTATTTTTGAGCCCAGTCTTAAAATTGCTTAGAAGGACTAAAAGCATTTTCAATTCTGTTTCAAAAGAAACTAATGCGCATGTATCTGTATTTTTATGTTCCTTGCTTAATTTATAAAATACATAAAAAGTAATCTAAATAAATTGTTATCGAAGATCCTTAATTTTTTTAAAATTCCTATTTCGAAATATTCCTCGTCGAAATATTGGATGACACGAAAAAACTGAAATAACATAAATTTAAAGAGTTTTTAAAATTATTGTACATTTTATATCCGCGTGCTTATTAGGATTAAACTATTTTTACGATTAGCGACTCCTCAACATAATCGCGAATGGGCAATTTTTCCCCCACCCCAGTTAGGGCAATTTATTCCCACTCCACTTGGGGCAATTTTTTTCCCACCACAGTTGGGGCAATGTTTCCCCCACCCCAGTTGGGGCAATTTTTTCCCACCCCAGTTAGGGATATTTTTTTCCCACCCATGTTGGGGCAACTTTTTCCCACCCCAGTTCGGGCAATTTTCCCCCACCCCAGTTGGGGCAATTTTTTCCACCTCAGTTAGGGCAATTTTTTTCCACCCCAGTTGGGGCAATTTTTTCCACCCCAGTTGGGGCAATTTTTTCCCACCCCAGTTGGGGCAGTTTTCCGCCACCCCACTTGGAGCATTTTTTGCCACCCCACTTGGGGCAATTTTTTCCCACTCCAGTTTGGGCAATTTTTCCCCACCCCAGTTGGAACAATGTTTCCCCCACCCCAGTTGGGGCAACTTTTTTCCCACCCCAGTTGGGGCAATTTTTTCCCACCCCAGTTGGGGCAATTTTTCCCACCCCAGTTGGAGCAATTTTTTCCCACCCCAGTTGGGGCAATTTTTTCTCCCACCCCAGTTACATGCTCCGTTTGTTGACTTGGTCAATCGCCTGATTTTCATAGAAGTTGGCTAACGAAAACCTAATGCAAAGATTTGAAAGGAAATCATTTAATTCTGCATGTATTTTTGAGCCCAGTCTCAAAATTGCTTAGAAGGACTAAAAGCATTTTCAATTCTGCTTCAAAAGAAACTAATGCGCATGTATCTGTATTTTTATGTTAATTGCTTAATTTATAAAATACATAAAAAGTAATCTAAATAAATTGTTATCGAAGATCCTTAATTTTTTAAAATTCCTACTTCCAAATATTCCTCGTCGAAATATTGGATGACACGAAAAAACTGAAATAACATAAATTTAAAGAGTTTTTAAAATTATTGTATATTTTATATCCGCGTGCTTATTAGGATTAAACTATTTTTACGATTAGCGACTCCTCACCATAATCGCGAATGGGCAGTTTTTTTGCATCCCAGTTGGGGCAATTTTTCCCCCACCCCAGTTGGGGCAATTTATTCCCACTCCACTTGGGGCAATTTTTTCCCACCGCAGTTGGGGCAATGTTTCCCCCACCCCAGTTGGGGCAATTTTTTCCCACCCCAGTTAGGGCACCTTTTTTCCCACCCCAGTTCGGGCAATTTTTTCCCACCCCAGTTGGGGCAATTTTTTTCCCACCCCAGTTGGGGCAACTTTCTCCCACCCCAGTTACATGCTCCGTTTGTTGACTTGGTCAATCGCCTGATTTTCATAGAAGTTGGCTAACGAAAACCTAATGCAAAGATTCGAAAGGAAATCATTTAATTCTGCATGTATTTTTGAGCCCAGTCTTAAAATTGCTTAGAAGGACTAAAAGCATTTTCAATTCTGCTTCAAAAGAAACTAATGCGCATGTATCTGTATTTTTATGTTCCTTGCTTAATTTATAAAATACATAAAAAGTAATCTAAATAAATTGTTATCGAAGATCCTTAATTTTTTTAAAATTCCTATTTCGAAATATTCCTCGTCGAAATATTGGATGACACGAAAAAACTGAAATAACATAAATTTAAAGAGTTTTTAAAATTATTGTACATTTTATATCCGCGTGCTTATTAGGATTAAACTATTTTTACGATTAGCGACTCCTCAACATAATCGCGAATGGGCAATTTTTCCCCCACCCCAGTTAGGGCAATTTATTCCCACTCCACTTGGGGAATTTTTTTCCCACCACAGTTGGGGCAATGTTTCCCCCACCCCAGTTGGGGCAATTTTTCCCCAACCCAGTTGGGGCAATTTTTTCCCACCCCAGTTAGGGATATTTTTTTCCCACCCATGTTGGGGCAACTTTTTCCCACCCCAGTTCAGGCAATTTTCCCCCACCCCAGTTGGGGCAATTTTTTCCCACCCCAGTTAGGGCAATTTTTTCCCACCCCACTTGGGGCAATTTTTTCCCACCCCAGTTGGGGCAATTTTTTCCACCTCAGTTAGGGCAATTTTTTTCCACCCCAGTTGGGGCAGTTTTTTCAACCCCAGTTGGGGCAATTTTTTCCCACCCCAGTTGGGGCAGTTTTCCGCCACCCCACTTGGAGCATTTTTTTGCCACCCCACTTGGGGCAATTTTTTCCCACTCCAGTTTGGGCAATTTTTCCCCACCCCAGTTGGAAGAATGTTTCCCCCACCCCAGTTGGGGAAATTTTCCCCCCCAGTTGGGGCAACTTTTCCACACCCCAGTTGGGGCAATTTTTTCCACACCCCAGTTGGGGCAATTTTTTCCCACCCCAGTTGGGGCAATTTTTTCCCACCCCACTTGGGGCAATTTTTTTCCCACCCCAGTTGGGGCAATTTTTTCTCCCACCCCAGTTACATGCTCCGTTTGTTGACTTGGTCAATCGCCTGATTTTCATAGAAGTTGGCTAACGAAAACCTAATGCAAAGATTCGAAAGGAAATCATTTAATTCTGCATGTATTTTTGAGCCCAGTCTCAAAATTGCTTAGAAGGACTAAAAGCATTTTCAATTCTGCTTCAAAAGAAACTAATGCGCATGTATCTGTATTTTTATGTTCCTTGCTTAATTTATAAAATACATAAAAAGTAATCTAAATAAATTGTTATCGAAGATCCTTAATTTTTTAAAATTCCTACTTCCAAATATTCCTCGTCGAAATATTGGATGACACGAAAAAACTGAAATAACATAAATTTAAAGAGTTTTTAAAATTATTGTATATTTTATATCCGCGTGCTTATTAGGATTAAACTATTTTTACGATTAGCGACTCCTCACCATAATCGCGAATGGGCAGTTTTTTTGCATCCCAGTTGGGGCAATTTATTCCCACTCCACTTGGGGCAATTTTTTTCCCAACGCAGTTGGGGCAATGTTTCCCCCACCCCAGTTGGGGCAATTTTTTCCACCCCAGTTAGGGATATTTTTTTCCCACCACAGTTGGGGCAATTTTTTTCCCACCCCTGTTGGGGCAATTTTTTCCCAACCCAGTTGTGGCAAATTTTCCCACCCCAGTTAGGGCAATTTTTTTCCACCCCAATTGGGGCAATTTTTTTGCCACCCCACTTGGGGCAATTTTTTCCAACTCCAGTTTGGGCAATTTTCCCCCACCCCAGTTGGAACAATGTTTCCCCCACCCCAGTTGGGGCAATTTTTTCCCACACCAGTTGGGGCAATTTTTTTCCCCACCCCAGTTGAGGCAATTTTTTCCCACCCCAGTTGGGGCAATTTCTTCTCCCACCCCAGTTGGGGCAATTTTTTCCCACCCCATTTGCGGCAATTTTCCGCCACCCCACTTGGGGCATTTTTATTGCCACCCCACTTGGGGCAATTTTTTCCCACTTCAGTTTGGGCAATTTTTCCCTACGCCAGTTGGAACAATGTTTCCCCCACCCCAGTTGGGGCAACTTTTTTCCCACCCCAGTTGGGGCAATTTTTTCGCACCCCAGTTGGGGCAACTTTTCCACACCCCAGTTGGGACAACTTTTTCCCCACCCCAGTTGGGGCAATTTTTTCCCACCCCAGTTGGGGCAATTTTTTCCCACCCCAGTTGGAGCAATTTTTTCCCACCCCAGTTGGAGCAATTTTTTCTCCCACCCCAGTTACATGCTCCGTTTGTTGACTTGGTCAATCGCCTGATTTTCATAGAAGTTGGCTAACGAAAACCTAATGCAAAGATTCGAAAGGAAATCATTTAATTCTGCATGTATTTTTGAGCCCAGTCTCAAAATTGCTTAGAAGGACTAAAAGCATTTTCAATTCTGCTTCAAAAGAAACTAATGCGCATGTATCTGTATTTTTATGTTCCTTGCTTAATTTATAAAATACATAAAAAGTAATCTAAATAAATTGTTATCGAAGATCCTTAATTTTTTAAAATTCCTACTTCCAAATATTCCTCGTCGAAATATTGGATGACACGAAAAAACTGAAATAACATAAATTTAAAGAGTTTTTAAAATTATTGTATATTTTATATCCGCGTGCTTATTAGGATTAAACTATTTTTACGATTAGCGACTCCTCACCATAATCGCGAATGGGCAGTTTTTTTCCATCCCAGTTGGGGCAATTTATTCCCACTCCACTTGGGGCAATTTTTTTCCCAACGCAGTTGGGGCAATGTTTCCCCCACCCCAGTTGGGGCAATTTTTTCCACCCCAGTTAGGGATATTTTTTTCCCACCCCAGTTGGGGCAATTTTTTTCCCACCCCAGTTGGGGCAATTTTTTCCCACCCCTGTTGGGGCAATTTTTTCCCAACCCAGTTGGGGCAAATTTTCCCACCCCAGTTAGGGCAATTTTTTTCCACCCCAATTGGGGCAATTTTTTTGCCACCCCACTTGGGGCAATTTTTTCCCACCCCACTTGGGGCAATTTTCCCCCACCCCAGTTGGAACAATGTTTCCCCACCCCAGTTGGGGCAATTTTTTCCCACACCAGTTGGGGCAATTTTTTTCCCCACCCCAGTTGAGGCAATTTTTTCCCACCCCAGTTAGGGCAATTTCTTCTCCCACCCCAGTTGGGGCAATTTTTTCCCACCCCATTTGCGGCAATTTTCCGCCACCCCACTTGGGGCATTTTTATTGCCAGACCACTTGGGGCAATTTTTTCCCACTTCAGTTTGGGCAATTTTTCCCTACGCCAGTTGGAACAATGTTTCCCCCACCCCAGTTGGGGCAATTTTTCCCCACCCCAGTTGGGGCAACTTTTCCACACCCCAGTTGGGGCAATTTTTTCCACACCCCAGTTGGGGCAATTTTTTCCACACCCCAGTTGGGGCAATTTTTCCCCCACCCCAGTTGGGGCAATTTTTTCCCCACCCCAGTTGGGGCAATTTTTTCCCACCCCAGTTAGAGATATTTTTTCCCACCCCAGTTGGGGCAATTTTTTCCCACCCCAGTTAGGGCAATTTTTTCCCACCCCACTTAGGGCATTTTTCCCACCCCAGTTGGGGCAATTTTTTTCCACCTCAGTTAGGGCAATTTTTTCCCACCCCAGTTGCGGCAATTTTTTCCCACCCCAGTTGGGGCAATTTTCCGCCACCCCATTTGGGGCATTTTTTGCCACCCCAGCTAGGGCAATTTTTTCCCACCCCACTTAGGGCATTTTTCCCACCCCAGTTGGGGCAATTTTTTTCCACCTCAGTTAGGGCAATTTTTTCCCACCCCAGTTGGGGCAATTTTTTCCCACCCCAGTTGGGGCAATTTTTCCCCCACCCCAGTTGGGGCAATTTTTTCCCCACCCCAGTTGGGGCAATTTTTTCCCACCCCAGTTGGGGCAACTTTTCCACACCCCGGTTGGGGCAACTTTTTCCCCACCCCAGTTGGGGCAATTTTCCCACCCCAGTTGGGGCAATTTTTTCCCACCCCAGTTGGAGCAATTTTTCCCACCCCACTTGGAGATATTTTTTTCCCACCCCAGTTGGGGCAATTTTTTCTCCCACCCCAGTTACATGCTCCGTTTGTTGACTTGGTCAATCGCCTGATTTTCATAGAAGTTGGCTAACGAAAACCTAATGCAAAGATTCGAAAGGAAATCATTTAATTCTGCATGTATTTTTGAGCCCAGTCTCAAAATTGCTTAGAAGGACTAAAAGCATTTTCAATTCTGCTTCAAAAGAAACTAATGCGCATGTATCTGTATTTTTATGTTCCTTGCTTAATTTATAAATTACATAAAAAGTAATCTAAATAAATTGTTATCGAAGATCCTTAATTTTTTAAAATTCCTATTTCGAAATATTCCTCGTCGAAATATTGGATGACACGAAAAAACTGAAATAACATAAATTTAAAGAGTTTTTAAAATTATTGTATATTTTATATCCGCGTGCTTATTAGGATTAAACTATTTTTACGATTAGCGACTCCTCACCATAATCGCGAATGGGCAGTTTTTTTGCATCCCAGTTGGGGCAATTTTTCCCCCACCCCAGTTGGGGCAATTTATTCCCACTCCACTTGGGGCAATTTTTTCCCACCGCAGTTGGGGCAATGTTTCCCCCACCCCAGTTGGGGCAATTTTTTCCCACCCCAGTTAGGGCACCTTTTTTCCCACCCCAGTTCGGGCAATTTTTTCCCACCCCAGTTGGGGCAATTTTTTTCCCACCCCAGTTGGGGCAACTTTCTCCCACCCCAGTTACATGCTCCGTTTGTTGACTTGGTCAATCGCCTGATTTTCATAGAAGTTGGCTAACGAAAACCTAATGCAAAGATTCGAAAGGAAATCATTTAATTCTGCATGTATTTTTGAGCCCAGTCTTAAAATTGCTTAGAAGGACTAAAAGCATTTTCAATTCTGCTTCAAAAGAAACTAATGCGCATGTATCTGTATTTTTATGTTCCTTGCTTAATTTATAAAATACATAAAAAGTAATCTAAATAAATTGTTATCGAAGATCCTTAATTTTTTTAAAATTCCTATTTCGAAATATTCCTCGTCGAAATATTGGATGACACGAAAAAACTGAAATAACATAAATTTAAAGAGTTTTTAAAATTATTGTACATTTTATATCCGCGTGCTTATTAGGATTAAACTATTTTTACGATTAGCGACTCCTCACCATAATCGCGAATGGGCAGTTTTTTTGCATCCCAGTTGGGGCAATTTTCCCCCCACCCCAGTTGGGGCAATTTATTCCCACTCCACTTGGGGCAATTTTTTCCCACCGCAGTTGGGGCAATGTTTCCCCCACCCCAGTTGGGGCAATTTTTTCCCACCCCAGTTAGGGCACCTTTTTTCCCACCCCAGTTCGGGCAATTTTTTCCCACCCCAGTTGGGGCAATTTTTTTCCCACCCCAGTTGGGGCAACTTTCTCCCACCCCAGTTACATGCTCCGTTTGTTGACTTGGTCAATCGCCTGATTTTCATAGAAGTTGGCTAACGAAAACCTAATGCAAAGATTCGAAAGGAAATCATTTAATTGTGCATGTATTTTTGAGCCCAGTCTTAAAATTGCTTAGAAGGACTAAAAGCATTTTCAATTCTGCTTCAAAAGAAACTAATGCGCATGTATCTGTATTTTTATGTTCCTTGCTTAATTTATAAAATACATAAAAAGTAATCTAAATAAATTGTTATCGAAGATCCTTAATTTTTTTAAAATTCCTATTTCGAAATATTCCTCGTCGAAATATTGGATGACACGAAAAAACTGAAATAACATAAATTTAAAGAGTTTTTAAAATTATTGTACATTTTATATCCGCGTGCTTATTAGGATTAAACTATTTTTACGATTAGCGACTCCTCAACATAATCGCGAATGGGCAATTTTTCCCCCACCCCAGTTAGGGCAATTTATTCCCACTCCACTTGGGGCAATTTTTTTCCCACCACAGTTGGGGCAATGTTTCCCCCACCCCAGTTGGGGCAATTTTTTCCCACCCCAGTTAGGGATATTTTTTTCCCACCCATGTTGGGGCAACTTTTTCCCACCCCAGTTCGGGCAATTTTCCCCCACCCCAGTTGGGGCAATTTTTTCCACCTCAGTTAGGGCAATTTTTTTCCACCCCAGTTGGGGCAATTTTTTCCACCCCAGTTGGGGCAATTTTTTCCCACCCCAGTTGGGGCAGTTTTCCGCCACCCCACTTGGAGCATTTTTTGCCACCCCACTTGGGGCAATTTTTTCCCACTCCAGTTTGGGCAATTTTTCCCCACCCCAGTTGGAACAATGTTTCCCCCACCCCAGTTGGGGCAACTTTTTTCCCACCCCAGTTGGGGCAATTTTTTCCCACCCCAGTTGGGGCAATTTTTCCCACCCCAGTTGGAGCAATTTTTTCCCACCCCAGTTGGGGCAATTTTTTCTCCCACCCCAGTTACATGCTCCGTTTGTTGACTTGGTCAATCGCCTGATTTTCATAGAAGTTGGCTAACGAAAACCTAATGCAAAGATTCGAAAGGAAATCATTTAATTCTGCATGTATTTTTGAGCCCAGTCTCAAAATTGCTTAGAAGGACTAAAAGCATTTTCAATTCTGCTTCAAAAGAAACTAATGCGCATGTATCTGTATTTTTATGTTAATTGCTTAATTTATAAAATACATAAAAAGTAATCTAAATAAATTGTTATCGAAGATCCTTAATTTTTTAAAATTCCTACTTCCAAATATTCCTCGTCGAAATATTGGATGACACGAAAAAACTGAAATAACATAAATTTAAAGAGTTTTTAAAATTATTGTATATTTTATATCCGCGTGCTTATTAGGATTAAACTATTTTTACGATTAGCGACTCCTCACCATAATCGCGAATGGGCAGTTTTTTTGCATCCCAGTTGGGGCAATTTATTCCCACTCCACTTGGGGCATTTTTTTCCCACCGCAGTTGGGGCAATGTTTCCCCCACACCAGATGGGGCAATGTTTTCCACCCCAGTTAGGGATATTTTTCCCCACCCCAGTTGGGGCAATTTTTTTCCCACCCCAGTTGGGGCAATTTTTTCCCACCCCTGTTGGGGCAATTTTTTCCCAACCCAGTTGGGGCAAATTTTCCCACCCCAGTTAGGGCAATTTTTTGCCACCCCACTTGGGGCAATTTTCCCCCACCCCAGTTGGAACAATGTTTCCCCACCCCAGTTGGGGCAATTTTTTCCCACACCAGTTGGGGCAATTTTTTTCCCCACCCCAGTTGAGGCAATTTTTTCCCACCCCAGTTGGGGCAATTTCTTCTCCCACCCCAGTTGGGGCAATTTTTTCCCACCCCATTTGCGGCAATTTTCCGCCACCCCACTTGGGGCATTTTTATTGCCAGCCCACTTGGGGCAATTTTTTCCCACTTCAGTTTGGGCAATTTTTCCCTACGCCAGTTGGAACAATGTTTCCCCCACCCCAGTTGGGGCAATTTTTCCCCACCCCAGTTGGGGCAACTTTTCCACACCCCAGTTGGGGCAATTTTTTCCACACCCCAGTTGGGGCAATTTTTTCCACACCCCAGTTGGGGCAATTTTTCCCCCACCCCAGTTGGGGCAATTTTTTCCCCACCCCAGTTGGGGCAATTTTTTCCCACCCCAGTTAGGGATATTTTTTCCCACCCCAGTTGGGGCAATTTTTTCCCACCCCAGTTAGGGCAATTTTTTCCCACCCCACTTAGGGCATTTTTCCCACCCCAGTTGGGGCAATTTTTTTCCACCTCAGTTAGGGCAATTTTTTCCCACCCCAGTTGCGGCAATTTTTTCCCACCCCAGTTGGGGCAATTTTCCGCCACCCCACTTGGGGCATTTTTTGCCACCCCACTTGGGGCAATTTGTTCCCACTCCAGTTTGGGCAATCTTTTCCCCACCCCAGTTGGGGAAACTTTTTTCTCACCCCAGTTGGGGCAACTTTTTTCCCACCCCAGTTGGGGCAATTTTTTCGCACCCCAGTTGGGGCAACTTTTCCACACCCCAGTTGGGACAACTTTTTCCCCACCCCAGTTGGGGCAATTTTTTCCCACCCCAGTTGGGGCAATTTTTCCCCCACCCCAGTTGGGGCAATTTTTTCCCCACCCCAGTTGGGGCAATTTTTTCCCACCCCAGTTAGGGATATTTTTTCCCACCCCAGTTGGGGCAATTTTTTCCCACCCCAGTTAGGGCAGTTTTTTCCCACCCCACTTAGGGCATATTCCCCACCCCAGTTGGGGCAATTTTTTTCCACCTCAGTTAGGGCAATTTTTTCCCACACCAGTTGGGGCAATTTTTTCCCACCCCATTTGCGGCAATTTTCCGCCACCCCACTTGGGGCATTTTTATTGCCACCCCACTTGGGGCAATTTTTTCCCACTTCAGTTTGGGCAATTTTCCCTACGCCAGTTGGAACAATGTTTCCCCCACCCCAGTTGGGGCAACTTTTTTCCCACCCCAGTTGGGGCAATTTTTTCCCACCCCAGTTGGGGCAATTTTTCCCACCCCAGTTGGAGCAATTTTTTCCCACCCCAGTTGGAGCAATTTTTTCTCCCACCCCAGTTACATGCTCCGTTTGTTGACTTGGTCAATCGCCTGATTTTCATAGAAGTTGGCTAACGAAAACCTAATGCAAAGATTCGAAAGGAAATCATTTAATTCTGCATGTATTTTTGAGCCCAGTCTCAAAATTGCTTAGAAGGACTAAAAGCATTTTCAATTCTGCTTCAAAAGAAACTAATGCGCATGTATCTGTATTTTTATGTTAATTGCTTAATTTATAAAATACATAAAAATTAATCTAAATAAATTGTTATCGAAGATCCTTAATTTTTTAAAATTCCTACTTCCAAATATTCCTCGTCGAAATATTGGATGACACGAAAAAACTGAAATAACATAAATTTAAAGAGTTTTTAAAATTATTGTATATTTTATATCCGCGTGCTTATTAGGATTAAACTATTTTTACGATTAGCGACTCCTCACCATAATCGCGAATGGGCAGTTTTTTTGCATCCCAGTTGGGGCAATTTCTTCCCACTCCACTTGGGGCAATTTTTTTCCCACCGCAGTTGGGGCAATGTTTCCCCCACCCCAGTTGGGGCAATTTTTCCCCAACCCAGTTGGGGCAATTTTTTCCCACCCCAGTTAGGGATATTTTTTTCCCACCCATGTTGGGGCAACTTTTTCCCACCCCAGTTCGGGCAATTTTCCCCCACCCCAGTTGGGGCAATTTTTTCCCACCCCAGTTAGGGCAATTTTTTCCCACCCCACTTGGGGCAATTTTTTTCCACCCCAGTTGGGGCAATTTTTTCCACCCCAGTTGGGGCAATTTTTTCCCACACCAGTTGGGGCAGTTTTCCGCCACCCCACTTGGAGCATTTTTTTGCCACCCCACTTGGGGCAATTTTTTCCCACTCCAGTTTGGGCAATTTTTCCCCACTCCAGTTGGAACAATGTTTCCCCCACCCCAGTTGGGGCAACTTTTTTCCCACCCCAGTTGGGGCAATTTTTTCCCACCCCAGTTGGGGCAACTTTTCCACACCCCAGTTGGGACAACTTTTTCCCTACCCCAGTTGGGGCAATTTTTTCCCACCCCAGTTGGGGCAATTTTTCCCACCCCAGTTGGAGCAATTTTTTCCCACCCCAGTTGGGGCAATTTTTTCTCCCACCCCAGTTACATGCTCCGTTTGTTGACTTGGTCAATCGCCTGATTTTCATAGAAGTTGGCTAACGAAAACCTAATGCAATGATTCGAAAGGAAATCATTTAATTCTGCATGTATTTTTGAGCCCAGTCTCAAAATTGCTTAGAAGGACTAAAAGCATTTTCAATTCTGCTTCAAAAGAAACTAATGCGCATGTATCTGTATTTTTATGTTAATTGCTTAATTTATAAAATACATAAAAAGTAATCTAAATAAATTGTTATCGAAGATCCTTAATTTTTTAAAATTCCTACTTCCAAATATTCCTCGTCGAAATATTGGATGACACGAAAAAACTGAAATAACATAAATTTAAAGAGTTTTTAAAATTATTGTATATTTTATATCCGCGTGCTTATTAGGATTAAACTATTTTTACGATTAGCGACTCGTCACCATAATCGCGAATGGGCAGTTTTTTTGCATCCCAGTTGGGGCAATTTATTCCCACTCCACTTGGGGCATTTTTTTCCCACCGCAGTTGGGGCAATGTTTCCCCCACACCAGTTGGGGCAATGTTTTTCCACCCCAGTTAGGGATATTTTTCCCCACCCCAGTTGGGGCAATTTTTTTCCCACCCCAGTTGGGGCAATTTTTTCCCACCCCTGTTGGGGCAATTTTTTCCCAACCCAGTTGGGGCAAATTTTCCCACCCCAGTTAGGGCAATTTTTTTCCACCCCAATTGGGTCAATTTTTTTGCCACCCCACTTGGGGCAATTTTCCCCCACCCCAGTTGGAACAATGTTTCCCCCACCCCAGTTGGGGCAATTTTTTCCCACACCAGTTGGGGCAATTTTTTTCCCCACCCCAGTTGAGGCAATTTTTTCCCACCCCAGTTGGGGCAATTTCTTCTCCCACCCCAGTTGGGGCAATTTTTTCCCACCCCATTTGCGGCAATTTTCCGCCACCCCACTTGGGGCATTTTTATTGCCAGCCCACTTGGGGCAATTTTTTCCCACTTCAGTTTGGGCAATTTTTCCCTACGCCAGTTGGAACAATGTTTCCCCCACCCCAGTTGGGGCAATTTTTCCCCACCCCAGTTGGGGCAACTTTTCCACACCCCAGTTGGGGCAATTTTTTCCACACCCCAGTTGGGGCAATTTTTTCCACACCCCAGTTGGGGCAATTTTTCCCCCACCCCAGTTGGGGCAATTTTTTCCCACCCCAGTTAGGGATATTTTTTCCCACCCCAGTTGGGGCAATTTTTTCCCACCCCAGTTAGGGCAATTTTTTCCCACCCCACTTAGGGCATTTTTCCCACCCCAGTTGGGGCAATTTTTTTCCACCTCAGTTAGGGCAATTTTTTCCCACCCCAGTTGCGGCAATTTTTTCCCACCCCAGTTGGGGCAATTTTCCGCCACCCCACTTGGGGCATTTTTTGCCACCCCACTTGGGGCAATTTGTTCCCACTCCAGTTTGGGCAATCTTTTCCCCACCCCAGTTGGGGAAACTTTTTTCCCACCCCAGTTGGGGCAACTTTTTTCCCACCCCAGTTGGGGCAATTTTTTCGCACCCCAGTTGGGGCAACTTTTCCACACCCCAGTTGGGACAACTTTTTCCCCACCCCAGTTGGGGCAATTTTTTCCCACCCAAGTTGGGGCAATTTTTCCCCCACACCAGTTGGGGCAATTTTTTCCCCACCCCAGTTGGGGCAATTTTTTCCCACCCCAGTTAGGGATATTTTTTCCAACCCCAGTTGGGGCAATTTTTTCCCACCCCAGTTAGGGCAATTTTTTCCCACCCCACTTAGGGCATTTTTCCCACCCCAGTTGGGGCAATTTTTTTCCACCTCAGTTAGGGCAATTTTTTCCCACACCAGTTGGGGCAATTTTTTC
Source organism: Stegodyphus dumicola (assembly GCF_044657685.1). NCBI lineage: Eukaryota > Metazoa > Arthropoda > Arachnida > Araneae > Eresidae > Stegodyphus > Stegodyphus dumicola. The sequence goes on along the minus strand of NC_140776.1, from coordinate 188,005,865 downwards.
CCACCCCATTTGCGGCAATTTTCCGCCACCCCACTTGGGGCATTTTTATTGCCACCCCACCTGGGGCAATTTTTTCCCACTTCAGTTTGGGCAATTTTCCCTACGCCAGTTGGAACAATGTTTCCCCCACCCCAGTTGGGGCAACTTTTTTCCCACCCCAGTTGGGGCAATTTTTTCGCACCCCAGCTGGGGCAACTTTTCCACACCCCAGTTGGGACAACTTTTTCCCCACCCCAGTTGGGGCAATTTTTTCCCACCCCAGTTGGGGCAATTTTTCCCACCCCAGTTGGAGCAATTTTTTCCCACCCCAGTTGGAGCAATTTTTTCTCCCACCCCAGTTACATGCTCCGTTTGTTGACTTGGTCAATCGCCTGATTTTCATAGAAGTTGGCTAACGAAAACCTAATGCAAAGATTCGAAAGGAAATCATTTAATTCTGCATGTATTTTTGAGCCCAGTCTCAAAATTGCTTAGAAGGACTAAAAGCATTTTCAATTCTGCTTCAAAAGAAACTAATGCGCATGTATCTGTATTTTTATGTTAATTGCTTAATTTATAAAATACATAAAAATTAATCTAAATAAATTGTTATCGAAGATCCTTAATTTTTTAAAATTCCTACTTCCAAATATTCCTCGTCGAAATATTGGATGACACGAAAAAACTGAAATAACATAAATTTAAAGAGTTTTTAAAATTATTGTATATTTTATATCCGCGTGCTTATTAGGATTAAACTATTTTTACGATTAGCGACTCCTCACCATAATCGCGAATGGGCAGTTTTTTTGCATCCCAGTTGGGGCAATTTATTCCCACTCCACTTGGGGCAATTTTTTTCCCACCGCAGTTGGGGCAATGTTTCCCCCACCCCAGTTGGGGCAATTTTTTCCACCCCAGTTAGGGATATTTTTTTCCCACCCCAGTTGGGGCAATTTTTTTCCCACCCCAGTTGGAGCAATTTTTTCCCACCCCTGTTGGGGCAATTTTTTCCCAACCCAGTTGGGGCAAATTTTCCCACCCCAGTTAGGGCAATTTTTGTCCACCCCAATTGGGGCAATTTTTTTGCCACCCCACTTGGGGCAATTTTTTCCCACTCCAGTTTGGGCAATTTTCCCCCACCCCAGTTGGAACAATGTTTCCCCCACCCCAGTTGGGGCAATTTTTTCCCACACCAGTTGGGGCAATTTTTTCCCACCCCATTTGCGGCAATTTTCCGCCACCCCACTTGGGGCATTTTTATTGCCACCCCACTTGGGGCAATTTTTTCCCACTTCAGTTTGGGCAATTTTTCCCTACGCCAGTTGGAACAATGTTTCCCCCACCCCAGTTGGGGCAATTTTTTCCCCACCCCAGTTGGGGCAATTTTTTCCACACCCCAGTTGGGGCAATTTTTTCCCACCCCAGTTGGGGCAATTTTTTCCCCACCCCAGTTGGGGCAATTTTTTCTCCCACCCCAGTTACATGCTCCGTTTGTTGACTTGGTCAATCGCCTGATTTTCATAGAAGTTGGCTAACGAAAACCTAATGCAAAGATTCGAAAGGAAATCATTTAATTCTGCATGTATTTTTGAGCCCAGTCTCAAAATTGCTTAGAAGGACTAAAAGCATTTTCAATTCTGCTTCAAAAGAAACTAATGCGCATGTATCTGTATTTTTATGTTCCTTGCTTAATTTATAAAATACATAAAAAGTAATCTAAATAAATTGTTATCGAAGATCCTTAATTTTTTTAAAATTCCTATTTCGAAATATTCCTCGTCGAAATATTGGATGACACGAAAAAATTGAAATAACATAAATTTAAAGAGTTTTTAAAATTATTGTACATTTTATATCCGCGTGCTTATTAGGATTAAACTATTTTTACGATTAGCGACTCCTCACCATAATCGCGAATGGGCAGTTTTTTTGCATACCAGTTGGGGCAATTTATTCCCACTCCACTTGGGGCATTTTTTCCCACCGCAGTTGGGGCAATGTTTCCCCCACCCCAGTTGGGGCAATTTTTTCCACCCCAGTTAGGGATATTTTTTTCCCACCCCAGTTGGGGCAATTTTTTTCCCACCCCAGTTGGGGCAATTTTTTCCCACCCCTGTTGGGGCAATTTTTTCCCAACCCAGTTGGGGCAAATTTTTTCCACCCCAATTGGGGCAATTTTTTTGCCACCCCACTTGGGGCAATTTTTCCCACTCCAGTTTGGGCAATTTTCCCCCACCCCAGTTGGAACAATGTTTCCCCCACCCCAGTTGGGGCAATTTTTTCCCACCCCAGTTGGGGCAATTTCTTCTCCCACCCCAGTTGGGGCAATTTTCCGCCACCCCACTTGGGGCATTTTTATTGCCACCCCACTTGGGGCAATTTTTTCCCACTTCAGTTTGGGCAATTTTTCCCTACGCCAGTTGGAACAATGTTTCCCCCACCCCAGTTGGGGCAATTTTTTCCCCACCCCAGTTGGGGCAATTTCCCCCCCCCCCAGTTGGGGCAACTTTTCCACACCCCAGTTGGGGCAATTTTTTCCACACCCCAGTTGGGGCAATTTTTTCCCACCCCAGTTGGGGCAATTTTTTCCCACCCCACTTGGGGCAATTTTTTTCCCACCCCAGTTGGGGCAATTTTTTCTCCCACCCCAGTTACATGCTCCGTTTGTTGACTTGGTCAATCGCCTGATTTTCATAGAAGTTGGCTAACGAAAACCTAATGCAAAGATTCGAAAGGAAATCATTTAATTCTGCATGTATTTTTGAGCCCAGTCTCAAAATTGCTTAGAAGGACTAAAAGCATTTTCAATTCTGCTTCAAAAGAAACTAATGCGCATGTATCTGTATTTTTATGTTCCTTGCTTAATTTATAAAATACATAAAAAGTAATCTAAATAAATTGTTATCGAAGATCCTTAATTTTTTAAAATTCCTATTTCGAAATATTCCTCGTCGAAATATTGGATGACACGAAAAAACTGAAATAACATAAATTTAAAGAGTTTTTAAAATTATTGTATATTTTATATCCGCGTGCTTATTAGGATTAAACTATTTTTACGATTAGCGACTCCTCACCATAATCGCGAATGGGCAGTTTTTTTGCATCCCAGTTGGGGCAATTTTTCCCCCACCCCAGTTGGGGCAATTTATTCCCACTCCACTTGGGGCAATTTTTTCCCACCGCAGTTGGGGCAATGTTTCCCCCACCCCAGTTGGGGCAATTTTTTCCCACCCCAGTTAGGGCACCTTTTTTCCCACCCCAGTTCGGGCAATTTTTTCCCACCCCAGTTGGGGCAATTTTTTTCCCACCCCAGTTGGGGCAACTTTCTCCCACCCCAGTTACATGCTCCGTTTGTTGACTTGGTCAATCGCCTGATTTTCATAGAAGTTGGCTAACGAAAACCTAATGCAAAGATTCGAAAGGAAATCATTTAATTCTGCATGTATTTTTGAGCCCAGTCTTAAAATTGCTTAGAAGGACTAAAAGCATTTTCAATTCTGCTTCAAAAGAAACTAATGCGCATGTATCTGTATTTTTATGTTCCTTGCTTAATTTATAAAATACATAAAAAGTAATCTAAATAAATTGTTATCGAAGATCCTTAATTTTTTTAAAATTCCTATTTCGAAATATTCCTCGTCGAAATATTGGATGACACGAAAAAACTGAAATAACATAAATTTAAAGAGTTTTTAAAATTATTGTACATTTTATATCCGCGTGCTTATTAGGATTAAACTATTTTTACGATTAGCGACTCCTCAACATAATCGCGAATGGGCAATTTTTCCCCCACCCCAGTTAGGGCAATTTATTCCCACTCCACTTGGGGAATTTTTTTCCCACCACAGTTGGGGCAATGTTTCCCCCACCCCAGTTGGGGCAATTTTTCCCCACCCCAGTTGGGGCAATTTTTTCCCACCCCAGTTAGGGATATTTTTTTCCCACCCATGTTGGGGCAACTTTTTCCCACCCCAGTTCAGGCAATTTTCCCCCACCCCAGTTGGGGCAATTTTTTCCCACCCCAGTTAGGGCAATTTTTTCCCACCCCACTTGGGGAAATTTTTTCCCACCCCAGTTGGGGCAATTTTTTCCACCTCAGTTAGGGCAATTTTTTTCCACCCCAGTTGGGGCAGTTTTTTCAACCCCAGTTGGGGCAATTTTTTCCCACCCCAGTTGGGGCAGTTTTCCGCCACCCCACTTGGAGCATTTTTTTGCCACCCCACTTGGGGCAATTTTTTCCCACTCCAGTTTGGGCAATTTTTCCCCACTCCAGTTGGAACAATGTTTCCCCCACCCCAGTTGGGGCAACTTTTTTCCCACCCCAGTTGGGGCAATTTTTTCCCACCCCAGTTGGGGCAACTTGTCCACACCCCAGTTGGGACAACTTTTTCCCTACCCCAGTTGGGGCAATTTTTTCCCACCCCAGTTGGGGCAATTTTTCCCACCCCAGTTACATGCTCCGTTTGTTGACTTGGTCAATCGCCTGATTTTCATAGAAGTTGGCTAACGAAAACCTAATGCAAAGATTCGAAAGGAAATCATTTAATTCTGCATGTATTTTTGAGCCCAGTCTCAAAATTGCTTAGAAGGACTAAAAGCATTTTCAATTCTGCTTCAAAAGAAACTAATGCGCATGTATCTGTATTTTTATGTTCCTTGCTTAATTTATAAAATACATAAAAAGTAATCTAAATAAATTGTTATCGAAGATCCTTAATTTTTTAAAATTCCTATTTCGAAATATTCCTCGTCGAAATATTGGATGACACGAAAAAACTGAAATAACATAAATTTAAAGAGTTTTTAAAATTATTGTACATTTTATATCCGCGTGCTTATTAGGATTAAACTATTTTTACGATTAGCGACTCCTCACCATAATCGCGAATGGGCAGTTTTTTTGCATCCCAGTTGGGGCAATTTATTCCCACTCCACTTGGGGCATTTTTTCCCACCGCAGTTGGGGCAATGTTTCCCCCACCCCAGTTGGGGCAATTTTTTCCACCCCAGTTAGGGATATTTTTTTCCCACCCCAGTTGGGGCAATTTTTTTCCCACCCCAGTTGGGGCAATTTTTTCCCACCCCTGTTGGGGCAATTTTTTCCCAACCCAGTTGGGGCAAATTTTTTCCACCCCAATTGGGGCAATTTTTTTGCCACCCCACTTGGGGCAATTTTTCCCACTCCAGTTTGGGCAATTTTCCCCCACCCCAGTTGGAACAATGTTTCCCCCACCCCAGTTGGGGCAATTTTTTCCCACCCCAGTTGGGGCAATTTCTTCTCCCACCCCAGTTGGGGCAATTTTCCGCCACCCCACTTGGGGCATTTTTATTGCCACCCCACTTGGGGCAATTTTTTCCCACTTCAGTTTGGGCAATTTTTCCCTACGCCAGTTGGAACAATGTTTCCCCCACCCCAGTTGGGGCAATTTTTTCCCCACCCCAGTTGGGGCAATTTCCCCCCCCCCAGTTGGGGCAACTTTTCCACACCCCAGTTGGGGCAATTTTTTCCACACCCCAGTTGGGGCAATTTTTTCCCACCCCAGTTGGGGCAATTTTTTCCCACCCCACTTGGGGCAATTTTTTTCCCACCCCAGTTGGGGCAATTTTTTCTCCCACCCCAGTTACATGCTCCGTTTGTTGACTTGGTCAATCGCCTGATTTTCATAGAAGTTGGCTAACGAAAACCTAATGCAAAGATTCGAAAGGAAATCATTTAATTCTGCATGTATTTTTGAGCCCAGTCTCAAAATTGCTTAGAAGGACTAAAAGCATTTTCAATTCTGCTTCAAAAGAAACTAATGCGCATGTATCTGTATTTTTATGTTCCTTGCTTAATTTATAAAATACATAAAAAGTAATCTAAATAAATTGTTATCGAAGATCCTTAATTTTTTAAAATTCCTATTTCGAAATATTCCTCGTCGAAATATTGGATGACACGAAAAAACTGAAATAACATAAATTTAAAGAGTTTTTAAAATTATTGTATATTTTATATCCGCGTGCTTATTAGGATTAAACTATTTTTACGATTAGCGACTCCTCACCATAATCGCGAATGGGCAGTTTTTTTGCATCCCAGTTGGGGCAATTTTCCCCCCACCCCAGTTGGGGCAATTTATTCCCACTCCACTTGGGGCAATTTTTTCCCACCGCAGTTGGGGCAATGTTTCCCCCACCCCAGTTGGGGCAATTTTTTCCCACCCCAGTTAGGGCACCTTTTTTCCCACCCCAGTTCGGGCAATTTTTTCCCACCCCAGTTGGGGCAATTTTTTTCCCACCCCAGTTGGGGCAACTTTCTCCCACCCCAGTTACATGCTCCGTTTGTTGACTTGGTCAATCGCCTGATTTTCATAGAAGTTGGCTAACGAAAACCTAATGCAAAGATTCGAAAGGAAATCATTTAATTCTGCATGTATTTTTGAGCCCAGTCTTAAAATTGCTTAGAAGGACTAAAAGCATTTTCAATTCTGCTTCAAAAGAAACTAATGCGCATGTATCTGTATTTTTATGTTCCTTGCTTAATTTATAAAATACATAAAAAGTAATCTAAATAAATTGTTATCGAAGATCCTTAATTTTTTTAAAATTCCTATTTCGAAATATTCCTCGTCGAAATATTGGATGACACGAAAAAACTGAAATAACATAAATTTAAAGAGTTTTTAAAATTATTGTACATTTTATATCCGCGTGCTTATTAGGATTAAACTATTTTTACGATTAGCGACTCCTCACCATAATCGCGAATGGGCAGTTTTTTTGCATCCCAGTTGGGGCAATTTTCCCCCCACCCCAGTTGGGGCAATTTATTCCCACTCCACTTGGGGCAATTTTTTCCCACCGCAGTTGGGGCAATGTTTCCCCCACCCCAGTTGGGGCAATTTTTTCCCACCCCAGTTAGGGCACCTTTTTTCCCACCCCAGTTCGGGCAATTTTTTCCCACCCCAGTTGGGGCAATTTTTTTCCCACCCCAGTTGGGGCAACTTTCTCCCACCCCAGTTACATGCTCCGTTTGTTGACTTGGTCAATCGCCTGATTTTCATAGAAGTTGGCTAACGAAAACCTAATGCAAAGATTCGAAAGGAAATCATTTAATTCTGCATGTATTTTTGAGCCCAGTCTTAAAATTGCTTAGAAGGACTAAAAGCATTTTCAATTCTGCTTCAAAAGAAACTAATGCGCATGTATCTGTATTTTTATGTTCCTTGCTTAATTTATAAAATACATAAAAAGTAATCTAAATAAATTGTTATCGAAGATCCTTAATTTTTTTAAAATTCCTATTTCGAAATATTCCTCGTCGAAATATTGGATGACACGAAAAAACTGAAATAACATAAATTTAAAGAGTTTTTAAAATTATTGTACATTTTATATCCGCGTGCTTATTAGGATTAAACTATTTTTACGATTAGCGACTCCTCAACATAATCGCGAATGGGCAATTTTTCCCCCACCCCAGTTAGGGCAATTTATTCCCACTCCACTTGGGGCAATTTTTTTCCCACCACAGTTGGGGCAATGTTTCCCCCACCCCAGTTGGGGCAATTTTTTCCCACCCCAGTTAGGGATATTTTTTTCCCACCCATGTTGGGGCAACTTTTTCCCACCCCAGTTCGGGCAATTTTCCCCCACCCCAGTTGGGGCAATTTTTTCCACCTCAGTTAGGGCAATTTTTTTCCACCCCAGTTGGGGCAATTTTTTCCACCCCAGTTGGGGCAATTTTTTCCCACCCCAGTTGGGGCAGTTTTCCGCCACCCCACTTGGAGCATTTTTTGCCACCCCACTTGGGGCAATTTTTTCCCACTCCAGTTTGGGCAATTTTTCCCCACCCCAGTTGGAACAATGTTTCCCCCACCCCAGTTGGGGCAACTTTTTTCCCACCCCAGTTGGGGCAATTTTTTCCCACCCCAGTTGGGGCAATTTTTCCCACCCCAGTTGGAGCAATTTTTTCCCACCCCAGTTGGGGCAATTTTTTCTCCCACCCCAGTTACATGCTCCGTTTGTTGACTTGGTCAATCGCCTGATTTTCATAGAAGTTGGCTAACGAAAACCTAATGCAAAGATTCGAAAGGAAATCATTTAATTCTGCATGTATTTTTGAGCCCAGTCTCAAAATTGCTTAGAAGGACTAAAAGCATTTTCAATTCTGCTTCAAAAGAAACTAATGCGCATGTATCTGTATTTTTATGTTAATTGCTTAATTTATAAAATACATAAAAAGTAATCTAAATAAATTGTTATCGAAGATCCTTAATTTTTTAAAATTCCTACTTCCAAATATTCCTCGTCGAAATATTGGATGACACGAAAAAACTGAAATAACATAAATTTAAAGAGTTTTTAAAATTATTGTATATTTTATATCCGCGTGCTTATTAGGATTAAACTATTTTTACGATTAGCGACTCCTCACCATAATCGCGAATGGGCAGTTTTTTTGCATCCCAGTTGGGGCAATTTATTCCCACTCCACTTGGGGCATTTTTTCCCACCGCAGTTGGGGCAATGTTTCCCCCACCCCAGTTGGGCCAATTTTTTCCACCCCAGTTAGGGATATTTTTTTCCCACACCAGTTGGGGCAATTTTTTTCCCACCCCAGTTGGGGCAATTTTTTCCCACCCCTGTTGGGGCAATTTTTTCCCAACCCAGTTGGGGCAAATTTTTTCCACCCCAATTGGGGCAATTTTTTTGCCACCCCACTTGGGGCAATTTTTTCCCACTCCAGTTTGGGCAATTTTCCCCCACCCCAGTTGGAACAATGTTTCCCCCACCCCAGTGGGGGAAATTTTTTCCCACACCAGTTGGGGCAATTTTTTTCCCCACCCCAGTTGAGGCAATTTTTTCCCACCCCAGTTGGGGTAATTTCTTCTCCCACCCCAGTTGGGGCAATTTTCCGCCACCCCACTTGGGGCATTTTTATTGCCACCCCACTTGGGGCAATTTTTTCCCACTTCAGTTTGGGCAATTTTTCCCTACGCCAGTTGGAACAATGTTTCCCCCACCCCAGTTGGGGCAATTTTTTCCCCACCCCAGTTGGGGCAATTTTCCCCCCCAGTTGGGGCAACTTTTCCACACCCCAGTTGGGGCAATTTTTTCCACACCCCAGTTGGGGCAATTTTTTCCCACCCCAGTTGGGGCAATTTTTTCCCACCCCACTTGGGGCAATTTTTTTCCCACCCCAGTTGGGGCAATTTTTTCTCCCACCCCAGTTACATGCTCCGTTTGTTGACTTGGTCAATCGCCTGATTTTCATAGAAGTTGGCTAACGAAAACCTAATGCAAAGATTCGAAAGGAAATCATTTAATTCTGCATGTATTTTTGAGCCCAGTCTCAAAATTGCTTAGAAGGACTAAAAGCATTTTCAATTCTGCTTCAAAAGAAACTAATGCGCATGTATCTGTATTTTTATGTTCCTTGCTTAATTTATAAAATACATAAAAAGTAATCTAAATAAATTGTTATCGAAGATCCTTAATTTTTTAAAATTCCTATTTCGAAATATTCCTCGTCGAAATATTGGATGACACGAAAAAACTGAAATAACATAAATTTAAAGAGTTTTTAAAATTATTGTATATTTTATATCCGCGTGCTTATTAGGATTAAACTATTTTTACGATTAGCGACTCCTCACCATAATCGCGAATGGGCAGTTTTTTTGCATCCCAGTTGGGGCAATTTTTCCCCCACCCCAGTTGGGGCAATTTATTCCCACTCCACTTGGGGCAATTTTTTCCCACCGCAGTTGGGGCAATGTTTCCCCCACCCCAGTTGGGGCAATTTTTTCCCACCCCAGTTAGGGCACCTTTTTTCCCACCCCAGTTCGGGCAATTTTTTCCCACCCCAGTTGGGGCAATTTTTTTCCCACCCCAGTTGGGGCAACTTTCTCCCACCCCAGTTACATGCTCCGTTTGTTGACTTGGTCAATCGCCTGATTTTCATAGAAGTTGGCTAACGAAAACCTAATGCAAAGATTCGAAAGGAAATCATTTAATTCTGCATGTATTTTTGAGCCCAGTCTTAAAATTGCTTAGAAGGACTAAAAGCATTTTCAATTCTGCTTCAAAAGAAACTAATGCGCATGTATCTGTATTTTTATGTTCCTTGCTTAATTTATAAAATACATAAAAAGTAATCTAAATAAATTGTTATCGAAGATCCTTAATTTTTTTAAAATTCCTATTTCGAAATATTCCTCGTCGAAATATTGGATGACACGAAAAAACTGAAATAACATAAATTTAAAGAGTTTTTAAAATTATTGTACATTTTATATCCGCGTGCTTATTAGGATTAAACTATTTTTACGATTAGCGACTCTTCAACATAATCGCGAATGGGCAATTTTTCCCCCACCCCAGTTAGGGCAATTTATTCCCACTCCACTTGGGGCAATTTTTTTCCCACCACAGTTGGGGCAATGTTTCCCCCACCCCAGTTGGGGCAATATTTCCCCAACCCAGTTGGGGCAATTTTTTCCCACCCCAGTTAGGGATATTTTTTTCCCACCCATGTTGGGGCAACTTTTTCCCACCCCAGTTCGGGCAATTTTCCCCCACCCCAGTTGGGGCAATTTTTTCCCACCCCAGTTAGGGCAATTTTTTCCCACCCCACTTGGGGCAATTTTTTCCACCTCAGTTAGGGCAATTTTTTTCCACCCCAGTTGGGGCAGTTTTTTCAACCCCAGTCGGGGCAATTTTTTCCCACCCCAGTTGGGGCAGTTTTCCGCCACCCCACTTGGAGCATTTTCTTGCCACCCCACTTGGGGCAATTTTTTCCCACTCCAGTTTGGGCAATTTTTCCCCACCCCAGTTGGAAGAATGTTTCCCCCACCCCAGTTGGGGCAATTTTTTCCCCACCCCAGTTGGGGCAATTTTCCCCCCCAGTTGGGGCAACTTTTCCACACCCCAGTTGGGGCAATTTTTTCCACACCCCAGTTGGGGCAATTTTTTCCCACCCCAGTTGGGGCAATTTTTTCCCACCCCACTTGGGGCAATTTTTTCCCACCCCAGTTGGGGCAATTTTTTCTCCCACCCCAGTTACATGCTCCGTTTGTTGACTTGGTCAATCGCCTGATTTTCATAGAAGTTGGCTAACCAAAACCTAATGCAAAGATTCGAAAGGAAATCATTTAATTCTGCATGTATTTTTGAGCCCAGTCTCAAAATTGCTTAGAAGGACTAAAAGCATTTTCAATTCTGCTTCAAAAGAAACTAATGCGCATGTATCTGTATTTTTATGTTCCTTGCTTAATTTATAAAATACATAAAAAGTAATCTAAATAAATTGTTATCGAAGATCCTTAATTTTTTAAAATTCCTACTTCCAAATATTCCTCGTCGAAATATTGGATGACACGAAAAAACTGAAATAACATAAATTTAAAGAGTTTTTAAAATTATTGTATATTTTATATCCGCGTGCTTATTAGGATTAAACTATTTTTACGATTAGCGACTCCTCACCATAATCGCGAATGGGCAGTTTTTTTGCATCCCAGTTGGGGCAATTTATTCCCACTCCACTTGGGGCAATTTTTTTCCCACCGCAGTTGGGGCAATGTTTCCCCCACCCCAGTTGGGGCAATTTTTTCCACCCCAGTTAGGGATATTTTTTTCCCACCCCAGTCGGGGCAATTTTTTCCCACCCCTGTTGGGGCAATTTTTTCCCAACCCAGTTGGGGCAAATTTTCCCACCCCAGTTAGGGCAATTTTTTTCCACCCCAATTGGGGCAATTTTTTTGCCACCCCACTTGGGGCAATTTTTTCCCACTCCAGTTTGGGCAATTTTCCCCCACCCCAGTTGGAACAATGTTTCCCCCACCCAAGTTGGGGCAATTTTTTCCCACACCAGTTGGGGCAATTTTTTCCCCACCCCAGTTGAGGCAATTTTTTCCCACCCCAGTTGGGGCAATTTCTTCTCCCACCCCAGTTGGGGCAATTTTTTCCCACCCCATTTGCGGCAATTTTCTGCCACCCACTTGGGGCATTTTTATTGCCACCCCACTTGGGGCAATTTTTCCCACTTCAGTTTGGGCAATTTTTCCCTACGCCATTTGGAACAATGTTTCCCCCACCCCAGTTGGGGCAATTTTTTCCCCACCCCAGTTGGGGCAATTTTTTCCCACCCCAGTTGGGGCAACTTTTCCACACCCCAGTTGGGGCAATTTTTTCCACACCCCAGTTGGGGCAATTTTTTCCCACCCCAGTTGGGGCAATTTTTTCCCACCCCAGTTGGGGCAATTTTTTTCCCACCCCAGTTGGGGCAATTTTTTCTCCCACCCCAGTTACATGCTCCGTTTGTTGACTTGGTCAATCGCCTGATTTTCATAGAAGTTGGCTAACGAAAACCTAATGCAAAGATTCGAAAGGAAATCATTTAATTCTGCATGTATTTTTGAGCCCAGTCTTAAAATTGCTTAGAAGGACTAAAAGCATTTTCAATTCTGCTTCAAAAGAAACTAATGCGCATGTATCTGTATTTTTATGTTCCTTGCTTAATTTATAAAATACATAAAAAGTAATCTAAATAAATTGTTATCGAAGATCCTTAATTTTTTTAAAATTCCTATTTCGAAATATTCCTCGTCGAAATATTGGATGACACGAAAAAACTGAAATAACATAAATTTAAAGAGTTTTTAAAATTATTGTACATTTTATATCCGCGTGCTTATTAGGATTAAACTATTTTTACGATTAGCGACTCCTCAACATAATCGCGAATGGGCAATTTTTCCCCACCCCAGTTACGGCAATTTATTCCCACTCCACTTGGGGCAATTTTTTTCCCACCACAGTTGGGGCAACGTTTCCCCCACCCCAGTTGGGGCAATTTTTCCCCAACCCAGTTGGGGCAATTTTTCCCACCCCAGTTAGGGATATTTTTTCCCACCCATGTTGGGGCAACTTTTTCCCACCCCAGTTCGGGCAATTTTCCCCCACCCCAGTTGGGGCAATTTTTTCCCACCCCAGATAGGGCAATTTTTTCCCACCCCAGTTGGGGCAATTTTTTCCACCCCAGTTAGGGCAATTTTTTTCCACCCCAGTTGGGGCAATTTTTTTCCACCCCAGTTGGGGCAATTTTTTCCACCCCAGTTGGGGCAATTTTTTCCCACACCAGTTGGGGCAGTTTTCCGCCACCCCACTTGGAGCATTTTTTTGCCACCCCACTTGGGGCAATTTTTTCCCACTCCAGTTTGGGCAATTTTTCCCCACTCCAGTTGGAACAATGTTTCCCCCACCCCAGTTGGGGCAACTTTTTTCCCACCCCAGTTGGGGCAATTTTTTCTCCCACCCCAGTTACATGCTCCGTTTGTTGACTTGGTCAATCGCCTGATTTTCATAGAAGTTGGCTAACGAAAACCTAATGCAATGATTCGAAAGGAAATCATTTAATTCTGCATGTATTTTTGAGCCCAGTCTCAAAATTGCTTAGAAGGACTAAAAGCATTTTCAATTCTGCTTCAAAAGAAACTAATGCGCATGTATCTGTATTTTTATGTTAATTGCTTAATTTATAAAATACATAAAAAGTAATCTAAATAAATTGTTATCGAAGATCCTTAATTTTTTAAAATTCCTACTTCCAAATATTCCTCGTCGAAATATTGGATGACACGAAAAAACTGAAATAATATAAATTTAAAGAGTTTTTAAAATTATTGTATATTTTATATCCGCGTGCTTATTAGGATTAAACTATTTTTACGATTAGCGACTCCTCACCATAATCGCGAATGGGCAGTTTTTTTGCATCCCAGTTGGGGCAATTTATTCCCACTCCACTTGGGGCAATTTTTTTCCCACCGCAGTTGGGGCAATGTTTCCCCCACCCCAGTTGGGGCAATTTTTCCCCAACCCAGTTGGGGCAATTTTTTCCCACCCCAGTTAGGGATATTTTTTCCCACCCATGTTGGGGCAACTTTTTCCCACCCCAGTTCGGGCAATTTTCCCCCACCCCAGTTGGGGCAATTTTTTCCCACCCCAGTTAGGGCAATTTTTTCCCACCCCACTTGGGGCAATTTTTTCCACCCCAGTTGGGGCAATTTTTTCCACCCCAGTTGGGGCAATTTTTTCCCACACCAGTTGGGGCAGTTTTCCGCCACCCCACTTGGAGCATTTTTTTGCCACCCCACTTGGGGCAATTTTTTCCCACTCCAGTTTGGGCAATTTTCCCCACTCCAGTTGGAACAATGTTTCCCCCACCCCAGTTGGGGCAACTTTTTTCCCACCCCAGTTGGGGCAATTTTTTCCCACCCCAGTTGGGGCAACTTTTCCACACCCCAGTTGGGACAACTTTTTCCCTACCCCAGTTGGGGCAATTTTTTCCCACCCCAGTTGGGGCAATTTTTCCCACCCCAGTTGGAGCAATTTTTTCCCACCCCAGTTGGGGCAATTTTTTCTCCCACCCCTGTTACATGCTCCGTTTGTTGACTTGGTCAATCGCCTGATTTTCATAGAAGTTGGCTAACGAAAACCTAATGCAATGATTCGAAAGGAAATCATTTAATTCTGCATGTATTTTTGAGCCCAGTCTCAAAATTGCTTAGAAGGACTAAAAGCATTTTCAATTCTGCTTCAAAAGAAACTAATGCGCATGTATCTGTATTTTTATGTTAATTGCTTAATTTATAAAATACATAAAAAGTAATCTAAATAAATTGTTATCGAAGATCCTTAATTTTTTAAAATTCCTACTTCCAAATATTCCTCGTCGAAATATTGGATGACACGAAAAAACTGAAATAACATAAATTTAAAGAGTTTTTAAAATTATTGTATATTTTATATCCGCGTGCTTATTAGGATTAAACTATTTTTACGATTAGCGACTCCTCACCATAATCGCGAATGGGCAGTTTTTTTGCATCCCAGTTGGGGCAATTTATTCCCACTCCACTTGGGGCATTTTTTTCCCACCGCAGTTGGGGCAATGTTTCCCCCACACCAGTTGGGGCAATGTTTTTCCACCCCAGTTAGGGATATTTTTCCCCACCCCAGTTGGGGCAATTTTTTTCCCACCCCAGTTGGGGCAATTTTTTCCCACCCCTGTTGGGGCAATTTTTTCCCAACCCAGTTGGGGCAAATTTTCATACCCCAGTTAGGTCAATTTTTTTCCACCCCAATTGGGTCAATTTTTTTGCCACCCCACTTGGGGCAATTTTCCCCCACCCCAGTTTTAACAATGTTTCCCCCACCCCAGTTGGGGCAATTTTTTCCCACACCAGTTGGGGCAATTTTTTTCCCCACCCCAGTTGAGGCAATTTTTTCCCACCCCAGTTGGGGCAATTTCTTCTCCCACCCCACTTGGGGCAATTTTTTCCCACCCCATTTGCGGCAATTTTCCGCCACCCCACTTGGGGCATTTTTATTGCCAGCCCACTTGGGGCAATTTTTTCCCACTTCAGTTTGGGCAATTTTTCCCTACGCCAGTTGGAACAATGTTTCCCCCACCCCAGTTGGGGCAATTTTTCCCCACCCCAGTTGGGGCAACTTTTCCACACCCCAGTTGGGGCAATTTTTTCCACACCCCAGTTGGGGCAATTTTTTCCACACCCCAGTTGGGGCAATTTTTCCCCCACCCCAGTTGGGGCAATTTTTTCCCCACCCCAGTTGGGGCAATTTTTTCCCACCCCAGTTAGGGATATTTTTTCCCACCCCAGTTGGGGCAATTTTTTCCCACCCCAATTAGGGCAATTTTTTCCCACCCCACTTAGGGCATTTTTCCCACCCCAGTTGGGGCAATTTTTTTCCACCTCAGTTAGGGCAATTTTTTCCCACCCCAGTTGCGGCAATTTTTTCCCACCCCAGTTGGGGCAATTTTCCGCCACCCCACTTGGGGCATTTTTTGCCACCCCACTTGGGGCAATTTGTTCCCACTCCAGTTTGGGCAATCTTTTCCCCACCCCAGTTGGGGAAACTTTTTTCCCACCCCAGTTGGGGCAACTTTTTTCCCACCCCAGTTGGGGCAATTTTTTCGCACCCCAGTTGGGGCAACTTTTCCACACCCCAGTTGGGACAACTTTTTCCCCACCCCAGTTGGGGCAATTTTTTCCCACCCAAGTTGGGGCAATTTTTCCCCCACCCCAGTTGGGGCAATTTTTTCCCCACCCCAGTTGGGGCAATTTTTTCCCACCCCAGTTAGGGATATTTTTTCCAACCCCAGTTGGGGCAATTTTTTCCCACCCCAGTTAGGGCAATTTTTTCCCACCCCACTTAGGGCATTTTTCCCACCCCAGTTGGGGCAATTTTTTTCCACCTCAGTTAGGGCAATTTTTTCCCACACCAGTTGGGGCAATTTTTTCCCACCCCATTTGCGGCAATTTTCCGCCACCCCACTTGGGGCATTTTTATTGCCACCCCACTTGGGGCAATTTTTTCCCACTTCAGTTTGGGCAATTTTCCCTACGCCAGTTGGAACAATGTTTCCCCCACCCCAGTTGGGGCAACTTTTTTCCCACCCCAGTTGGGGCAATTTTTTCGCACCCCAGCTGGGGCAACTTTTCCACACCCCAGTTGGGACAACTTTTTCCCCACCCCAGTTGGGGCAATTTTTTCCCACCCCAGTTGGGGCAATTTTTCCCACCCCAGTTGGAGCAATTTTTTCCCACCCCAGTTGGAGCAATTTTTTCTCCCACCCCAGTTACATGCTCCGTTTGTTGACTTGGTCAATCGCCTGATTTTCATAGAAGTTGGCTAACGAAAACCTAATGCAAAGATTCGAAAGGAAATCATTCAATTCTGCATGTATTTTTGAGCCCAGTCTTAAAATTGCTTAGAAGGACTAAAAGCATTTTCAATTCTGCTTCAAAAGAAACTAATGCGCATGTATCTGTATTTTTATGTTAATTGCTTAATTTATAAAATACATAAAAATTAATCTAAATAAATTGTTATCGAAGATCCTTAATTTTTTAAAATTCCTACTTCCAAATATTCCTCGTCGAAATATTGGATGACACGAAAAAACTGAAATAACATAAATTTAAAGAGTTTTTAAAATTATTGTATATTTTATATCCGCGTGCTTATTAGGATTAAACTATTTTTACGATTAGCGACTCCTCACCATAATCGCGAATGGGCAGTTTTTTTGCATCCCAGTTGGGGCAATTTATTCCCACTCCACTTGGGGCAATTTTTTTCCCACCGCAGTTGGGGCAATGTTTCCCCCACCCCAGTTGGGGCAATTTTTTCCACCCCAGTTAGGGATATTTTTTCCCACCCCAGTTGGGGCAATTTTTTTCCCACCCCAGTTGGAGCAATTTTTTCCCACCCCTGTTGGGGCAATTTTTTCCCAACCCAGTTGGGGCAAATTTTCCCACCCCAGTTAGGGCAATTTTTTTCCACCCCAATTGGGGCAATTTTTTTGCCACCCCACTTGGGGCAATTTTTTCCCACTCCAGTTTGGGCAATTTTCCCCCACCCCAGTTGGAACAATGTTTCCCCCACCCCAGTTGGGGCAATTTTTTCCCACACCAGTTGGGGCAATTTTTTCCCACCCCATTTGCGGCAATTTTCCGCCACCCCACTTGGGGCATTTTTATTGCCACCCCACTTGGGGCAATTTTTTCCCACTTCAGTTTGGGCAATTTTTCCCTACGCCAGTTGGAACAATGTTTCCCCCACCCCAGTTGGGGCAATTTTTTCCCCACCCCAGTTGGGGCAATTTTTTCCACACCCCAGTTGGGGCAATTTTTTCCCACCCCAGTTAAGGCAATTTTTTCCCCACCCCAGTTGGGGCAATTTTTTCTCCCACCCCAGTTACATGCTCCGTTTGTTGACTTGGTCAATCGCCTGATTTTCATAGAAGTTGGCTAACGAAAACCTAATGCAAAGATTCGAAAGGAAATCATTTAATTCTGCATGTATTTTTGAGCCCAGTCTCAAAATTGCTTAGAAGGACTAAAAGCATTTTCAATTCTGCTTCAAAAGAAACTAATGCGCATGTATCTGTATTTTTATGTTCCTTGCTTAATTTATAAAATACATAAAAAGTAATCTAAATAAATTGTTATCGAAGATCCTTAATTTTTTTAAAATTCCTATTTCGAAATATTCCTCGTCGAAATATTGGATGACACGAAAAAATTGAAATAACATAAATTTAAAGAGTTTTTAAAATTATTGTACATTTTATATCCGCGTGCTTATTAGGATTAAACTATTTTTACGATTAGCGACTCCTCACCATAATCGCGAATGGGCAGTTTTTTTGCATCCCAGTTGGGGCAATTTATTCCCACTCCACTTGGGGCATTTTTTCCCACCGCAGTTGGGGCAATGTTTCCCCCACCCCAGTTGGGGCAATTTTTTCCACCCCAGTTAGGGATATTTTTTTCCCACCCCAGTTGGGGCAATTTTTTTCCCACCCCAGTTGGGGCAATTTTTTCCCACCCCTGTTGGGGCAATTTTTTCCCAACCCAGTTGGGGCAAATTTTTTCCACCCCAATTGGGGCAATTTTTTTGCCACCCCACTTGGGGCAATTTTTCCCACTCCAGTTTGGGCAATTTTCCCCCACCCCAGTTGGAACAATGTTTCCCCCACCCCAGTTGGGGCAATTTTTTCCCACCCCAGTTGGGGCAATTTCTTCTCCCACCCCAGTTGGGGCAATTTTCCGCCACCCCACTTGGGGCATTTTTATTGCCACCCCACTTGGGGCAATTTTTTCCCACTTCAGTTTGGGCAATTTTTCCCTACGCCAGTTGGAACAATGTTTCCCCCACCCCAGTTGGGGCAATTTTTTCCCCACCCCAGTTGGGGCAATTTCCCCCCCCCAGTTGGGGCAACTTTTCCACACCCCAGTTGGGGCAATTTTTTCCACACCCCAGTTGGGGCAATTTTTTCCCACCCCAGTTGGGGCAATTTTTTCCCACCCCACTTGGGGCAATTTTTTTCCCACCCCAGTTGGGGCAATTTTTTCTCCCACCCCAGTTACATGCTCCGTTTGTTGACTTGGTCAATCGCCTGATTTTCATAGAAGTTGGCTAACGAAAACCTAATGCAAAGATTCGAAAGGAAATCATTTAATTCTGCATGTATTTTTGAGCCCAGTCTCAAAATTGCTTAGAAGGACTAAAAGCATTTTCAATTCTGCTTCAAAAGAAACTAATGCGCATGTATCTGTATTTTTATGTTCCTTGCTTAATTTATAAAATACATAAAAAGTAATCTAAATAAATTGTTATCGAAGATCCTTAATTTTTTAAAATTCCTATTTCGAAATATTCCTCGTCGAAATATTGGATGACACGAAAAAACTGAAATAACATAAATTTAAAGAGTTTTTAAAATTATTGTATATTTTATATCCGCGTGCTTATTAGGATTAAACTATTTTTACGATTAGCGACTCCTCACCATAATCGCGAATGGGCAGTTTTTTTGCATCCCAGTTGGGGCAATTTTCCCCCCACCCCAGTTGGGGCAATTTATTCCCACTCCACTTGGGGCAATTTTTTCCCACCGCAGTTGGGGCAATGTTTCCCCCACCCCAGTTGGGGCAATTTTTTCCCACCCCAGTTAGGGCACCTTTTTTCCCACCCCAGTTCGGGCAATTTTTTCCCACCCCAGTTGGGGCAATTTTTTTCCCACCCCAGTTGGGGCAACTTTCTCCCACCCCAGTTACATGCTCCGTTTGTTGACTTGGTCAATCGCCTGATTTTCATAGAAGTTGGCTAACGAAAACCTAATGCAAAGATTCGAAAGGAAATCATTTAATTCTGCATGTATTTTTGAGCCCAGTCTTAAAATTGCTTAGAAGGACTAAAAGCATTTTCAATTCTGCTTCAAAAGAAACTAATGCGCATGTATCTGTATTTTTATGTTCCTTGCTTAATTTATAAAATACATAAAAAGTAATCTAAATAAATTGTTATCGAAGATCCTTAATTTTTTTAAAATTCCTATTTCGAAATATTCCTCGTCGAAATATTGGATGACACGAAAAAACTGAAATAACATAAATTTAAAGAGTTTTTAAAATTATTGTACATTTTATATCCGCGTGCTTATTAGGATTAAACTATTTTTACGATTAGCGACTCCTCACCATAATCGCGAATGGGCAGTTTTTTTGCATCCCAGTTGGGGCAATTTTCCCCCCACCCCAGTTGGGGCAATTTATTCCCACTCCACTTGGGGCAATTTTTTCCCACCGCAGTTGGGGCAATGTTTCCCCCACCCCAGTTGGGGCAATTTTTTCCCACCCCAGTTAGGGCACCTTTTTTCCCACCCCAGTTCGGGCAATTTTTTCCCACCCCAGTTGGGGCAATTTTTTTCCCACCCCAGTTGGGGCAACTTTCTCCCACCCCAGTTACATGCTCCGTTTGTTGACTTGGTCAATCGCCTGATTTTCATAGAAGTTGGCTAACGAAAACCTAATGCAAAGATTCGAAAGGAAATCATTTAATTCTGCATGTATTTTTGAGCCCAGTCTTAAAATTGCTTAGAAGGACTAAAAGCATTTTCAATTCTGCTTCAAAAGAAACTAATGCGCATGTATCTGTATTTTTATGTTCCTTGCTTAATTTATAAAATACATAAAAAGTAATCTAAATAAATTGTTATCGAAGATCCTTAATTTTTTTAAAATTCCTATTTCGAAATATTCCTCGTCGAAATATTGGATGACACGAAAAAACTGAAATAACATAAATTTAAAGAGTTTTTAAAATTATTGTACATTTTATATCCGCGTGCTTATTAGGATTAAACTATTTTTACGATTAGCGACTCCTCAACATAATCGCGAATGGGCAATTTTTCCCCCACCCCAGTTAGGGCAATTTATTCCCACTCCACTTGGGGCAATTTTTTTCCCACCACAGTTGGGGCAATGTTTCCCCCACCCCAGTTGGGGCAATTTTTTCCCACCCCAGTTAGGGATATTTTTTTCCCACCCATGTTGGGGCAACTTTTTCCCACCCCAGTTCGGGCAATTTTCCCCCACCCCAGTTGGGGCAATTTTTTCCACCTCAGTTAGGGCAATTTTTTTCCACCCCAGTTGGGGCAATTTTTTCCACCCCAGTTGGGGCAATTTTTTCCCACCCCAGTTGGGGCAGTTTTCCGCCACCCCACTTGGAGCATTTTTTGCCACCCCACTTGGGGCAATTTTTTCCCACTCCAGTTTGGGCAATTTTTCCCCACCCCAGTTGGAACAATGTTTCCCCCACCCCAGTTGGGGCAACTTTTTTCCCACCCCAGTTGGGGCAATTTTTTCCCACCCCAGTTGGGGCAATTTTTCCCACCCCAGTTGGAGCAATTTTTTCCCACCCCAGTTGGGGCAATTTTTTCTCCCACCCCAGTTACATGCTCCGTTTGTTGACTTGGTCAATCGCCTGATTTTCATAGAAGTTGGCTAACGAAAACCTAATGCAAAGATTCGAAAGGAAATCATTTAATTCTGCATGTATTTTTGAGCCCAGTCTCAAAATTGCTTAGAAGGACTAAAAGCATTTTCAATTCTGCTTCAAAAGAAACTAATGCGCATGTATCTGTATTTTTATGTTAATTGCTTAATTTATAAAATACATAAAAAGTAATCTAAATAAATTGTTATCGAAGATCCTTAATTTTTTAAAATTCCTACTTCCAAATATTCCTCGTCGAAATATTGGATGACACGAAAAAACTGAAATAACATAAATTTAAAGAGTTTTTAAAATTATTGTATATTTTATATCCGCGTGCTTATTAGGATTAAACTATTTTTACGATTAGCGACTCCTCACCATAATCGCGAATGGGCAGTTTTTTTGCATCCCAGTTGGGGCAATTTATTCCCACTCCACTTGGGGCATTTTTTCCCACCGCAGTTGGGGCAATGTTTCCCCCACCCCAGTTGGGCCAATTTTTTCCACCCCAGTTAGGGATATTTTTTTCCCACACCAGTTGGGGCAATTTTTTTCCCACCCCAGTTGGGGCAATTTTTTCCCACCCCTGTTGGGGCAATTTTTTCCCAACCCAGTTGGGGCAAATTTTTTCCACCCCAATTGGGGCAATTTTTTTGCCACCCCACTTGGGGCAATTTTTTCCCACTCCAGTTTGGGCAATTTTCCCCCACCCCAGTTGGAACAATGTTTCCCCCACCCCAGTGGGGGCAATTTTTTCCCACACCAGTTGGGGCAATTTTTTTCCCCACCCCAGTTGAGGCAATTTTTTCCCACCCCAGTTGGGGTAATTTCTTCTCCCACCCCAGTTGGGGCAATTTTCCGCCACCCCACTTGGGGCATTTTTATTGCCACCCCACTTGGGGCAATTTTTTCCCACTTCAGTTTGGGCAATTTTTCCCTACGCCAGTTGGAACAATGTTTCCCCCACCCCAGTTGGGGCAATTTTTTCCCCACCCCAGTTGGGGCAATTTTCCCCCCCAGTTGGGGCAACTTTTCCACACCCCAGTTGGGGCAATTTTTTCCACACCCCAGTTGGGGCAATTTTTTCCCACCCCAGTTGGGGCAATTTTTTCCCACCCCACTTGGGGCAATTTTTTTCCCACCCCAGTTGGGGCAATTTTTTCTCCCACCCCAGTTACATGCTCCGTTTGTTGACTTGGTCAATCGCCTGATTTTCATAGAAGTTGGCTAACGAAAACCTAATGCAAAGATTCGAAAGGAAATCATTTAATTCTGCATGTATTTTTGAGCCCAGTCTCAAAATTGCTTAGAAGGACTAAAAGCATTTTCAATTCTGCTTCAAAAGAAACTAATGCGCATGTATCTGTATTTTTATGTTCCTTGCTTAATTTATAAAATACATAAAAAGTAATCTAAATAAATTGTTATCGAAGATCCTTAATTTTTTAAAATTCCTATTTCGAAATATTCCTCGTCGAAATATTGGATGACACGAAAAAACTGAAATAACATAAATTTAAAGAGTTTTTAAAATTATTGTATATTTTATATCCGCGTGCTTATTAGGATTAAACTATTTTTACGATTAGCGACTCCTCACCATAATCGCGAATGGGCAGTTTTTTTGCATCCCAGTTGGGGCAATTTTTCCCCCACCCCAGTTGGGGCAATTTATTCCCACTCCACTTGGGGCAATTTTTTCCCACCGCAGTTGGGGCAATGTTTCCCCCACCCCAGTTGGGGCAATTTTTTCCCACCCCAGTTAGGGCACCTTTTTTCCCACCCCAGTTCGGGCAATTTTTTCCCACCCCAGTTGGGGCAATTTTTTTCCCACCCCAGTTGGGGCAACTTTCTCCCACCCCAGTTACATGCTCCGTTTGTTGACTTGGTCAATCGCCTGATTTTCATAGAAGTTGGCTAACGAAAACCTAATGCAAAGATTCGAAAGGAAATCATTTAATTCTGCATGTATTTTTGAGCCCAGTCTTAAAATTGCTTAGAAGGACTAAAAGCATTTTCAATTCTGCTTCAAAAGAAACTAATGCGCATGTATCTGTATTTTTATGTTCCTTGCTTAATTTATAAAATACATAAAAAGTAATCTAAATAAATTGTTATCGAAGATCCTTAATTTTTTTAAAATTCCTATTTCGAAATATTCCTCGTCGAAATATTGGATGACACGAAAAAACTGAAATAACATAAATTTAAAGAGTTTTTAAAATTATTGTACATTTTATATCCGCGTGCTTATTAGGATTAAACTATTTTTACGATTAGCGACTCTTCAACATAATCGCGAATGGGCAATTTTTCCCCCACCCCAGTTAGGGCAATTTATTCCCACTCCACTTGGGGCAATTTTTTTCCCACCACAGTTGGGGCAATGTTTCCCCCACCCCAGTTGGGGCAATATTTCCCCAACCCAGTTGGGGCAATTTTTTCCCACCCCAGTTAGGGATATTTTTTTCCCACCCATGTTGGGGCAACTTTTTCCCACCCCAGTTCGGGCAATTTTCCCCCACCCCAGTTGGGGCAATTTTTTCCCACCCCAGTTAGGGCAATTTTTTCCCACCCCACTTGGGGCAATTTTTTCCACCTCAGTTAGGGCAATTTTTTTCCACCCCAGTTGGGGCAGTTTTTTCAACCCCAGTCGGGGCAATTTTTTCCCACCCCAGTTGGGGCAGTTTTCCGCCACCCCACTTGGAGAATTTTCTTGCCACCCCACTTGGGGCAATTTTTTCCCACTCCAGTTTGGGCAATTTTTCCCCACCCCAGTTGGAAGAATGTTTCCCCCACCCCAGTTGGGGCAATTTTTTCCCCACCCCAGTTGGGGCAATTTTCCCCCCCAGTTGGGGCAACTTTTCCACACCCCAGTTGGGGCAATTTTTTCCACACCCCAGTTGGGGCAATTTTTTCCCACCCCAGTTGGGGCAATTTTTTCCCACCCCACTTGGGGCAATTTTTTTCCCACCCCAGTTGGGGCAATTTTTTCTCCCACCCCAGTTACATGCTCCGTTTGTTGACTTGGTCAATCGCCTGATTTTCATAGAAGTTGGCTAACCAAAACCTAATGCAAAGATTCGAAAGGAAATCATTTAATTCTGCATGTATTTTTGAGCCCAGTCTCAAAATTGCTTAGAAGGACTAAAAGCATTTTCAATTCTGCTTCAAAAGAAACTAATGCGCATGTATCTGTATTTTTATGTTCCTTGCTTAATTTATAAAATACATAAAAAGTAATCTAAATAAATTGTTATCGAAGATCCTTAATTTTTTAAAATTCCTACTTCCAAATATTCCTCGTCGAAATATTGGATGACACGAAAAAACTGAAATAACATAAATTTAAAGAGTTTTTAAAATTATTGTATATTTTATATCCGCGTGCTTATTAGGATTAAACTATTTTTACGATTAGCGACTCCTCACCATAATCGCGAATGGGCAGTTTTTTTGCATCCCAGTTGGGGCAATTTATTCCCACTCCACTCGGGGCAATTTTTTTCCCACCGCAGTTGGGGCAATGTTTCCCCCACCCCAGTTGGGGCAATTTTTTCCACCCCAGTTAGGGATATTTTTTTCCCACCCCAGTCGGGGCAATTTTTTCCCACCCCTGTTGGGGCAATTTTTTCCCAACCCAGTTGGGGCAAATTTTCCCACCCCAGTTAGGGCAATTTTTTTCCACCCCAATTGGGGCAATTTTTTTGCCACCCCACTTGGGGCAATTTTTTCCCACTCCAGTTTGGGCAATTTTCCCCCACCCCAGTTGGAACAATGTTTCCCCCACCCAAGTTGGGGCAATTTTTTCCCACACCAGTTGGGGCAATTTTTTCCCCACCCCAGTTGAGGCAATTTTTTCCCACCCCAGTTGGGGCAATTTCTTCTCCCACCCCAGTTGGGGCAATTTTTTCCCACCCCATTTGCGGCAATTTTCTGCCACCCACTTGGGGCATTTTTATTGCCACCCCACTTGGGGCAATTTTTCCCACTTCAGTTTGGGCAATTTTTCCCTACGCCATTTGGAACAATGTTTCCCCCACCCCAGTTGGGGCAATTTTTTCCCCACCCCAGTTGGGGCAATTTTTTCCCACCCCAGTTGGGGCAACTTTTCCACACCCCAGTTGGGGCAATTTTTTCCACACCCCAGTTGGGGCAATTTTTTCCCACCCCAGTTGGGGCAATTTTTTCCCACCCCAGTTGGGGCAATTTTTTTCCCACCCCAGTTGGGGCAATTTTTTCTCCCACCCCAGTTACATGCTCCGTTTGTTGACTTGGTCAATCGCCTGATTTTCATAGAAGTTGGCTAACGAAAACCTAATGCAAAGATTCGAAAGGAAATCATTTAATTCTGCATGTATTTTTGAGCCCAGTCTTAAAATTGCTTAGAAGGACTAAAAGCATTTTCAATTCTGCTTCAAAAGAAACTAATGCGCATGTATCTGTATTTTTATGTTCCTTGCTTAATTTATAAAATACATAAAAAGTAATCTAAATAAATTGTTATCGAAGATCCTTAATTTTTTTAAAATTCCTATTTCGAAATATTCCTCGTCGAAATATTGGATGACACGAAAAAACTGAAATAACATAAATTTAAAGAGTTTTTAAAATTATTGTACATTTTATATCCGCGTGCTTATTAGGATTAAACTATTTTTACGATTAGCGACTCCTCAACATAATCGCGAATGGGCAATTTTTCCCCACCCCAGTTACGGCAATTTATTCCCACTCCACTTGGGGCAATTTTTTTCCCACCACAGTTGGGGCAACGTTTCCCCCACCCCAGTTGGGGCAATTTTTCCCCAACCCAGTTGGGGCAATTTTTCCCACCCCAGTTAGGGATATTTTTTCCCACCCATGTTGGGGCAACTTTTTCCCACCCCAGTTCGGGCAATTTT
The DNA here is from genome assembly GCF_044657685.1 of Stegodyphus dumicola. Classification (NCBI taxonomy): domain Eukaryota; kingdom Metazoa; phylum Arthropoda; class Arachnida; order Araneae; family Eresidae; genus Stegodyphus; species Stegodyphus dumicola. The sequence continues at coordinate 187,979,610 of NC_140776.1, read as the reverse complement.
CCCCCACCCCAGTTGGGGCAATTTTTTCCCACCCCAGATAGGGCAATTTTTTCCCACCCCAGTTGGGGCAATTTTTTCCACCCCAGTTAGGGCAATTTTTTTCCACCCCAGTTGGGGCAATTTTTTTCCACCCCAGTTGGGGCAATTTTTTCCACCCCAGTTGGGGCAATTTTTTCCCACACCAGTTGGGGCAGTTTTCCGCCACCCCACTTGGAGCATTTTTTTGCCACCCCACTTGGGGCAATTTTTTCCCACTCCAGTTTGGGCAATTTTTCCCCACTCCAGTTGGAACAATGTTTCCCCCACCCCAGTTGGGGCAACTTTTTTCCCACCCCAGTTGGGGCAATTTTTTCTCCCACCCCAGTTACATGCTCCGTTTGTTGACTTGGTCAATCGCCTGATTTTCATAGAAGTTGGCTAACGAAAACCTAATGCAATGATTCGAAAGGAAATCATTTAATTCTGCATGTATTTTTGAGCCCAGTCTCAAAATTGCTTAGAAGGACTAAAAGCATTTTCAATTCTGCTTCAAAAGAAACTAATGCGCATGTATCTGTATTTTTATGTTAATTGCTTAATTTATAAAATACATAAAAAGTAATCTAAATAAATTGTTATCGAAGATCCTTAATTTTTTAAAATTCCTACTTCCAAATATTCCTCGTCGAAATATTGGATGACACGAAAAAACTGAAATAATATAAATTTAAAGAGTTTTTAAAATTATTGTATATTTTATATCCGCGTGCTTATTAGGATTAAACTATTTTTACGATTAGCGACTCCTCACCATAATCGCGAATGGGCAGTTTTTTTGCATCCCAGTTGGGGCAATTTATTCCCACTCCACTTGGGGCATTTTTTTCCCACCGCAGTTGGGGCAATGTTTCCCCCACACCAGATGGGGCAATGTTTTCCACCCCAGTTAGGGATATTTTTCCCCACCCCAGTTGGGGCAATTTTTTTCCCACCCCAGTTGGGGCAATTTTTTCCCACCCCTGTTGGGGCAATTTTTTCCCAACCCAGTTGGGGCAAATTTTCCCACCCCAGTTAGGGCAATTTTTTTCCACCCCAATTGGGTCAATTTTTTTGCCACCCCACTTGGGGCAATTTTCCCCCACCCCAGTTGGAACAATGTTTCCCCACCCCAGTTGGGGCAATTTTTTCCCACACCAGTTGGGGCAATTTTTTTCCCCACCCCAGTTGAGGCAATTTTTTCCCACCCCAGTTGGAGCAATTTCTTCTCCCACCCCAGTTGGGGCAATTTTTTCCCACCCCATTTGCGGCAATTTTCCGCCACCCCACTTGGGGCATTTTTATTGCCAGGCCACTTGGGGCAATTTTTTCCCACTTCAGTTTGGGCAATTTTTCCCTACGCCAGTTGGAACAATGTTTCCCCCACCCCAGTTGGGGCAATTTTTCCCCACCCCAGTTGGGGCAACTTTTCCACACCCCAGTTGGGGCAATTTTTTCCACACCCCAGTTGGGGCAATTTTTTCCACACCCCAGTTGGGGCAATTTTTCCCCCACCCCAGTTGGGGCAATTTTTTCCCCACCCCAGTTGGGGCAATTTTTTCCCACCCCAGTTAGGGATATTTTTTCCCACCCCAGTTGGGGCAATTTTTTCCCACCCCAGTTAGGGCAATTTTTTCCCACCCCACTTAGGGCATTTTTCCCACCCCAGTTGGGGCAATTTTTTTCCACCTCAGTTAGGGCAATTTTTTCCCACCCCAGTTGCGGCAATTTTTTCCCACCCCAGTTGGGGCAATTTTCCGCCACCCCACTTGGGGCATTTTTTGCCACCCCACTTGGGGCAATTTGTTCCCACTCCAGTTTGGGCAATCTTTTCCCCACCCCAGTTGGGGAAACTTTTTTCTCACCCCAGTTGGGGCAACTTTTTTCCCACCCCAGTTGGGGCAATTTTTTCGCACCCCAGTTGGGGCAACTTTTCCACACCCCAGTTGGGACAACTTTTTCCCCACCCCAGTTGGGGCAATTTTTTCCCACCCCAGTTGGGGCAATTTTTCCCCCACCCCAGTTGGGGCAATTTTTTCCCCACCCCAGTTGGGGCAATTTTTTCCCACCCCAGTTAGGGATATTTTTTCCCACCCCAGTTGGGGCAATTTTTTCCCACCCCAGTTAGGGCAGTTTTTTCCCACCCCACTTAGGGCATATTCCCCACCCCAGTTGGGGCAATTTTTTTCCACCTCAGTTAGGGCAATTTTTTTTCACACCAGTTGGGGCAATTTTTTCCCACCCCATTTGCGGCAATTTTCCGCCACCCCACTTGGGGCATTTTTATTGCCACCCCACTTGGGGCAATTTTTTCCCACTTCAGTTTGGGCAATTTTCCCTACGCCAGTTGGAACAATGTTTCCCCCACCCCAGTTGGGGCAACTTTTTTCCCACCCCAGTTGGGGCAATTTTTTCCCACCCCAGTTGGGGCAATTTTTCCCACCCCAGTTGGAGCAATTTTTTCCCACCCCAGTTGGAGCAATTTTTTCTCCCACCCCAGTTACATGCTCCGTTTGTTGACTTGGTCAATCGCCTGATTTTCATAGAAGTTGGCTAACGAAAACCTAATGCAAAGATTCGAAAGGAAATCATTTAATTCTGCATGTATTTTTGAGCCCAGTCTCAAAATTGCTTAGAAGGACTAAAAGCATTTTCAATTCTGCTTCAAAAGAAACTAATGCGCATGTATCTGTATTTTTATGTTAATTGCTTAATTTATAAAATACATAAAAATTAATCTAAATAAATTGTTATCGAAGATCCTTAATTTTTTAAAATTCCTACTTCCAAATATTCCTCGTCGAAATATTGGATGACACGAAAAAACTGAAATAACATAAATTTAAAGAGTTTTTAAAATTATTGTATATTTTATATCCGCGTGCTTATTAGGATTAAACTATTTTTACGATTAGCGACTCCTCACCATAATCGCGAATGGGCAGTTTTTTTGCATCCCAGTTGGGGCAATTTCTTCCCACTCCACTTGGGGCAATTTTTTTCCCACCGCAGTTGGGGCAATGTTTCCCCCACCCCAGTTGGGGCAATTTTTCCCCAACCCAGTTGGGGCAATTTTTTCCCACCCCAGTTAGGGATATTTTTTTCCCACCCATGTTGGGGCAACTTTTTCCCACCCCAGTTCGGGCAATTTTCCCCCACCCCAGTTGGGGCAATTTTTTCCCACCCCAGTTAGGGCAATTTTTTCCCACCCCACTTGGGGCAATTTTTTTCCACCCCAGTTGGGGCAATTTTTTCCACCCCAGTTGGGGCAATTTTTTCCCACACCAGTTGGGGCAGTTTTCCGCCACCCCACTTGGAGCATTTTTTTGCCACCCCACTTGGGGCAATTTTTTCCCACTCCAGTTTGGGCAATTTTTCCCCACTCCAGTTGGAACAATGTTTCCCCCACCCCAGTTGGGGCAACTTTTTTCCCACCCCAGTTGGGGCAATTTTTTCCCACCCCAGTTGGGGCAACTTTTCCACACCCCAGTTGGGACAACTTTTTCCCTACCCCAGTTGGGGCAATTTTTTCCCACCCCAGTTGGGGCAATTTTTCCCACCCCAGTTGGAGCAATTTTTTCCCACCCCAGTTGGGGCAATTTTTTCTCCCACCCCAGTTACATGCTCCGTTTGTTGACTTGGTCAATCGCCTGATTTTCATAGAAGTTGGCTAACGAAAACCTAATGCAATGATTCGAAAGGAAATCATTTAATTCTGCATGTATTTTTGAGCCCAGTCTCAAAATTGCTTAGAAGGACTAAAAGCATTTTCAATTCTGCTTCAAAAGAAACTAATGCGCATGTATCTGTATTTTTATGTTAATTGCTTAATTTATAAAATACATAAAAAGTAATCTAAATAAATTGTTATCGAAGATCCTTAATTTTTTAAAATTCCTACTTCCAAATATTCCTCGTCGAAATATTGGATGACACGAAAAAACTGAAATAACATAAATTTAAAGAGTTTTTAAAATTATTGTATATTTTATATCCGCGTGCTTATTAGGATTAAACTATTTTTACGATTAGCGACTCGTCACCATAATCGCGAATGGGCAGTTTTTTTGCATCCCAGTTGGGGCAATTTATTCCCACTCCACTTGGGGCATTTTTTTCCCACCGCAGTTGGGGCAATGTTTCCCCCACACCAGTTGGGGCAATGTTTTTCCACCCCAGTTAGGGATATTTTTCCCCACCCCAGTTGGGGCAATTTTTTTCCCACCCCAGTTGGGGCAATTTTTTCCCACCCCTGTTGGGGCAATTTTTTCCCAACCCAGTTGGGGCAAATTTTCCCACCCCAGTTAGGGCAATTTTTTTCCACCCCAATTGGGTCAATTTTTTTGCCACCCCACTTGGGGCAATTTTCCCCCACCCCAGTTGGAACAATGTTTCCCCCACCCCAGTTGGGGCAATTTTTTCCCACACCAGTTGGGGCAATTTTTTTCCCCACCCCAGTTGAGGCAATTTTTTCCCACCCCAGTTGGGGCAATTTCTTCTCCCACCCCAGTTGGGGCAATTTTTTCCCACCCCATTTGCGGCAATTTTCCGCCACCCCACTTGGGGCATTTTTATTGCCAGCCCACTTGGGGCAATTTTTTCCCACTTCAGTTTGGGCAATTTTTCCCTACGCCAGTTGGAACAATGTTTCCCCCACCCCAGTTGGGGCAATTTTTCCCCACCCCAGTTGGGGCAACTTTTCCACACCCCAGTTGGGGCAATTTTTTCCACACCCCAGTTGGGGCAATTTTTTCCACACCCCAGTTGGGGCAATTTTTCCCCCACCCCAGTTGGGGCAATTTTTTCCCCACCCCAGTTGGGGCAATTTTTTCCCACCCCAGTTAGGGATATTTTTTCCCACCCCAGTTGGGGCAATTTTTTCCCACCCCAGTTAGGGCAATTTTTTCCCACCCCACTTAGGGCATTTTTCCCACCCCAGTTGGGGCAATTTTTTTCCACCTCAGTTAGGGCAATTTTTTCCCACCCCAGTTGCGGCAATTTTTTCCCACCCCAGTTGGGGCAATTTTCCGCCACCCCACTTGGGGCATTTTTTGCCACCCCACTTGGGGCAATTTGTTCCCACTCCAGTTTGGGCAATCTTTTCCCCACCCCAGTTGGGGAAACTTTTTTCCCACCCCAGTTGGGGCAACTTTTTTCCCACCCCAGTTGGGGCAATTTTTTCGCACCCCAGTTGGGGCAACTTTTCCACACCCCAGTTGGGACAACTTTTTCCCCACCCCAGTTGGGGCAATTTTTTCCCACCCAAGTTGGGGCAATTTTTCCCCGACCCCAGTTGGGGCAATTTTTTCCCCACCCCAGTTGGGGCAATTTTTTCCCACCCCAGTTAGGGATATTTTTTCCAACCCCAGTTGGGGCAATTTTTTCCCACCCCAGTTAGGGCAATTTTTTCCCACCCCACTTAGGGCATTTTTCCCACCCCAGTTGGGGCAATTTTTTTCCACCTCAGTTAGGGCAATTTTTTCCCACACCAGTTGGGGCAATTTTTTCCCACCCCATTTGCGGCAATTTTCCGCCACCCCACTTGGGGCATTTTTATTGCCACCCCACTTGGGGCAATTTTTTCCCACTTCAGTTTGGGCAATTTTCCCTACGCCAGTTGGAACAATGTTTCCCCCACCCCAGTTGGGGCAACTTTTTTCCCACCCCAGTTGGGGCAATTTTTTCGCACCCCAGCTGGGGCAACTTTTCCACACCCCAGTTGGGACAACTTTTTCCCCACCCCAGTTGGGGCAATTTTTTCCCACCCCAGTTGGGGCAATTTTTCCCACCCCAGTTGGAGCAATTTTTTCCCACCCCAGTTGGAGCAATTTTTTCTCCCACCCCAGTTACATGCTCCGTTTGTTGACTTGGTCAATCGCCTGATTTTCATAGAAGTTGGCTAACGAAAACCTAATGCAAAGATTCGAAAGGAAATCATTTAATTCTGCATGTATTTTTGAGCCCAGTCTCAAAATTGCTTAGAAGGACTAAAAGCATTTTCAATTCTGCTTCAAAAGAAACTAATGCGCATGTATCTGTATTTTTATGTTAATTGCTTAATTTATAAAATACATAAAAATTAATCTAAATAAATTGTTATCGAAGATCCTTAATTTTTTAAAATTCCTACTTCCAAATATTCCTCGTCGAAATATTGGATGACACGAAAAAACTGAAATAACATAAATTTAAAGAGTTTTTAAAATTATTGTATATTTTATATCCGCGTGCTTATTAGGATTAAACTATTTTTACGATTAGCGACTCCTCACCATAATCGCGAATGGGCAGTTTTTTTGCATCCCAGTTGGGGCAATTTATTCCCACTCCACTTGGGGCAATTTTTTTCCCACCGCAGTTGGGGCAATGTTTCCCCCACCCCAGTTGGGGCAATTTTTTCCACCCCAGTTAGGGATATTCTTTTCCCACCCCAGTTGGGGCAATTTTTTTCCCACCCCAGGTGGAGCAATTTTTTCCCACCCCTGTTGGGGCAATTTTTTCCCAACCCAGTTGGGGCAAATTTTCCCACCCCAGTTAGGGCAATTTTTTTCCACCCCAATTGGGGCAATTTTTTTGCCACCCCACTTGGGGCAATTTTTTCCCACTCCAGTTTGGGCAATTTTCCCCCACCCCAGTTGGAACAATGTTTCCCCCACCCCAGTTGGGGCAATTTTTTCCCACACCAGTTGGGGCAATTTTTTCCCACCCCATTTGCGGCAATTTTCCGCCACCCCACTTGGGGCATTTTTATTGCCACCCCACTTGGGGCAATTTTTTCCCACTTCAGTTTGGGCAATTTTTCCCTACGCCAGTTGGAACAATGTTTCCCCCACCCCAGTTGGGGCAATTTTTTCCCCACCCCAGTTGGGGCAATTTTTTCCACACCCCAGTTGGGGCAATTTTTTCCCACCCCAGTTGGGGCAATTTTTTCCCCACCCCAGTTGGGGCAATTTTTTCTCCCACCCCAGTTACATGCTCCGTTTGTTGACTTGGTCAATCGCCTGATTTTCATAGAAGTTGGCTAACGAAAACCTAATGCAAAGATTCGAAAGGAAATCATTTAATTCTGCATGTATTTTTGAGCCCAGTCTCAAAATTGCTTAGAAGGACTAAAAGCATTTTCAATTCTGCTTCAAAAGAAACTAATGCGCATGTATCTGTATTTTTATGTTCCTTGCTTAATTTATAAAATACATAAAAAGTAATCTAAATAAATTGTTATCGAAGATCCTTAATTTTTTTAAAATTCCTATTTCGAAATATTCCTCGTCGAAATATTGGATGACACGAAAAAATTGAAATAACATAAATTTAAAGAATTTTTAAAATTATTGTACATTTTATATCCGCGTGCTTATTAGGATTAAACTATTTTTACGATTAGCGACTCCTCACCATAATCGCGAATGGGCAGTTTTTTTGCATACCAGTTGGGGCAATTTATTCCCACTCCACTTGGGGCATTTTTTCCCACCGCAGTTGGGGCAATGTTTCCCCCACCCCAGTTGGGGCAATTTTTTCCACCCCAGTTAGGGATATTTTTTTCCCACCCCAGTTGGGGCAATTTTTTTCCCACCCCAGTTGGGGCAATTTTTTCCCACCCCTGTTGGGGCAATTTTTTCCCAACCCAGTTGGGGCAAATTTTTTCCACCCCAATTGGGGCAATTTTTTTGCCACCCCACTTGGGGCAATTTTTCCCACTCCAGTTTGGGCAATTTTCCCCCACCCCAGTTGGAACAATGTTTCCCCCACCCCAGTTGGGGCAATTTTTTCCCACCCCAGTTGGGGCAATTTCTTCTCCCACCCCAGTTGGGGCAATTTTCCGCCACCCCACTTGGGGCATTTTTATTGCCACCCCACTTGGGGCAATTTTTTCCCACTTCAGTTTGGGCAATTTTTCCCTACGCCAGTTGGAACAATGTTTCCCCCACCCCAGTTGGGGCAATTTTTCCCCACCCCAGTTGGGGCAATTTCCCCCCCCAGTTGGGGCAACTTTTCCACACCCCAGTTGGGGCAATTTTTTCCACACCCCAGTTGGGGCAATTTTTTCCCACCCCAGTTGGGGCAATTTTTTCCCACCCCACTTGGGGCAATTTTTTTCCCACCCCAGTTGGGGCAATTTTTTCTCCCACCCCAGTTACATGCTCCGTTTGTTGACTTGGTCAATCGCCTGATTTTCATAGAAGTTGGCTAACGAAAACCTAATGCAAAGATTCGAAAGGAAATCATTTAATTCTGCATGTATTTTTGAGCCCAGTCTCAAAATTGCTTAGAAGGACTAAAAGCATTTTCAATTCTGCTTCAAAAGAAACTAATGCGCATGTATCTGTATTTTTATGTTCCTTGCTTAATTTATAAAATACATAAAAAGTAATCTAAATAAATTGTTATCGAAGATCCTTAATTTTTTAAAATTCCTATTTCGAAATATTCCTCGTCGAAATATTGGATGACACGAAAAAACTGAAATAACATAAATTTAAAGAGTTTTTAAAATTATTGTATATTTTATATCCGCGTGCTTATTAGGATTAAACTATTTTTACGATTAGCGACTCCTCACCATAATCGCGAATGGGCAGTTTTTTTGCATCCCAGTTGGGGCAATTTTTCCCCCACCCCAGTTGGGGCAATTTATTCCCACTCCACTTGGGGCAATTTTTTCCCACCGCAGTTGGGGCAATGTTTCCCCCACCCCAGTTGGGGCAATTTTTTCCCACCCCAGTTAGGGCACCTTTTTTCCCACCCCAGTTCGGGCAATTTTTTCCCACCCCAGTTGGGGCAATTTTTTTCCCACCCCAGTTGGGGCAACTTTCTCCCACCCCAGTTACATGCTCCGTTTGTTGACTTGGTCAATCGCCTGATTTTCATAGAAGTTGGCTAACGAAAACCTAATGCAAAGATTCGAAAGGAAATCATTTAATTCTGCATGTATTTTTGAGCCCAGTCTTAAAATTGCTTAGAAGGACTAAAAGCATTTTCAATTCTGCTTCAAAAGAAACTAATGCGCATGTATCTGTATTTTTATGTTCCTTGCTTAATTTATAAAATACATAAAAAGTAATCTAAATAAATTGTTATCGAAGATCCTTAATTTTTTTAAAATTCCTATTTCGAAATATTCCTCGTCGAAATATTGGATGACACGAAAAAACTGAAATAACATAAATTTAAAGAGTTTTTAAAATTATTGTACATTTTATATCCGCGTGCTTATTAGGATTAAACTATTTTTACGATTAGCGACTCCTCAACATAATCGCGAATGGGCAATTTTTCCCCCACCCCAGTTAGGGCAATTTATTCCCACTCCACTTGGGGAATTTTTTTCCCACCACAGTTGGGGCAATGTTTCCCCCACCCCAGTTGGGGCAATTTTTCCCCACCCCAGTTGGGGCAATTTTTTCCCACCCCAGTTAGGGATATTTTTTTCCCACCCATGTTGGGGCAACTTTTTCCCACCCCAGTTCAGGCAATTTTCCCCCACCCCAGTTGGGGCAATTTTTTCCCACCCCAGTTAGGGCAATTTTTTCCCACCCCACTTGGGGAAATTTTTTCCCACCCCAGTTGGGGCAATTTTTTCCACCTCAGTTAGGGCAATTTTTTTCCACCCCAGTTGGGGCAGTTTTTTCAACCCCAGTTGGGGCAATTTTTTCCCACCCCAGTTGGGGCAGTTTTCCGCCACCCCACTTGGAGCATTTTTTTGCCACCCCACTTGGGGCAATTTTTTCCCACTCCAGTTTGGGCAATTTTTCCCCACTCCAGTTGGAACAATGTTTCCCCCACCCCAGTTGGGGCAACTTTTTTCCCACCCCAGTTGGGGCAATTTTTTCCCACCCCAGTTGGGGCAACTTGTCCACACCCCAGTTGGGACAACTTTTTCCCTACCCCAGTTGGGGCAATTTTTTCCCACCCCAGTTGGGGCAATTTTTCCCACCCCAGTTGGAGCAATTTTTTCCCACCCCAGTTGGGGCAATTTTTTCTCCCACCCCAGTTACATGCTCCGTTTGTTGACTTGGTCAATCGCCTGATTTTCATAGAAGTTGGCTAACGAAAACCTAATGCAATGATTCGAAAGGAAATCATTTAATTCTGCATGTATTTTTGAGCCCAGTCTCAAAATTGCTTAGAAGGACTAAAAGCATTTTCAATTCTGCTTCAAAAGAAACTAATGCGCATGTATCTGTATTTTTATGTTAATTGCTTAATTTATAAAATACATAAAAAGTAATCTAAATAAATTGTTATCGAAGATCCTTAATTTTTTAAAATTCCTACTTCCAAATATTCCTCGTCGAAATATTGGATGACACGAAAAAACTGAAATAACATAAATTTAAAGAGTTTTTAAAATTATTGTATATTTTATATCCGCGTGCTTATTAGGATTAAACTATTTTTACGATTAGCGACTCCTCACCATAATCGCGAATGGGCAGTTTTTTTGCATCCCAGTTGGGGCAATTTATTCCCACTCCACTTGGGGCATTTTTTTCCCACCGCAGTTGGGGCAATGTTTCCCCCACACCAGTTGGGGCAATGTTTTTCCACCCCAGTTAGGGATATTTTTCCCCACCCCAGTTGGGGCAATTTTTTTCCCACCCCAGTTGGGGCAATTTTTTCCCACCCCTGTTGGGGCAATTTTTTCCCAACCCAGTTGGGGCAATTTTTTTCCACCCCAATTGGGTCAATTTTTTTGCCACCCCACTTGGGGCAATTTTCCCCCACCCCAGTTGGAACAATGTTTCCCCCACCCCAGTTGGGGCAATTTTTTCCCACACCAGTTGGGGCAATTTTTTTCCCCACCCCAGTTGAGGCAATTTTTTCCCACCCCAGTTGGGGCAATTTCTTCTCCCACCCCAGTTGGGGCAATTTTTTCCCACCCCATTTGCGGCAATTTTCCGCCACCCCACTTGGGGCATTTTTATTGCCACCCCACTTGGGGCAATTTTTTCCCACTTCAGTTTGGGCAATTTTCCCTACGCCAGTTGGAACAATGTTTCCCCCACCCCAGTTGGGGCAACTTTTTTCCCACCCCAGTTGGGGCAATTTTTTCGCACCCCAGCTGGGGCAACTTTTCCACACCCCAGTTGGGACAACTTTTTCCCCACCCCAGTTGGGGCAATTTTTTCCCACCCCAGTTGGGGCAATTTTTCCCACCCCAGTTGGAGCAATTTTTTCCCACCCCAGTTGGAGCAATTTTTTCTCCCACCCCAGTTACATGCTCCGTTTGTTGACTTGGTCAATCGCCTGATTTTCATAGAAGTTGGCTAACGAAAACCTAATGCAAAGATTCGAAAGGAAATCATTCAATTCTGCATGTATTTTTGAGCCCAGTCTTAAAATTGCTTAGAAGGACTAAAAGCATTTTCAATTCTGCTTCAAAAGAAACTAATGCGCATGTATCTGTATTTTTATGTTAATTGCTTAATTTATAAAATACATAAAAATTAATCTAAATAAATTGTTATCGAAGATCCTTAATTTTTTAAAATTCCTACTTCCAAATATTCCTCGTCGAAATATTGGATGACACGAAAAAACTGAAATAACATAAATTTAAAGAGTTTTTAAAATTATTGTATATTTTATATCCGCGTGCTTATTAGGATTAAACTATTTTTACGATTAGCGACTCCTCACCATAATCGCGAATGGGCAGTTTTTTTGCATCCCAGTTGGGGCAATTTATTCCCACTCCACTTGGGGCAATTTTTTTCCCACCGCAGTTGGGGCAATGTTTCCCCCACCCCAGTTGGGGCAATTTTTTCCACCCCAGTTAGGGATATTTTTTTCCCACCCCAGTTGGGGCAATTTTTTTCCCACCCCAGTTGGAGCAATTTTTTCCCACCCCTGTTGGGGCAATTTTTTCCCAACCCAGTTGGGGCAAATTTTCCCACCCCAGTTAGGGCAATTTTTTTCCACCCCAATTGGGGCAATTTTTTTGCCACCCCACTTGGGGCAATTTTTTCCCACTCCAGTTTGGGCAATTTTCCCCCACCCCAGTTGGAACAATGTTTCCCCCACCCCAGTTGGGGCAATTTTTTCCCACACCAGTTGGGGCAATTTTTTCCCACCCCATTTGCGGCAATTTTCCGCCACCCCACTTGGGGCATTTTTATTGCCACCCCACTTGGGGCAATTTTTTCCCACTTCAGTTTGGGCAATTTTTCCCTACGCCAGTTGGAACAATGTTTCCCCCACCCCAGTTGGGGCAATTTTTTCCCCACCCCAGTTGGGGCAATTTTTTCCACACCCCAGTTGGGGCAATTTTTTCCCACCCCAGTTAAGGCAATTTTTTCCCCACCCCAGTTGGGGCAATTTTTTCTCCCACCCCAGTTACATGCTCCGTTTGTTGACTTGGTCAATCGCCTGATTTTCATAGAAGTTGGCTAACGAAAACCTAATGCAAAGATTCGAAAGGAAATCATTTAATTCTGCATGTATTTTTGAGCCCAGTCTCAAAATTGCTTAGAAGGACTAAAAGCATTTTCAATTCTGCTTCAAAAGAAACTAATGCGCATGTATCTGTATTTTTATGTTCCTTGCTTAATTTATAAAATACATAAAAAGTAATCTAAATAAATTGTTATCGAAGATCCTTAATTTTTTTAAAATTCCTATTTCGAAATATTCCTCGTCGAAATATTGGATGACACGAAAAAATTGAAATAACATAAATTTAAAGAGTTTTTAAAATTATTGTACATTTTATATCCGCGTGCTTATTAGGATTAAACTATTTTTACGATTAGCGACTCCTCACCATAATCGCGAATGGGCAGTTTTTTTGCATCCCAGTTGGGGCAATTTATTCCCACTCCACTTGGGGCATTTTTTCCCACCGCAGTTGGGGCAATGTTTCCCCCACCCCAGTTGGGGCAATTTTTTCCACCCCAGTTAGGGATATTTTTTTCCCACCCCAGTTGGGGCAATTTTTTTCCCACCCCAGTTGGGGCAATTTTTTCCCACCCCTGTTGGGGCAATTTTTTCCCAACCCAGTTGGGGCAAATTTTTTCCACCCCAATTGGGGCAATTTTTTTGCCACCCCACTTGGGGCAATTTTTCCCACTCCAGTTTGGGCAATTTTCCCCCACCCCAGTTGGAACAATGTTTCCCCCACCCCAGTTGGGGCAATTTTTTCCCACCCCAGTTGGGGCAATTTCTTCTCCCACCCCAGTTGGGGCAATTTTCCGCCACCCCACTTGGGGCATTTTTATTGCCACCCCACTTGGGGCAATTTTTTCCCACTTCAGTTTGGGCAATTTTTCCCTACGCCAGTTGGAACAATGTTTCCCCCACCCCAGTTGGGGCAATTTTTTCCCCACCCCAGTTGGGGCAATTTCCCCCCCCCAGTTGGGGCAACTTTTCCACACCCCAGTTGGGGCAATTTTTTCCACACCCCAGTTGGGGCAATTTTTTCCCACCCCAGTTGGGGCAATTTTTTCCCACCCCACTTGGGGCAATTTTTTTCCCACCCCAGTTGGGGCAATTTTTTCTCCCACCCCAGTTACATGCTCCGTTTGTTGACTTGGTCAATCGCCTGATTTTCATAGAAGTTGGCTAACGAAAACCTAATGCAAAGATTCGAAAGGAAATCATTTAATTCTGCATGTATTTTTGAGCCCAGTCTCAAAATTGCTTAGAAGGACTAAAAGCATTTTCAATTCTGCTTCAAAAGAAACTAATGCGCATGTATCTGTATTTTTATGTTCCTTGCTTAATTTATAAAATACATAAAAAGTAATCTAAATAAATTGTTATCGAAGATCCTTAATTTTTTAAAATTCCTATTTCGAAATATTCCTCGTCGAAATATTGGATGACACGAAAAAACTGAAATAACATAAATTTAAAGAGTTTTTAAAATTATTGTATATTTTATATCCGCGTGCTTATTAGGATTAAACTATTTTTACGATTAGCGACTCCTCACCATAATCGCGAATGGGCAGTTTTTTTGCATCCCAGTTGGGGCAATTTTCCCCCCACCCCAGTTGGGGCAATTTATTCCCACTCCACTTGGGGCAATTTTTTCCCACCGCAGTTGGGGCAATGTTTCCCCCACCCCAGTTGGGGCAATTTTTTCCCACCCCAGTTAGGGCACCTTTTTTCCCACCCCAGTTCGGGCAATTTTTTCCCACCCCAGTTGGGGCAATTTTTTTCCCACCCCAGTTGGGGCAACTTTCTCCCACCCCAGTTACATGCTCCGTTTGTTGACTTGGTCAATCGCCTGATTTTCATAGAAGTTGGCTAACGAAAACCTAATGCAAAGATTCGAAAGGAAATCATTTAATTCTGCATGTATTTTTGAGCCCAGTCTTAAAATTGCTTAGAAGGACTAAAAGCATTTTCAATTCTGCTTCAAAAGAAACTAATGCGCATGTATCTGTATTTTTATGTTCCTTGCTTAATTTATAAAATACATAAAAAGTAATCTAAATAAATTGTTATCGAAGATCCTTAATTTTTTTAAAATTCCTATTTCGAAATATTCCTCGTCGAAATATTGGATGACACGAAAAAACTGAAATAACATAAATTTAAAGAGTTTTTAAAATTATTGTACATTTTATATCCGCGTGCTTATTAGGATTAAACTATTTTTACGATTAGCGACTCCTCACCATAATCGCGAATGGGCAGTTTTTTTGCATCCCAGTTGGGGCAATTTTCCCCCCACCCCAGTTGGGGCAATTTATTCCCACTCCACTTGGGGCAATTTTTTCCCACCGCAGTTGGGGCAATGTTTCCCCCACCCCAGTTGGGGCAATTTTTTCCCACCCCAGTTAGGGCACCTTTTTTCCCACCCCAGTTCGGGCAATTTTTTCCCACCCCAGTTGGGGCAATTTTTTTCCCACCCCAGTTGGGGCAACTTTCTCCCACCCCAGTTACATGCTCCGTTTGTTGACTTGGTCAATCGCCTGATTTTCATAGAAGTTGGCTAACGAAAACCTAATGCAAAGATTCGAAAGGAAATCATTTAATTCTGCATGTATTTTTGAGCCCAGTCTTAAAATTGCTTAGAAGGACTAAAAGCATTTTCAATTCTGCTTCAAAAGAAACTAATGCGCATGTATCTGTATTTTTATGTTCCTTGCTTAATTTATAAAATACATAAAAAGTAATCTAAATAAATTGTTATCGAAGATCCTTAATTTTTTTAAAATTCCTATTTCGAAATATTCCTCGTCGAAATATTGGATGACACGAAAAAACTGAAATAACATAAATTTAAAGAGTTTTTAAAATTATTGTACATTTTATATCCGCGTGCTTATTAGGATTAAACTATTTTTACGATTAGCGACTCCTCAACATAATCGCGAATGGGCAATTTTTCCCCCACCCCAGTTAGGGCAATTTATTCCCACTCCACTTGGGGCAATTTTTTTCCCACCACAGTTGGGGCAATGTTTCCCCCACCCCAGTTGGGGCAATTTTTTCCCACCCCAGTTCGGGCAATTTTCCCCCACCCCAGTTGGGGCAATTTTTTCCACCTCAGTTAGGGCAATTTTTTTCCACCCCAGTTGGGGCAATTTTTTCCACCCCAGTTGGGGCAATTTTTTCCCACCCCAGTTGGGGCAGTTTTCCGCCACCCCACTTGGAGCATTTTTTGCCACCCCACTTGGGGCAATTTTTTCCCACTCCAGTTTGGGCAATTTTTCCCCACCCCAGTTGGAACAATGTTTCCCCCACCCCAGTTGGGGCAACTTTTTTCCCACCCCAGTTGGGGCAATTTTTTCCCACCCCAGTTGGGGCAATTTTTCCCACCCCAGTTGGAGCAATTTTTTCCCACCCCAGTTGGGGCAATTTTTTCTCCCACCCCAGTTACATGCTCCGTTTGTTGACTTGGTCAATCGCCTGATTTTCATAGAAGTTGGCTAACGAAAACCTAATGCAAAGATTCGAAAGGAAATCATTTAATTCTGCATGTATTTTTGAGCCCAGTCTCAAAATTGCTTAGAAGGACTAAAAGCATTTTCAATTCTGCTTCAAAAGAAACTAATGCGCATGTATCTGTATTTTTATGTTAATTGCTTAATTTATAAAATACATAAAAAGTAATCTAAATAAATTGTTATCGAAGATCCTTAATTTTTTAAAATTCCTACTTCCAAATATTCCTCGTCGAAATATTGGATGACACGAAAAAACTGAAATAACATAAATTTAAAGAGTTTTTAAAATTATTGTATATTTTATATCCGCGTGCTTATTAGGATTAAACTATTTTTACGATTAGCGACTCCTCACCATAATCGCGAATGGGCAGTTTTTTTGCATCCCAGTTGGGGCAATTTATTCCCACTCCACTTGGGGCATTTTTTCCCACCGCAGTTGGGGCAATGTTTCCCCCACCCCAGTTGGGCCAATTTTTTCCACCCCAGTTAGGGATATTTTTTTCCCACACCAGTTGGGGCAATTTTTTTCCCACCCCAGTTGGGGCAATTTTTTCCCACCCCTGTTGGGGCAATTTTTTCCCAACCCAGTTGGGGCAAATTTTTTCCACCCCAATTGGGGCAATTTTTTTGCCACCCCACTTGGGGCAATTTTTTCCCACTCCAGTTTGGGCAATTTTCCCCCACCCCAGTTGGAACAATGTTTCCCCCACCCCAGTGGGGGCAATTTTTTCCCACACCAGTTGGGGCAATTTTTTTCCCCACCCCAGTTGAGGCAATTTTTTCCCACCCCAGTTGGGGTAATTTCTTCTCCCACCCCAGTTGGGGCAATTTTCCGCCACCCCACTTGGGGCATTTTTATTGCCACCCCACTTGGGGCAATTTTTTCCCACTTCAGTTTGGGCAATTTTTCCCTACGCCAGTTGGAACAATGTTTCCCCCACCCCAGTTGGGGCAATTTTTTCCCCACCCCAGTTGGGGCAATTTTCCCCCCTAGTTGGGGCAACTTTTCCACACCCCAGTTGGGGCAATTTTTTCCACACCCCAGTTGGGGCAATTTTTTCCCACCCCAGTTGGGGCAATTTTTTCCCACCCCACTTGGGGCAATTTTTTTCCCACCCCAGTTGGGGCAATTTTTTCTCCCACCCCAGTTACATGCTCCGTTTGTTGACTTGGTCAATCGCCTGATTTTCATAGAAGTTGGCTAACGAAAACCTAATGCAAAGATTCGAAAGGAAATCATTTAATTCTGCATGTATTTTTGAGCCCAGTCTCAAAATTGCTTAGAAGGACTAAAAGCATTTTCAATTCTGCTTCAAAAGAAACTAATGCGCATGTATCTGTATTTTTATGTTCCTTGCTTAATTTATAAAATACATAAAAAGTAATCTAAATAAATTGTTATCGAAGATCCTTAATTTTTTAAAATTCCTATTTCGAAATATTCCTCGTCGAAATATTGGATGACACGAAAAAACTGAAATAACATAAATTTAAAGAGTTTTTAAAATTATTGTATATTTTATATCCGCGTGCTTATTAGGATTAAACTATTTTTACGATTAGCGACTCCTCACCATAATCGCGAATGGGCAGTTTTTTTGCATCCCAGTTGGGGCAATTTTTCCCCCACCCCAGTTGGGGCAATTTATTCCCACTCCACTTGGGGCAATTTTTTCCCACCGCAGTTGGGGCAATGTTTCCCCCACCCCAGTTGGGGCAATTTTTTCCCACCCCAGTTAGGGCACCTTTTTTCCCACCCCAGTTCGGGCAATTTTTTCCCACCCCAGTTGGGGCAATTTTTTTCCCACCCCAGTTGGGGCAACTTTCTCCCACCCCAGTTACATGCTCCGTTTGTTGACTTGGTCAATCGCCTGATTTTCATAGAAGTTGGCTAACGAAAACCTAATGCAAAGATTCGAAAGGAAATCATTTAATTCTGCATGTATTTTTGAGCCCAGTCTTAAAATTGCTTAGAAGGACTAAAAGCATTTTCAATTCTGCTTCAAAAGAAACTAATGCGCATGTATCTGTATTTTTATGTTCCTTGCTTAATTTATAAAATACATAAAAAGTAATCTAAATAAATTGTTATCGAAGATCCTTAATTTTTTTAAAATTCCTATTTCGAAATATTCCTCGTCGAAATATTGGATGACACGAAAAAACTGAAATAACATAAATTTAAAGAGTTTTTAAAATTATTGTACATTTTATATCCGCGTGCTTATTAGGATTAAACTATTTTTACGATTAGCGACTCTTCAACATAATCGCGAATGGGCAATTTTTCCCCCACCCCAGTTAGGGCAATTTATTCCCACTCCACTTGGGGCAATTTTTTTCCCACCACAGTTGGGGCAATGTTTCCCCCACCCCAGTTGGGGCAATATTTCCCCAACCCAGTTGGGGCAATTTTTTCCCACCCCAGTTAGGGATATTTTTTTCCCACCCATGTTGGGGCAACTTTTTCCCACCCCAGTTCGGGCAATTTTCCCCCACCCCAGTTGGGGCAATTTTTTCCCACCCCAGTTAGGGCAATTTTTTCCCACCCCACTTGGGGCAATTTTTTCCACCTCAGTTAGGGCAATTTTTTTCCACCCCAGTTGGGGCAGTTTTTTCAACCCCAGTCGGGGCAATTTTTTCCCACCCCAGTTGGGGCAGTTTTCCGCCACCCCACTTGGAGCATTTTCTTGCCACCCCACTTGGGGCAATTTTTTCCCACTCCAGTTTGGGCAATTTTTCCCCACCCCAGTTGGAAGAATGTTTCCCCCACCCCAGTTGGGGCAATTTTTTCCCCACCCCAGTTGGGGCAATTTTCCCCCCCAGTTGGGGCAACTTTTCCACACCCCAGTTGGGGCAATTTTTTCCACACCCCAGTTGGGGCAATTTTTTCCCACCCCAGTTGGGGCAATTTTTTCCCACCCCACTTGGGGCAATTTTTTTCCCACCCCAGTTGGGGCAATTTTTTCTCCCACCCCAGTTACATGCTCCGTTTGTTGACTTGGTCAATCGCCTGATTTTCATAGAAGTTGGCTAACCAAAACCTAATGCAAAGATTCGAAAGGAAATCATTTAATTCTGCATGTATTTTTGAGCCCAGTCTCAAAATTGCTTAGAAGGACTAAAAGCATTTTCAATTCTGCTTCAAAAGAAACTAATGCGCATGTATCTGTATTTTTATGTTCCTTGCTTAATTTATAAAATACATAAAAAGTAATCTAAATAAATTGTTATCGAAGATCCTTAATTTTTTAAAATTCCTACTTCCAAATATTCCTCGTCGAAATATTGGATGACACGAAAAAACTGAAATAACATAAATTTAAAGAGTTTTTAAAATTATTGTATATTTTATATCCGCGTGCTTATTAGGATTAAACTATTTTTACGATTAGCGACTCCTCACCATAATCGCGAATGGGCAGTTTTTTTGCATCCCAGTTGGGGCAATTTATTCCCACTCCACTTGGGGCAATTTTTTTCCCACCGCAGTTGGGGCAATGTTTCCCCCACCCCAGTTGGGGCAATTTTTTCCACCCCAGTTAGGGATATTTTTTTCCCACCCCAGTCGGGGCAATTTTTTCCCACCCCTGTTGGGGCAATTTTTTCCCAACCCAGTTGGGGCAAATTTTCCCACCCCAGTTAGGGCAATTTTTTTCCACCCCAATTGGGGCAATTTTTTTGCCACCCCACTTGGGGCAATTTTTTCCCACTCCAGTTTGGGCAATTTTCCCCCACCCCAGTTGGAACAATGTTTCCCCCACCCAAGTTGGGGCAATTTTTTCCCACACCAGTTGGGGCAATTTTTTCCCCACCCCAGTTGAGGCAATTTTTTCCCACCCCAGTTGGGGCAATTTCTTCTCCCACCCCAGTTGGGGCAATTTTTTCCCACCCCATTTGCGGCAATTTTCTGCCACCCACTTGGGGCATTTTTATTGCCACCCCACTTGGGGCAATTTTTCCCACTTCAGTTTGGGCAATTTTTCCCTACGCCATTTGGAACAATGTTTCCCCCACCCCAGTTGGGGCAATTTTTTCCCCACCCCAGTTGGGGCAATTTTTTCCCACCCCAGTTGGGGCAACTTTTCCACACCCCAGTTGGGGCAATTTTTTCCACACCCCAGTTGGGGCAATTTTTTCCCACCCCAGTTGGGGCAATTTTTTCCCACCCCAGTTGGGGCAATTTTTTTCCCACCCCAGTTGGGGCAATTTTTTCTCCCACCCCAGTTACATGCTCCGTTTGTTGACTTGGTCAATCGCCTGATTTTCATAGAAGTTGGCTAACGAAAACCTAATGCAAAGATTCGAAAGGAAATCATTTAATTCTGCATGTATTTTTGAGCCCAGTCTTAAAATTGCTTAGAAGGACTAAAAGCATTTTCAATTCTGCTTCAAAAGAAACTAATGCGCATGTATCTGTATTTTTATGTTCCTTGCTTAATTTATAAAATACATAAAAAGTAATCTAAATAAATTGTTATCGAAGATCCTTAATTTTTTTAAAATTCCTATTTCGAAATATTCCTCGTCGAAATATTGGATGACACGAAAAAACTGAAATAACATAAATTTAAAGAGTTTTTAAAATTATTGTACATTTTATATCCGCGTGCTTATTAGGATTAAACTATTTTTACGATTAGCGACTCCTCACCATAATCGCGAATGGGCAGTTTTTTTGCATCCCAGTTGGGGCAATTTATTCCCACTCCACTTGGGGCAATTTTTTTCCCACCGCAGTTGGGGCAATGTTTCCCCCACCCCAGTTGGGGCAATTTTTTCCACCCCAGTTAGGGATATTTTTTTCCCACCCCAGTTGGGGCAATTTTTTTCCCACCCCAGTTGGAGCAATTTTTTCCCACCCCTGTTGGGGCAATTTTTTCCCAACCCAGTTGGGGCAAATTTTCCCACCCCAGTTAGGGGCAATTTTTTTCCACCCCCAATTGGGGCAATTTTTTTGCCACCCCCACTTGGGGCAATTTTTTCCCACTCCAGTTTGGGCAATTTTCCCCCACCCCAGTTGGAACAATGTTTCCCCCACCCCAGTTGGGGCAATTTTTTCCCACACCAGTTGGGGCAATTTTTTCCCACCCCATTTGCGGCAATTTTCCGCCACCCCACTTGGGGCATTTTTATTGCCACCCCACTTGGGGCAATTTTTTCCCACTTCAGTTTGGGCAATTTTTCCCTACGCCAGTTGGAACAATGTTTCCCCCACCCCAGTTGGGGCAATTTTTTCCCCACCCCAGTTGGGGCAATTTTTTCCACACCCCAGTTGGGGCAATTTTTTTCCCACCCCAGTTGGGGCAATTTTTTCCCCACCCCAGTTGGGGCAATTTTTTCTCCCACCCCAGTTACATGCTCCGTTTGTTGACTTGGTCAATCGCCTGATTTTCATAGAAGTTGGCTAACGAAAACCTAATGCAAAGATTCGAAAGGAAATCATTTAATTCTGCATGTATTTTTGAGCCCAGTCTCAAAATTGCTTAGAAGGACTAAAAGCATTTTCAATTCTGCTTCAAAAGAAACTAATGCGCATGTATCTGTATTTTTATGTTCCTTGCTTAATTTATAAAATACATAAAAAGTAATCTAAATAAATTGTTATCGAAGATCCTTAATTTTTTTAAAATTCCTATTTCGAAATATTCCTCGTCGAAATATTGGATGACACGAAAAAATTGAAATAACATAAATTTAAAGAGTTTTTAAAATTATTGTACATTTTATATCCGCGTGCTTATTAGGATTAAACTATTTTTACGATTAGCGACTCCTCACCATAATCGCGAATGGGCAGTTTTTTTGCATACCAGTTGGGGCAATTTATTCCCACTCCACTTGGGGCATTTTTTCCCACCGCAGTTGGGGCAATGTTTCCCCCACCCCAGTTGGGGCAATTTTTTCCACCCCAGTTAGGGATATTTTTTTCCCACCCCAGTTGGGGCAATTTTTTTCCCACCCCAGTTGGGGCAATTTTTTCCCACCCCTGTTGGGGCAATTTTTTCCCAACCCAGTTGGGGCAAATTTTTTCCACCCCAATTGGGGCAATTTTTTTGCCACCCCACTTGGGGCAATTTTTCCCACTCCAGTTTGGGCAATTTTCCCCCACCCCAGTTGGAACAATGTTTCCCCCACCCCAGTTGGGGCAATTTTTTCCCACCCCAGTTGGGGCAATTTCTTCTCCCACCCCAGTTGGGGCAATTTTCCGCCACCCCACTTGGGGCATTTTTATTGCCACCCCACTTGGGGCAATTTTTTCCCACTTCAGTTTGGGCAATTTTTCCCTACGCCAGTTGGAACAATGTTTCCCCCACCCCAGTTGGGGCAATTTTTCCCCACCCCAGTTGGGGCAATTTCCCCCCCCAGTTGGGGCAACTTTTCCACACCCCAGTTGGGGCAATTTTTTCCACACCCCAGTTGGGGCAATTTTTTCCCACCCCAGTTGGGGCAATTTTTTCCCACCCCACTTGGGGCAATTTTTTTCCCACCCCAGTTGGGGCAATTTTTTCTCCCACCCCAGTTACATGCTCCGTTTGTTGACTTGGTCAATCGCCTGATTTTCATAGAAGTTGGCTAACGAAAACCTAATGCAAAGATTCGAAAGGAAATCATTTAATTCTGCATGTATTTTTGAGCCCAGTCTCAAAATTGCTTAGAAGGACTAAAAGCATTTTCAATTCTGCTTCAAAAGAAACTAATGCGCATGTATCTGTATTTTTATGTTCCTTGCTTAATTTATAAAATACATAAAAAGTAATCTAAATAAATTGTTATCGAAGATCCTTAATTTTTTAAAATTCCTATTTCGAAATATTCCTCGTCGAAATATTGGATGACACGAAAAAACTGAAATAACATAAATTTAAAGAGTTTTTAAAATTATTGTATATTTTATATCCGCGTGCTTATTAGGATTAAACTATTTTTACGATTAGCGACTCCTCACCATAATCGCGAATGGGCAGTTTTTTTGCATCCCAGTTGGGGCAATTTTTCCCCCACCCCAGTTGGGGCAATTTATTCCCACTCCACTTGGGGCAATTTTTTCCCACCGCAGTTGGGGCAATGTTTCCCCCACCCCAGTTGGGGCAATTTTTTCCCACCCCAGTTAGGGCACCTTTTTTCCCACCCCAGTTCGGGCAATTTTTTCCCACCCCAGTTGGGGCAATTTTTTTCCCACCCCAGTTGGGGCAACTTTCTCCCACCCCAGTTACATGCTCCGTTTGTTGACTTGGTCAATCGCCTGATTTTCATAGAAGTTGGCTAACGAAAACCTAATGCAAAGATTCGAAAGGAAATCATTTAATTCTGCATGTATTTTTGAGCCCAGTCTTAAAATTGCTTAGAAGGACTAAAAGCATTTTCAATTCTGCTTCAAAAGAAACTAATGCGCATGTATCTGTATTTTTATGTTCCTTGCTTAATTTATAAAATACATAAAAAGTAATCTAAATAAATTGTTATCGAAGATCCTTAATTTTTTTAAAATTCCTATTTCGAAATATTCCTCGTCGAAATATTGGATGACACGAAAAAACTGAAATAACATAAATTTAAAGAGTTTTTAAAATTATTGTACATTTTATATCCGCGTGCTTATTAGGATTAAACTATTTTTACGATTAGCGACTCTTCAACATAATCGCGAATGGGCAATTTTTCCCCCACCCCAGTTAGGGCAATTTATTCCCACTCCACTTGGGGCAATTTTTTTCCCACCACAGTTGGGGCAATGTTTCCCCCACCCCAGTTGGGGCAATATTTCCCCAACCCAGTTGGGGCAATTTTTTCCCACCCCAGTTAGGGATATTTTTTTCCCACCCATGTTGGGGCAACTTTTTCCCACCCCAGTTCGGGCAATTTTCCCCCACCCCAGTTGGGGCAATTTTTTCCCACCCCAGTTAGGGCAATTTTTTCCCACCCCACTTGGGGCAATTTTTTCCACCTCAGTTAGGGCAATTTTTTTCCACCCCAGTTGGGGCAGTTTTTTCAACCCCAGTCGGGGCAATTTTTTCCCACCCCAGTTGGGGCAGTTTTCCGCCACCCCACTTGGAGCATTTTCTTGCCACCCCACTTGGGGCAATTTTTTCCCACTCCAGTTTGGGCAATTTTTCCCCACCCCAGTTGGAAGAATGTTTCCCCCACCCCAGTTGGGGCAATTTTTTCCCCACCCCAGTTGGGGCAATTTTCCCCCCCAGTTGGGGCAACTTTTCCACACCCCAGTTGGGGCAATTTTTTCCACACCCCAGTTGGGGCAATTTTTTCCCACCCCAGTTGGGGCAATTTTTTCCCACCCCACTTGGGGCAATTTTTTTCCCACCCCAGTTGGGGCAATTTTTTCTCCCACCCCAGTTACATGCTCCGTTTGTTGACTTGGTCAATCGCCTGATTTTCATAGAAGTTGGCTAACCAAAACCTAATGCAAAGATTCGAAAGGAAATCATTTAATTCTGCATGTATTTTTGAGCCCAGTCTCAAAATTGCTTAGAAGGACTAAAAGCATTTTCAATTCTGCTTCAAAAGAAACTAATGCGCATGTATCTGTATTTTTATGTTCCTTGCTTAATTTATAAAATACATAAAAAGTAATCTAAATAAATTGTTATCGAAGATCCTTAATTTTTTAAAATTCCTACTTCCAAATATTCCTCGTCGAAATATTGGATGACACGAAAAAACTGAAATAACATAAATTTAAAGAGTTTTTAAAATTATTGTATATTTTATATCCGCGTGCTTATTAGGATTAAACTATTTTTACGATTAGCGACTCCTCACCATAATCGCGAATGGGCAGTTTTTTTGCATCCCAGTTGGGGCAATTTATTCCCACTCCACTTGGGGCAATTTTTTTCCCACCGCAGTTGGGGCAATGTTTCCCCCACCCCAGTTGGGGCAATTTTTTCCACCCCAGTTAGGGATATTTTTTTCCCACCCCAGTCGGGGCAATTTTTTCCCACCCCTGTTGGGGCAATTTTTTCCCAACCCAGTTGGGGCAAATTTTCCCACCCCAGTTAGGGCAATTTTTTTCCACCCCAATTGGGGCAATTTTTTTGCCACCCCACTTGGGGCAATTTTTTCCCACTCCAGTTTGGGCAATTTTCCCCCACCCCAGTTGGAACAATGTTTCCCCCACCCAAGTTGGGGCAATTTTTTCCCACACCAGTTGGGGCAATTTTTTCCCCACCCCAGTTGAGGCAATTTTTTCCCACCCCAGTTGGGGCAATTTCTTCTCCCACCCCAGTTGGGGCAATTTTTTCCCACCCCATTTGCGGCAATTTTCTGCCACCCACTTGGGGCATTTTTATTGCCACCCCACTTGGGGCAATTTTTCCCACTTCAGTTTGGGCAATTTTTCCCTACGCCATTTGGAACAATGTTTCCCCCACCCCAGTTGGGGCAATTTTTTCCCCACCCCAGTTGGGGCAATTTTTTCCCACCCCAGTTGGGGCAACTTTTCCACACCCCAGTTGGGGCAATTTTTTCCACACCCCAGTTGGGGCAATTTTTTCCCACCCCAGTTGGGGCAATTTTTTCCCACCCCAGTTGGGGCAATTTTTTTCCCACCCCAGTTGGGGCAATTTTTTCTCCCACCCCAGTTACATGCTCCGTTTGTTGACTTGGTCAATCGCCTGATTTTCATAGAAGTTGGCTAACGAAAACCTAATGCAAAGATTCGAAAGGAAATCATTTAATTCTGCATGTATTTTTGAGCCCAGTCTTAAAATTGCTTAGAAGGACTAAAAGCATTTTCAATTCTGCTTCAAAAGAAACTAATGCGCATGTATCTGTATTTTTATGTTCCTTGCTTAATTTATAAAATACATAAAAAGTAATCTAAATAAATTGTTATCGAAGATCCTTAATTTTTTTAAAATTCCTATTTCGAAATATTCCTCGTCGAAATATTGGATGACACGAAAAAACTGAAATAACATAAATTTAAAGAGTTTTTAAAATTATTGTACATTTTATATCCGCGTGCTTATTAGGATTAAACTATTTTTACGATTAGCGACTCCTCAACATAATCGCGAATGGGCAATTTTTCCCCACCCCAGTTACGGCAATTTATTCCCACTCCACTTGGGGCAATTTTTTTCCCACCACAGTTGGGGCAACGTTTCCCCCACCCCAGTTGGGGCAATTTTTCCCCAACCCAGTTGGGGCAATTTTTCCCACCCCAGTTAGGGATATTTTTTCCCACCCATGTTGGGGCAACTTTTTCCCACCCCAGTTCGGGCAATTTTCCCCCACCCCAGTTGGGGCAATTTTTTCCCACCCCAGATAGGGCAATTTTTTCCCACCCCAGTTGGGGCAATTTTTTCCACCCCAGTTAGGGCAATTTTTTTCCACCCCAGTTGGGGCAATTTTTTTCCACCCCAGTTGGGGCAATTTTTTCCACCCCAGTTGGGGCAATTTTTTCCCACACCAGTTGGGGCAGTTTTCCGCCACCCCACTTGGAGCATTTTTTTGCCACCCCACTTGGGGCAATTTTTTCCCACTCCAGTTTGGGCAATTTTTCCCCACTCCAGTTGGAACAATGTTTCCCCCACCCCAGTTGGGGCAACTTTTTTCCCACCCCAGTTGGGGCAATTTTTTCTCCCACCCCAGTTACATGCTCCGTTTGTTGACTTGGTCAATCGCCTGATTTTCATAGAAGTTGGCTAACGAAAACCTAATGCAATGATTCGAAAGGAAATCATTTAATTCTGCATGTATTTTTGAGCCCAGTCTCAAAATTGCTTAGAAGGACTAAAAGCATTTTCAATTCTGCTTCAAAAGAAACTAATGCGCATGTATCTGTATTTTTATGTTAATTGCTTAATTTATAAAATACATAAAAAGTAATCTAAATAAATTGTTATCGAAGATCCTTAATTTTTTAAAATTCCTACTTCCAAATATTCCTCGTCGAAATATTGGATGACACGAAAAAACTGAAATAATATAAATTTAAAGAGTTTTTAAAATTATTGTATATTTTATATCCGCGTGCTTATTAGGATTAAACTATTTTTACGATTAGCGACTCCTCACCATAATCGCGAATGGGCAGTTTTTTTGCATCCCAGTTGGGGCAATTTATTCCCACTCCACTTGGATCATTTTTTTCCCACCGCAGTTGGGGCAATGTTTCCCCCACACCAGATGGGGCAATGTTTTCCACCCCAGTTAGGGATATTTTTCCCCACCCCAGTTGGGGCAATTTTTTTCCCACCCCAGTTGGGGCAATTTTTTCCCACCCCTGTTGGGGCAATTT
The DNA here is from genome assembly GCF_044657685.1 of Stegodyphus dumicola. Taxonomy (NCBI): domain Eukaryota; kingdom Metazoa; phylum Arthropoda; class Arachnida; order Araneae; family Eresidae; genus Stegodyphus; species Stegodyphus dumicola. The sequence goes on along the minus strand of NC_140776.1, from coordinate 187,952,424 downwards.
TTTCCCAACCCAGTTGGGGCAAATTTTCCCACCCCAGTTAGGGCAATTTTTTTCCACCCCAATTGGGTCAATTTTTTTGCCACCCCACTTGGGGCAATTTTCCCCCACCCCAGTTGGAACAATGTTTCCCCACCCCAGTTGGGGCAATTTTTTCCCACACCAGTTGGGGCAATTTTTTTCCCCACCCCAGTTGAGGCAATTTTTTCCCACCCCAGTTGGAGCAATTTCTTCTCCCACCCCAGTTGGGGCAATTTTTTCCCACCCCATTTGCGGCAATTTTCCGCCACCCCACTTGGGGCATTTTTATTGCCAGCCCACTTGGGGCAATTTTTTCCCACTTCAGTTTGGGCAATTTTTCCCTACGCCAGTTGGAACAATGTTTCCCCCACCCCAGTTGGGGCAATTTTTCCCCACCCCAGTTGGGGCAACTTTTCCACACCCCAGTTGGGGCAATTTTTTCCACACCCCAGTTGGGGCAATTTTTTCCACACCCCAGTTGGGGCAATTTTTCCCCCACCCCAGTTGGGGCAATTTTTTCCCCACCCCAGTTGGGGCAATTTTTTCCCACCCCAGTTAGGGATATTTTTTCCCACCCCAGTTGGGGCAATTTTTTCCCACCCCAGTTAGGGCAATTTTTTCCCACCCCACTTAGGGCATTTTTCCCACCCCAGTTGGGGCAATTTTTTTCCACCTCAGTTAGGGCAATTTTTTCCCACCCCAGTTGCGGCAATTTTTTCCCACCCCAGTTGGGGCAATTTTCCGCCACCCCACTTGGGGCATTTTTTGCCACCCCACTTGGGGCAATTTGTTCCCACTCCAGTTTGGGCAATCTTTTCCCCACCCCAGTTGGGGAAACTTTTTTCTCACCCCAGTTGGGGCAACTTTTTTCCCACCCCAGTTGGGGCAATTTTTTCGCACCCCAGTTGGGGCAACTTTTCCACACCCCAGTTGGGACAACTTTTTCCCCACCCCAGTTGGGGCAATTTTTTCCCACCCCAGTTGGGGCAATTTTTCCCCCACCCCAGTTGGGGCAATTTTTTCCCCACCCCAGTTGGGGCAATTTTTTCCCACCCCAGTTAGGGATATTTTTTCCCACCCCAGTTGGGGCAATTTTTTCCCACCCCAGTTAGGGCAGTTTTTTCCCACCCCACTTAGGGCATATTCCCCACCCCAGTTGGGGCAATTTTTTTCCACCTCAGTTAGGGCAATTTTTTCCCACACCAGTTGGGGCAATTTTTTCCCACCCCATTTGCGGCAATTTTCCGCCACCCCACTTGGGGCATTTTTATTGCCACCCCACTTGGGGCAATTTTTTCCCACTTCAGTTTGGGCAATTTTCCCTACGCCAGTTGGAACAATGTTTCCCCCACCCCAGTTGGGGCAACTTTTTTCCCACCCCAGTTGGGGCAATTTTTTCCCACCCCAGTTGGGGCAATTTTTCCCACCCCAGTTGGAGCAATTTTTTCCCACCCCAGTTGGAGCAATTTTTTCTCCCACCCCAGTTACATGCTCCGTTTGTTGACTTGGTCAATCGCCTGATTTTCATAGAAGTTGGCTAACGAAAACCTAATGCAATGATTCGAAAGGAAATCATTTAATTCTGCATGTATTTTTGAGCCCAGTCTCAAAATTGCTTAGAAGGACTAAAAGCATTTTCAATTCTGCTTCAAAAGAAACTAATGCGCATGTATCTGTATTTTTATGTTAATTGCTTAATTTATAAAATACATAAAAAGTAATCTAAATAAATTGTTATCGAAGATCCTTAATTTTTTAAAATTCCTACTTCCAAATATTCCTCGTCGAAATATTGGATGACACGAAAAAACTGAAATAACATAAATTTAAAGAGTTTTTAAAATTATTGTATATTTTATATCCGCGTGCTTATTAGGATTAAACTATTTTTACGATTAGCGACTCGTCACCATAATCGCGAATGGGCAGTTTTTTTGCATCCCAGTTGGGGCAATTTATTCCCACTCCACTTGGGGCATTTTTTTCCCACCGCAGTTGGGGCAATGTTTCCCCCACACCAGTTGGGGCAATGTTTTTCCACCCCAGTTAGGGATATTTTTCCCCACCCCAGTTGGGGCAATTTTTTTCCCACCCCAGTTGGGGCAATTTTTTCCCACCCCTGTTGGGGCAATTTTTTCCCAACCCAGTTGGGGCAAATTTTCCCACCCCAGTTAGGGCAATTTTTTTCCACCCCAATTGGGTCAATTTTTTTGCCACCCCACTTGGGGCAATTTTCCCCCACCCCAGTTGGAACAATGTTTCCCCCACCCCAGTTGGGGCAATTTTTTCCCACACCAGTTGGGGCAATTTTTTTCCCCACCCCAGTTGAGGCAATTTTTTCCCACCCCAGTTGGGGCAATTTCTTCTCCCACCCCAGTTGGGGCAATTTTTTCCCACCCCATTTGCGGCAATTTTCCGCCACCCCACTTGGGGCATTTTTATTGCCAGCCCACTTGGGGCAATTTTTTCCCACTTCAGTTTGGGCAATTTTTCCCTACGCCAGTTGGAACAATGTTTCCCCCACCCCAGTTGGGGCAATTTTTCCCCACCCCAGTTGGGGCAACTTTTCCACACCCCAGTTGGGGCAATTTTTTCCACACCCCAGTTGGGGCAATTTTTTCCACACCCCAGTTGGGGCAATTTTTCCCCCACCCCAGTTGGGGCAATTTTTTCCCCACCCCAGTTGGGGCAATTTTTTCCCACCCCAGTTAGGGATATTTTTTCCCACCCCAGTTGGGGCAATTTTTTCCCACCCCAGTTAGGGCAATTTTTTCCCACCCCACTTAGGGCATTTTTCCCACCCCAGTTGGGGCAATTTTTTTCCACCTCAGTTAGGGCAATTTTTTCCCACCCCAGTTGCGGCAATTTTTTCCCACCCCAGTTGGGGCAATTTTCCGCCACCCCACTTGGGGCATTTTTTGCCACCCCACTTGGGGCAATTTGTTCCCACTCCAGTTTGGGCAATCTTTTCCCCACCCCAGTTGGGGAAACTTTTTTCCCACCCCAGTTGGGGCAACTTTTTTCCCACCCCAGTTGGGGCAATTTTTTCGCACCCCAGTTGGGGCAACTTTTCCACACCCCAGTTGGGACAACTTTTTCCCCACCCCAGTTGGGGCAATTTTTTCCCACCCAAGTTGGGGCAATTTTTCCCCGACCCCAGTTGGGGCAATTTTTTCCCCACCCCAGTTGGGGCAATTTTTTCCCACCCCAGTTAGGGATATTTTTTCCAACCCCAGTTGGGGCAATTTTTTCCCACCCCAGTTAGGGCAATTTTTTCCCACCCCACTTAGGGCATTTTTCCCACCCCAGTTGGGGCAATTTTTTTCCACCTCAGTTAGGGCAATTTTTTCCCACACCAGTTGGGGCAATTTTTTCCCACCCCATTTGCGGCAATTTTCCGCCACCCCACTTGGGGCATTTTTATTGCCACCCCACTTGGGGCAATTTTTTCCCACTTCAGTTTGGGCAATTTTCCCTACGCCAGTTGGAACAATGTTTCCCCCACCCCAGTTGGGGCAACTTTTTTCCCACCCCAGTTGGGGCAATTTTTTCGCACCCCAGCTGGGGCAACTTTTCCACACCCCAGTTGGGACAACTTTTTCCCCACCCCAGTTGGGGCAATTTTTTCCCACCCCAGTTGGGGCAATTTTTCCCACCCCAGTTGGAGCAATTTTTTCCCACCCCAGTTGGAGCAATTTTTTCTCCCACCCCAGTTACATGCTCCGTTTGTTGACTTGGTCAATCGCCTGATTTTCATAGAAGTTGGCTAACGAAAACCTAATGCAAAGATTCGAAAGGAAATCATTTAATTCTGCATGTATTTTTGAGCCCAGTCTCAAAATTGCTTAGAAGGACTAAAAGCATTTTCAATTCTGCTTCAAAAGAAACTAATGCGCATGTATCTGTATTTTTATGTTAATTGCTTAATTTATAAAATACATAAAAATTAATCTAAATAAATTGTTATCGAAGATCCTTAATTTTTTAAAATTCCTACTTCCAAATATTCCTCGTCGAAATATTGGATGACACGAAAAAACTGAAATAACATAAATTTAAAGAGTTTTTAAAATTATTGTATATTTTATATCCGCGTGCTTATTAGGATTAAACTATTTTTACGATTAGCGACTCCTCACCATAATCGCGAATGGGCAGTTTTTTTGCATCCCAGTTGGGGCAATTTATTCCCACTCCACTTGGGGCAATTTTTTTCCCACCGCAGTTGGGGCAATGTTTCCCCCACCCCAGTTGGGGCAATTTTTTCCACCCCAGTTAGGGATATTTTTTTCCCACCCCAGTTGGGGCAATTTTTTTCCCACCCCAGTTGGAGCAATTTTTTCCCACCCCTGTTGGGGCAATTTTTTCCCAACCCAGTTGGGGCAAATTTTCCCACCCCAGTTAGGGCAATTTTTTTCCACCCCAATTGGGGCAATTTTTTTGCCACCCCACTTGGGGCAATTTTTTCCCACTCCAGTTTGGGCAATTTTCCCCCACCCCAGTTGGAACAATGTTTCCCCCACCCCAGTTGGGGCAATTTTTTCCCACACCAGTTGGGGCAATTTTTTCCCACCCCATTTGCGGCAATTTTCCGCCACCCCACTTGGGGCATTTTTATTGCCACCCCACTTGGGGCAATTTTTTCCCACTTCAGTTTGGGCAATTTTTCCCTACGCCAGTTGGAACAATGTTTCCCCCACCCCAGTTGGGGCAATTTTTTCCCCACCCCAGTTGGGGCAATTTTTTCCACACCCCAGTTGGGGCAATTTTTTCCCACCCCAGTTGGGGCAATTTTTTCCCCACCCCAGTTGGGGCAATTTTTTCTCCCACCCCAGTTACATGCTCCGTTTGTTGACTTGGTCAATCGCCTGATTTTCATAGAAGTTGGCTAACGAAAACCTAATGCAAAGATTCGAAAGGAAATCATTTAATTCTGCATGTATTTTTGAGCCCAGTCTCAAAATTGCTTAGAAGGACTAAAAGCATTTTCAATTCTGCTTCAAAAGAAACTAATGCGCATGTATCTGTATTTTTATGTTCCTTGCTTAATTTATAAAATACATAAAAAGTAATCTAAATAAATTGTTATCGAAGATCCTTAATTTTTTTAAAATTCCTATTTCGAAATATTCCTCGTCGAAATATTGGATGACACGAAAAAATTGAAATAACATAAATTTAAAGAGTTTTTAAAATTATTGTACATTTTATATCCGCGTGCTTATTAGGATTAAACTATTTTTACGATTAGCGACTCCTCACCATAATCGCGAATGGGCAGTTTTTTTGCATACCAGTTGGGGCAATTTATTCCCACTCCACTTGGGGCATTTTTTCCCACCGCAGTTGGGGCAATGTTTCCCCCACCCCAGTTGGGGCAATTTTTTCCACCCCAGTTAGGGATATTTTTTTCCCACCCCAGTTGGGGCAATTTTTTTCCCACCCCAGTTGGGGCAATTTTTTCCCACCCCTGTTGGGGCAATTTTTTCCCAACCCAGTTGGGGCAAATTTTTTCCACCCCAATTGGGGCAATTTTTTTGCCACCCCACTTGGGGCAATTTTTCCCACTCCAGTTTGGGCAATTTTCCCCCACCCCAGTTGGAACAATGTTTCCCCCACCCCAGTTGGGGCAATTTTTTCCCACCCCAGTTGGGGCAATTTCTTCTCCCACCCCAGTTGGGGCAATTTTCCGCCACCCCACTTGGGGCATTTTTATTGCCACCCCACTTGGGGCAATTTTTTCCCACTTCAGTTTGGGCAATTTTTCCCTACGCCAGTTGGAACAATGTTTCCCCCACCCCAGTTGGGGCAATTTTTTCCCCACCCCAGTTGGGGCAATTTCCCCCCCCAGTTGGGGCAACTTTTCCACACCCCAGTTGGGGCAATTTTTTCCACACCCCAGTTGGGGCAATTTTTTCCCACCCCAGTTGGGGCAATTTTTTCCCACCCCACTTGGGGCAATTTTTTTCCCACCCCAGTTGGGGCAATTTTTTCTCCCACCCCAGTTACATGCTCCGTTTGTTGACTTGGTCAATCGCCTGATTTTCATAGAAGTTGGCTAACGAAAACCTAATGCAAAGATTCGAAAGGAAATCATTTAATTCTGCATGTATTTTTGAGCCCAGTCTCAAAATTGCTTAGAAGGACTAAAAGCATTTTCAATTCTGCTTCAAAAGAAACTAATGCGCATGTATCTGTATTTTTATGTTCCTTGCTTAATTTATAAAATACATAAAAAGTAATCTAAATAAATTGTTATCGAAGATCCTTAATTTTTTAAAATTCCTATTTCGAAATATTCCTCGTCGAAATATTGGATGACACGAAAAAACTGAAATAACATAAATTTAAAGAGTTTTTAAAATTATTGTATATTTTATATCCGCGTGCTTATTAGGATTAAACTATTTTTACGATTAGCGACTCCTCACCATAATCGCGAATGGGCAGTTTTTTTGCATCCCAGTTGGGGCAATTTTTCCCCCACCCCAGTTGGGGCAATTTATTCCCACTCCACTTGGGGCAATTTTTTCCCACCGCAGTTGGGGCAATGTTTCCCCCACCCCAGTTGGGGCAATTTTTTCCCACCCCAGTTAGGGCACCTTTTTTCCCACCCCAGTTCGGGCAATTTTTTCCCACCCCAGTTGGGGCAATTTTTTTCCCACCCCAGTTGGGGCAACTTTCTCCCACCCCAGTTACATGCTCCGTTTGTTGACTTGGTCAATCGCCTGATTTTCATAGAAGTTGGCTAACGAAAACCTAATGCAAAGATTCGAAAGGAAATCATTTAATTCTGCATGTATTTTTGAGCCCAGTCTTAAAATTGCTTAGAAGGACTAAAAGCATTTTCAATTCTGCTTCAAAAGAAACTAATGCGCATGTATCTGTATTTTTATGTTCCTTGCTTAATTTATAAAATACATAAAAAGTAATCTAAATAAATTGTTATCGAAGATCCTTAATTTTTTTAAAATTCCTATTTCGAAATATTCCTCGTCGAAATATTGGATGACACGAAAAAACTGAAATAACATAAATTTAAAGAGTTTTTAAAATTATTGTACATTTTATATCCGCGTGCTTATTAGGATTAAACTATTTTTACGATTAGCGACTCCTCAACATAATCGCGAATGGGCAATTTTTCCCCCACCCCAGTTAGGGCAATTTATTCCCACTCCACTTGGGGAATTTTTTTCCCACCACAGTTGGGGCAATGTTTCCCCCACCCCAGTTGGGGCAATTTTTCCCCACCCCAGTTGGGGCAATTTTTTCCCACCCCAGTTAGGGATATTTTTTTCCCACCCATGTTGGGGCAACTTTTTCCCACCCCAGTTCAGGCAATTTTCCCCCACCCCAGTTGGGGCAATTTTTTCCCACCCCAGTTAGGGCAATTTTTTCCCACCCCACTTGGGGAAATTTTTTCCCACCCCAGTTGGGTCAATTTTTTCCACCTCAGTTAGGGCAATTTTTTTCCACCCCAGTTGGGGCAGTTTTTTCAACCCCAGTTGGGGCAATTTTTTCCCACCCCAGTTGGGGCAGTTTTCCGCCACCCCACTTGGAGCATTTTTTTGCCACCCCACTTGGGGCAATTTTTTCCCACTCCAGTTTGGGCAATTTTTCCCCACTCCAGTTGGAACAATGTTTCCCCCACCCCAGTTGGGGCAACTTTTTTCCCACCCCAGTTGGGGCAATTTTTTCCCACCCCAGTTGGGGCAACTTGTCCACACCCCAGTTGGGACAACTTTTTCCCTACCCCAGTTGGGGCAATTTTTTCCCACCCCAGTTGGGGCAATTTTTCCCACCCCAGTTGGAGCAATTTTTTCCCACCCCAGTTGGGGCAATTTTTTCTCCCACCCCAGTTACATGCTCCGTTTGTTGACTTGGTCAATCGCCTGATTTTCATAGAAGTTGGCTAACGAAAACCTAATGCAATGATTCGAAAGGAAATCATTTAATTCTGCATGTATTTTTGAGCCCAGTCTCAAAATTGCTTAGAAGGACTAAAAGCATTTTCAATTCTGCTTCAAAAGAAACTAATGCGCATGTATCTGTATTTTTATGTTAATTGCTTAATTTATAAAATACATAAAAAGTAATCTAAATAAATTGTTATCGAAGATCCTTAATTTTTTAAAATTCCTACTTCCAAATATTCCTCGTCGAAATATTGGATGACACGAAAAAACTGAAATAACATAAATTTAAAGAGTTTTTAAAATTATTGTATATTTTATATCCGCGTGCTTATTAGGATTAAACTATTTTTACGATTAGCGACTCCTCACCATAATCGCGAATGGGCAGTTTTTTTGCATCCCAGTTGGGGCAATTTATTCCCACTCCACTTGGGGCATTTTTTTCCCACCGCAGTTGGGGCAATGTTTCCCCCACACCAGTTGGGGCAATGTTTTTCCACCCCAGTTAGGGATATTTTTCCCCACCCCAGTTGGGGCAATTTTTTTCCCACCCCAGTTGGGGCAATTTTTTCCCACCCCTGTTGGGGCAATTTTTTCCCAACCCAGTTGGGGCAATTTTTTTCCACCCCAATTGGGTCAATTTTTTTGCCACCCCACTTGGGGCAATTTTCCCCCACCCCAGTTGGAACAATGTTTCCCCCACCCCAGTTGGGGCAATTTTTTCCCACACCAGTTGGGGCAATTTTTTTCCCCACCCCAGTTGAGGCAATTTTTTCCCACCCCAGTTGGGGCAATTTCTTCTCCCACCCCAGTTGGGGCAATTTTTTCCCACCCCATTTGCGGCAATTTTCCGCCACCCCACTTGGGGCATTTTTATTGCCAGCCCACTTGGGGCAATTTTTTCCCACTTCAGTTTGGGCAATTTTTCCCTACGCCAGTTGGAACAATGTTTCCCCCACCCCAGTTGGGGCAATTTTTCCCCACCCCAGTTGGGGCAACTTTTCCACACCCCAGTTGGGGCAATTTTTTCCACACCCCAGTTGGGGCAATTTTTTCCACACCCCAGTTGGGGCAATTTTTCCCCCACCCCAGTTGGGGCAATTTTTTCCCCACCCCAGTTGGGGCAATTTTTTCCCAACCCAGTTGGGGCAATTTTTTCCCACCCCAGTTAGGGCAATTTTTTCCCACCCCACTTAGGGCATTTTTCCCACCCCAGTTGGGGCAATTTTTTTCCACCTCAGTTAGGGCAATTTTTTCCCACCCCAGTTGCGGCAATTTTTTCCCACCCCAGTTGGGGCAATTTTCCGCCACCCCACTTGGGGCATTTTTTGCCACCCCACTTGGGGCAATTTGTTCCCACTCCAGTTTGGGCAATCTTTTCCCCACCCCAGTTGGGGCAACTTTTTTCCCACCCCAGTTGGGGCAACTTTTTTCCCACCCCAGTTGGGGCAATTTTTTCGCACCCCAGTTGGGGCAACTTTTCCACACCCCAGTTGGGACAACTTTTTCCCCACCCCAGTTGGGGCAATTTTTTCCCACCCAAGTTGGGGCAATTTTTCCCCCACCCCAGTTGGGGCAATTTTTTCCCCACCCCAGTTGGGGCAATTTTTTCCCACCCCACTTAGGGCATTTTTCCCACCCCAGTTGGGGCAATTTTTTTCCACCTCAGTTAGGGCAATTTTTTCCCACACCAGTTGGGGCAATTTTTTCCCACCCCATTTGCGGCAATTTTCCGCCACCCCACTTGGGGCATTTTTATTGCCACCCCACTTGGGGCAATTTTTTCCCACTTCAGATTGGGCAATTTTCCCTACGCCAGTTGGAACAATGTTTCCCCCACCCCAGTTGGGGCAACTTTTTTCCCACCCCAGTTGGGGCAATTTTTTCGCACCCCAGCTGGGGCAACTTTTCCACACCCCAGTTGGGACAACTTTTTCCCCAACCCAGTTGGGGCAATTTTTTCCCACCCCAGTTGGGGCAATTTTTCCCACCCCAGTTGGAGCAATTTTTTCCCACCCCAGTTGGAGCAATTTTTTCTCCCACCCCAGTTACATGCTCCGTTTGTTGACTTGGTCAATCGCCTGATTTTCATAGAAGTTGGCTAACGAAAACCTAATGCAAAGATTCGAAAGGAAATCATTTAATTCTGCATGTATTTTTGAGCCCAGTCTCAAAATTGCTTAGAAGGACTAAAAGCATTTTCAATTCTGCTTCAAAAGAAACTAATGCGCATGTATCTGTATTTTTATGTTAATTGCTTAATTTATAAAATACATAAAAATTAATCTAAATAAATTGTTATCGAAGATCCTTAATTTTTTAAAATTCCTACTTCCAAATATTCCTCGTCGAAATATTGGATGACACGAAAAAACTGAAATAACATAAATTTAAAGAGTTTTTAAAATTATTGTATATTTTATATCCGCGTGCTTATTAGGATTAAACTATTTTTACGATTAGCGACTCCTCACCATAATCGCGAATGGGCAGTTTTTTTGCATCCCAGTTGGGGCAATTTATTCCCACTCCACTTGGGGCAATTTTTTTCCCACCGCAGTTGGGGCAATGTTTCCCCCACCCCAGTTGGGGCAATTTTTTCCACCCCAGTTAGGGATATTTTTTTCCCACCCCAGTTGGGGCAATTGTTTTCCCACCCCAGTTGGAGCAATTTTTTCCCACCCCTGTTGGGGCAATTTTTTCCCAACCCAGTTGGGGCAAATTTTCCCACCCCAGTTAGGGCAATTTTTTTCCACCCCAATTGGGGCAATTTTTTTGCCACCCCACTTGGGGCAATTTTTTCCCACTCCAGTTTGGGCAATTTTCCCCCACCCCAGTTGGAACAATGTTTCCCCCACCCCAGTTGGGGCAATTTTTTCCCACACCAGTTGGGGCAATTTTTTCCCACCCCATTTGCGGCAATTTTCCGCCACCCCACTTGGGGCATTTTTATTGCCACCCCACTTGGGGCAATTTTTTCCCACTTCAGTTTGGGCAATTTTTCCCTACGCCAGTTGGAACAATGTTTCCCCCACCCCAGTTGGGGCAATTTTTTCCCCACCCCAGTTGGGGCAATTTTTTCCACACCCCAGTTGGGGCAATTTTTTCCCACCCCAGTTGGGGCAATTTTTTCCCCACCCCAGTTGGGGCAATTTTTTCTCCCACCCCAGTTACATGCTCCGTTTGTTGACTTGGTCAATCGCCTGATTTTCATAGAAGTTGGCTAACGAAAACCTAATGCAAAGATTCGAAAGGAAATCATTTAATTCTGCATGTATTTTTGAGCCCAGTCTCAAAATTGCTTAGAAGGACTAAAAGCATTTTCAATTCTGCTTCAAAAGAAACTAATGCGCATGTATCTGTATTTTTATGTTCCTTGCTTAATTTATAAAATACATAAAAATTAATCTAAATAAATTGTTATCGAAGATCCTTAATTTTTTAAAATTCCTACTTCCAAATATTCCTCGTCGAAATATTGGATGACACGAAAAAACTGAAATAACATAAATTTAAAGAGTTTTTAAAATTATTGTATATTTTATATCCGCGTGCTTATTAGGATTAAACTATTTTTACGATTAGCGACTCCTCACCATAATCGCGAATGGGCAGTTTTTTTGCATCCCAGTTGGGGCAATTTATTCCCACTCCACTTGGGGCAATTTTTTTCCCACCGCAGTTGGGGCAATGTTTCCCCCACCCCAGTTGGGGCAATTTTTTCCACCCCAGTTAGGGATATTTTTTTCCCACCCCAGTTGGGGCAATTTTTTTCCCACCCCAGTTGGAGCAATTTTTTCCCACCCCTGTTGGGGCAATTTTTTCCCAACCCAGTTGGGGCAAATTTTCCCACCCCAGTTAGGGCAATTTTTTTCCACCCCAATTGGGGCAATTTTTTTGCCACCCCACTTGGGGCAATTTTTTCCCACTCCAGTTTGGGCAATTTTCCCCCACCCCAGTTGGAACAATGTTTCCCCCACCCCAGTTGGGGCAATTTTTTCCCACACCAGTTGGGGCAATTTTTTCCCACCCCATTTGCGGCAATTTTCCGCCACCCCACTTGGGGCATTTTTATTGCCACCCCACTTGGGGCAATTTTTTCCCACTTCAGTTTGGGCAATTTTTCCCTACGCCAGTTGGAACAATGTTTCCCCCACCCCAGTTGGGGCAATTTTTTCCCCACCCCAGTTGGGGCAATTTTTTCCACACCCCAGTTGGGGCAATTTTTTCCCACCCCAGTTGGGGCAATTTTTTCCCCACCCCAGTTGGGGCAATTTTTTCTCCCACCCCAGTTACATGCTCCGTTTGTTGACTTGGTCAATCGCCTGATTTTCATAGAAGTTGGCTAACGAAAACCTAATGCAAAGATTCGAAAGGAAATCATTTAATTCTGCATGTATTTTTGAGCCCAGTCTCAAAATTGCTTAGAAGGACTAAAAGCATTTTCAATTCTGCTTCAAAAGAAACTAATGCGCATGTATCTGTATTTTTATGTTCCTTGCTTAATTTATAAAATACATAAAAAGTAATCTAAATAAATTGTTATCGAAGATCCTTAATTTTTTTAAAATTCCTATTTCGAAATATTCCTCGTCGAAATATTGGATGACACGAAAAAATTGAAATAACATAAATTTAAAGAGTTTTTAAAATTATTGTACATTTTATATCCGCGTGCTTATTAGGATTAAACTATTTTTACGATTAGCGACTCCTCACCATAATCGCGAATGGGCAGTTTTTTTGCATACCAGTTGGGGCAATTTATTCCCACTCCACTTGGGGCATTTTTTCCCACCGCAGTTGGGGCAATGTTTCCCCCACCCCAGTTGGGGCAATTTTTTCCACCCCAGTTAGGGATATTTTTTTCCCACCCCAGTTGGGGCAATTTTTTTCCCACCCCAGTTGGGGCAATTTTTTCCCACCCCTGTTGGGGCAATTTTTTCCCAACCCAGTTGGGGCAAATTTTTTCCACCCCAATTGGGGCAATTTTTTTGCCACCCCACTTGGGGCAATTTTTCCCACTCCAGTTTGGGCAATTTTCCCCCACCCCAGTTGGAACAATGTTTCCCCCACCCCAGTTGGGGCAATTTTTTCCCACCCCAGTTGGGGCAATTTCTTCTCCCACCCCAGTTGGGGCAATTTTCCGCCACCCCACTTGGGGCATTTTTATTGCCACCCCACTTGGGGCAATTTTTTCCCACTTCAGTTTGGGCAATTTTTCCCTACGCCAGTTGGAACAATGTTTCCCCCACCCCAGTTGGGGCAATTTTTTCCCCACCCCAGTTGGGGCAATTTCCCCCCCCAGTTGGGGCAACTTTTCCACACCCCAGTTGGGGCAATTTTTTCCCCACCCCAGTTGGGGCAATTTTTTCTCCCACCCCAGTTACATGCTCCGTTTGTTGACTTGGTCAATCGCCTGATTTTCATAGAAGTTGGCTAACGAAAACCTAATGCAAAGATTCGAAAGGAAATCATTTAATTCTGCATGTATTTTTGTGCCCAGTCTCAAAATTGCTTAGAAGGACTAAAAGCATTTTCAATTCTGCTTCAAAAGAAACTAATGCGCATGTATCTGTATTTTTATGTTCCTTGCTTAATTTATAAAATACATAAAAATTAATCTAAATAAATTGTTATCGAAGATCCTTAATTTTTTAAAATTCCTACTTCCAAATATTCCTCGTCGAAATATTGGATGACACGAAAAAACTGAAATAACATAAATTTAAAGAGTTTTTAAAATTATTGTATATTTTATATCCGCGTGCTTATTAGGATTAAACTATTTTTACGATTAGCGACTCCTCACCATAATCGCGAATGGGCAGTTTTTTTGCATCCCAGTTGGGGCAATTTATTCCCACTCCACTTGGGGCAATTTTTTTCCCACCGCAGTTGGGGCAATGTTTCCCCCACCCCAGTTGGGGCAATTTTTTCCACCCCAGTTAGGGATATTTTTTTCCCACCCCAGTTGGGGCAATTTTTTTCCCACCCCAGTTGGAGCAATTTTTTCCCACCCCTGTTGGGGCAATTTTTTCCCAACCCAGTTGGGGCAAATTTTCCCACCCCAGTTAGGGCAATTTTTTTCCACCCCAATTGGGGCAATTTTTTTGCCACCCCACTTGGGGCAATTTTTTCCCACTCCAGTTTGGGCAATTTTCCCCCACCCCAGTTGGAACAATGTTTCCCCCACCCCAGTTGGGGCAATTTTTTCCCACACCAGTTGGGGCAATTTTTTCCCACCCCATTTGCGGCAATTTTCCGCCACCCCACTTGGGGCATTTTTATTGCCACCCCACTTGGGGCAATTTTTTCCCACTTCAGTTTGGGCAATTTTTCCCTACGCCAGTTGGAACAATGTTTCCCCCACCCCAGTTGGGGCAATTTTTTCCCCACCCCAGTTGGGGCAATTTTTTCCACACCCCAGTTGGGGCAATTTTTTCCCACCCCAGTTGGGGCAATTTTTTCCCCACCCCAGTTGGGGCAATTTTTTCTCCCACCCCAGTTACATGCTCCGTTTGTTGACTTGGTCAATCGCCTGATTTTCATAGAAGTTGGCTAACGAAAACCTAATGCAAAGATTCGAAAGGAAATCATTTAATTCTGCATGTATTTTTGAGCCCAGTCTCAAAATTGCTTAGAAGGACTAAAAGCATTTTCAATTCTGCTTCAAAAGAAACTAATGCGCATGTATCTGTATTTTTATGTTCCTTGCTTAATTTATAAAATACATAAAAAGTAATCTAAATAAATTGTTATCGAAGATCCTTAATTTTTTTAAAATTCCTATTTCGAAATATTCCTCGTCGAAATATTGGATGACACGAAAAAATTGAAATAACATAAATTTAGAGTTTTTAAAATTATTGTACATTTTATATCCGCGTGCTTATTAGGATTAAACTATTTTTACGATTAGCGACTCCTCACCATAATCGCGAATGGGCAGTTTTTTTGCATACCAGTTGGGGCAATTTATTCCCACTCCACTTGGGGCATTTTTTTCCACCGCAGTTGGGGCAATGTTTCCCCCACCCCAGTTGGGGCAATTTTTTCCACCCCAGTTAGGGATATTTTTTTCCCACCCCAGTTGGGGCAATTTTTTTCCCACCCCAGTTGGGGCAATTTTTTCCCACCCCTGTTGGGGCAATTTTTTCCCAACCCAGTTGGGGCAAATTTTTTCCACCCCAATTGGGGCAATTTTTTTGCCACCCCACTTGGGGCAATTTTTCCCACTCCAGTTTGGGCAATTTTCCCCCACCCCAGTTGGAACAATGTTTCCCCCACCCCAGTTGGGGCAATTTTTTCCCACCCCAGTTGGGGCAATTTCTTCTCCCACCCCAGTTGGGGCAATTTTCCGCCACCCCACTTGGGGCATTTTTATTGCCACCCCACTTGGGGCAATTTTTTCCCACTTCAGTTTGGGCAATTTTTCCCTACGCCAGTTGGAACAATGTTTCCCCCACCCCAGTTGGGGCAATTTTTTCCCCACCCCAGTTGGGGCAATTTCCCCCCCCAGTTGGGGCAACTTTTCCACACCCCAGTTGGGGCAATTTTTTCCACACCCCAGTTGGGGCAATTTTTTCCCACCCCAGTTGGGGCAATTTTTTCCCACCCCACTTGGGGCAATTTTTTTCCCACCCCAGTTGGGGCAATTTTTTCTCCCACCCCAGTTACATGCTCCGTTTGTTGACTTGGTCAATCGCCTGATTTTCATAGAAGTTGGCTAACGAAAACCTAATGCAAAGATTCGAAAGGAAATCATTTAATTCTGCATGTATTTTTGAGCCCAGTCTCAAAATTGCTTAGAAGGACTAAAAGCATTTTCAATTCTGCTTCAAAAGAAACTAATGCGCATGTATCTGTATTTTTATGTTCCTTGCTTAATTTATAAAATACATAAAAAGTAATCTAAATAAATTGTTATCGAAGATCCTTAATTTTTTAAAATTCCTATTTCGAAATATTCCTCGTCGAAATATTGGATGACACGAAAAAACTGAAATAACATAAATTTAAAGAGTTTTTAAAATTATTGTATATTTTATATCCGCGTGCTTATTAGGATTAAACTATTTTTACGATTAGCGACTCCTCACCATAATCGCGAATGGGCAGTTTTTTTGCATCCCAGTTGGGGCAATTTTTCCCCCACCCCAGTTGGGGCAATTTATTCCCACTCCACTTGGGGCAATTTTTTCCCACCGCAGTTGGGGCAATGTTTCCCCCACCCCAGTTGGGGCAATTTTTTCCCACCCCAGTTAGGGCACCTTTTTTCCCACCCCAGTTCGGGCAATTTTTTCCCACCCCAGTTGGGGCAATTTTTTTCCCACCCCAGTTGGGGCAACTTTCTCCCACCCCAGTTACATGCTCCGTTTGTTGACTTGGTCAATCGCCTGATTTTCATAGAAGTTGGCTAACGAAAACCTAATGCAAAGATTCGAAAGGAAATCATTTAATTCTGCATGTATTTTTGAGCCCAGTCTTAAAATTGCTTAGAAGGACTAAAAGCATTTTCAATTCTGCTTCAAAAGAAACTAATGCGCATGTATCTGTATTTTTATGTTCCTTGCTTAATTTATAAAATACATAAAAAGTAATCTAAATAAATTGTTATCGAAGATCCTTAATTTTTTTAAAATTCCTATTTCGAAATATTCCTCGTCGAAATATTGGATGACACGAAAAAACTGAAATAACATAAATTTAAAGAGTTTTTAAAATTATTGTACATTTTATATCCGCGTGCTTATTAGGATTAAACTATTTTTACGATTAGCGACTCCTCAACATAATCGCGAATGGGCAATTTTTCCCCCACCCCAGTTAGGGCAATTTATTCCCACTCCACTTGGGGAATTTTTTTCCCACCACAGTTGGGGCAATGTTTCCCCCACCCCAGTTGGGGCAATTTTTCCCCACCCCAGTTGGGGCAATTTTTTCCCACCCCAGTTAGGGATATTTTTTTCCCACCCATGTTGGGGCAACTTTTTCCCACCCCAGTTCAGGCAATTTTCCCCCACCCCAGTTGGGGCAATTTTTTCCCACCCCAGTTAGGGCAATTTTTTCCCACCCCACTTGGGGAAATTTTTTCCCACCCCAGTTGGGGCAATTTTTTCCACCTCAGTTAGGGCAATTTTTTTCCACCCCAGTTGGGGCAGTTTTTTCAACCCCAGTTGGGGCAATTTTTTCCCACCCCAGTTGGGGCAGTTTTCCGCCACCCCACTTGGAGCATTTTTTTGCCACCCCACTTGGGGCAATTTTTTCCCACTCCAGTTTGGGCAATTTTTCCCCACTCCAGTTGGAACAATGTTTCCCCCACCCCAGTTGGGGCAACTTTTTTCCCACCCCAGTTGGGGCAATTTTTTCCCACCCCAGTTGGGGCAACTTGTCCACACCCCAGTTGGGACAACTTTTTCCCTACCCCAGTTGGGGCAATTTTTTCCCACCCCAGTTGGGGCAATTTTTCCCACCCCAGTTGGAGCAATTTTTTCCCACCCCAGTTGGGGCAATTTTTTCTCCCACCCCAGTTACATGCTCCGTTTGTTGACTTGGTCAATCGCCTGATTTTCATAGAAGTTGGCTAACGAAAACCTAATGCAATGATTCGAAAGGAAATCATTTAATTCTGCATGTATTTTTGAGCCCAGTCTCAAAATTGCTTAGAAGGACTAAAAGCATTTTCAATTCTGCTTCAAAAGAAACTAATGCGCATGTATCTGTATTTTTATGTTAATTGCTTAATTTATAAAATACATAAAAAGTAATCTAAATAAATTGTTATCGAAGATCCTTAATTTTTTAAAATTCCTACTTCCAAATATTCCTCGTCGAAATATTGGATGACACGAAAAAACTGAAATAACATAAATTTAAAGAGTTTTTAAAATTATTGTATATTTTATATCCGCGTGCTTATTAGGATTAAACTATTTTTACGATTAGCGACTCCTCACCATAATCGCGAATGGGCAGTTTTTTTGCATCCCAGTTGGGGCAATTTATTCCCACTCCACTTGGGGCATTTTTTTCCCACCGCAGTTGGGGCAATGTTTCCCCCACACCAGTTGGGGCAATGTTTTTCCACCCCAGTTAGGGATATTTTTCCCCACCCCAGTTGGGGCAATTTTTTTCCCACCCCAGTTGGGGCAATTTTTTCCCACCCCTGTTGGGGCAATTTTTTCCCAACCCAGTTGGGGCAATTTTTTTCCACCCCAATTGGGTCAATTTTTTTGCCACCCCACTTGGGGCAATTTTCCCCCACCCCAGTTGGAACAATGTTTCCCCCACCCCAGTTGGGGCAATTTTTTCCCACACCAGTTGGGGCAATTTTTTTCCCCACCCCAGTTGAGGCAATTTTTTCCCACCCCAGTTGGGGCAATTTCTTCTCCCACCCCAGTTGGGGCAATTTTTTCCCACCCCATTTGCGGCAATTTTCCGCCACCCCACTTGGGGCATTTTTATTGCCAGCCCACTTGGGGCAATTTTTTCCCACTTCAGTTTGCGCAATTTTTCCCTACGCCAGTTGGAACAATGTTTCCCCCACCCCAGTTGGGGCAATTTTTCCCCACCCCAGTTGGGGCAACTTTTCCACACCCCAGTTGGGGCAATTTTTTCCACACCCCAGTTGGGGCAATTTTTTCCACACCCCAGTTGGGGCAATTTTTCCCCCACCCCAGTTGGGGCAATTTTTTCCCCACCCCAGTTGGGGCAATTTTTTCCCACCCCAGTTGGGGCAATTTTTTCCCACCCCAGTTAGGGCAATTTTTTCCCACCCCACTTAGGGCATTTTTCCCACCCCAGTTGGGGCAATTTTTTTCCACCTCAGTTAGGGCAATTTTTTCCCACCCCAGTTGCGGCAATTTTTTCCCACCCCAGTTGGGGCAATTTTCCGCCACCCCACTTGGGGCATTTTTTGCCACCCCACTTGGGGCAATTTGTTCCCACTCCAGTTTGGGCAATCTTTTCCCCACCCCAGTTGGGGAAACTTTTTTCCCACCCCAGTTGGGGCAACTTTTTTCCCACCCCAGTTGGGGCAATTTTTTTGCACCCCAGTTGGGGCAACTTTTCCACACCCCAGTTGGGACAACTTTTTCCCCACCCCAGTTGGGGCAATTTTTTCCCACCCAAGTTGGGGCAATTTTTCCCCCACCCCAGTTGGGGCAATTTTTTCCCCACCCCAGTTGGGGCAATTTTTTCCCACCCCACTTAGGGCATTTTTCCCACCCCAGTTGGGGCAATTTTTTTCCACCTCAGTTAGGGCAATTTTTTCCCACACCAGTTGGGGCAATTTTTTCCCACCCCATTTGCGGCAATTTTCCGCCACCCCACTTGGGGCATTTTTATTGCCACCCCACTTGGGGCAATTTTTTCCCACTTCAGTTTGGGCAATTTTCCCTACGCCAGTTGGAACAATGTTTCCCCCACCCCAGTTGGGGCAACTTTTTTCCCACCCCAGTTGGGGCAATTTTTTCGCACCCCAGCTGGGGCAACTTTTCCACACCCCAGTTGGGACAACTTTTTCCCCAACCCAGTTGGGGCAATTTTTTCCCACCCCAGTTGGGGCAATTTTTCCCACCCCAGTTGGAGCAATTTTTTCCCACCCCAGTTGGAGCAATTTTTTCTCCCACCCCAGTTACATGCTCCGTTTGTTGACTTGGTCAATCGCCTGATTTTCATAGAAGTTGGCTAACGAAAACCTAATGCAAAGATTCGAAAGGAAATCATTTAATTCTGCATGTATTTTTGAGCCCAGTCTCAAAATTGCTTAGAAGGACTAAAAGCATTTTCAATTCTGCTTCAAAAGAAACTAATGCGCATGTATCTGTATTTTTATGTTAATTGCTTAATTTATAAAATACATAAAAATTAATCTAAATAAATTGTTATCGAAGATCCTTAATTTTTTAAAATTCCTACTTCCAAATATTCCTCGTCGAAATATTGGATGACACGAAAAAACTGAAATAACATAAATTTAAAGAGTTTTTAAAATTATTGTATATTTTATATCCGCGTGCTTATTAGGATTAAACTATTTTTACGATTAGCGACTCCTCACCATAATCGCGAATGGGCAGTTTTTTTGCATCCCAGTTGGGGCAATTTATTCCCACTCCACTTGGGGCAATTTTTTTCCCACCGCAGTTGGGGCAATGTTTCCCCCACCCCAGTTGGGGCAATTTTTTCCACCCCAGTTAGGGATATTTTTTTCCCACCCCAGTTGGGGCAATTGTTTTCCCACCCCAGTTGGAGCAATTTTTTCCCACCCCTGTTGGGGCAATTTTTTCCCAACCCAGTTGGGGCAAATTTTCCCACCCCAGTTAGGGCAATTTTTTTCCACCCCAATTGGGGCAATTTTTTTGCCACCCCACTTGGGGCAATTTTTTCCCACTCCAGTTTGGGCAATTTTCCCCCACCCCAGTTGGAACAATGTTTCCCCCACCCCAGTTGGGGCAATTTTTTCCCACACCAGTTGGGGCAATTTTTTCCCACCCCATTTGCGGCAATTTTCCGCCACCCCACTTGGGGCATTTTTATTGCCACCCCACTTGGGGCAATTTTTTCCCACTTCAGTTTGGGCAATTTTTCCCTACGCCAGTTGGAACAATGTTTCCCCCACCCCAGTTGGGGCAATTTTTTCCCCACCCCAGTTGGGGCAATTTTTTCCACACCCCAGTTGGGGCAATTTTTTCCCACCCCAGTTGGGGCAATTTTTTCCCCACCCCAGTTGGGGCAATTTTTTCTCCCACCCCAGTTACATGCTCCGTTTGTTGACTTGGTCAATCGCCTGATTTTCATAGAAGTTGGCTAACGAAAACCTAATGCAAAGATTCGAAAGGAAATCATTTAATTCTGCATGTATTTTTGAGCCCAGTCTCAAAATTGCTTAGAAGGACTAAAAGCATTTTCAATTCTGCTTCAAAAGAAACTAATGCGCATGTATCTGTATTTTTATGTTCCTTGCTTAATTTATAAAATACATAAAAAGTAATCTAAATAAATTGTTATCGAAGATCCTTAATTTTTTTAAAATTCCTATTTCGAAATATTCCTCGTCGAAATATTGGATGACACGAAAAAATTGAAATAACATAAATTTAAAGAGTTTTTAAAATTATTGTACATTTTATATCCGCGTGCTTATTAGGATTAAACTATTTTTACGATTAGCGACTCCTCACCATAATCGCGAATGGGCAGTTTTTTTGCATCCCAGTTGGGGCAATTTATTCCCACTCCACTTGGGGCATTTTTTCCCACCGCAGTTGGGGCAATGTTTCCCCCACCCCAGTTGGGGCAATTTTTTCCACCCCAGTTAGGGATATTTTTTTCCCACCCCAGTTGGGGCAATTTTTTTCCCACCCCAGTTGGGGCAATTTTTTCCCACCCCTGTTGGGGCAATTTTTTCCCAACCCAGTTGGGGCAAATTTTTTCCACCCCAATTGGGGCAATTTTTTTGCCACCCCACTTGGGGCAATTTTTCCCACTCCAGTTTGGGCAATTTTCCCCCACCCCAGTTGGAACAATGTTTCCCCCACCCCAGTTGGGGCAATTTTTTCCCACCCCAGTTGGGGCAATTTCTTCTCCCACCCCAGTTGGGGCAATTTTCCGCCACCCCACTTGGGGCATTTTTATTGCCACCCCACTTGGGGCAATTTTTTCCCACTTCAGTTTGGGCAATTTTTCCCTACGCCAGTTGGAACAATGTTTCCCCCACCCCAGTTGGGGCAATTTTTTCCCCACCCCAGTTGGGGCAATTTCCCCCCCCAGTTGGGGCAACTTTTCCACACCCCAGTTGGGGCAATTTTTTCCACACCCCAGTTGGGGCAATTTTTTCCCACCCCAGTTGGGGCAATTTTTTCCCACCCCACTTGGGGCAATTTTTTTCCCACCCCAGTTGGGGCAATTTTTTCTCCCACCCCAGTTACATGCTCCGTTTGTTGACTTGGTCAATCGCCTGATTTTCATAGAAGTTGGCTAACGAAAACCTAATGCAAAGATTCGAAAGGAAATCATTTAATTCTGCATGTATTTTTGAGCCCAGTCTCAAAATTGCTTAGAAGGACTAAAAGCATTTTCAATTCTGCTTCAAAAGAAACTAATGCGCATGTATCTGTATTTTTATGTTCCTTGCTTAATTTATAAAATACATAAAAAGTAATCTAAATAAATTGTTATCGAAGATCCTTAATTTTTTAAAATTCCTATTTCGAAATATTCCTCGTCGAAATATTGGATGACACGAAAAAACTGAAATAACATAAATTTAAAGAGTTTTTAAAATTATTGTATATTTTATATCCGCGTGCTTATTAGGATTAAACTATTTTTACGATTAGCGACTCCTCACCATAATCGCGAATGGGCAGTTTTTTTGCATCCCAGTTGGGGCAATTTTTCCCCCACCCCAGTTGGGGCAATTTATTCCCACTCCACTTGGGGCAATTTTTTCCCACCGCAGTTGGGGCAATGTTTCCCCCACCCCAGTTGGGGCAATTTTTTCCCACCCCAGTTAGGGCACCTTTTTTCCCACCCCAGTTCGGGCAATTTTTTCCCACCCCAGTTGGGGCAATTTTTTTCCCACCCCAGTTGGGGCAACTTTCTCCCACCCCAGTTACATGCTCCGTTTGTTGACTTGGTCAATCGCCTGATTTTCATAGAAGTTGGCTAACGAAAACCTAATGCAAAGATTCGAAAGGAAATCATTTAATTCTGCATGTATTTTTGAGCCCAGTCTTAAAATTGCTTAGAAGGACTAAAAGCATTTTCAATTCTGCTTCAAAAGAAACTAATGCGCATGTATCTGTATTTTTATGTTCCTTGCTTAATTTATAAAATACATAAAAAGTAATCTAAATAAATTGTTATCGAAGATCCTTAATTTTTTTAAAATTCCTATTTCGAAATATTCCTCGTCGAAATATTGGATGACACGAAAAAACTGAAATAACATAAATTTAAAGAGTTTTTAAAATTATTGTACATTTTATATCCGCGTGCTTATTAGGATTAAACTATTTTTACGATTAGCGACTCCTCAACATAATCGCGAATGGGCAATTTTTCCCCCACCCCAGTTAGGGCAATTTATTCCCACTCCACTTGGGGAATTTTTTTCCCACCACAGTTGGGGCAATGTTTCCCCCACCCCAGTTGGGGCAATTTTTCCCCAACCCAGTTGGGGCAATTTTTTCCCACCCCAGTTAGGGATATTTTTTTCCCACCCATGTTGGGGCAACTTTTTCCCACCCCAGTTCAGGCAATTTTCCCCCACCCCAGTTGGGGCAATTTTTTCCCACCCCAGTTAGGGCAATTTTTTCCCACCCCACTTGGGGCAATTTTTTCCCACCCCAGTTGGGGCAATTTTTTCCACCTCAGTTAGGGCAATTTTTTTCCACCCCAGTTGGGGCAGTTTTTTCAACCCCAGTTGGGGCAATTTTTTCCCACCCCAGTTGGGGCAGTTTTCCGCCACCCCACTTGGAGAATTTTTTTGCCACCCCACTTGGGGCAATTTTTTCCCACTCCAGTTTGGGCAATTTTTCCCCACCCCAGTTGGAAGAATGTTTCCCCCACCCCAGTTGGGGCAATTTTTTCCCCACCCCAGTTGGGGAAATTTTCCCCCCCAGTTGGGGCAACTTTTCCACACCCCAGTTGGGGCAATTTTTTCCACACCCCAGTTGGGGCAATTTTTTCCCACCCCAGTTGGGGCAATTTTTTCCCACCCCACTTGGGGCAATTTTTTTCCCACCCCAGTTGGGGCAATTTTTTCTCCCACCCCAGTTACATGCTCCGTTTGTTGACTTGGTCAATCGCCTGATTTTCATAGAAGTTGGCTAACGAAAACCTAATGCAAAGATTCGAAAGGAAATCATTTAATTCTGCATGTATTTTTGAGCCCAGTCTCAAAATTGCTTAGAAGGACTAAAAGCATTTTCAATTCTGCTTCAAAAGAAACTAATGCGCATGTATCTGTATTTTTATGTTCCTTGCTTAATTTATAAAATACATAAAAAGTAATCTAAATAAATTGTTATCGAAGATCCTTAATTTTTTAAAATTCCTACTTCCAAATATTCCTCGTCGAAATATTGGATGACACGAAAAAACTGAAATAACATAAATTTAAAGAGTTTTTAAAATTATTGTATATTTTATATCCGCGTGCTTATTAGGATTAAACTATTTTTACGATTAGCGACTCCTCACCATAATCGCGAATGGGCAGTTTTTTTGCATCCCAGTTGGGGCAATTTATTCCCACTCCACTTGGGGCAATTTTTTTCCCAACGCAGTTGGGGCAATGTTTCCCCCACCCCAGTTGGGGCAATTTTTTCCACCCCAGTTAGGGATATTTTTTTCCCACCACAGTTGGGGCAATTTTTTTCCCACCCCTGTTGGGGCAATTTTTTCCCAACCCAGTTGTGGCAAATTTTCCCACCCCAGTTAGGGCAATTTTTTTCCACCCCAATTGGGGCAATTTTTTTGCCACCCCACTTGGGGCAATTTTTTCCCACTCCAGTTTGGGCAATTTTCCCCCACCCCAGTTGGAACAATGTTTCCCCCACCCCAGTTGGGGCAATTTTTTCCCACACCAGTTGGGGCAATTTTTTCCCCACCCCAGTTGAGGCAATTTTTTCCCACCCCAGTTGGGGCAATTTCTTCTCCCACCCCAGTTGGGGCAATTTTTTCCCACCCCATTTGCGGCAATTTTCCGCCACCCCACTTGGGGCATTTTTATTGCCACCCCACTTGGGGCAATTTTTTCCCACTTCAGTTTGGGCAATTTTTCCCTACGCCAGTTGGAACAATGTTTCCCCCACCCCAGTTGGGGCAACTTTTTTCCCACCCCATTTGGGGCAATTTTTTCGCACCCCAGTTGGGGCAACTTTTCCACACCCCAGTTGGGACAACTTTTTCCCCACCCCAGTTGGGGCAATTTTTTCCCACCCCAGTTGGGGCAATTTTTTCCCACCCCAGTTGGAGCAATTTTTTCCCACCCCAGTTGGAGCAATTTTTTCTCCCACCCCAGTTACATGCTCCGTTTGTTGACTTGGTCAATCGCCTGATTTTCATAGAAGTTGGCTAACGAAAACCTAATGCAAAGATTCGAAAGGAAATCATTTAATTCTGCATGTATTTTTGAGCCCAGTCTCAAAATTGCTTAGAAGGACTAAAAGCATTTTCAATTCTGCTTCAAAAGAAACTAATGCGCATGTATCTGTATTTTTATGTTCCTTGCTTAATTTATAAAATACATAAAAAGTAATCTAAATAAATTGTTATCGAAGATCCTTAATTTTTTAAAATTCCTACTTCCAAATATTCCTCGTCGAAATATTGGATGACACGAAAAAACTGAAATAACATAAATTTAAAGAGTTTTTAAAATTATTGTATATTTTATATCCGCGTGCTTATTAGGATTAAACTATTTTTACGATTAGCGACTCCTCACCATAATCGCGAATGGGCAGTTTTTTTGCATCCCAGTTGGGGCAATTTATTCCCACTCCACTTGGGGCAATTTTTTTCCCAACGCAGTTGGGGCAATGTTTCCCCCACCCCAGTTGGGGCAATTTTTTTCACCCCAGTTAGGGATATTTTTTTCCCACCCCAGTTGGGGCAATTTTTTTCCCACCCCAGTTGGGGCAATTTTTTCCCACCCCTGTTGGGGCAATTTTTTCCCAACCCAGTTGGGGCAAATTTTCCCACCCCAGTTAGGGCAATTTTTTCCACCCCAATTGGGGCAATTTTTTTGCCACCCCACTTGGGGCAATTTTTTCCCACCCCACTTGGGGCAATTTTCCCCCACCCCAGTTGGAACAATGTTTCCCCCACCCCAGTTGGGGCAATTTTTTCCCACACCAGTTGGGGCAATTTTTTTCCCCACCCCAGTTGAGGCAATTTTTTCCCACCCCAGTTAGGGCAATTTCTTCTCCCACCCCAGTTGGGGCAATTTTTTCCCACCCCATTTGCGGCAATTTTCCGCCACCCCACTTGGGGCATTTTTATTGCCAGCCCACTTGGGGCAATTTTTCCCACTTCAGTTTGGGCAATTTTTCCCTACGCCAGTTGGAACAATGTTTCCCCCACCCCAGTTGGGGCAATTTTTCCCCACCCCAGTTGGGGCAACTTTTCCACACCCCAGTTGGGGCAATTTTTTCCACACCCCAGTTGGGGCAATTTTTTCCACACCCCAGTTGGGGCAATTTTTTCCCCACCCCAGTTGGGGCAATTTTTTCCCCACCCCAGTTGGGGCAATTTTTTCCCACCCCAGTTAGGGATATTTTTTCCCACCCCAGTTGGGGCAATTTTTTCCCACCCCAGTTAGGGCAATTTTTTCCCACCCCACTTAGGGCATTTTTCCCACCCCAGTTGGGGCAATTTTTTTCCACCTCAGTTAGGGCAATTTTTTCCCACCCCAGTTGCGGCAATTTTTTCCCACCCCAGTTGGGGCAATTTTCCGCCACCCCACTTGGGGCATTTTTTGCCACCCCACTTGGGGAAATTTGTTCCCACTCCAGTTTGGGCAATCTTTTCCCCACCCCAGTTGGGGCAATTTTTTCCCACCCCACTTAGGGCATTTTTCCCACCCCAGTTGGGGCAATTTTTTTCCACCTCAGTTAGGGCAATTTTTTCCCACCCCAGTTGGGGCAATTTTTTCCCACCCCAGTTGGGGCAATTTTTCCCCCACCCCAGTTGGGGCAATTTTTTCCCCACCCCAGTTGGGGCAATTTTTTCCCACCCCAGTTGGGGCAACTTTTCCACACCCCGGTTGGGGCAACTTTTTCCCCACCCCAGTTGGGGCAATTTTCCCACCCCAGTTGGGGCTATTTTTTCCCACCCCAGTTGGAGCAATTTTTCCCACCCCACTTGGAGATATTTTTTTCCCACCCCAGTTGGGGCAATTTTTTCTCCCACCCCAGTTACATGCTCCGTTTGTTGACTTGGTCAATCGCCTGATTTTCATAGAAGTTGGCTAACGAAAACCTAATGCAAAGATTCGAAAGGAAATCATTTAATTCTGCATGTATTTTTGAGCCCAGTCTCAAAATTGCTTAGAAGGACTAAAAGCATTTTCAATTCTGCTTCAAAAGAAACTAATGCGCATGTATCTGTATTTTTATGTTCCTTGCTTAATTTATAAAATACATAAAAAGTAATCTAAATAAATTGTTATCGAAGATCCTTAATTTTTTAAAATTCCTATTTCGAAATATTCCTCGTCGAAATATTGGATGACACGAAAAAACTGAAATAACATAAATTTAAAGAGTTTTTAAAATTATTGTATATTTTATATCCGCGTGCTTATTAGGATTAAACTATTTTTACGATTAGCGACTCCTCACCATAATCGCGAATGGGCAGTTTTTTTGCATCCCAGTTGGGGCAATTTTCCCCCCACCCCAGTTGGGGCAATTTATTCCCACTCCACTTGGGGCAATTTTTTCCCACCGCAGTTGGGGCAATGTTTCCCCCACCCCAGTTGGGGCAATTTTTTCCCACCCCAGTTAGGGCACCTTTTTTCCCACCCCAGTTCGGGCAATTTTTTCCCACCCCAGTTGGGGCAATTTTTTTCCCACCCCAGTTGGGGCAACTTTCTCCCACCCCAGTTACATGCTCCGTTTGTTGACTTGGTCAATCGCCTGATTTTCATAGAAGTTGGCTAACGAAAACCTAATGCAAAGATTCGAAAGGAAATCATTTAATTCTGCATGTATTTTTGAGCCCAGTCTTAAAATTGCTTAGAAGGACTAAAAGCATTTTCAATTCTGCTTCAAAAGAAACTAATGCGCATGTATCTGTATTTTTATGTTCCTTGCTTAATTTATAAAATACATAAAAAGTAATCTAAATAAATTGTTATCGAAGATCCTTAATTTTTTTAAAATTCCTATTTCGAAATATTCCTCGTCGAAATATTGGATGACACGAAAAAACTGAAATAACATAAATTTAAAGAGTTTTTAAAATTATTGTACATTTTATATCCGCGTGCTTATTAGGATTAAACTATTTTTACGATTAGCGACTCCTCACCATAATCGCGAATGGGCAGTTTTTTTGCATCCCAGTTGGGGCAATTTTCCCCCCACCCCAGTTGGGGCAATTTATTCCCACTCCACTTGGGGCAATTTTTTCCCACCGCAGTTGGGGCAATGTTTCCCCCACCCCAGTTGGGGCAATTTTTTCCCACCCCAGTTAGGGCACCTTTTTTCCCACCCCAGTTCGGGCAATTTTTTCCCACCCCAGTTGGGGCAATTTTTTTCCCACCCCAGTTGGGGCAACTTTCTCCCACCCCAGTTACATGCTCCGTTTGTTGACTTGGTCAATCGCCTGATTTTCATAGAAGTTGGCTAACGAAAACCTAATGCAAAGATTCGAAAGGAAATCATTTAATTCTGCATGTATTTTTGAGCCCAGTCTTAAAATTGCTTAGAAGGACTAAAAGCATTTTCAATTCTGCTTCAAAAGAAACTAATGCGCATGTATCTGTATTTTTATGTTCCTTGCTTAATTTATAAAATACATAAAAAGTAATCTAAATAAATTGTTATCGAAGATCCTTAATTTTTTTAAAATTCCTATTTCGAAATATTCCTCGTCGAAATATTGGATGACACGAAAAAACTGAAATAACATAAATTTAAAGAGTTTTTAAAATTATTGTACATTTTATATCCGCGTGCTTATTAGGATTAAACTATTTTTACGATTAGCGACTCCTCAACATAATCGCGAATGGGCAATTTTTCCCCCACCCCAGTTAGGGCAATTTATTCCCACTCCACTTGGGGCAATTTTTTTCCCACCACAGTTGGGGCAATGTTTCCCCCACCCCAGTTGGGGCAATTTTTTCCCACCCCAGTTAGGGATATTTTTTTCCCACCCATGTTGGGGCAACTTTTTCCCACCCCAGTTCGGGCAATTTTCCCCCACCCCAGTTGGGGCAATTTTTTCCACCTCAGTTAGGGCAATTTTTTTCCACCCCAGTTGGGGCAATTTTTTCCACCCCAGTTGGGGCAATTTTTTCCCACCCCAGTTGGGGCAGTTTTCCGCCACCCCACTTGGAGCATTTTTTGCCACCCCACTTGGGGCAATTTTTTCCCACTCCAGTTTGGGCAATTTTTCCCCACCCCAGTTGGAACAATGTTTCCCCCACCCCAGTTGGGGCAACTTTTTTCCCACCCCAGTTGGGGCAATTTTTTCCCACCCCAGTTGGGGCAATTTTTCCCACCCCAGTTGGAGCAATTTTTTCCCACCCCAGTTGGGGCAATTTTTTCTCCCACCCCAGTTACATGCTCCGTTTGTTGACTTGGTCAATCGCCTGATTTTCATAGAAGTTGGCTAACGAAAACCTAATGCAAAGATTCGAAAGGAAATCATTTAATTCTGCATGTATTTTTGAGACCAGTCTCAAAATTGCTTAGAAGGACTAAAAGCATTTTCAATTCTGCTTCAAAAGAAACTAATGCGCATGTATCTGTATTTTTATGTTAATTGCTTAATTTATAAAATACATAAAAAGTAATCTAAATAAATTGTTATCGAAGATCCTTAATTTTTTAAAATTCCTACTTCCAAATATTCCTCGTCGAAATATTGGATGACACGAAAAAACTGAAATAACATAAATTTAAAGAGTTTTTAAAATTATTGTATATTTTATATCCGCGTGCTTATTAGGATTAAACTATTTTTACGATTAGCGACTCCTCACCATAATCGCGAATGGGCAGTTTTTTTGCATCCCAGTTGGGGCAATTTTTCCCCCACCCCAGTTGGGGCAATTTATTCCCACTCCACTTGGGGCAATTTTTTCCCACCGCAGTTGGGGCAATGTTTCCCCCACCCCAGTTGGGGCAATTTTTTCCCACCCCAGTTAGGGCACCTTTTTTCCCACCCCAGTTCGGGCAATTTTTTCCCACCCCAGTTGGGGCAATTTTTTTCCCACCCCAGTTGGGGCAACTTTCTCCCACCCCAGTTACATGCTCCGTTTGTTGACTTGGTCAATCGCCTGATTTTCATAGAAGTTGGCTAACGAAAACCTAATGCAAAGATTCGAAAGGAAATCATTTAATTCTGCATGTATTTTTGAGCCCAGTCTTAAAATTGCTTAGAAGGACTAAAAGCATTTTCAATTCTGCTTCAAAAGAAACTAATGCGCATGTATCTGTATTTTTATGTTCCTTGCTTAATTTATAAAATACATAAAAAGTAATCTAAATAAATTGTTATCGAAGATCCTTAATTTTTTTAAAATTCCTATTTCGAAATATTCCTCGTCGAAATATTGGATGACACGAAAAAACTGAAATAACATAAATTTAAAGAGTTTTTAAAATTATTGTACATTTTATATCCGCGTGCTTATTAGGATTAAACTATTTTTACGATTAGCGACTCCTCAACATAATCGCGAATGGGCAATTTTTCCCCCACCCCAGTTAGGGCAATTTATTCCCACTCCACTTGGGGCAATTTTTTTCCCACCCCAGTTGGGGCAATTTTTTCCCACCCCTGTTGGGGCAATTTTTTCCCAACCCAGTTGGGGCAAATTTTTTCCACCCCAATTGGGGCAATTTTTTTGCCACCCCACTTGGGGCAATTTTTCCCACTCCAGTTTGGGCAATTTTCCCCCACCCCAGTTGGAACAATGTTTCCCCCACCCCAGTTGGGGCAATTTTTTCCCACCCCAGTTGGGGCAATTTCTTCTCCCACCCCAGTTGGGGCAATTTTCCGCCACCCCACTTGGGGCATTTTTATTGCCACCCCACTTGGGGCAATTTTTTCCCACTTCAGTTTGGGCAATTTTTCCCTACGCCAGTTGGAACAATGTTTCCCCCACCCCAGTTGGGGCAATTTTTTCCCCACCCCAGTTGGGGCAATTTCCCCCCCAGTTGGGGCAACTTTTCCACACCCCAGTTGGGGCAATTTTTTCCACACCCCAGTTGGGGCAATTTTTTCCCACCCCAGTTGGGGCAATTTTTTCCCACCCCACTTGGGGCAATTTTTTTCCCACCCCAGTTGGGGCAATTTTTTCTCCCACCCCAGTTACATGCTCCGTTTGTTGACTTGGTCAATCGCCTGATTTTCATAGAAGTTGGCTAACGAAAACCTAATGCAAAGATTCGAAAGGAAATCATTTAATTCTGCATGTATTTTTGAGCCCAGTCTCAAAATTGCTTAGAAGGACTAAAAGCATTTTCAATTCTGCTTCAAAAGAAACTAATGCGCATGTATCTGTATTTTTATGTTCCTTGCTTAATTTATAAAATACATAAAAAGTAATCTAAATAAATTGTTATCGAAGATCCTTAATTTTTTAAAATTCCTATTTCGAAATATTCCTCGTCGAAATATTGGATGACACGAAAAAACTGAAATAACATAAATTTAAAGAGTTTTTAAAATTATTGTATATTTTATATCCGCGTGCTTATTAGGATTAAACTATTTTTACGATTAGCGACTCCTCACCATAATCGCGAATGGGCAGTTTTTTTGCATCCCAGTTGGGGCAATTTTTCCCCCACCCCAGTTGGGGCAATTTATTCCCACTCCACTTGGGGCAATTTTTTCCCACCGCAGTTGGGGCAATGTTTCCCCCACCCCAGTTGGGGCAATTTTTTCCCACCCCAGTTAGGGCACCTTTTTTCCCACCCCAGTTCGGGCAATTTTTTCCCACCCCAGTTGGGGCAATTTTTTTCCCACCCCAGTTGGGGCAACTTTCTCCCACCCCAGTTACATGCTCCGTTTGTTGACTTGGTCAATCGCCTGATTTTCATAGAAGTTGGCTAACGAAAACCTAATGCAAAGATTCGAAAGGAAATCATTTAATTCTGCATGTATTTTTGAGCCCAGTCTTAAAATTGCTTAGAAGGACTAAAAGCATTTTCAATTCTGCTTCAAAAGAAACTAATGCGCATGTATCTGTATTTTTATGTTCCTTGCTTAATTTATAAAATACATAAAAAGTAATCTAAATAAATTGTTATCGAAGATCCTTAATTTTTTTAAAATTCCTATTTCGAAATATTCCTCGTCGAAATATTGGATGACACGAAAAAACTGAAATAACATAAATTTAAAGAGTTTTTAAAATTATTGTACATTTTATATCCGCGTGCTTATTAGGATTAAACTATTTTTACGATTAGCGACTCCTCAACATAATCGCGAATGGGCAATTTTTCCCCCACCCCAGTTAGGGCAATTTATTCCCACTCCACTTGGGGAATTTTTTTCCCACCACAGTTGGGGCAATGTTTCCCCCACCCCAGTTGGGGCAATTTTTCCCCACCCCAGTTGGGGCAATTTTTTCCCACCCCAGTTAGGGATATTTTTTTCCCACCCATGTTGGGGCAACTTTTTCCCACCCCAGTTCAGGCAATTTTCCCCCACCCCAGTTGGGGCAATTTTTTCCCACCCCAGTTAGGGCAATTTTTTCCCACCCCACTTGGGGAAATTTTTTCCCACCCCAGTTGGGGCAATTTTTTCCACCTCAGTTAGGGCAATTTTTTTCCACCCCAGTTGGGGCAGTTTTTTCAACCCCAGTTGGGGCAATTTTTTCCCACCCCAGTTGGGGCAGTTTTCCGCCAC
Source organism: Stegodyphus dumicola (assembly GCF_044657685.1). Classification (NCBI taxonomy): domain Eukaryota; kingdom Metazoa; phylum Arthropoda; class Arachnida; order Araneae; family Eresidae; genus Stegodyphus; species Stegodyphus dumicola. Next base: position 187,919,875 of record NC_140776.1, on the reverse strand, counting down.
CCCACTTGGAGCATTTTTTTGCCACCCCACTTGGGGCAATTTTTTCCCACTCCAGTTTGGGCAATTTTTCCCCACTCCAGTTGGAACAATGTTTCCCCCACCCCAGTTGGGGCAACTTTTTTCCCACCCCAGTTGGGGCAATTTTTTCCCACCCCAGTTGGGGCAACTTGTCCACACCCCAGTTGGGACAACTTTTTCCCTACCCCAGTTGGGGCAATTTTTTCCCACCCCAGTTGGGGCAATTTTTCCCACCCCAGTTGGAGCAATTTTTTCCCACCCCAGTTGGGGCAATTTTTTCTCCCACCCCAGTTACATGCTCCGTTTGTTGACTTGGTCAATCGCCTGATTTTCATAGAAGTTGGCTAACGAAAACCTAATGCAATGATTCGAAAGGAAATCATTTAATTCTGCATGTATTTTTGAGCCCAGTCTCAAAATTGCTTAGAAGGACTAAAAGCATTTTCAATTCTGCTTCAAAAGAAACTAATGCGCATGTATCTGTATTTTTATGTTAATTGCTTAATTTATAAAATACATAAAAAGTAATCTAAATAAATTGTTATCGAAGATCCTTAATTTTTTAAAATTCCTACTTCCAAATATTCCTCGTCGAAATATTGGATGACACGAAAAAACTGAAATAACATAAATTTAAAGAGTTTTTAAAATTATTGTATATTTTATATCCGCGTGCTTATTAGGATTAAACTATTTTTACGATTAGCGACTCCTCACCATAATCGCGAATGGGCAGTTTTTTTGCATCCCAGTTGGGGCAATTTATTCCCACTCCACTTGGGGCATTTTTTTCCCACCGCAGTTGGGGCAATGTTTCCCCCACACCAGTTGGGGCAATGTTTTTCCACCCCAGTTAGGGATATTTTTCCCCACCCCAGTTGGGGCAATTTTTTTCCCACCCCAGTTGGGGCAATTTTTTCCCACCCCTGTTGGGGCAATTTTTTCCCAACCCAGTTGGGGCAATTTTTTTCCACCCCAATTGGGTCAATTTTTTTGCCACCCCACTTGGGGCAATTTTCCCCCACCCCAGTTGGAACAATGTTTCCCCCACCCCAGTTGGGGCAATTTTTTCCCACACCAGTTGGGGCAATTTTTTTCCCCACCCCAGTTGAGGCAATTTTTTCCCACCCCAGTTGGGGCAATTTCTTCTCCCACCCCAGTTGGGGCAATTTTTTCCCACCCCATTTGCGGCAATTTTCCGCCACCCCACTTGGGGCATTTTTATTGCCAGCCCACTTGGGGCAATTTTTTCCCACTTCAGTTTGGGCAATTTTTCCCTACGCCAGTTGGAACAATGTTTCCCCCACCCCAGTTGGGGCAATTTTTCCCCACCCCAGTTGGGGCAACTTTTCCACACCCCAGTTGGGGCAATTTTTTCCACACCCCAGTTGGGGCAATTTTTTCCACACCCCAGTTGGGGCAATTTTTCCCCCACCCCAGTTGGGGCAATTTTTTCCCCACCCCAGTTGGGGCAATTTTTTCCCACCCCAGTTGGGGCAATTTTTTCCCACCCCAGTTAGGGCAATTTTTTCCCACCCCACCTAGGGCATTTTTCCCACCCCAGTTGGGGCAATTTTTTTCCACCTCAGTTAGGGCAATTTTTTCCCACCCCAGTTGCGGCAATTTTTTCCCACCCCAGTTGGGGCAATTTTCCGCCACCCCACTTGGGGCATTTTTTGCCACCCCACTTGGGGCAATTTGTTCCCACTCCAGTTTGGGCAATCTTTTCCCCACCCCAGTTGGGGAAACTTTTTTCCCACCCCAGTTGGGGCAACTTTTTTCCCACCCCAGTTGGGGCAATTTTTTCGCACCCCAGTTGGGGCAACTTTTCCACACCCCAGTTGGGACAACTTTTTCCCCACCCCAGTTGGGGCAATTTTTTCCCACCCAAGTTGGGGCAATTTTTCCCCCACCCCAGTTGGGGCAATTTTTTCCCCACCCCAGTTGGGGCAATTTTTTCCCACCCCACTTAGGGCATTTTTCCCACCCCAGTTGGGGCAATTTTTTTCCACCTCAGTTAGGGCAATTTTTTCCCACACCAGTTGGGGCAATTTTTTCCCACCCCATTTGCGGCAATTTTCCGCCACCCCACTTGGGGCATTTTTATTGCCACCCCACTTGGGGCAATTTTTTCCCACTTCAGTTTGGGCAATTTTCCCTACGCCAGTTGGAACAATGTTTCCCCCACCCCAGTTGGGGCAACTTTTTTCCCACCCCAGTTGGGGCAATTTTTTCGCACCCCAGCTGGGGCAACTTTTCCACACCCCAGTTGGGACAACTTTTTCCCCAACCCAGTTGGGGCAATTTTTTCCCACCCCAGTTGGGGCAATTTTTCCAACCCCAGTTGGAGCAATTTTTTCCCACCCCAGTTGGAGCAATTTTTTCTCCCACCCCAGTTACATGCTCCGTTTGTTGACTTGGTCAATCGCCTGATTTTCATAGAAGTTGGCTAACGAAAACCTAATGCAAAGATTCGAAAGGAAATCATTTAATTCTGCATGTATTTTTGAGCCCAGTCTCAAAATTGCTTAGAAGGACTAAAAGCATTTTCAATTCTGCTTCAAAAGAAACTAATGCGCATGTATCTGTATTTTTATGTTAATTGCTTAATTTATAAAATACATAAAAATTAATCTAAATAAATTGTTATCGAAGATCCTTAATTTTTTAAAATTCCTACTTCCAAATATTCCTCGTCGAAATATTGGATGACACGAAAAAACTGAAATAACATAAATTTAAAGAGTTTTTAAAATTATTGTATATTTTATATCCGCGTGCTTATTAGGATTAAACTATTTTTACGATTAGCGACTCCTCACCATAATCGCGAATGGGCAGTTTTTTTGCATCCCAGTTGGGGCAATTTATTCCCACTCCACTTGGGGCAATTTTTTTCCCACCGCAGTTGGGGCAATGTTTCCCCCACCCCAGTTGGGGCAATTTTTTCCACCCCAGTTAGGGATATTTTTTTCCCAACCCAGTTGGGGCAAATTTTCCCACCCCAGTTAGGGCAATTTTTTTCCACCCCAATTGGGGCAATTTTTTTGCCACCCCACTTGGGGCAATTTTTTCCCACTCCAGTTTGGGCAATTTTCCCCCACCCCAGTTGGAACAATGTTTCCCCCACCCCAGTTGGGGCAATTTTTTCCCACACCAGTTGGGGCAATTTTTTCCCACCCCATTTGCGGCAATTTTCCGCCACCCCACTTGGGGCATTTTTATTGCCACCCCACTTGGGGCAATTTTTTCCCACTTCAGTTTGGGCAATTTTTCCCTACGCCAGTTGGAACAATGTTTCCCCCACCCCAGTTGGGGCAATTTTTTCCCCACCCCAGTTGGGGCAATTTTTTCCACACCCCAGTTGGGGCAATTTTTTCCCACCCCAGTTGGGGCAATTTTTTCCCCACCCCAGTTGGGGCAATTTTTTCTCCCACCCCAGTTACATGCTCCGTTTGTTGACTTGGTCAATCGCCTGATTTTCATAGAAGTTGGCTAACGAAAACCTAATGCAAAGATTCGAAAGGAAATCATTTAATTCTGCATGTATTTTTGAGCCCAGTCTCAAAATTGCTTAGAAGGACTAAAAGCATTTTCAATTCTGCTTCAAAAGAAACTAATGCGCATGTATCTGTATTTTTATGTTCCTTGCTTAATTTATAAAATACATAAAAAGTAATCTAAATAAATTGTTATCGAAGATCCTTAATTTTTTTAAAATTCCTATTTCGAAATATTCCTCGTCGAAATATTGGATGACACGAAAAAATTGAAATAACATAAATTTAAAGAGTTTTTAAAATTATTGTACATTTTATATCCGCGTGCTTATTAGGATTAAACTATTTTTACGATTAGCGACTCCTCACCATAATCGCGAATGGGCAGTTTTTTTGCATCCCAGTTGGGGCAATTTATTCCCACTCCACTTGGGGCATTTTTTCCCACCGCAGTTGGGGCAATGTTTCCCCCACCCCAGTTGGGGCAATTTTTTCCACCCCAGTTAGGGATATTTTTTTCCCACCCCAGTTGGGGCAATTTTTTTCCCACCCCAGTTGGGGCAATTTTTTCCCACCCCTGTTGGGGCAATTTTTTCCCAACCCAGTTGGGGCAAATTTTTTCCACCCCAATTGGGGCAATTTTTTTGCCACCCCACTTGGGGCAATTTTTCCCACTCCAGTTTGGGCAATTTTCCCCCACCCCAGTTGGAACAATGTTTCCCCCACCCCAGTTGGGGCAATTTTTTCCCACCCCAGTTGGGGCAATTTCTTCTCCCACCCCAGTTGGGGCAATTTTCCGCCACCCCACTTGGGGCATTTTTATTGCCACCCCACTTGGGGCAATTTTTTCCCACTTCAGTTTGGGCAATTTTTCCCTACGCCAGTTGGAACAATGTTTCCCCCACCCCAGTTGGGGCAATTTTTTCCCCACCCCAGTTGGGGCAATTTCCCCCCCCAGTTGGGGCAACTTTTCCACACCCCAGTTGGGGCAATTTTTTCCACACCCCAGTTGGGGCAATTTTTTCCCACCCCAGTTGGGGCAATTTTTTCCCACCCCACTTGGGGCAATTTTTTTCCCACCCCAGTTGGGGGAATTTTTTCTCCCACCCCAGTTACATGCTCCGTTTGTTGACTTGGTCAATCGCCTGATTTTCATAGAAGTTGGCTAACGAAAACCTAATGCAAAGATTCGAAAGGAAATCATTTAATTCTGCATGTATTTTTGAGCCCAGTCTCAAAATTGCTTAGAAGGACTAAAAGCATTTTCAATTCTGCTTCAAAAGAAACTAATGCGCATGTATCTGTATTTTTATGTTCCTTGCTTAATTTATAAAATACATAAAAAGTAATCTAAATAAATTGTTATCGAAGATCCTTAATTTTTTAAAATTCCTATTTCGAAATATTCCTCGTCGAAATATTGGATGACACGAAAAAACTGAAATAACATAAATTTAAAGAGTTTTTAAAATTATTGTATATTTTATATCCGCGTGCTTATTAGGATTAAACTATTTTTACGATTAGCGACTCCTCAACATAATCGCGAATGGGCAATTTTTCCCCCACCCCAGTTAGGGCAATTTATTCCCACTCCACTTGGGGAATTTTTTTCCCACCACAGTTGGGGCAATGTTTCCCCCACCCCAGTTGGGGCAATTTTTCCCCAACCCAGTTGGGGCAATTTTTTCCCACCCCAGTTAGGGATATTTTTTTCCCACCCATGTTGGGGCAACTTTTTCCCACCCCAGTTCAGGCAATTTTCCCCCACCCCAGTTGGGGCAATTTTTTCCCACCCCAGTTAGGGCAATTTTTTCCCACCCCACTTGGGGCAATTTTTTCCCACCCCAGTTGGGGCAATTTTTTCCACCTCAGTTAGGGCAATTTTTTTCCACCCCAGTTGGGGCAGTTTTTTCAACCCCAGTTGGGGCAATTTTTTCCCACCCCAGTTGGGGCAGTTTTCCGCCACCCCACTTGGAGAATTTTTTTGCCACCCCACTTGGGGCAATTTTTTCCCACTCCAGTTTGGGCAATTTTTCCCCACCCCAGTTGGAAGAATGTTTCCCCCACCCCAGTTGGGGCAATTTTTTCCCCACCCCAGTTGGGGAAATTTTCCCCCCCAGTTGGGGCAACTTTTCCACACCCCAGTTGGGGCAATTTTTTCCACACCCCAGTTGGGGCAATTTTTTCCCACCCCAGTTGGGGCAATTTTTTCCCACCCCACTTGGGGCAATTTTTTTCCCACCCCAGTTGGGGCAATTTTTTCTCCCACCCCAGTTACATGCTCCGTTTGTTGACTTGGTCAATCGCCTGATTTTCATAGAAGTTGGCTAACGAAAACCTAATGCAAAGATTCGAAAGGAAATCATTTAATTCTGCATGTATTTTTGAGCCCAGTCTCAAAATTGCTTAGAAGGACTAAAAGCATTTTCAATTCTGCTTCAAAAGAAACTAATGCGCATGTATCTGTATTTTTATGTTCCTTGCTTAATTTATAAAATACATAAAAAGTAATCTAAATAAATTGTTATCGAAGATCCTTAATTTTTTAAAATTCCTACTTCCAAATATTCCTCGTCGAAATATTGGATGACACGAAAAAACTGAAATAACATAAATTTAAAGAGTTTTTAAAATTATTGTATATTTTATATCCGCGTGCTTATTAGGATTAAACTATTTTTACGATTAGCGACTCCTCACCATAATCGCGAATGGGCAGTTTTTTTGCATCCCAGTTGGGGCAATTTATTCCCACTCCACTTGGGGCAATTTTTTTCCCAACGCAGTTGGGGCAATGTTTCCCCCACCCCAGTTGGGGCAATTTTTTCCACCCCAGTTAGGGATATTTTTTTCCCACCACAGTTGGGGCAATTTTTTTCCCACCCCTGTTGGGGCAATTTTTTCCCAACCCAGTTGTGGCAAATTTTCCCACCCCAGTTAGGGCAATTTTTTTCCACCCCAATTGGGGCAATTTTTTTGCCACCCCACTTGGGGCAATTTTTTCCCACTCCAGTTTGGGCAATTTTCCCCCACCCCAGTTGGAACAATGTTTCCCCCACCCCAGTTGGGGCAATTTTTTCCCACACCAGTTGGGGCAATTTTTTCCCCACCCCAGTTGAGGCAATTTTTTCCCACCCCAGTTGGGGCAATTTCTTCTCCCACCCCAGTTGGGGCAATTTTTTCCCACCCCATTTGCGGCAATTTTCCGCCACCCCACTTGGGGCATTTTTATTGCCACCCCACTTGGGGCAATTTTTTCCCACTTCAGTTTGGGCAATTTTTCCCTACGCCAGTTGGAACAATGTTTCCCCCACCCCAGTTGGGGCAACTTTTTTCCCACCCCATTTGGGGCAATTTTTTCGCACCCCAGTTGGGGCAACTTTTCCACACCCCAGTTGGGACAACTTTTTCCCCACCCCAGTTGGGGCAATTTTTTCCCACCCCAGTTGGGGCAATTTTTTCCCACCCCAGTTGGAGCAATTTTTTCCCACCCCAGTTGGAGCAATTTTTTCTCCCACCCCAGTTACATGCTCCGTTTGTTGACTTGGTCAATCGCCTGATTTTCATAGAAGTTGGCTAACGAAAACCTAATGCAAAGATTCGAAAGGAAATCATTTAATTCTGCATGTATTTTTGAGCCCAGTCTCAAAATTGCTTAGAAGGACTAAAAGCATTTTCAATTCTGCTTCAAAAGAAACTAATGCGCATGTATCTGTATTTTTATGTTCCTTGCTTAATTTATAAAATACATAAAAAGTAATCTAAATAAATTGTTATCGAAGATCCTTAATTTTTTAAAATTCCTACTTCCAAATATTCCTCGTCGAAATATTGGATGACACGAAAAAACTGAAATAACATAAATTTAAAGAGTTTTTAAAATTATTGTATATTTTATATCCGCGTGCTTATTAGGATTAAACTATTTTTACGATTAGCGACTCCTCACCATAATCGCGAATGGGCAGTTTTTTTGCATCCCAGTTGGGGCAATTTATTCCCACTCCACTTGGGGCAATTTTTTTCCCAACGCAGTTGGGGCAATGTTTCCCCCACCCCAGTTGGGGCAATTTTTTTCACCCCAGTTAGGGATATTTTTTTCCCACCCCAGTTGGGGCAATTTTTTTCCCACCCCAGTTGGGGCAATTTTTTCCCACCCCTGTTGGGGCAATTTTTTCCCAACCCAGTTGGGGCAAATTTTCCCACCCCAGTTAGGGCAATTTTTTCCACCCCAATTGGGGCAATTTTTTTGCCACCCCACTTGGGGCAATTTTTTCCCACCCCACTTGGGGCAATTTTCCCCCACCCCAGTTGGAACAATGTTTCCCCCACCCCAGTTGGGGCAATTTTTTCCCACACCAGTTGGGGCAATTTTTTCCCCACCCCAGTTGAGGCAATTTTTTCCCACCCCAGTTAGGGCAATTTCTTCTCCCACCCCAGTTGGGGCAATTTTTTCCCACCCCATTTGCGGCAATTTTCCGCCACCCCACTTGGGGCATTTTTATTGCCAGCCCACTTGGGGCAATTTTTTCCCACTTCAGTTTGGGCAATTTTTCCCTACGCCAGTTGGAACAATGTTTCCCCCACCCCAGTTGGGGCAATTTTTCCCCACCCCAGTTGGGGCAACTTTTCCACACCCCAGTTGGGGCAATTTTTTCCACACCCCAGTTGGGGCAATTTTTTCCACACCCCGGTTGGGGCAATTTTTTCCCCACCCCAGTTGGGGCAATTTTTTCCCCACCCCAGTTGGGGCAATTTTTTCCCACCCCAGTTAGGGATATTTTTTCCCACCCCAGTTGGGGCAATTTTTTCCCACCCCAGTTAGGGCAATTTTTTCCCACCCCACTTAGGGCATTTTTCCCACCCCAGTTGGGGCAATTTTTTTCCACCTCAGTTAGGGCAATTTTTTCCCACCCCAGTTGCGGCAATTTTTTCCCACCCCAGTTGGGGCAATTTTCCGCCACCCCACTTGGGGCATTTTTTGCCACCCCACTTGGGGAAATTTGTTCCCACTCCAGTTTGGGCAATCTTTTCCCCACCCCAGTTGGGGCAATTTTTTCCCACCCCACTTAGGGCATTTTTCCCACCCCAGTTGGGGCAATTTTTTTCCACCTCAGTTAGGGCAATTTTTTCCCACCCCAGTTGGGGCAATTTTTTCCCACCCCAGTTGGGGCAATTTTTCCCCCACCCCAGTTGGGGCAATTTTTTCCCCACCCCAGTTGGGGCAATTTTTTCCCACCCCAGTTGGGGCAACTTTTCCACACCCCGGTTGGGGCAACTTTTTCCCCACCCCAGTTGGGGCAATTTTCCCACCCCAGTTGGGGCAATTTTTTCCCACCCCAGTTGGAGCAATTTTTCCCACCCCACTTGGAGATATTTTTTTCCCACCCCAGTTGGGGCAATTTTTTCTCCCACCCCAGTTACATGCTCCGTTTGTTGACTTGGTCAATCGCCTGATTTTCATAGAAGTTGGCTAACGAAAACCTAATGCAAAGATTCGAAAGGAAATCATTTAATTCTGCATGTATTTTTGAGCCCAGTCTCAAAATTGCTTAGAAGGACTAAAAGCATTTTCAATTCTGCTTCAAAAGAAACTAATGCGCATGTATCTGTATTTTTATGTTCCTTGCTTAATTTATAAAATACATAAAAAGTAATCTAAATAAATTGTTATCGAAGATCCTTAATTTTTTAAAATTCCTATTTCGAAATATTCCTCGTCGAAATATTGGATGACACGAAAAAACTGAAATAACATAAATTTAAAGAGTTTTTAAAATTATTGTATATTTTATATCCGCGTGCTTATTAGGATTAAACTATTTTTACGATTAGCGACTCCTCACCATAATCGCGAATGGGCAGTTTTTTTGCATCCCAGTTGGGGCAATTTTCCCCCCACCCCAGTTGGGGCAATTTATTCCCACTCCACTTGGGGCAATTTTTTCCCACCGCAGTTGGGGCAATGTTTCCCCCACCCCAGTTGGGGCAATTTTTTCCCACCCCAGCTAGGGCACCTTTTTTCCCACCCCAGTTCAGGCAATTTTTTTCCCACCCCAGTTGGGGCAACTTTCTCCCACCCCAGTTACATGCTCCGTTTGTTGACTTGGTCAATCGCCTGATTTTCATAGAAGTTGGCTAACGAAAACCTAATGCAAAGATTCGAAAGGAAATCATTTAATTCTGCATGTATTTTTGAGCCCAGTCTTAAAATTGCTTAGAAGGACTAAAAGCATTTTCAATTCTGCTTCAAAAGAAACTAATGCGCATGTATCTGTATTTTTATGTTCCTTGCTTAATTTATAAAATACATAAAAAGTAATCTAAATAAATTGTTATCGAAGATCCTTAATTTTTTTAAAATTCCTATTTCGAAATATTCCTCGTCGAAATATTGGATGACACGAAAAAACTGAAATAACATAAATTTAAAGAGTTTTTAAAATTATTGTACATTTTATATCCGCGTGCTTATTAGGATTAAACTATTTTTACGATTAGCGACTCCTCACCATAATCGCGAATGGGCAGTTTTTTTGCATCCCAGTTGGGGCAATTTTCCCCCCACCCCAGTTGGGGCAATTTATTCCCACTCCACTTGGGGCAATTTTTTCCCACCGCAGTTGGGGCAATGTTTCCCCCACCCCAGTTGGGGCAATTTTTTCCCACCCCAGTTAGGGCACCTTTTTTCCCACCCCAGTTCGGGCAATTTTTTCCCACCCCAGTTGGGGCAATTTTTTTCCCACCCCAGTTGGGGCAACTTTCTCCCACCCCAGTTACATGCTCCGTTTGTTGACTTGGTCAATCGCCTGATTTTCATAGAAGTTGGCTAACGAAAACCTAATGCAAAGATTCGAAAGGAAATCATTTAATTCTGCATGTATTTTTGAGCCCAGTCTTAAAATTGCTTAGAAGGACTAAAAGCATTTTCAATTCTGTTTCAAAAGAAACTAATGCGCATGTATCTGTATTTTTATGTTCCTTGCTTAATTTATAAAATACATAAAAAGTAATCTAAATAAATTGTTATCGAAGATCCTTAATTTTTTTAAAATTCCTATTTCGAAATATTCCTCGTCGAAATATTGGATGACACGAAAAAACTGAAATAACATAAATTTAAAGAGTTTTTAAAATTATTGTACATTTTATATCCGCGTGCTTATTAGGATTAAACTATTTTTACGATTAGCGACTCCTCAACATAATCGCGAATGGGCAATTTTTCCCCCACCCCAGTTAGGGCAATTTATTCCCACTCCACTTGGGGAATTTTTTTCCCACCACAGTTGGGGCAATGTTTCCCCCACCCCAGTTGGGGCAATTTTTCCCCAACCCAGTTGGGGCAATTTTTTCCCACCCCAGTTAGGGATATTTTTTTCCCACCCATGTTGGGGCAACTTTTTCCCACCCCAGTTCAGGCAATTTTCCCCCACCCCAGTTGGGGCAATTTTTTTCCACCCCAGTTAGGGCAATTTTTTCCCACCCCACTTGGGGCAATTTTTTCCCACCCCAGTTGGGGCAATTTTTTCCACCTCAGTTAGGGCAATTTTTTTCCACCCCAGTTGGGGCAGTTTTTTCAACCCCAGTTGGGGCAATTTTTTCCCACCCCAGTTGGGGCAGTTTTCCGCCACCCCACTTGGAGCATTTTTTTGCCACCCCACTTGGGGCAATTTTTTCCCACTCCAGTTTGGGCAATTTTTCCCCACCCCAGTTGGAAGAATGTTTCCCCCACCCCAGTTGGGGAAATTTTCCCCCCCAGTTGGGGCAACTTTTCCACACCCCAGTTGGGGCAATTTTTTCCACACCCCAGTTGGGGCAATTTTTTCCCACCCCAGTTGGGGCAATTTTTTCCCACCCCACTTGGGGCAATTTTTTTCCCACCCCAGTTGGGGCAATTTTTTCTCCCACCCCAGTTACATGCTCCGTTTGTTGACTTGGTCAATCGCCTGATTTTCATAGAAGTTGGCTAACGAAAACCTAATGCAAAGATTCGAAAGGAAATCATTTAATTCTGCATGTATTTTTGAGCCCAGTCTCAAAATTGCTTAGAAGGACTAAAAGCATTTTCAATTCTGCTTCAAAAGAAACTAATGCGCATGTATCTGTATTTTTATGTTCCTTGCTTAATTTATAAAATACATAAAAAGTAATCTAAATAAATTGTTATCGAAGATCCTTAATTTTTTAAAATTCCTACTTCCAAATATTCCTCGTCGAAATATTGGATGACACGAAAAAACTGAAATAACATAAATTTAAAGAGTTTTTAAAATTATTGTATATTTTATATCCGCGTGCTTATTAGGATTAAACTATTTTTACGATTAGCGACTCCTCACCATAATCGCGAATGGGCAGTTTTTTTGCATCCCAGTTGGGGCAATTTATTCCCACTCCACTTGGGGCAATTTTTTTCCCAACGCAGTTGGGGCAATGTTTCCCCCACCCCAGTTGGGGCAATTTTTTCCACCCCAGTTAGGGATATTTTTTTCCCACCACAGTTGGGGCAATTTTTTTCCCACCCCTGTTGGGGCAATTTTTTCCCAACCCAGTTGTGGCAAATTTTCCCACCCCAGTTAGGGCAATTTTTTTCCACCCCAATTGGGGCAATTTTTTTGCCACCCCACTTGGGGCAATTTTTTCCCACTCCAGTTTGGGCAATTTTCCCCCACCCCAGTTGGAACAATGTTTCCCCCACCCCAGTTGGGGCAATTTTTTCCCACACCAGTTGGGGCAATTTTTTTCCCCACCCCAGTTGAGGCAATTTTTTCCCACCCCAGTTGGGGCAATTTCTTCTCCCACCCCAGTTGGGGCAATTTTTTCCCACCCCATTTGCGGCAATTTTCCGCCACCCCACTTGGGGCATTTTTATTGCCACCCCACTTGGGGCAATTTTTTCCCACTTCAGTTTGGGCAATTTTTCCCTACGCCAGTTGGAACAATGTTTCCCCCACCCCAGTTGGGGCAACTTTTTTCCCACCCCAGTTGGGGCAATTTTTTCGCACCCCAGTTGGGGCAACTTTTCCACACCCCAGTTGGGACAACTTTTTCCCCACGCCAGTTGGGGCAATTTTTTCCCACCCCAGTTGGGGCAATTTTTTCCCACCCCAGTTGGAGCAATTTTTTCCCACCCCAGTTGGAGCAATTTTTTCTCCCACCCCAGTTACATGCTCCGTTTGTTGACTTGGTCAATCGCCTGATTTTCATAGAAGTTGGCTAACGAAAACCTAATGCAAAGATTCGAAAGGAAATCATTTAATTCTGCATGTATTTTTGAGCCCAGTCTCAAAATTGCTTAGAAGGACTAAAAGCATTTTCAATTCTGCTTCAAAAGAAACTAATGCGCATGTATCTGTATTTTTATGTTCCTTGCTTAATTTATAAAATACATAAAAAGTAATCTAAATAAATTGTTATCGAAGATCCTTAATTTTTTAAAATTCCTACTTCCAAATATTCCTCGTCGAAATATTGGATGACACGAAAAAACTGAAATAACATAAATTTAAAGAGTTTTTAAAATTATTGTATATTTTATATCCGCGTGCTTATTAGGATTAAACTATTTTTACGATTAGCGACTCCTCACCATAATCGCGAATGGGCAGTTTTTTTCCATCCCAGTTGGGGCAATTTATTCCCACTCCACTTGGGGCAATTTTTTTCCCAACGCAGTTGGGGCAATGTTTCCCCCACCCCAGTTGGGGCAATTTTTTCCACCCCAGTTAGGGATATTTTTTTCCCACCCCAGTTGGGGCAATTTTTTTCCCACCCCAGTTGGGGCAATTTTTTCCCACCCCTGTTGGGGCAATTTTTTCCCAACCCAGTTGGGGCAAATTTTCCCACCCCAGTTAGGGCAATTTTTTTCCACCCCAATTGGGGCAATTTTTTTGCCACCCCACTTGGGGCAATTTTTTCCCACCCCACTTGGGGCAATTTTCCCCCACCCCAGTTGGAACAATGTTTCCCCACCCCAGTTGGGGCAATTTTTTCCCACACCAGTTGGGGCAATTTTTTTCCCCACCCCAGTTGAGGCAATTTTTTCCCACCCCAGTTAGGGCAATTTCTTCTCCCACCCCAGTTGGGGCAATTTTTTCCCACCCCATTTGCGGCAATTTTCCGCCACCCCACTTGGGGCATTTTTATTGCCAGCCCACTTGGGGCAATTTTTTCCCACTTCAGTTTGGGCAATTTTTCCCTACGCCAGTTGGAACAATGTTTCCCCCACCCCAGTTGGGGCAATTTTTCCCCACCCCAGTTGGGGCAACTTTTCCACACCCCAGTTGGGGCAATTTTTTCCACACCCCAGTTGGGGCAATTTTTTCCACACCCCAGTTGGGGCAATTTTTCCCCCACCCCAGTTGGGGCAATTTTTTCCCCACCCCAGTTGGGGCAATTTTTTCCCACCCCAGTTAGGGATATTTTTTCCCACCCCAGTTGGGGCAATTTTTTCCCACCCCAGTTAGGGCAATTTTTTCCCACCCCACTTAGGGCATTTTTCCCACCCCAGTTGGGGCAATTTTTTTCCACCTCAGTTAGGGCAATTTTTTCCCACCCCAGTTGCGGCAATTTTTTCCCACCCCAGTTGGGGCAATTTTCCGCCACCCCATTTGGGGCATTTTTTGCCACCCCACTTGGGGAAATTTGTTCCCACTCCAGTTTGGGCAATCTTTTCCCCACCCCAGTTGGGGCAATTTTTTCCCACCCCAGCTAGGGCAATTTTTTCCCACCCCACTTAGGGCATTTTTCCCACCCCAGTTGGGGCAATTTTTTTCCACCTCAGTTAGGGCAATTTTTTCCCACCCCAGTTGGGGCAATTTTTTCCCACCCCAGTTGGGGCAATTTTTCCCCCACCCCAGTTGGGGCAATTTTTTCCCCACCCCAGTTGGGGCAATTTTTTCCCACCCCAGTTGGGGCAACTTTTCCACACCCCGGTTGGGGCAACTTTTTCCCCACCCCAGTTGGGGCAATTTTCCCACCCCAGTTGGGGCAATTTTTTCCCACCCCAGTTGGAGCAATTTTTCCCACCCCACTTGGAGATATTTTTTTCCCACCCCAGTTGGGGCAATTTTTTCTCCCACCCCAGTTACATGCTCCGTTTGTTGACTTGGTCAATCGCCTGATTTTCATAGAAGTTGGCTAACGAAAACCTAATGCAAAGATTCGAAAGGAAATCATTTAATTCTGCATGTATTTTTGAGCCCAGTCTCAAAATTGCTTAGAAGGACTAAAAGCATTTTCAATTCTGCTTCAAAAGAAACTAATGCGCATGTATCTGTATTTTTATGTTCCTTGCTTAATTTATAAAATACATAAAAAGTAATCTAAATAAATTGTTATCGAAGATCCTTAATTTTTTAAAATTCCTATTTCGAAATATTCCTCGTCGAAATATTGGATGACACGAAAAAACTGAAATAACATAAATTTAAAGAGTTTTTAAAATTATTGTATATTTTATATCCGCGTGCTTATTAGGATTAAACTATTTTTACGATTAGCGACTCCTCACCATAATCGCGAATGGGCAGTTTTTTTGCATCCCAGTTGGGGCAATTTTTCCCCCACCCCAGTTGGGGCAATTTATTCCCACTCCACTTGGGGCAATTTTTTCCCACCGCAGTTGGGGCAATGTTTCCCCCACCCCAGTTGGGGCAATTTTTTCCCACCCCAGTTAGGGCACCTTTTTTCCCACCCCAGTTCGGGCAATTTTTTCCCACCCCAGTTGGGGCAATTTTTTTCCCACCCCAGTTGGGGCAACTTTCTCCCACCCCAGTTACATGCTCCGTTTGTTGACTTGGTCAATCGCCTGATTTTCATAGAAGTTGGCTAACGAAAACCTAATGCAAAGATTCGAAAGGAAATCATTTAATTCTGCATGTATTTTTGAGCCCAGTCTTAAAATTGCTTAGAAGGACTAAAAGCATTTTCAATTCTGCTTCAAAAGAAACTAATGCGCATGTATCTGTATTTTTATGTTCCTTGCTTAATTTATAAAATACATAAAAAGTAATCTAAATAAATTGTTATCGAAGATCCTTAATTTTTTTAAAATTCCTATTTCGAAATATTCCTCGTCGAAATATTGGATGACACGAAAAAACTGAAATAACATAAATTTAAAGAGTTTTTAAAATTATTGTACATTTTATATCCGCGTGCTTATTAGGATTAAACTATTTTTACGATTAGCGACTCCTCACCATAATCGCGAATGGGCAGTTTTTTTGCATCCCAGTTGGGGCAATTTTCCCCCCACCCCAGTTGGGGCAATTTATTCCCACTCCACTTGGGGCAATTTTTTCCCACCGCAGTTGGGGCAATGTTTCCCCCACCCCAGTTGGGGCAATTTTTTCCCACCCCAGTTAGGGCACCTTTTTTCCCACCCCAGTTCGGGCAATTTTTTCCCACCCCAGTTGGGGCAATTTTTTTCCCACCCCAGTTGGGGCAACTTTCTCCCACCCCAGTTACATGCTCCGTTTGTTGACTTGGTCAATCGCCTGATTTTCATAGAAGTTGGCTAACGAAAACCTAATGCAAAGATTCGAAAGGAAATCATTTAATTCTGCATGTATTTTTGAGCCCAGTCTTAAAATTGCTTAGAAGGACTAAAAGCATTTTCAATTCTGCTTCAAAAGAAACTAATGCGCATGTATCTGTATTTTTATGTTCCTTGCTTAATTTATAAAATACATAAAAAGTAATCTAAATAAATTGTTATCGAAGATCCTTAATTTTTTTAAAATTCCTATTTCGAAATATTCCTCGTCGAAATATTGGATGACACGAAAAAACTGAAATAACATAAATTTAAAGAGTTTTTAAAATTATTGTACATTTTATATCCGCGTGCTTATTAGGATTAAACTATTTTTACGATTAGCGACTCCTCAACATAATCGCGAATGGGCAATTTTTCCCCCACCCCAGTTAGGGCAATTTATTCCCACTCCACTTGGGGCAATTTTTTTCCCACCACAGTTGGGGCAATGTTTCCCCCACCCCAGTTGGGGCAATTTTTTCCCACCCCAGTTAGGGATATTTTTTTCCCACCCATGTTGGGGCAACTTTTTCCCACCCCAGTTCGGGCAATTTTCCCCCACCCCAGTTGGGGCAATTTTTTCCACCTCAGTTAGGGCAATTTTTTTCCACCCCAGTTGGGGCAATTTTTTCCACCCCAGTTGGGGCAATTTTTTCCCACCCCAGTTGGGGCAGTTTTCCGCCACCCCACTTGGAGCATTTTTTGCCACCCCACTTGGGGCAATTTTTTCCCACTCCAGTTTGGGCAATTTTTCCCCACCCCAGTTGGAACAATGTTTCCCCCACCCCAGTTGGGGCAACTTTTTTCCCACCCCAGTTGGGGCAATTTTTTCCCACCCCAGTTGGGGCAATTTTTCCCACCCCAGTTGGAGCAATTTTTTCCCACCCCAGTTGGGGCAATTTTTTCTCCCACCCCAGTTACATGCTCCGTTTGTTGACTTGGTCAATCGCCTGATTTTCATAGAAGTTGGTTAACGAAAACCTAATGCAAAGATTCGAAAGGAAATCATTTAATTCTGCATGTATTTTTGAGCCCAGTCTCAAAATTGCTTAGAAGGACTAAAAGCATTTTCAATTCTGCTTCAAAAGAAACTAATGCGCATGTATCTGTATTTTTATGTTAATTGCTTAATTTATAAAATACATAAAAAGTAATCTAAATAAATTGTTATCGAAGATCCTTAATTTTTTAAAATTCCTACTTCCAAATATTCCTCGTCGAAATATTGGATGACACGAAAAAACTGAAATAACATAAATTTAAAGAGTTTTTAAAATTATTGTATATTTTATATCCGCGTGCTTATTAGGATTAAACTATTTTTACGATTAGCGACTCCTCACCATAATCGCGAATGGGCAGTTTTTTTGCATCCCAGTTGGGGCAATTTATTCCCACTCCACTTGGGGCATTTTTTTCCCACCGCAGTTGGGGCAATGTTTCCCCCACACCAGATGGGGCAATGTTTTCCACCCCAGTTAGGGATATTTTTCCCCACCCCAGTTGGGGCAATTTTTTTCCCACCCCAGTTGGGGCAATTTTTTCCCACCCCTGTTGGGGCAATTTTTTCCCAACCCAGTTGGGGCAAATTTTCCCACCCCAGTTAGGGCAATTTTTTGCCACCCCACTTGGGGCACTTTTCCCCCACCCCAGTTGGAACAATGTTTCCCCACCCCAGTTGGGGCAATTTTTTCCCACACCAGTTGGGGCAATTTTTTTCCCCACCCCAGTTGAGGCAATTTTTTCCCACCCCAGTTGGGGCAATTTCTTCTCCCACCCCAGTTGGGGCAATTTTTTCCCACCCCATTTGCGGCAATTTTCCGCCACCCCACTTGGGGCATTTTTATTGCCAGCCCACTTGGGGCAATTTTTTCCCACTTCAGTTTGGGCAATTTTTCCCTACGCCAGTTGGAACAATGTTTCCCCCACCCCAGTTGGGGCAATTTTTCCCCACCCCAGTTGGGGCAACTTTTCCACACCCCAGTTGGGGCAATTTTTTCCACACCCCAGTTGGGGCAATTTTTTCCACACCCCAGTTGGGGCAATTTTTCCCCCACCCCAGTTGGGGCAATTTTTTCCCCACCCCAGTTGGGGCAATTTTTTCCCACCCCAGTTAGGGATATTTTTTCCCACCCCAGTTGGGGCAATTTTTTCCCACCCCAGTTAGGGCAATTTTTTCCCACCCCACTTAGGGCATTTTTCCCACCCCAGTTGGGGCAATTTTTTTCCACCTCAGTTAGGGCAATTTTTTCCCACCCCAGTTGCGGCAATTTTTTCCCACCCCAGTTGGGGCAATTTTCCGCCACCCCACTTGGGGCATTTTTTGCCACCCCACTTGGGGCAATTTGTTCCCACTCCAGTTTGGGCAATCTTTTCCCCACCCCAGTTGGGGAAACTTTTTTCTCACCCCAGTTGGGGCAACTTTTTTCCCACCCCAGTTGGGGCAATTTTTTCGCACCCCAGTTGGGGCAACTTTTCCACACCCCAGTTGGGACAACTTTTTCCCCACCCCAGTTGGGGCAATTTTTTCCCACCCCAGTTGGGGCAATTTTTCCCCCACCCCAGTTGGGGCAATTTTTTCCCCACCCCAGTTGGGGCAATTTTTTCCCACCCCAGTTAGGGATATTTTTTCCCACCCCAGTTGGGGCAATTTTTTCCCACCCCAGTTAGGGCAGTTTTTCCCACCCCACTTAGGGCATATTCCCCACCCCAGTTGGGGCAATTTTTTTCCACCTCAGTTAGGGCAATTTTTTCCCACACCAGTTGGGGCAATTTTTTCCCACCCCATTTGCGGCAATTTTCCGCCACCCCACTTGGGGCATTTTTATTGCCACCCCACTTGGGGCAATTTTTTCCCACTTCAGTTTGGGCAATTTTCCCTACGCCAGTTGGAACAATGTTTCCCCCACCCCAGTTGGGGCAACTTTTTTCCCACCCCAGTTGGGGCAATTTTTTCCCACCCCAGTTGGGGCAATTTTTCCCACCCCAGTTGGAGCAATTTTTTCCCACCCCAGTTGGAGCAATTTTTTCTCCCACCCCAGTTACATGCTCCGTTTGTTGACTTGGTCAATCGCCTGATTTTCATAGAAGTTGGCTAACGAAAACCTAATGCAAAGATTCGAAAGGAAATCATTTAATTCTGCATGTATTTTTGAGCCCAGTCTCAAAATTGCTTAGAAGGACTAAAAGCATTTTCAATTCTGCTTCAAAAGAAACTAATGCGCATGTATCTGTATTTTTATGTTAATTGCTTAATTTATAAAATACATAAAAATTAATCTAAATAAATTGTTATCGAAGATCCTTAATTTTTTAAAATTCCTACTTCCAAATATTCCTCGTCGAAATATTGGATGACACGAAAAAACTGAAATAACATAAATTTAAAGAGTTTTTAAAATTATTGTATATTTTATATCCGCGTGCTTATTAGGATTAAACTATTTTTACGATTAGCGACTCCTCACCATAATCGCGAATGGGCAGTTTTTTTGCATCCCAGTTGGGGCAATTTCTTCCCACTCCACTTGGGGCAATTTTTTTCCCACCGCAGTTGGGGCAATGTTTCCCCCACCCCAGTTGGGGCAATTTTTCCCCAACCCAGTTGGGGCAATTTTTTCCCACCCCAGTTAGGGATATTTTTTTCCCACCCATGTTGGGGCAACTTTTTCCCACCCCAGTTCGGGCAATTTTCCCCCACCCCAGTTGGGGCAATTTTTTCCCACCCCAGTTAGGGCAATTTTTTCCCACCCCACTTGGGGCAATTTTTTTCCACCCCAGTTGGGGCAATTTTTTCCACCCCAGTTGGGGCAATTTTTTCCCACACCAGTTGGGGCAGTTTTCCGCCACCCCACTTGGAGCATTTTTTTGCCACCCCACTTGGGGCAATTTTTTCCCACTCCAGTTTGGGCAATTTTTCCCCACTCCAGTTGGAACAATGTTTCCCCCACCCCAGTTGGGGCAACTTTTTTCCCACCCCAGTTGGGGCAATTTTTTCCCACCCCAGTTGGGGCAACTTTTCCACACCCCAGTTGGGACAACTTTTTCCCTACCCCAGTTGGGGCAATTTTTTCCCACCCCAGTTGGGGCAATTTTTCCCACCCCAGTTGGAGCAATTTTTTCCCACCCCAGTTGGGGCAATTTTTTCTCCCACCCCAGTTACATGCTCCGTTTGTTGACTTGGTCAATCGCCTGATTTTCATAGAAGTTGGCTAACGAAAACCTAATGCAATGATTCGAAAGGAAATCATTTAATTCTGCATGTATTTTTGAGCCCAGTCTCAAAATTGCTTAGAAGGACTAAAAGCATTTTCAATTCTGCTTCAAAAGAAACTAATGCGCATGTATCTGTATTTTTATGTTAATTGCTTAATTTATAAAATACATAAAAAGTAATCTAAATAAATTGTTATCGAAGATCCTTAATTTTTTAAAATTCCTACTTCCAAATATTCCTCGTCGAAATATTGGATGACACGAAAAAACTGAAATAACATAAATTTAAAGAGTTTTTAAAATTATTGTATATTTTATATCCGCGTGC
The DNA here is from genome assembly GCF_044657685.1 of Stegodyphus dumicola. Taxonomy (NCBI): domain Eukaryota; kingdom Metazoa; phylum Arthropoda; class Arachnida; order Araneae; family Eresidae; genus Stegodyphus; species Stegodyphus dumicola. The sequence goes on along the minus strand of NC_140776.1, from coordinate 187,899,267 downwards.
TTATTAGGATTAAACTATTTTTACGATTAGCGACTCGTCACCATAATCGCGAATGGGCAGTTTTTTTGCATCCCAGTTGGGGCAATTTATTCCCACTCCACTTGGGGCATTTTTTTCCCACCGCAGTTGGGGCAATGTTTCCCCCACACCAGTTGGGGCAATGTTTTTCCACCCCAGTTAGGGATATTTTTCCCCACCCCAGTTGGGGCAATTTTTTTCCCACCCCAGTTGGGGCAATTTTTTCCCACCCCTGTTGGGGCAATTTTTTCCCAACCCAGTTGGGGCAAATTTTCCCACCCCAGTTAGGGCAATTTTTTTCCACCCCAATTGGGTCAATTTTTTTGCCACCCCACTTGGGGCAATTTTCCCCCACCCCAGTTGGAACAATGTTTCCCCCACCCCAGTTGGGGCAATTTTTTCCCACACCAGTTGGGGCAATTTTTTTCCCCACCCCAGTTGAGGCAATTTTTTCCCACCCCAGTTGGGGCAATTTCTTCTCCCACCCCAGTTGGGGCAATTTTTTCCCACCCCATTTGCGGCAATTTTCCGCCACCCCACTTGGGGCATTTTTATTGCCAGCCCACTTGGGGCAATTTTTTCCCACTTCAGTTTGGGCAATTTTTCCCTACGCCAGTTGGAACAATGTTTCCCCCACCCCAGTTGGGGCAATTTTTCCCCACCCCAGTTGGGGCAACTTTTCCACACCCCAGTTGGGGCAATTTTTTCCACACCCCAGTTGGGGCAATTTTTTCCACACCCCAGTTGGGGCAATTTTTCCCCCACCCCAGTTGGGGCAATTTTTTCCCACCCCAGTTAGGGATATTTTTTCCCACCCCAGTTGGGGCAATTTTTTCCCACCCCAGTTAGGGCAATTTTTTCCCACCCCACTTAGGGCATTTTTCCCACCCCAGTTGGGGCAATTTTTTTCCACCTCAGTTAGGGCAATTTTTTCCCACCCCAGTTGCGGCAATTTTTTCCCACCCCAGTTGGGGCAATTTTCCGCCACCCCACTTGGGGCATTTTTTGCCACCCCACTTGGGGCAATTTGTTCCCACTCCAGTTTGGGCAATCTTTTCCCCACCCCAGTTGGGGAAACTTTTTTCCCACCCCAGTTGGGGCAACTTTTTTCCCACCCCAGTTGGGGCAATTTTTTCGCACCCCAGTTGGGGCAACTTTTCCACACCCCAGTTGGGACAACTTTTTCCCCACCCCAGTTGGGGCAATTTTTTCCCACCCAAGTTGGGGCAATTTTTCCCCCACCCCAGTTGGGGCAATTTTTTCCCCACCCCAGTTGGGGCAATTTTTTCCCACCCCAGTTAGGGATATTTTTTCCAACCCCAGTTGGGGCAATTTTTTCCCACCCCAGTTAGGGCAATTTTTTCCCACCCCACTTAGGGCATTTTTCCCACCCCAGTTGGGGCAATTTTTTTCCACCTCAGTTAGGGCAATTTTTTCCCACACCAGTTGGGGCAATTTTTTCCCACCCCATTTGCGGCAATTTTCCGCCACCCCACTTGGGGCATTTTTATTGCCACCCCACTTGGGGCAATTTTTTCCCACTTCAGTTTGGGCAATTTTCCCTACGCCAGTTGGAACAATGTTTCCCCCACCCCAGTTGGGGCAACTTTTTTCCCACCCCAGTTGGGGCAATTTTTTCGCACCCCAGCTGGGGCAACTTTTCCACACCCCAGTTGCGACAACTTTTTCCCCACCCCAGTTGGGGCAATTTTTTCCCACCCCAGTTGGGGCAATTTTTCCCACCCCAGTTGGAGCAATTTTTTCCCACCCCAGTTGGAGCAATTTTTTCTCCCACCCCAGTTACATGCTCCGTTTGTTGACTTGGTCAATCGCCTGATTTTCATAGAAGTTGGCTAACGAAAACCTAATGCAAAGATTCGAAAGGAAATCATTTAATTCTGCATGTATTTTTGAGCCCAGTCTCAAAATTGCTTAGAAGGACTAAAAGCATTTTCAATTCTGCTTCAAAAGAAACTAATGCGCATGTATCTGTATTTTTATGTTAATTGCTTAATTTATAAAATACATAAAAATTAATCTAAATAAATTGTTATCGAAGATCCTTAATTTTTTAAAATTCCTACTTCCAAATATTCCTCGTCGAAATATTGGATGACACGAAAAAACTGAAATAACATAAATTTAAAGAGTTTTTAAAATTATTGTATATTTTATATCCGCGTGCTTATTAGGATTAAACTATTTTTACGATTAGCGACTCCTCACCATAATCGCGAATGGGCAGTTTTTTTGCATCCCAGTTGGGGCAATTTATTCCCACTCCACTTGGGGCAATTTTTTTCCCACCGCAGTTGGGGCAATGTTTCCCCCACCCCAGTTGGGGCAATTTTTTCCACCCCAGTTAGGGATATTTTTTTCCCACCCCAGTTGGGGCAATTTTTTTCCCACCCCAGTTGGAGCAATTTTTTCCCACCCCTGTTGGGGCAATTTTTTCCCAACCCAGTTGGGGCAAATTTTCCCACCCCAGTTAGGGCAATTTTTGTCCACCCCAATTGGGGCAATTTTTTTGCCACCCCACTTGGGGCAATTTTTTCCCACTCCAGTTTGGGCAATTTTCCCCCACCCCAGTTGGAACAATGTTTCCCCCACCCCAGTTGGGGCAATTTTTTCCCACACCAGTTGGGGCAATTTTTTCCCACCCCATTTGCGGCAATTTTCCGCCACCCCACTTGGGGCATTTTTATTGCCACCCCACTTGGGGCAATTTTTTCCCACTTCAGTTTGGGCAATTTTTCCCTACGCCAGTTGGAACAATGTTTCCCCCACCCCAGTTGGGGCAATTTTTTCCCCACCCCAGTTGGGGCAATTTTTTCCACACCCCAGTTGGGGCAATTTTTTCCCACCCCAGTTGGGGCAATTTTTTCCCCACCCCAGTTGGGGCAATTTTTTCTCCCACCCCAGTTACATGCTCCGTTTGTTGACTTGGTCAATCGCCTGATTTTCATAGAAGTTGGCTAACGAAAACCTAATGCAAAGATTCGAAAGGAAATCATTTAATTCTGCATGTATTTTTGAGCCCAGTCTCAAAATTGCTTAGAAGGACTAAAAGCATTTTCAATTCTGCTTCAAAAGAAACTAATGCGCATGTATCTGTATTTTTATGTTCCTTGCTTAATTTATAAAATACATAAAAAGTAATCTAAATAAATTGTTATCGAAGATCCTTAATTTTTTTAAAATTCCTATTTCGAAATATTCCTCGTCGAAATATTGGATGACACGAAAAAATTGAAATAACATAAATTTAAAGAGTTTTTAAAATTATTGTACATTTTATATCCGCGTGCTTATTAGGATTAAACTATTTTTACGATTAGCGACTCCTCACCATAATCGCGAATGGGCAGTTTTTTTGCATACCAGTTGGGGCAATTTATTCCCACTCCACTTGGGGCATTTTTTCCCACCGCAGTTGGGGCAATGTTTCCCCCACCCCAGTTGGGGCAATTTTTTCCACCCCAGTTAGGGATATTTTTTTCCCACCCCAGTTGGGGCAATTTTTTTCCCACCCCAGTTGGGGCAATTTTTTCCCACCCCTGTTGGGGCAATTTTTTCCCAACCCAGTTGGGGCAAATTTTTTCCACCCCAATTGGGGCAATTTTTTTGCCACCCCACTTGGGGCAATTTTTCCCACTCCAGTTTGGGCAATTTTCCCCCACCCCAGTTGGAACAATGTTTCCCCCACCCCAGTTGGGGCAATTTTTTCCCACCCCAGTTGGGGCAATTTCTTCTCCCACCCCAGTTGGGGCAATTTTCCGCCACCCCACTTGGGGCATTTTTATTGCCACCCCACTTGGGGCAATTTTTTCCCACTTCAGTTTGGGCAATTTTTCCCTACGCCAGTTGGAACAATGTTTCCCCCACCCCAGTTGGGGCAATTTTTTCCCCACCCCAGTTGGGGCAATTTCCCCCCCCCCAGTTGGGGCAACTTTTCCACACCCCAGTTGGGGCAATTTTTTCCACACCCCAGTTGGGGCAATTTTTTCCCACCCCAGTTGGGGCAATTTTTTCCCACCCCACTTGGGGCAATTTTTTTCCCACCCCAGTTGGGGCAATTTTTTCTCCCACCCCAGTTACATGCTCCGTTTGTTGACTTGGTCAATCGCCTGATTTTCATAGAAGTTGGCTAACGAAAACCTAATGCAAAGATTCGAAAGGAAATCATTTAATTCTGCATGTATTTTTGAGCCCAGTCTCAAAATTGCTTAGAAGGACTAAAAGCATTTTCAATTCTGCTTCAAAAGAAACTAATGCGCATGTATCTGTATTTTTATGTTCCTTGCTTAATTTATAAAATACATAAAAAGTAATCTAAATAAATTGTTATCGAAGATCCTTAATTTTTTAAAATTCCTATTTCGAAATATTCCTCGTCGAAATATTGGATGACACGAAAAAACTGAAATAACATAAATTTAAAGAGTTTTTAAAATTATTGTATATTTTATATCCGCGTGCTTATTAGGATTAAACTATTTTTACGATTAGCGACTCCTCACCATAATCGCGAATGGGCAGTTTTTTTGCATCCCAGTTGGGGCAATTTTTCCCCCACCCCAGTTGGGGCAATTTATTCCCACTCCACTTGGGGCAATTTTTTCCCACCGCAGTTGGGGCAATGTTTCCCCCACCCCAGTTGGGGCAATTTTTTCCCACCCCAGTTAGGGCACCTTTTTTCCCACCCCAGTTCGGGCAATTTTTTCCCACCCCAGTTGGGGCAATTTTTTTCCCACCCCAGTTGGGGCAACTTTCTCCCACCCCAGTTACATGCTCCGTTTGTTGACTTGGTCAATCGCCTGATTTTCATAGAAGTTGGCTAACGAAAACCTAATGCAAAGATTCGAAAGGAAATCATTTAATTCTGCATGTATTTTTGAGCCCAGTCTTAAAATTGCTTAGAAGGACTAAAAGCATTTTCAATTCTGCTTCAAAAGAAACTAATGCGCATGTATCTGTATTTTTATGTTCCTTGCTTAATTTATAAAATACATAAAAAGTAATCTAAATAAATTGTTATCGAAGATCCTTAATTTTTTTAAAATTCCTATTTCGAAATATTCCTCGTCGAAATATTGGATGACACGAAAAAACTGAAATAACATAAATTTAAAGAGTTTTTAAAATTATTGTACATTTTATATCCGCGTGCTTATTAGGATTAAACTATTTTTACGATTAGCGACTCCTCAACATAATCGCGAATGGGCAATTTTTCCCCCACCCCAGTTAGGGCAATTTATTCCCACTCCACTTGGGGAATTTTTTTCCCACCACAGTTGGGGCAATGTTTCCCCCACCCCAGTTGGGGCAATTTTTCCCCACCCCAGTTGGGGCAATTTTTTCCCACCCCAGTTAGGGATATTTTTTTCCCACCCATGTTGGGGCAACTTTTTCCCACCCCAGTTCAGGCAATTTTCCCCCACCCCAGTTGGGGCAATTTTTTCCCACCCCAGTTAGGGCAATTTTTTCCCACCCCACTTGGGGAAATTTTTTCCCACCCCAGTTGGGGCAATTTTTTCCACCTCAGTTAGGGCAATTTTTTTCCACCCCAGTTGGGGCAGTTTTTTCAACCCCAGTTGGGGCAATTTTTTCCCACCCCAGTTGGGGCAGTTTTCCGCCACCCCACTTGGAGCATTTTTTTGCCACCCCACTTGGGGCAATTTTTTCCCACTCCAGTTTGGGCAATTTTTCCCCACTCCAGTTGGAACAATGTTTCCCCCACCCCAGTTGGGGCAACTTTTTTCCCACCCCAGTTGGGGCAATTTTTTCCCACCCCAGTTGGGGCAACTTGTCCACACCCCAGTTGGGACAACTTTTTCCCTACCCCAGTTGGGGCAATTTTTTCCCACCCCAGTTGGGGCAATTTTTCCCACCCCAGTTACATGCTCCGTTTGTTGACTTGGTCAATCGCCTGATTTTCATAGAAGTTGGCTAACGAAAACCTAATGCAAAGATTCGAAAGGAAATCATTTAATTCTGCATGTATTTTTGAGCCCAGTCTCAAAATTGCTTAGAAGGACTAAAAGCATTTTCAATTCTGCTTCAAAAGAAACTAATGCGCATGTATCTGTATTTTTATGTTCCTTGCTTAATTTATAAAATACATAAAAAGTAATCTAAATAAATTGTTATCGAAGATCCTTAATTTTTTAAAATTCCTACTTCCAAATATTCCTCGTCGAAATATTGGATGACACGAAAAAACTGAAATAACATAAATTTAAAGAGTTTTTAAAATTATTGTATATTTTATATCCGCGTGCTTATTAGGATTAAACTATTTTTACGATTAGCGACTCCTCACCATAATCGCGAATGGGCAGTTTTTTTGCATCCCAGTTGGGGCAATTTATTCCCACTCCACTTGGGGCAATTTTTTTCCCAACGCAGTTGGGACAATGTTTCCCCCACCCCAGTTGGGGCAATTTTTTCCACCCCAGTTAGGGATATTTTTTTCCCACCACAGTTGGGGCAATTTTTTTCCCACCCCTGTTGGGGCAATTTTTTCCCAACCCAGTTGTGGCAAATTTTCCCACCCCAGTTAGGGCAATTTTTTTCCACCCCAATTGGGGCAATTTTTTTGCCACCCCACTTGGGGCAATTTTTTCCCACTCCAGTTTGGGCAATTTTCCCCCACCCCAGTTGGAACAATGTTTCCCCCACCCCAGTTGGGGCAATTTTTTCCCACACCAGTTGGGGCAATTTTTTCCCCACCCCAGTTGAGGCAATTTTTTCCCACCCCAGTTGGGGCAATTTCTTCTCCCACCCCAGTTGGGGCAATTTTTTCCCACCCCATTTGCGGCAATTTTCCGCCACCCCACTTGGGGCATTTTTATTGCCACCCCACTTGGGGCAATTTTTTCCCACTTCAGTTTGGGCAATTTTTCCCTACGCCAGTTGGAACAATGTTTCCCCCACCCCAGTTGGGGCAACTTTTTTCCCACCCCATTTGGGGCAATTTTTTTGCACCCCAGTTGGGGCAACTTTTCCACACCCCAGTTGGGACAACTTTTTCCCCACCCCAGTTGGGGCAATTTTTTCCCACCCCAGTTGGGGCAATTTTTTCCCACCCCAGTTGGAGCAATTTTTTCCCACCCCAGTTGGAGCAATTTTTTCTCCCACCCCAGTTACATGCTCCGTTTGTTGACTTGGTCAATCGCCTGATTTTCACAGAAGTTGGCTAACGAAAACCTAATGCAAAGATTCGAAAGGAAATCATTTAATTCTGCATGTATTTTTGAGCCCAGTCTCAAAATTGCTTAGAAGGACTAAAAGCATTTTCAATTCTGCTTCAAAAGAAACTAATGCGCATGTATCTGTATTTTTATGTTCCTTGCTTAATTTATAAAATACATAAAAAGTAATCTAAATAAATTGTTATCGAAGATCCTTAATTTTTTAAAATTCCTACTTCCAAATATTCCTCGTCGAAATATTGGATGACACGAAAAAACTGAAATAACATAAATTTAAAGAGTTTTTAAAATTATTGTATATTTTATATCCGCGTGCTTATTAGGATTAAACTATTTTTACGATTAGCGACTCCTCACCATAATCGCGAATGGGCAGTTTTTTTGCATCCCAGTTGGGGCAATTTATTCCCACTCCACTTGGGGCAATTTTTTTCCCAACGCAGTTGGGGCAATGTTTCCCCCACCCCAGTTGGGGCAATTTTTTTCACCCCAGTTAGGGATATTTTTTTCCCACCCCAGTTGGGGCAATTTTTTTCCCACCCCAGTTGGGGCAATTTTTTCCCACCCCTGTTGGGGCAATTTTTTCCCAACCCAGTTGGGGCAAATTTTCCCACCCCGGTTAGGGCAATTTTTTCCACCCCAATTGGGGCAATTTTTTTGCCACCCCACTTGGGGCAATTTTTTCCCACCCCACTTGGGGCAATTTTCCCCCACCCCAGTTGGAACAATGTTTCCCCCACCCCAGTTGGGGCAATTTTTTCCCACACCAGTTGGGGCAATTTTTTTCCCCACCCCAGTTGAGGCAATTTTTTCCCACCCCAGTTAGGGCAATTTCTTCTCCCACCCCAGTTGGGGCAATTTTTTCCCACCCCATTTGCGGCAATTTTCCGCCACCCCACTTGGGGCATTTTTATTGCCAGCCCACTTGGGGCAATTTTTTCCCACTTCAGTTTGGGCAATTTTTCCCTACGCCAGTTGGAACAATGTTTCCCCCACCCCAGTTGGGGCAATTTTTCCCCACCCCAGTTGGGGCAACTTTTCCACACCCCAGTTGGGGCAATTTTTTCCACACCCCAGTTGGGGCAATTTTTTCCACACCCCAGTTGGGGCAATTTTTTCCCCACCCCAGTTGGGGCAATTTTTTCCCCACCCCAGTTGGGGCAATTTTTTCCCACCCCAGTTAGGGATATTTTTTCCCACCCCAGTTGGGGCAATTTTTTCCCACCCCAGTTAGGGCAATTTTTTCCCACCCCACTTAGGGCATTTTTCCCACCCCAGTTGGGGCAATTTTTTTCCACCTCAGTTAGGGCAATTTTTTCCCACCCCAGTTGCGGCAATTTTTTCCCACCCCAGTTGGGGCAATTTTCCGCCACCCCACTTGGGGCATTTTTTGCCACCCCACTTGGGGAAATTTGTTCCCACTCCAGTTTGGGCAATCTTTTCCCCACCCCAGTTGGGGCAATTTTTTCCCACCCCACTTAGGGCATTTTTCCCACCCCAGTTGGGGCAATTTTTTTCCACCTCAGTTAGGGCAATTTTTTCCCACCCCAGTTGGGGCAATTTTTTCCCACCCCAGTTGGGGCAATTTTTCCCCCACCCCAGTTGGGGCAATTTTTTCCCCACCCCAGTTGGGGCAATTTTTTCCCACCCCAGTTGGGGCAACTTTTCCACACCCCGGTTGGGGCAACTTTTTCCCCACCCCAGTTGGGGCAATTTTCCCACCCCAGTTGGGGCAATTTTTTCCCACCCCAGTTGGAGCAATTTTTCCCACCCCACTTGGAGATATTTTTTTCCCACCCCAGTTGGGGCAATTTTTTCTCCCACCCCAGTTACATGCTCCGTTTGTTGACTTGGTCAATCGCCTGATTTTCATAGAAGTTGGCTAACGAAAACCTAATGCAAAGATTCGAAAGGAAATCATTTAATTCTGCATGTATTTTTGAGCCCAGTCTCAAAATTGCTTAGAAGGACTAAAAGCATTTTCAATTCTGCTTCAAAAGAAACTAATGCGCATGTATCTGTATTTTTATGTTCCTTGCTTAATTTATAAAATACATAAAAAGTAATCTAAATAAATTGTTATCGAAGATCCTTAATTTTTTAAAATTCCTATTTCGAAATATTCCTCGTCGAAATATTGGATGACACGAAAAAACTGAAATAACATAAATTTAAAGAGTTTTTAAAATTATTGTATATTTTATATCCGCGTGCTTATTAGGATTAAACTATTTTTACGATTAGCGACTCCTCACCATAATCGCGAATGGGCAGTTTTTTTGCATCCCAGTTGGGGCAATTTTCCCCCCACCCCAGTTGGGGCAATTTTTTCCCACTCCACTTGGGGCAATTTTTTCCCACCGCAGTTGGGGCAATGTTTCCCCCACCCCAGTTGGGGCAATTTTTTCCCACCCCAGTTAGGGCACCTTTTTTCCCACCCCAGTTCGGGCAATTTTTTCCCACCCCAGTTGGGGCAATTTTTTTCCCACCCCAGTTGGGGCAACTTTCTCCCACCCCAGTTACATGCTCCGTTTGTTGACTTGGTCAATCGCCTGATTTTCATAGAAGTTGGCTAACGAAAACCTAATGCAAAGATTCGAAAGGAAATCATTTAATTCTGCATGTATTTTTGAGCCCAGTCTTAAAATTGCTTAGAAGGACTAAAAGCATTTTCAATTCTGCTTCAAAAGAAACTAATGCGCATGTATCTGTATTTTTATGTTCCTTGCTTAATTTATAAAATACATAAAAAGTAATCTAAATAAATTGTTATCGAAGATCCTTAATTTTTTTAAAATTCCTATTTCGAAATATTCCTCGTCGAAATATTGGATGACACGAAAAAACTGAAATAACATAAATTTAAAGAGTTTTTAAAATTATTGTACATTTTATATCCGCGTGCTTATTAGGATTAAACTATTTTTACGATTAGCGACTCCTCACCATAATCGCGAATGGGCAGTTTTTTTGCATCCCAGTTGGGGCAATTTTCCCCCCACCCCAGTTGGGGCAATTTATTCCCACTCCACTTGGGGCAATTTTTTCCCACCGCAGTTGGGGCAATGTTTCCCCCACCCCAGTTGGGGCAATTTTTTCCCACCCCAGTTAGGGCACCTTTTTTCCCACCCCAGTTCGGGCAATTTTTTCCCACCCCAGTTGGGGCAATTTTTTTCCCACCCCAGTTGGGGCAACTTTCTCCCACCCCAGTTACATGCTCCGTTTGTTGACTTGGTCAATCGCCTGATTTTCATAGAAGTTGGCTAACGAAAACCTAATGCAAAGATTCGAAAGGAAATCATTTAATTCTGCATGTATTTTTGAGCCCAGTCTTAAAATTGCTTAGAAGGACTAAAAGCATTTTCAATTCTGCTTCAAAAGAAACTAATGCGCATGTATCTGTATTTTTATGTTCCTTGCTTAATTTATAAAATACATAAAAAGTAATCTAAATAAATTGTTATCGAAGATCCTTAATTTTTTTAAAATTCCTATTTCGAAATATTCCTCGTCGAAATATTGGATGACACGAAAAAACTGAAATAACATAAATTTAAAGAGTTTTTAAAATTATTGTACATTTTATATCCGCGTGCTTATTAGGATTAAACTATTTTTACGATTAGCGACTCCTCAACATAATCGCGAATGGGCAATTTTTCCCCCACCCCAGTTAGGGCAATTTATTCCCACTCCACTTGGGGCAATTTTTTTCCCACCACAGTTGGGGCAATGTTTCCCCCACCCCAGTTGGGGCAATTTTTTCCCACCCCAGTTAGGGATATTTTTTTCCCACCCATGTTGGGGCAACTTTTTCCCACCCCAGTTCGGGCAATTTTCCCCCACCCCAGTTGGGGCAATTTTTTCCACCTCAGTTAGGGCAATTTTTTTCCACCCCAGTTGGGGCAATTTTTTCCACCCCAGTTGGGGCAATTTTTTCCCACCCCAGTTGGGGCAGTTTTCCGCCACCCCACTTGGAGCATTTTTTGCCACCCCACTTGGGGCAATTTTTTCCCACTCCAGTTTGGGCAATTTTTCCCCACCCCAGTTGGAACAATGTTTCCCCCACCCCAGTTGGGGCAACTTTTTTCCCACCCCAGTTGGGGCAATTTTTTCCCACCCCAGTTGGGGCAATTTTTCCCACCCCAGTTGGAGCAATTTTTTCCCACCCCAGTTGGGGCAATTTTTTCTCCCACCCCAGTTACATGCTCCGTTTGTTGACTTGGTCAATCGCCTGATTTTCATAGAAGTTGGCTAACGAAAACCTAATGCAAAGATTCGAAAGGAAATCATTTAATTCTGCATGTATTTTTGAGCCCAGTCTCAAAATTGCTTAGAAGGACTAAAAGCATTTTCAATTCTGCTTCAAAAGAAACTAATGCGCATGTATCTGTATTTTTATGTTAATTGCTTAATTTATAAAATACATAAAAAGTAATCTAAATAAATTGTTATCGAAGATCCTTAATTTTTTAAAATTCCTACTTCCAAATATTCCTCGTCGAAATATTGGATGACACGAAAAAACTGAAATAACATAAATTTAAAGAGTTTTTAAAATTATTGTATATTTTATATCCGCGTGCTTATTAGGATTAAACTATTTTTACGATTAGCGACTCCTCACCATAATCGCGAATGGGCAGTTTTTTTGCATCCCAGTTGGGGCAATTTTTCCCCCACCCCAGTTGGGGCAATTTATTCCCACTCCACTTGGGGCAATTTTTTCCCACCGCAGTTGGGGCAATGTTTCCCCCACCCCAGTTGGGGCAATTTTTTCCCACCCCAGTTAGGGCACCTTTTTTCCCACCCCAGTTCGGGCAATTTTTTCCCACCCCAGTTGGGGCAATTTTTTTCCCACCCCAGTTGGGGCAACTTTCTCCCACCCCAGTTACATGCTCCGTTTGTTGACTTGGTCAATCGCCTGATTTTCATAGAAGTTGGCTAACGAAAACCTAATGCAAAGATTCGAAAGGAAATCATTTAATTCTGCATGTATTTTTGAGCCCAGTCTTAAAATTGCTTAGAAGGACTAAAAGCATTTTCAATTCTGCTTCAAAAGAAACTAATGCGCATGTATCTGTATTTTTATGTTCCTTGCTTAATTTATAAAATACATAAAAAGTAATCTAAATAAATTGTTATCGAAGATCCTTAATTTTTTTAAAATTCCTATTTCGAAATATTCCTCGTCGAAATATTGGATGACACGAAAAAACTGAAATAACATAAATTTAAAGAGTTTTTAAAATTATTGTACATTTTATATCCGCGTGCTTATTAGGATTAAACTATTTTTACGATTAGCGACTCCTCAACATAATCGCGAATGGGCAATTTTTCCCCCACCCCAGTTAGGGCAATTTATTCCCACTCCACTTGGGGAATTTTTTTCCCACCACAGTTGGGGCAATGTTTCCCCCACCCCAGTTGGGGCAATTTTTCCCCAACCCAGTTGGGGCAATTTTTTCCCACCCCAGTTAGGGATATTTTTTTCCCACCCATGTTGGGGCAACTTTTTCCCACCCCAGTTCAGGCAATTTTCCCCCACCCCAGTTGGGGCAATTTTTTCCCACCCCAGTTAGGGCAATTTTTTCCCACCCCACTTGGGGCAATTTTTTCCCACCCCAGTTGGGGCAATTTTTTCCACCTCAGTTAGGGCAATTTTTTTCCACCCCAGTTGGGGCAGTTTTTTCAACCCCAGTTGGGGCAATTTTTTCCCACCCCAGTTGGGGCAGTTTTCCGCCACCCCACTTGGAGCATTTTTTTGCCACCCCACTTGGGGCAATTTTTTCCCACTCCAGTTTGGGCAATTTTTCCCCACCCCAGTTGGAAGAATGTTTCCCCCACCCCAGTTGGGGAAATTTTCCCCCCCAGTTGGGGCAACTTTTCCACACCCCAGTTGGGGCAATTTTTTCCACACCCCAGTTGGGGCAATTTTTTCCCACCCCAGTTGGGGCAATTTTTTCCCACCCCACTTGGGGCAATTTTTTTCCCACCCCAGTTGGGGCAATTTTTTCTCCCACCCCAGTTACATGCTCCGTTTGTTGACTTGGTCAATCGCCTGATTTTCATAGAAGTTGGCTAACGAAAACCTAATGCAAAGATTCGAAAGGAAATCATTTAATTCTGCATATATTTTTGAGCCCAGTCTCAAAATTGCTTAGAAGGACTAAAAGCATTTTCAATTCTGCTTCAAAAGAAACTAATGCGCATGTATCTGTATTTTTATGTTCCTTGCTTAATTTATAAAATACATAAAAAGTAATCTAAATAAATTGTTATCGAAGATCCTTAATTTTTTAAAATTCCTACTTCCAAATATTCCTCGTCGAAATATTGGATGACACGAAAAAACTGAAATAACATAAATTTAAAGAGTTTTTAAAATTATTGTATATTTTATATCCGCGTGCTTATTAGGATTAAACTATTTTTACGATTAGCGACTCCTCACCATAATCGCGAATGGGCAGTTTTTTTGCATCCCAGTTGGGGCAATTTATTCCCACTCCACTTGGGGCAATTTTTTTCCCAACGCAGTTGGGGCAATGTTTCCCCCACCCCAGTTGGGGCAATTTTTTCCACCCCAGTTAGGGATATTTTTTTCCCACCACAGTTGGGGCAATTTTTTTCCCACCCCTGTTGGGGCAATTTTTTCCCAACCCAGTTGTGGCAAATTTTCCCACCCCAGTTAGGGCAATTTTTTTCCACCCCAATTGGGGCAATTTTTTTGCCACCCCACTTGGGGCAATTTTTTCCCACTCCAGTTTGGGCAATTTTCCCCCACCCCAGTTGGAACAATGTTTCCCCCACCGCAGTTGGGGCAATTTTTTCCCACACCAGTTGGGGCAATTTTTTTCCCCACCCCAGTTGAGGCAATTTTTTCCCACCCCAGTTGGGGCAATTTCTTCTCCCACCCCAGTTGGGGCAATTTTTTCCCACCCCATTTGCGGCAATTTTCCGCCACCCCACTTGGGGCATTTTTATTGCCACCCCACTTGGGGCAATTTTTTCCCACTTCAGTTTGGGCAATTTTTCCCTACGCCAGTTGGAACAATGTTTCCCCCACCCCAGTTGGGGCAACTTTTTTCCCACCCCAGTTGGGGCAATTTTTTCGCACCCCAGTTGGGGCAACTTTTCCACACCCCAGTTGGGACAACTTTTTCCCCACCCCAGTTGGGGCAATTTTTTCCCACCCCAGTTGGGGCAATTTTTTCCCACCCCAGTTGGAGCAATTTTTTCCCACCCCAGTTGGAGCAATTTTTTCTCCCACCCCAGTTACATGCTCCGTTTGTTGACTTGGTCAATCGCCTGATTTTCATAGAAGTTGGCTAACGAAAACCTAATGCAAAGATTCGAAAGGAAATCATTTAATTCTGCATGTATTTTTGAGCCCAGTCTCAAAATTGCTTAGAAGGACTAAAAGCATTTTCAATTCTGCTTCAAAAGAAACTAATGCGCATGTATCTGTATTTTTATGTTCCTTGCTTAATTTATAAAATACATAAAAAGTAATCTAAATAAATTGTTATCGAAGATCCTTAATTTTTTAAAATTCCTACTTCCAAATATTCCTCGTCGAAATATTGGATGACACGAAAAAACTGAAATAACATAAATTTAAAGAGTTTTTAAAATTATTGTATATTTTATATCCGCGTGCTTATTAGGATTAAACTATTTTTACGATTAGCGACTCCTCACCATAATCGCGAATGGGCAGTTTTTTTCCATCCCAGTTGGGGCAATTTATTCCCACTCCACTTGGGGCAATTTTTTTCCCAACGCAGTTGGGGCAATGTTTCCCCCACCCCAGTTGGGGCAATTTTTTCCACCCCAGTTAGGGATATTTTTTTCCCACCCCAGTTGGGGCAATTTTTTTCCCACCCCAGTTGGGGCAATTTTTTCCCACCCCTGTTGGGGCAATTTTTTCCCAACCCAGTTGGGGCAAATTTTCCCACCCCAGTTAGGGCAATTTTTTTCCACCCCAATTGGGGCAATTTTTTTGCCACCCCACTTGGGGCAATTTTTTCCCACCCCACTTGGGGCAATTTTCCCCCACCCCAGTTGGAACAATGTTTCCCCCCACCCCAGTTGGGGCAATTTTTTCCCACACCAGTTGGGGCAATTTTTTTCCCCACCCCAGTTGAGGCAATTTTTTCCCACCCCAGTTAGGGCAATTTCTTCTCCCACCCCAGTTGGGGCAATTTTTTCCCACCCCATTTGCGGCAATTTTCCGCCACCCCACTTGGGGCATTTTTATTGCCAGCCCACTTGGGGCAATTTTTTCCCACTTCAGTTTGGGCAATTTTTCCCTACGCCAGTTGGAACATTGTTTCCCCCACCCCAGTTGGGGCAATTTTTCCCCACCCCAGTTGGGGCAACTTTTCCACACCCCAGTTGGGGCAATTTTTTCCACACCCCAGTTGGGGCAATTTTTTCCACACCCCAGTTGGGGCAATTTTTCCCCCACCCCAGTTGGGGCAATTTTTTCCCCACCCCAGTTGGGGCAATTTTTTCCCACCCCAGTTAGGGATATTTTTTCCCACCCCAGTTGGGGCAATTTTTTCCCACCCCAGTTAGGGCAATTTTTTCCCACCCCACTTAGGGCATTTTTCCCACCCCAGTTGGGGCAATTTTTTTCCACCTCAGTTAGGGCAATTTTTTCCCACCCCAGTTGCGGCAATTTTTTCCCACCCCAGTTGGGGCAATTTTCCGCCACCCCACTTGGGGCATTTTTTGCCACCCCACTTGGGGAAATTTGTTCCCACTCCAGTTTGGGCAATCTTTTCCCCACCCCAGTTGGGGCAATTTTTTCCCACCCCAGCTAGGGCAATTTTTTCCCACCCCACTTAGGGCATTTTTCCCACCCCAGTTGGGGCAATTTTTTTCCACCTCAGTTAGGGCAATTTTTTCCCACCCCAGTTGGGGCAATTTTTTCCCAACCCAGTTGGGGCAATTTTTCCCCCACCCCAGTCGGGGCAATTTTTTCCCCACCCCAGTTGGGGCAATTTTTTCCCACCCCAGTTGGGGCAACTTTTCCACACCCCGGTTGGGGCAACTTTTTCCCCACCCCAGTTGGGGCAATTTTCCCACCCCAGTTGGGGCAATTTTTTCCCACCCCAGTTGGAGCAATTTTTCCCACCCCACTTGGAGATATTTTTTTCCCACCCCAGTTGGGGCAATTTTTTCTCCCACCCCAGTTACATGCTCCGTTTGTTGACTTGGTCAATCGCCTGATTTTCATAGAAGTTGGCTAACGAAAACCTAATGCAAAGATTCGAAAGGAAATCATTTAATTCTGCATGTATTTTTGAGCCCAGTCTCAAAATTGCTTAGAAGGACTAAAAGCATTTTCAATTCTGCTTCAAAAGAAACTAATGCGCATGTATCTGTATTTTTATGTTCCTTGCTTAATTTATAAAATACATAAAAAGTAATCTAAATAAATTGTTATCGAAGATCCTTAATTTTTTAAAATTCCTATTTCGAAATATTCCTCGTCGAAATATTGGATGACACGAAAAAACTGAAATAACATAAATTTAAAGAGTTTTTAAAATTATTGTATATTTTATATCCGCGTGCTTATTAGGATTAAACTATTTTTACGATTAGCGACTCCTCACCATAATCGCGAATGGGCAGTTTTTTTGCATCCCAGTTGGGGCAATTTTTCCCCCACCCCAGTTGGGGCAATTTATTCCCACTCCACTTGGGGCAATTTTTTCCCACCGCAGTTGGGGCAATGTTTCCCCCACCCCAGTTGGGGCAATTTTTTCCCACCCCAGTTAGGGCACATTTTTTCCCACCCCAGTTCGGGCAATTTTTTCCCACCCCCGTTGGGGGCAATTTTTTTCCCACCCCAGTTGGGGCAACTTTCTCCCACCCCAGTTACATGCTCCGTTTGTTGACTTGGTCAATCGCCTGATTTTCATAGAAGTTGGCTAACGAAAACCTAATGCAAAGATTCGAAAGGAAATCATTTAATTCTGCATGTATTTTTGAGCCCAGTCTTAAAATTGCTTAGAAGGACTAAAAGCATTTTCAATTCTGCTTCAAAAGAAACTAATGCGCATGTATCTGTATTTTTATGTTCCTTGCTTAATTTATAAAATACATAAAAAGTAATCTAAATAAATTGTTATCGAAGATCCTTAATTTTTTTAAAATTCCTATTTCGAAATATTCCTCGTCGAAATATTGGATGACACGAAAAAACTGAAATAACATAAATTTAAAGAGTTTTTTAAAATTATTGTACATTTTATATCCGCGTGCTTATTAGGATTAAACTATTTTTACGATTAGCGACTCCTCACCATAATCGCGAATGGGCAGTTTTTTTGCATCCCAGTTGGGGCAATTTTCCCCCCACCCCAGTTGGGGCAATTTATTCCCACTCCACTTGGGGCAATTTTTTCCCACCGCAGTTGGGGCAATGTTTCCCCCACCCCAGTTGGGGCAATTTTTTCCCACCCCAGTTAGGGCACCTTTTTTCCCACCCCAGTTCGGGCAATTTTTTCCCACCCCAGTTGGGGGCAATTTTTTTTCCCACCCCAGTTGGGGCAACTTTCTCCCACCCCAGTTACATGCTCCGTTTGTTGACTTGGTCAATCGCCTGATTTTCATAGAAGTTGGCTAACGAAAACCTAATGCAAAGATTCGAAAGGAAATCATTTAATTCTGCATGTATTTTTGAGCCCAGTCTTAAAATTGCTTAGAAGGACTAAAAGCATTTTCAATTCTGCTTCAAAAGAAACTAATGCGCATGTATCTGTATTTTTATGTTCCTTGCTTAATTTATAAAAATACATAAAAAGTAATCTAAATAAATTGTTATCGAAGATCCTTAATTTTTTTAAAATTCCTATTTCGAAATATTCCTCGTCGAAATATTGGATGACACGAAAAAACTGAAATAACATAAATTTAAAGAGTTTTTAAAATTATTGTACATTTTATATCCGCGTGCTTATTAGGATTAAACTATTTTTACGATTAGCGACTCCTCAACATAATCGCGAATGGGCAATTTTTCCCCCACCCCAGTTGGGGAAATTTTCCCCCCCAGTTGGGGCAACTTTTCCACACCCCAGTTGGGGCAATTTTTTCCACACCCCAGTTGGGGCAATTTTTTCCCACCCCAGTTGGGGGCAATTTTTTCCCACCCCACTTGGGGCAATTTTTTTTCCCACCCCAGTTGGGGCAATTTTTTCTCCCACCCCAGTTACATGCTCCGTTTGTTGACTTGGTCAATCGCCTGATTTTCATAGAAGTTGGCTAACGAAAACCTAATGCAAAGATTCGAAAGGAAATCATTTAATTCTGCATGTATTTTTGAGCCCAGTCTCAAAATTGCTTAGAAGGACTAAAAGCATTTTCAATTCTGCTTCAAAAGAAACTAATGCGCATGTATCTGTATTTTTATGTTCCTTGCTTAATTTATAAAATACATAAAAAGTAATCTAAATAAATTGTTATCGAAGATCCTTAATTTTTTAAAATTCCTACTTCCAAATATTCCTCGTCGAAATATTGGATGACACGAAAAAACTGAAATAACATAAATTTAAAGAGTTTTTAAAATTATTGTATATTTTATATCCGCGTGCTTATTAGGATTAAACTATTTTTACGATTAGCGACTCCTCACCATAATCGCGAATGGGCAGTTTTTTTGCATCCCAGTTGGGGCAATTTATTCCCACTCCACTTGGGGCAATTTTTTTCCCAACGCAGTTGGGGCAATGTTTCCCCCCACCCCAGTTGGGGCAATTTTTTCCACCCCAGTTAGGGATATTTTTTTCCCACCACAGTTGGGGCAATTTTTTTCCCACCCCCTGTTGGGGGCAATTTTTTCCCAACCCAGTTGTGGCAAATTTTCCCACCCCAGTTAGGGCAATTTTTTTCCACCCCAATTGGGGCAATTTTTTTTGCCACCCCACTTGGGGCAATTTTTTCCCACTCCAGTTTGGGCAATTTTCCCCCACCCCAGTTGGAACAATGTTTCCCCCACCGCAGTTGGGGCAATTTTTTCCCACACCAGTTGGGGCAATTTTTTTCCCCACCCCAGTTGAGGCAATTTTTTCCCACCCCAGTTGGGGCAATTTCTTCTCCCACCCCAGTTGGGGCAATTTTTTCCCACCCCATTTGCGGCAATTTTCCGCCACCCCACTTGGGGCATTTTTATTGCCACCCCACTTGGGGCAATTTTTTCCCACTTCAGTTTGGGCAATTTTTCCCTACGCCAGTTGGAACAATGTTTCCCCCACCCCAGTTGGGGCAACTTTTTTCCCACCCCAGTTGGGGCAATTTTTTCGCACCCCAGTTGGGGCAACTTTTCCACACCCCAGTTGGGACAACTTTTTCCCCACCCCAGTTGGGGCAATTTTTTTCCCACCCCAGTTGGGGCAATTTTTTCCCACCCCAGTTGGAGCAATTTTTTCCCACCCCAGTTGGAGCAATTTTTTCTCCCACCCCAGTTACATGCTCCGTTTGTTGACTTGGTCAATCGCCTGATTTTCATAGAAGTTGGCTAACGAAAACCTAATGCAAAGATTCGAAAGGAAATCATTTAATTCTGCATGTATTTTTGAGCCCAGTCTCAAAATTGCTTAGAAGGACTAAAAGCATTTTCAATTCTGCTTCAAAAGAAACTAATGCGCATGTATCTGTATTTTTATGTTCCTTGCTTAATTTATAAAATACATAAAAAGTAATCTAAATAAATTGTTATCGAAGATCCTTAATTTTTTAAAATTCCTACTTCCAAATATTCCTCGTCGAAATATTGGATGACACGAAAAAACTGAAATAACATAAATTTAAAGAGTTTTTAAAATTATTGTATATTTTATATCCGCGTGCTTATTAGGATTAAACTATTTTTACGATTAGCGACTCCTCACCATAATCGCGAATGGGCAGTTTTTTTCCATCCCAGTTGGGGCAATTTATTCCCACTCCACTTGGGGCAATTTTTTTCCCAACGCAGTTGGGGCAATGTTTCCCCCACCCCAGTTGGGGCAATTTTTTCCACCCCAGTTAGGGATATTTTTTTCCCACCCCAGTTGGGGCAATTTTTTTCCCACCCCAGTTGGGGCAATTTTTTCCCACCCCTGTTGGGGCAATTTTTTCCCAACCCAGTTGGGGCAAATTTTCCCACCCCAGTTAGGGCAATTTTTTTCCACCCCAATTGGGGCAATTTTTTTGCCACCCCACTTGGGGCAATTTTTTCCCACCCCACTTGGGGCAATTTTCCCCCACCCCAGTTGGAACAATGTTTCCCCCACCCCAGTTGGGGCAATTTTTTCCCACACCAGTTGGGGCAATTTTTTTCCCCACCCCAGTTGAGGCAATTTTTTCCCACCCCAGTTAGGGCAATTTCTTCTCCCACCCCAGTTGGGGCAATTTTTTCCCACCCCATTTGCGGCAATTTTCCGCCACCCCACTTGGGGCATTTTTATTGCCAGCCCACTTGGGGCAATTTTTTCCCACTTCAGTTTGGGCAATTTTTCCCTACGCCAGTTGGAACATTGTTTCCCCCACCCCAGTTGGGGCAATTTTTCCCCACCCCAGTTGGGGCAACTTTTCCACACCCCAGTTGGGGCAATTTTTTCCACACCCCAGTTGGGGCAATTTTTTCCACACCCCAGTTGGGGCAATTTTTCCCCCCACCCCAGTTGGGGCAATTTTTTCCCCACCCCAGTTGGGGCAATTTTTTCCCACCCCAGTTAGGGATATTTTTTCCCACCCCAGTTGGGGCAATTTTTTCCCACCCCAGTTAGGGCAATTTTTTCCCACCCCACTTAGGGCATTTTTCCCACCCCAGTTGGGGCAATTTTTTTCCACCTCAGTTAGGGCAATTTTTTCCCACCCCAGTTGCGGCAATTTTTTCCCACCCCAGTTGGGGCAATTTTCCGCCACCCCACTTGGGGCATTTTTTGCCACCCCACTTGGGGAAATTTGTTCCCACTCCAGTTTGGGCAATCTTTTCCCCACCCCAGTTGGGGCAATTTTTTCCCACCCCAGCTAGGGCAATTTTTTCCCACCCCACTTAGGGCATTTTTCCCACCCCAGTTGGGGCAATTTTTTTCCACCTCAGTTAGGGCAATTTTTTCCCACCCCAGTTGGGGCAATTTTTTCCCAACCCAGTTGGGGCAATTTTTCCCCCACCCCAGTTGGGGCAATTTTTTCCCCACCCCAGTTGGGGCAATTTTTTCCCACCCCAGTTGGGGCAACTTTTCCACACCCCGGTTGGGGCAACTTTTTCCCCACCCCAGTTGGGGCAATTTTCCCACCCCAGTTGGGGCAATTTTTTCCCACCCCAGTTGGAGCAATTTTTCCCACCCCACTTGGAGATATTTTTTTCCCACCCCAGTTGGGGCAATTTTTTCTCCCACCCCAGTTACATGCTCCGTTTGTTGACTTGGTCAATCGCCTGATTTTCATAGAAGTTGGCTAACGAAAACCTAATGCAAAGATTCGAAAGGAAATCATTTAATTCTGCATGTATTTTTGAGCCCAGTCTCAAAATTGCTTAGAAGGACTAAAAGCATTTTCAATTCTGCTTCAAAAGAAACTAATGCGCATGTATCTGTATTTTTATGTTCCTTGCTTAATTTATAAAATACATAAAAAGTAATCTAAATAAATTGTTATCGAAGATCCTTAATTTTTTAAAATTCCTATTTCGAAATATTCCTCGTCGAAATATTGGATGACACGAAAAAACTGAAATAACATAAATTTAAAGAGTTTTTAAAATTATTGTATATTTTATATCCGCGTGCTTATTAGGATTAAACTATTTTTACGATTAGCGACTCCTCACCATAATCGCGAATGGGCAGTTTTTTTGCATCCCAGTTGGGGCAATTTTTCCCCCACCCCAGTTGGGGCAATTTATTCCCACTCCACTTGGGGCAATTTTTTCCCACCGCAGTTGGGGCAATGTTTCCCCCACCCCAGTTGGGGCAATTTTTTCCCACCCCAGTTAGGGCACATTTTTTCCCACCCCAGTTCGGGCAATTTTTTCCCACCCCCGTTGGGGCAATTTTTTTCCCACCCCAGTTGGGGCAACTTTCTCCCACCCCAGTTACATGCTCCGTTTGTTGACTTGGTCAATCGCCTGATTTTCATAGAAGTTGGCTAACGAAAACCTAATGCAAAGATTCGAAAGGAAATCATTTAATTCTGCATGTATTTTTGAGCCCAGTCTTAAAATTGCTTAGAAGGACTAAAAGCATTTTCAATTCTGCTTCAAAAGAAACTAATGCGCATGTATCTGTATTTTTATGTTCCTTGCTTAATTTATAAAATACATAAAAAGTAATCTAAATAAATTGTTATCGAAGATCCTTAATTTTTTTAAAATTCCTATTTCGAAATATTCCTCGTCGAAATATTGGATGACACGAAAAAACTGAAATAACATAAATTTAAAGAGTTTTTAAAATTATTGTACATTTTATATCCGCGTGCTTATTAGGATTAAACTATTTTTACGATTAGCGACTCCTCACCATAATCGCGAATGGGCAGTTTTTTTGCATCCCAGTTGGGGCAATTTTCCCCCCACCCCAGTTGGGGCAATTTATTCCCACTCCACTTGGGGCAATTTTTTCCCACCGCAGTTGGGGCAATGTTTCCCCCACCCCAGTTGGGGCAATTTTTTCCCACCCCAGTTAGGGCACCTTTTTTCCCACCCCAGTTCGGGCAATTTTTTCCCACCCCAGTTGGGGCAATTTTTTTCCCACCCCAGTTGGGGCAACTTTCTCCCACCCCAGTTACATGCTCCGTTTGTTGACTTGGTCAATCGCCTGATTTTCATAGAAGTTGGCTAACGAAAACCTAATGCAAAGATTCGAAAGGAAATCATTTAATTCTGCATGTATTTTTGAGCCCAGTCTTAAAATTGCTTAGAAGGACTAAAAGCATTTTCAATTCTGCTTCAAAAGAAACTAATGCGCATGTATCTGTATTTTTATGTTCCTTGCTTAATTTATAAAATACATAAAAAGTAATCTAAATAAATTGTTATCGAAGATCCTTAATTTTTTTAAAATTCCTATTTCGAAATATTCCTCGTCGAAATATTGGATGACACGAAAAAACTGAAATAACATAAATTTAAAGAGTTTTTAAAATTATTGTACATTTTATATCCGCGTGCTTATTAGGATTAAACTATTTTTACGATTAGCGACTCCTCAACATAATCGCGAATGGGCAATTTTTCCCCCACCCCAGTTAGGGCAATTTATTCCCACTCCACTTGGGGCAATTTTTTTCCCACCACAGTTGGGGCAATGTTTCCCCCACCCCAGTTGGGGCAATTTTTTCCCACCCCAGTTAGGGATATTTTTTTCCCACCCATGTTGGGGCAACTTTTTCCCACCCCAGTTCGGGCAATTTTCCCCCACCCCAGTTGGGGCAATTTTTTCCACCTCAGTTAGGGCAATTTTTTCCCACCCCAGTTGGGGCAATTTTTTCCACCCCAGTTGGGGCAATTTTTTCCCACCCCAGTTGGGGCAGTTTTCCGCCACCCCACTTGGAGCATTTTTTGCCACCCCACTTGGGGCAATTTTTTCCCACTCCAGTTTGGGCAATTTTACCCCACCCCAGTTGGAACAATGTTTCCCCCACCCCAGTTGGGGCAACTTTTTTCCCACCCCAGTTGGGGCAATTTTTTCCCACCCCAGTTGGGGCAATTTTTCCCACCCCAGTTGGAGCAATTTTTTCCCACCCCAGTTGGGGCAATTTTTTCTCCCACCCCAGTT
Source organism: Stegodyphus dumicola (assembly GCF_044657685.1). Taxonomy (NCBI): domain Eukaryota; kingdom Metazoa; phylum Arthropoda; class Arachnida; order Araneae; family Eresidae; genus Stegodyphus; species Stegodyphus dumicola. Next base: position 187,875,245 of record NC_140776.1, on the reverse strand, counting down.
ACATGCTCCGTTTGTTGACTTGGTCAATCGCCTGATTTTCATAGAAGTTGGCTAACGAAAACCTAATGCAAAGATTCGAAAGGAAATCATTTAATTCTGCATGTATTTTTGAGCCCAGTCTCAAAATTGCTTAGAAGGACTAAAAGCATTTTCAATTCTGCTTCAAAAGAAACTAATGCGCATGTATCTGTATTTTTATGTTAATTGCTTAATTTATAAAATACATAAAAAGTAATCTAAATAAATTGTTATCGAAGATCCTTAATTTTTTAAAATTCCTACTTCCAAATATTCCTCGTCGAAATATTGGATGACACGAAAAAACTGAAATAACATAAATTTAAAGAGTTTTTAAAATTATTGTATATTTTATATCCGCGTGCTTATTAGGATTAAACTATTTTTACGATTAGCGACTCCTCACCATAATCGCGAATGGGCAGTTTTTTTGCATCCCAGTTGGGGCAATTTATTCCCACTCCACTTGGGGCATTTTTTTCCCACCGCAGTTGGGGCAATGTTTCCCCCACACCAGATGGGGCAATGTTTTCCACCCCAGTTAGGGATATTTTTCCCCACCCCAGTTGGGGCAATTTTTTTCCCACCCCAGTTGGGGCAATTTTTTCCCACCCCTGTTGGGGCAATTTTTTCCCAACCCAGTTGGGGCAAATTTTCCCACCCCAGTTAGGGCAATTTTTTTCCACCCCAATTGGGTCAATTTTTTTGCCACCCCACTTGGGGCAATTTTCCCCCACCCCAGTTGGAACAATGTTTCCCCACCCCAGTTGGGGCAATTTTTTCCCACACCAGTTGGGGCAATTTTTTTCCCCACCCCAGTTGAGGCAATTTTTTCCCACCCCAGTTGGGGCAATTTCTTCTCCCACCCCAGTTGGGGCAATTTTTTCCCACCCCATTTGCGGCAATTTTCCGCCACCCCACTTGGGGCATTTTTATTGCCAGCCCACTTGGGGCAATTTTTTCCCACTTCAGTTTGGGCAATTTTTCCCTACGCCAGTTGGAACAATGTTTCCCCCACCCCAGTTGGGGCAATTTTTCCCCACCCCAGTTGGGGCAACTTTTCCACACCCCAGTTGGGGCAATTTTTTCCACACCCCAGTTGGGGCAATTTTTTCCACACCCCAGTTGGGGCAATTTTTCCCCCACCCCAGTTGGGGCAATTTTTTCCCCACCCCAGTTGGGGCAATTTTTTCCCACCCCAGTTAGGGATATTTTTTCCCACCCCAGTTGGGGCAATTTTTTCCCACCCTAGTTAGGGCAATTTTTTCCCACCCCACTTAGGGCATTTTTCCCACCCCAGTTGGGGCAATTTTTTTCCACCTCAGTTAGGGCAATTTTTTCCCACCCCAGTTGCGGCAATTTTTTCCCACCCCAGTTGGGGCAATTTTCCGCCACCCCACTTGGGGCATTTTTTGCCACCCCACTTGGGGCAATTTGTTCCCACTCCAGTTTGGGCAATCTTTTCCCCACCCCAGTTGGGGAAACTTTTTTCTCACCCCAGTTGGGGCAACTTTTTTCCCACCCCAGTTGGGGCAATTTTTTCGCACCCCAGTTGGGGCAACTTTTCCACACCCCAGTTGGGACAACTTTTTCCCCACCCCAGTTGGGGCAATTTTTTCCCACCCCAGTTGGGGCAATTTTTCCCCCACCCCAGTTGGGGCAATTTTTTCCCCACCCCAGTTGGGGCAATTTTTTCCCACCCCAGTTAGGGATATTTTTTCCCACCCCAGTTGGGGCAATTTTTTCCCACCCCAGTTAGGGCAGTTTTTTCCCACCCCACTTAGGGCATATTCCCCACCCCAGTTGGGGCAATTTTTTTCCACCTCAGTTAGGGCAATTTTTTCCCACACCAGTTGGGGCAATTTTTTCCCACCCCATTTGCGGCAATTTTCCGCCACCCCACTTGGGGCATTTTTATTGCCACCCCACTTGGGGCAATTTTTTCCCACTTCAGTTTGGGCAATTTTCCCTACGCCAGTTGGAACAATGTTTCCCCCACCCCAGTTGGGGCAACTTTTTTCCCACCCCAGTTGGGGCAATTTTTTCCCACCCCAGTTGGGGCAATTTTTCCCACCCCAGTTGGAGCAATTTTTTCCCACCCCAGTTGGAGCAATTTTTTCTCCCACCCCAGTTACATGCTCCGTTTGTTGACTTGGTCAATCGCCTGATTTTCATAGAAGTTGGCTAACGAAAACCTAATGCAAAGATTCGAAAGGAAATCATTTAATTCTGCATGTATTTTTGAGCCCAGTCTCAAAATTGCTTAGAAGGACTAAAAGCATTTTCAATTCTGCTTCAAAAGAAACTAATGCGCATGTATCTGTATTTTTATGTTAATTGCTTAATTTATAAAATACATAAAAATTAATCTAAATAAATTGTTATCGAAGATCCTTAATTTTTTAAAATTCCTACTTCCAAATATTCCTCGTCGAAATATTGGATGACACGAAAAAACTGAAATAACATAAATTTAAAGAGTTTTTAAAATTATTGTATATTTTATATCCGCGTGCTTATTAGGATTAAACTATTTTTACGATTAGCGACTCCTCACCATAATCGCGAATGGGCAGTTTTTTTGCATCCCAGTTGGGGCAATTTCTTCCCACTCCACTTGGGGCAATTTTTTTCCACCGCAGTTGGGGCAATGTTTCCCCCACCCCAGTTGGGGCAATTTTTCCCCAACCCAGTTGGGGCAATTTTTTCCCACCCCAGTTAGGGATATTTTTTCCCACCCATGTTGGGGCAACTTTTTCCCACCCCAGTTCGGGCAATTTTCCCCCACCCCAGTTGGGGCAATTTTTTCCCACCCCAGTTAGGGCAATTTTTTCCCACCCCACTTGGGGCAATTTTTTTCCACCCCAGTTGGGGCAATTTTTTCCACCCCAGTTGGGGCAATTTTTTCCCACACCAGTTGGGGCAGTTTTCCGCCACCCCACTTGGAGCATTTTTTTGCCACCCCACTTGGGGCAATTTTTTCCCACTCCAGTTTGGGCAATTTTTCCCCACTCCAGTTGGAACAATGTTTCCCCCACCCCAGTTGGGGCAACTTTTTTCCCACCCCAATTGGGGCAATTTTTTCCCACCCCAGTTGGGGCAACTTTTCCACACCCCAGTTGGGACAACTTTTTCCCTACCCCAGTTGGGGCAATTTTTTCCCACCCCAGTTGGGGCAATTTTTCCCACCCCAGTTGGAGCAATTTTTTCCCACCCCAGTTGGGGCAATTTTTTCTCCCACCCCAGTTACATGCTCCGTTTGTTGACTTGGTCAATCGCCTGATTTTCATAGAAGTTGGCTAACGAAAACCTAATGCAATGATTCGAAAGGAAATCATTTAATTCTGCATGTATTTTTGAGCCCAGTCTCAAAATTGCTTAGAAGGACTAAAAGCATTTTCAATTCTGCTTCAAAAGAAACTAATGCGCATGTATCTGTATTTTTATGTTAATTGCTTAATTTATAAAATACATAAAAAGTAATCTAAATAAATTGTTATCGAAGATCCTTAATTTTTTAAAATTCCTACTTCCAAATATTCCTCGTCGAAATATTGGATGACACGAAAAAACTGAAATAACATAAATTTAAAGAGTTTTTAAAATTATTGTATATTTTATATCCGCGTGCTTATTAGGATTAAACTATTTTTACGATTAGCGACTCGTCACCATAATCGCGAATGGGCAGTTTTTTTGCATCCCAGTTGGGGCAATTTATTCCCACTCCACTTGGGGCATTTTTTTCCCACCGCAGTTGGGGCAATGTTTCCCCCACACCAGTTGGGGCAATGTTTTTCCACCCCAGTTAGGGATATTTTTCCCCACCCCAGTTGGGGCAATTTTTTTCCCACCCCAGTTGGGGCAATTTTTTCCCACCCCTGTTGGGGCAATTTTTTCCCAACCCAGTTGGGGCAAATTTTCCCACCCCAGTTAGGGCAATTTTTTTCCACCCCAATTGGGTCAATTTTTTTGCCACCCCACTTGGGGGAATTTTCCCCCACCCCAGTTGGAACAATGTTTCCCCCACCCCAGTTGGGGCAATTTTTTCCCACACCAGTTGGGGCAATTTTTTTCCCCACCCCAGTTGAGGCAATTTTTTCCCACCCCAGTTGGGGCAATTTCTTCTCCCACCCCAGTTGGGGCAATTTTTTCCCACCCCATTTGCGGCAATTTTCCGCCACCCCACTTGGGGCATTTTTATTGCCAGCCCACTTGGGGCAATTTTTTCCCACTTCAGTTTGGGCAATTTTTCCCTACGCCAGTTGGAACAATGTTTCCCCCACCCCAGTTGGGGCAATTTTTCCCCACCCCAGTTGGGGCAACTTTTCCACACCCCAGTTGGGGCAATTTTTTCCACACCCCAGTTGGGGCAATTTTTTCCACACCCCAGTTGGGGCAATTTTTCCCCCACCCCAGTTGGGGCAATTTTTTCCCCACCCCAGTTGGGGCAATTTTTTCCCACCCCAGTTAGGGATATTTTTTCCCACCCCAGTTGGGGCAATTTTTTCCCACCCCAGTTAGGGCAATTTTTTCCCACCCCACTTAGGGCATTTTTCCCACCCCAGTTGGGGCAATTTTTTTCCACCTCAGTTAGGGCAATTTTTTCCCACCCCAGTTGCGGCAATTTTTTCCCACCCCAGTTGGGGCAATTTTCCGCCACCCCACTTGGGGCATTTTTTGCCACCCCACTTGGGGCAATTTGTTCCCACTCCAGTTTGGGCAATCTTTTCCCCACCCCAGTTGGGGAAACTTTTTTCCCACCCCAGTTGGGGCAACTTTTTTCCCACCCCAGTTGGGGCAATTTTTTCGCACCCCAGTTGGGGCAACTTTTCCACACCCCAGTTGGGACAACTTTTTCCCCACCCCAGTTGGGGCAATTTTTTCCCACCCAAGTTGGGGCAATTTTTCCCCCACCCCAGTTGGGGCAATTTTTTCCCCACCCCAGTTGGGGCAATTTTTTCCCACCCCAGTTAGGGATATTTTTTCCAACCCCAGTTGGGGCAATTTTTTCCCACCCCAGTTAGGGCAATTTTTTCCCACCCCACTTAGGGCATTTTTCCCACCCCAGTTGGGGCAATTTTTTTCCACCTCAGTTAGGGCAATTTTTTCCCACACCAGTTGGGGCAATTTTTTCCCACCCCATTTGCGGCAATTTTCCGCCACCCCACTTGGGGCATTTTTATTGCCACCCCACTTGGGGCAATTTTTTCCCACTTCAGTTTGGGCAATTTTCCCTACGCCAGTTGGAACAATGTTTCCCCCACCCCAGTTGGGGCAACTTTTTTCCCACCCCAGTTGGGGCAATTTTTTCGCACCCCAGCTGGGGCAACTTTTCCACACCCCAGTTGGGACAACTTTTTCCCCACCCCAGTTGGGGCAATTTTTTCCCACCCCAGTTGGGGCAATTTTTCCCACCCCAGTTGGAGCAATTTTTTCCCACCCGAGTTGGAGCAATTTTTTCTCCCACCCCAGTTACATGCTCCGTTTGTTGACTTGGTCAATCGCCTGATTTTCATAGAAGTTGGCTAACGAAAACCTAATGCAAAGATTCGAAAGGAAATCATTTAATTCTGCATGTATTTTTGAGCCCAGTCTCAAAATTGCTTAGAAGGACTAAAAGCATTTTCAATTCTGCTTCAAAAGAAACTAATGCGCATGTATCTGTATTTTTATGTTAATTGCTTAATTTATAAAATACATAAAAATTAATCTAAATAAATTGTTATCGAAGATCCTTAATTTTTTAAAATTCCTACTTCCAAATATTCCTCGTCGAAATATTGGATGACACGAAAAAACTGAAATAACATAAATTTAAAGAGTTTTTAAAATTATTGTATATTTTATATCCGCGTGCTTATTAGGATTAAACTATTTTTACGATTAGCGACTCCTCACCATAATCGCGAATGGGCAGTTTTTTTGCATCCCAGTTGGGGCAATTTATTCCCACTCCACTTGGGGCAATTTTTTTCCCACCGCAGTTGGGGCAATGTTTCCCCCACCCCAGTTGGGGCAATTTTTTCCACCCCAGTTAGGGATATTTTTTTCCCACCCCAGTTGGGGCAATTTTTTTCCCACTCCAGTTGGAGCAATTTTTTCCCACCCCTGTTGGGGCAATTTTTTCCCAACCCAGTTGGGGCAAATTTTCCCACCCCAGTTAGGGCAATTTTTTTCCACCCCAATTGGGGCAATTTTTTTGCCACCCCACTTGGGGCAATTTTTTCCCACTCCAGTTTGGGCAATTTTCCCCCACCCCAGTTGGAACAATGTTTCCCCCACCCCAGTTGGGGCAATTTTTTCCCACACCAGTTGGGGCAATTTTTTCCCACCCCATTTGCGGCAATTTTCCGCCACCCCACTTGGGGCATTTTTATTGCCACCCCACTTGGGGCAATTTTTTCCCACTTCAGTTTGGGCAATTTTTCCCTACGCCAGTTGGAACAATGTTTCCCCCACCCCAGTTGGGGCAATTTTTTCCCCACCCCAGTTGGGGCAATTTTTTCCACACCCCAGTTGGGGCAATTTTTTCCCACCCTAGTTGGGGCAATTTTTTCCCCACCCCAGTTGGGGCAATTTTTTCTCCCACCCCAGTTACATGCTCCGTTTGTTGACTTGGTCAATCGCCTGATTTTCATAGAAGTTGGCTAACGAAAACCTAATGCAAAGATTCGAAAGGAAATCATTTAATTCTGCATGTATTTTTGAGCCCAGTCTCAAAATTGCTTAGAAGGACTAAAAGCATTTTCAATTCTGCTTCAAAAGAAACTAATGCGCATGTATCTGTATTTTTATGTTCCTTGCTTAATTTATAAAATACATAAAAAGTAATCTAAATAAATTGTTATCGAAGATCCTTAATTTTTTTAAAATTCCTATTTCGAAATATTCCTCGTCGAAATATTGGATGACACGAAAAAATTGAAATAACATAAATTTAAAGAGTTTTTAAAATTATTGTACATTTTATATCCGCGTGCTTATTAGGATTAAACTATTTTTACGATTAGCGACTCCTCACCATAATCGCGAATGGGCAGTTTTTTTGCATACCAGTTGGGGCAATTTATTCCCACTCCACTTGGGGCATTTTTTCCCACCGCAGTTGGGGCAATGTTTCCCCCACCCCAGTTGGGGCAATTTTTTCCACCCCAGTTAGGGATATTTTTTTCCCACCCCAGTTGGGGCAATTTTTTTCCCACCCCAGTTGGGGCAATTTTTTCCCACCCCTGTTGGGGCAATTTTTTCCCAACCCAGTTGGGGCAAATTTTTTCCACCCCAATTGGGGCAATTTTTTTGCCACCCCACTTGGGGCAATTTTTCCCACTCCAGTTTGGGCAATTTTCCCCCACCCCAGTTGGAACAATGTTTCCCCCACCCCAGTTGGGGCAATTTTTTCCCACCCCAGTTGGGGCAATTTCTTCTCCCACCCCAGTTGGGGCAATTTTCCGCCACCCCACTTGGGGCATTTTTATTGCCACCCCACTTGGGGCAATTTTTTCCCACTTCAGTTTGGGCAATTTTTCCCTACGCCAGTTGGAACAATGTTTCCCCCACCCCAGTTGGGGCAATTTTTTCCCCACCCCAGTTGGGGCAATTTCCCCCCCCCCCAGTTGGGGCAACTTTTCCACACCCCAGTTGGGGCAATTTTTTCCACACCCCAGTTGGGGCAATTTTTTCCCACCCCAGTTGGGGCAATTTTTTCCCACCCCACTTGGGGCAATTTTTTTCCCACCCCAGTTGGGGCAATTTTTTCTCCCACCCCAGTTACATGCTCCGTTTGTTGACTTGGTCAATCGCCTGATTTTCATAGAAGTTGGCTAACGAAAACCTAATGCAAAGATTCGAAAGGAAATCATTTAATTCTGCATGTATTTTTGAGCCCAGTCTCAAAATTGCTTAGAAGGACTAAAAGCATTTTCAATTCTGCTTCAAAAGAAACTAATGCGCATGTATCTGTATTTTTATGTTCCTTGCTTAATTTATAAAATACATAAAAAGTAATCTAAATAAATTGTTATCGAAGATCCTTAATTTTTTAAAATTCCTATTTCGAAATATTCCTCGTCGAAATATTGGATGACACGAAAAAACTGAAATAACATAAATTTAAAGAGTTTTTAAAATTATTGTATATTTTATATCCGCGTGCTTATTAGGATTAAACTATTTTTACGATTAGCGACTCCTCACCATAATCGCGAATGGGCAGTTTTTTTGCATCCCAGTTGGGGCAATTTTTCCCCCACCCCAGTTGGGGCAATTTATTCCCACTCCACTTGGGGCAATTTTTTCCCACCGCAGTTGGGGCAATGTTTCCCCCACCCCAGTTGGGGCAATTTTTTCCCACCCCAGTTAGGGCACCTTTTTTCCCACCCCAGTTCGGGCAATTTTTTCCCACCCCAGTTGGGGCAATTTTTTTCCCACCCCAGTTGGGGCAACTTTCTCCCACCCCAGTTACATGCTCCGTTTGTTGACTTGGTCAATCGCCTGATTTTCATAGAAGTTGGCTAACGAAAACCTAATGCAAAGATTCGAAAGGAAATCATTTAATTCTGCATGTATTTTTGAGCCCAGTCTTAAAATTGCTTAGAAGGACTAAAAGCATTTTCAATTCTGCTTCAAAAGAAACTAATGCGCATGTATCTGTATTTTTATGTTCCTTGCTTAATTTATAAAATACATAAAAAGTAATCTAAATAAATTGTTATCGAAGATCCTTAATTTTTTTAAAATTCCTATTTCGAAATATTCCTCGTCGAAATATTGGATGACACGAAAAAACTGAAATAACATAAATTTAAAGAGTTTTTAAAATTATTGTACATTTTATATCCGCGTGCTTATTAGGATTAAACTATTTTTACGATTAGCGACTCCTCAACATAATCGCGAATGGGCAATTTTTCCCCCACCCCAGTTAGGGCAATTTATTCCCACTCCACTTGGGGAATTTTTTTCCCACCACAGTTGGGGCAATGTTTCCCCCACCCCAGTTGGGGCAATTTTTCCCCACCCCAGTTGGGGCAATTTTTTCCCACCCCAGTTAGGGATATTTTTTTCCCACCCATGTTGGGGCAACTTTTTCCCACCCCAGTTCAGGCAATTTTCCCCCACCCCAGTTGGGGCAATTTTTTCCCACCCCAGTTAGGGCAATTTTTTCCCACCCCACTTGGGGAAATTTTTTCCCACCCCAGTTGGGGCAATTTTTTCCACCTCAGTTAGGGCAATTTTTTTCCACCCCAGTTGGGGCAGTTTTTTCAACCCCAGTTGGGGCAATTTTTTCCCACCCCAGTTGGGGCAGTTTTCCGCCACCCCACTTGGAGCATTTTTTTGCCACCCCACTTGGGGCAATTTTTTCCCACTCCAGTTTGGGCAATTTTTCCCCACTCCAGTTGGAACAATGTTTCCCCCACCCCAGTTGGGGCAACTTTTTTCCCACCCCAGTTGGGGCAATTTTTTCCCACCCCAGTTGGGGCAACTTGTCCACACCCCAGTTGGGACAACTTTTTCCCTACCCCAGTTGGGGCAATTTTTTCCCACCCCAGTTGGGGCAATTTTTCCCACCCCAGTTGGAGCAATTTTTTCCCACCCCAGTTGGGGCAATTTTTTCTCCCACCCCAGTTACATGCTCCGTTTGTTGACTTGGTCAATCGCCTGATTTTCATAGAAGTTGGCTAACGAAAACCTAATGCAATGATTCGAAAGGAAATCATTTAATTCTGCATGTATTTTTGAGCCCAGTCTCAAAATTGCTTAGAAGGACTAAAAGCATTTTCAATTCTGCTTCAAAAGAAACTAATGCGCATGTATCTGTATTTTTATGTTAATTGCTTAATTTATAAAATACATAAAAAGTAATCTAAATAAATTGTTATCGAAGATCCTTAATTTTTTAAAATTCCTACTTCCAAATATTCCTCGTCGAAATATTGGATGACACGAAAAAACTGAAATAACATAAATTTAAAGAGTTTTTAAAATTATTGTATATTTTATATCCGCGTGCTTATTAGGATTAAACTATTTTTACGATTAGCGACTCCTCACCATAATCGCGAATGGGCAGTTTTTTTGCATCCCAGTTGGGGCAATTTATTCCCACTCCACTTGGGGCATTTTTTTCCCACCGCAGTTGGGGCAATGTTTCCCCCACACCAGTTGGGGCAATGTTTTTCCACCCCAGTTAGGGATATTTTTCCCCACCCCAGTTGGGGCAATTTTTTTCCCACCCCAGTTGGGGCAATTTTTTCCCACCCCTGTTGGGGCAATTTTTTCCCAACCCAGTTGGGGCAATTTTTTTCCACCCCAATTGGGTCAATTTTTTTGCCACCCCACTTGGGGCAATTTTCCCCCACCCCAGTTGGAACAATGTTTCCCCCACCCCAGTTGGGGCAATTTTTTCCCACACCAGTTGGGGCAATTTTTTTCCCCACCCCAGTTGAGGCAATTTTTTCCCACCCCAGTTGGGGCAATTTCTTCTCCCACCCCAGTTGGGGCAATTTTTTCCCACCCCATTTGCGGCAATTTTCCGCCACCCCACTTGGGGCATTTTTATTGCCAGCCCACTTGGGGCAATTTTTTCCCACTTCAGTTTGGGCAATTTTTCCCTACGCCAGTTGGAACAATGTTTCCCCCACCCCAGTTGGGGCAATTTTTCCCCACCCCAGTTGGGGCAACTTTTCCACACCCCAGTTGGGGCAATTTTTTCCACACCCCAGTTGGGGCAATTTTTTCCCCACCCCAGTTGGGGCAATTTTTTCCCCACCCCAGTTGGGGCAATTTTTTCCCACCCCAGTTGGGGCAATTTTTTCCCACCCCAGTTAGGGCAATTTTTTCCCACCCCACTTAGGGCATTTTTCCCACCCCAGTTGGGGCAATTTTTTTCCACCTCAGTTAGGGCAATTTTTTCCCACCCCAGTTGCGGCAATTTTTTCCCACCCCAGTTGGGGCAATTTTCCGCCACCCCACTTGGGGCATTTTTTGCCACCCCACTTGGGGCAATTTGTTCCCACTCCAGTTTGGGCAATCTTTTCCCCACCCCAGTTGGGGAAACTTTTTTCCCACCCCAGTTGGGGCAACTTTTTTCCCACCCCAGTTGGGGCAATTTTTTCGCACCCCAGTTGGGGCAACTTTTCCACACCCCAGTTGGGACAACTTTTTCCCCACCCCAGTTGGGGCAATTTTTTCCCACCCAAGTTGGGGCAATTTTTCCCCCACCCCAGTTTGGGCAATTTTTCCCTACGCCAGTTGGAACAATGTTTCCCCCACCCCAGTTGGGGCAATTTTTTCCCCACCCCAGTTGGGGCAATTTCCCCCCCCAGTTGGGGCAACTTTTCCACACCCCAGTTGGGGCAATTTTTTCCACACCCCAGTTGGGGCAATTTTTTCCCACCCCAGTTGGGGCAATTTTTTCCCACCCCACTTGGGGCAATTTTTTTCCCACCCCAGTTGGGGCAATTTTTTCTCCCACCCCAGTTACATGCTCCGTTTGTTGACTTGGTCAATCGCCTGATTTTCATAGAAGTTGGCTAACGAAAACCTAATGCAAAGATTCGAAAGGAAATCATTTAATTCTGCATGTATTTTTGAGCCCAGTCTCAAAATTGCTTAGAAGGACTAAAAGCATTTTCAATTCTGCTTCAAAAGAAACTAATGCGCATGTATCTGTATTTTTATGTTCCTTGCTTAATTTATAAAATACATAAAAAGTAATCTAAATAAATTGTTATCGAAGATCCTTAATTTTTTAAAATTCCTATTTCGAAATATTCCTCGTCGAAATATTGGATGACACGAAAAAACTGAAATAACATAAATTTAAAGAGTTTTTAAAATTATTGTATATTTTATATCCGCGTGCTTATTAGGATTAAACTATTTTTACGATTAGCGACTCCTCACCATAATCGCGAATGGGCAGTTTTTTTGCATCCCAGTTGGGGCAATTTTTCCCCCACCCCAGTTGGGGCAATTTATTCCCACTCCACTTGGGGCAATTTTTTCCCACCGCAGTTGGGGCAATGTTTCCCCCACCCCAGTTGGGGCAATTTTTTCCCACCCCAGTTAGGGCACCTTTTTTCCCACCCCAGTTCGGGCAATTTTTTCCCACCCCAGTTGGGGCAATTTTTTTCCCACCCCAGTTGGGGCAACTTTCTCCCACCCCAGTTACATGCTCCGTTTGTTGACTTGGTCAATCGCCTGATTTTCATAGAAGTTGGCTAACGAAAACCTAATGCAAAGATTCGAAAGGAAATCATTTAATTCTGCATGTATTTTTGAGCCCAGTCTTAAAATTGCTTAGAAGGACTAAAAGCATTTTCAATTCTGCTTCAAAAGAAACTAATGCGCATGTATCTGTATTTTTATGTTCCTTGCTTAATTTATAAAATACATAAAAAGTAATCTAAATAAATTGTTATCGAAGATCCTTAATTTTTTTAAAATTCCTATTTCGAAATATTCCTCGTCGAAATATTGGATGACACGAAAAAACTGAAATAACATAAATTTAAAGAGTTTTTAAAATTATTGTACATTTTATATCCGCGTGCTTATTAGGATTAAACTATTTTTACGATTAGCGACTCCTCAACATAATCGCGAATGGGCAATTTTTCCCCCACCCCAGTTAGGGCAATTTATTCCCACTCCACTTGGGGAATTTTTTTCCCACCACAGTTGGGGCAATGTTTCCCCCACCCCAGTTGGGGCAATTTTTCCCCACCCCAGTTGGGGCAATTTTTCCCACCCCAGTTAGGGATATTTTTTTCCCACCCATGTTGGGGCAACTTTTTCCCACCCCAGTTCAGGCAATTTTCCCCCACCCCAGTTGGGGCAATTTTTTCCCACCCCAGTTAGGGCAATTTTTTCCCACCCCACTTGGGGAAATTTTTTCCCACCCCAGTTGGGGCAATTTTTTCCACCTCAGTTAGGGCAATTTTTTTCCACCCCAGTTGGGGCAGTTTTTTCAACCCCAGTTGGGGCAATTTTTTCCCACCCCAGTTGGGGCAGTTTTCCGCCACCCCACTTGGAGCATTTTTTTGCCACCCCACTTGGGGCAATTTTTTCCCACTCCAGTTTGGGCAATTTTTCCCCACTCCAGTTGGAACAATGTTTCCCCCACCCCAGTTGGGGCAACTTTTTTCCCACCCCAGTTGGGGCAATTTTTTCCCACCCCAGTTGGGGCAACTTGTCCACACCCCAGTTGGGACAACTTTTTCCCTACCCCAGTTGGGGCAATTTTTTCCCACCCCAGTTGGGGCAACTTGTCCACACCCCAGTTGGGACAACTTTTTCCCTACCCCAGTTGGGGCAATTTTTTCCCACCCCAGTTGGGGCAATTTTTCCCACCCCAGTTGGAGCAATTTTTTCCCACCCCAGTTGGGGCAATTTTTTCTCCCACCCCAGTTACATGCTCCGTTTGTTGACTTGGTCAATCGCCTGATTTTCATAGAAGTTGGCTAACGAAAACCTAATGCAATGATTCGAAAGGAAATCATTTAATTCTGCATGTATTTTTGAGCCCAGTCTCAAAATTGCTTAGAAGGACTAAAAGCATTTTCAATTCTGCTTCAAAAGAAACTAATGCGCATGTATCTGTATTTTTATGTTAATTGCTTAATTTATAAAATACATAAAAAGTAATCTAAATAAATTGTTATCGAAGATCCTTAATTTTTTAAAATTCCTACTTCCAAATATTCCTCGTCGAAATATTGGATGACACGAAAAAACTGAAATAACATAAATTTAAAGAGTTTTTAAAATTATTGTATATTTTATATCCGCGTGCTTATTAGGATTAAACTATTTTTACGATTAGCGACTCCTCACCATAATCGCGAATGGGCAGTTTTTTTGCATCCCAGTTGGGGCAATTTATTCCCACTCCACTTGGGGCATTTTTTTCCCACCGCAGTTGGGGCAATGTTTCCCCCACACCAGTTGGGGCAATGTTTTTCCACCCCAGTTAGGGATATTTTTCCCCACCCCAGTTGGGGCAATTTTTTTCCCACCCCTGTTGGGGCAATTTTTTCCCACCCCTGTTGGGGCAATTTTTTCCCAACCCAGTTGGGGCAATTTTTTTCCACCCCAATTGGGTCAATTTTTTTGCCACCCCACTTGGGGCAATTTTCCCCCACCCCAGTTGGAACAATGTTTCCCCCACCCCAGTTGGGGCAATTTTTTCCCACACCAGTTGGGGCAATTTTTTTCCCCACCCCAGTTGAGGCAATTTTTTCCCACCCCAGTTGGGGCAATTTCTTCTCCCACCCCAGTTGGGGCAATTTTTTCCCACCCCATTTGCGGCAATTTTCCGCCACCCCACTTGGGGCATTTTTATTGCCAGCCCACTTGGGGCAATTTTTTCCCACTTCAGTTTGGGCAATTTTTCCCTACGCCAGTTGGAACAATGTTTCCCCCACCCCAGTTGGGGCAATTTTTCCCCACCCCAGTTGGGGCAACTTTTCCACACCCCAGTTGGGGCAATTTTTTCCACACCCCAGTTGGGGCAATTTTTTTCACACCCCAGTTGGGGCAATTTTTCCCCCACCCCAGTTGGGGCAATTTTTTCCCCACCCCAGTTGGGGCAATTTTTTCCCACCCCAGTTGGGGCAATTTTTTCCCACCCCAGTTAGGGCAATTTTTTCCCACCCCACTTAGGGCATTTTTCCCACCCCAGTTGGGGCAATTTTTTTCCACCTCAGTTAGGGCAATTTTTTCCCACCCCAGTTGCGGCAATTTTTTCCCACCCCAGTTGGGGCAATTTTCCGCCACCCCACTTGGGGCATTTTTTGCCACCCCACTTGGGGCAATTTGTTCCCACTCCAGTTTGGGCAATCTTTTCCCCACCCCAGTTGGGGAAACTTTTTTCCCACCCCAGTTGGGGCAACTTTTTTCCCACCCCAGTTGGGGCAATTTTTTCGCACCCCAGTTGGGGCAACTTTTCCACACCCCAGTTGGGACAACTTTTTCCCCACCCCAGTTGGGGCAATTTTTTCCCACCCAAGTTGGGGCAATTTTTCCCCCACCCCAGTTGGGGCAATATTTTCCCCACCCCAGTTGGGGCAATTTTTTCCCACCCCACTTAGGGCATTTTTCCCACCCCAGTTGGGGCAATTTTTTTCCACCTCAGTTAGGGCAATTTTTTCCCACACCAGTTGGGGCAATTTTTTCCCACCCCATTTGCGGCAATTTTCCGCCACCCCACTTGGGGCATTTTTATTGCCACCCCACTTGGGGCAATTTTTTCCCACTTCAGTTTGGGCAATTTTCCCTACGCCAGTTGGAACAATGTTTCCCCCACCCCAGTTGGGGCAACTTTTTTCCCACCCCAGTTGGGGCAATTTTTTCGCACCCCAGCTGGGGCAACTTTTCCACACCCCAGTTGGGACAACTTTTTCCCCAACCCAGTTGGGGCAATTTTTTCCCACCCCAGTTGGGGCAATTTTTCCCACCCCAGTTGGAGCAATTTTTTCCCACCCCAGTTGGAGCAATTTTTTCTCCCACCCCAGTTACATGCTCCGTTTGTTGACTTGGTCAATCGCCTGATTTTCATAGAAGTTGGCTAACGAAAACCTAATGCAAAGATTCGAAAGGAAATCATTTAATTCTGCATGTATTTTTGAGCCCAGTCTCAAAATTGCTTAGAAGGACTAAAAGCATTTTCAATTCTGCTTCAAAAGAAACTAATGCGCATGTATCTGTATTTTTATGTTAATTGCTTAATTTATAAAATACATAAAAATTAATCTAAATAAATTGTTATCGAAGATCCTTAATTTTTTAAAATTCCTACTTCCAAATATTCCTCGTCGAAATATTGGATGACACGAAAAAACTGAAATAACATAAATTTAAAGAGTTTTTAAAATTATTGTATATTTTATATCCGCGTGCTTATTAGGATTAAACTATTTTTACGATTAGCGACTCCTCACCATAATCGCGAATGGGCAGTTTTTTTGCATCCCAGTTGGGGCAATTTATTCCCACTCCACTTGGGGCAATTTTTTTCCCACCGCAGTTGGGGCAATGTTTCCCCCACCCCAGTTGGGGCAATTTTTTCCACCCCAGTTAGGGATATTTTTTTCCCACCCCAGTTGGGGCAATTGTTTTCCCACCCCAGTTGGAGCAATTTTTTCCCACCCCTGTTGGGGCAATTTTTTCCCAACCCAGTTGGGGCAAATTTTCCCACCCCAGTTAGGGCAATTTTTTTCCACCCCAATTGGGGCAATTTTTTTGCCACCCCACTTGGGGCAATTTTTTCCCACTCCAGTTTGGGCAATTTTCCCCCACCCCAGTTGGAACAATGTTTCCCCCACCCCAGTTGGGGCAATTTTTTCCCACACCAGTTGGGGCAATTTTTTCCCACCCCATTTGCGGCAATTTTCCGCCACCCCACTTGGGGCATTTTTATTGCCACCCCACTTGGGGCAATTTTTTCCCACTTCAGTTTGGGCAATTTTTCCCTACGCCAGTTGGAACAATGTTTCCCCCACCCCAGTTGGGGCAATTTTTTCCCCACCCCAGTTGGGGCAATTTTTTCCACACCCCAGTTGGGGCAATTTTTTCCCACCCCAGTTGGGGCAATTTTTTCCCCACCCCAGTTGGGGCAATTTTTTCTCCCACCCCAGTTACATGCTCCGTTTGTTGACTTGGTCAATCGCCTGATTTTCATAGAAGTTGGCTAACGAAAACCTAATGCAAAGATTCGAAAGGAAATCATTTAATTCTGCATGTATTTTTGAGCCCAGTCTCAAAATTGCTTAGAAGGACTAAAAGCATTTTCAATTCTGCTTCAAAAGAAACTAATGCGCATGTATCTGTATTTTTATGTTCCTTGCTTAATTTATAAAATACATAAAAATTAATCTAAATAAATTGTTATCGAAGATCCTTAATTTTTTAAAATTCCTACTTCCAAATATTCCTCGTCGAAATATTGGATGACACGAAAAAACTGAAATAACATAAATTTAAAGAGTTTTTAAAATTATTGTATATTTTATATCCGCGTGCTTATTAGGATTAAACTATTTTTACGATTAGCGACTCCTCACCATAATCGCGAATGGGCAGTTTTTTTGCATCCCAGTTGGGGCAATTTATTCCCACTCCACTTGGGGCAATTTTTTTCCCACCGCAGTTGGGGCAATGTTTCCCCCACCCCAGTTGGGGCAATTTTTTCCACCCCAGTTAGGGATATTTTTTTCCCACCCCAGTTGGGGCAATTTTTTTCCCACCCCAGTTGGAGCAATTTTTTCCCACCCCTGTTGGGGCAATTTTTTCCCAACCCAGTTGGGGCAAATTTTCCCACCCCAGTTAGGGCAATTTTTTTCCACCCCAATTGGGGCAATTTTTTTGCCACCCCACTTGGGGCAATTTTTTCCCACTCCAGTTTGGGCAATTTTCCCCCACCCCAGTTGGAACAATGTTTCCCCCACCCCAGTTGGGGCAATTTTTTCCCACACCAGTTGGGGCAATTTTTTCCCACCCCATTTGCGGCAATTTTCCGCCACCCCACTTGGGGCATTTTTATTGCCACCCCACTTGGGGCAATTTTTTCCCACTTCAGTTTGGGCAATTTTTCCCTACGCCAGTTGGAACAATGTTTCCCCCACCCCAGTTGGGGCAATTTTTTCCCCACCCCAGTTGGGGCAATTTTTTCCACACCCCAGTTGGGGCAATTTTTTCCCACCCCAGTTGGGGCAATTTTTTCCCCACCCCAGTTGGGGCAATTTTTTCTCCCACCCCAGTTACATGCTCCGTTTGTTGACTTGGTCAATCGCCTGATTTTCATAGAAGTTGGCTAACGAAAACCTAATGCAAAGATTCGAAAGGAAATCATTTAATTCTGCATGTATTTTTGAGCCCAGTCTCAAAATTGCTTAGAAGGACTAAAAGCATTTTCAATTCTGCTTCAAAAGAAACTAATGCGCATGTATCTGTATTTTTATGTTCCTTGCTTAATTTATAAAATACATAAAAAGTAATCTAAATAAATTGTTATCGAAGATCCTTAATTTTTTTAAAATTCCTATTTCGAAATATTCCTCGTCGAAATATTGGATGACACGAAAAAATTGAAATAACATAAATTTAAAGAGTTTTTAAAATTATTGTACATTTTATATCCGCGTGCTTATTAGGATTAAACTATTTTTACGATTAGCGACTCCTCACCATAATCGCGAATGGGCAGTTTTTTTGCATACCAGTTGGGGCAATTTATTCCCACTCCACTTGGGGCATTTTTTCCCACCGCAGTTGGGGCAATGTTTCCCCCACCCCAGTTGGGGCAATTTTTTCCACCCCAGTTAGGGATATTTTTTTCCCACCCCAGTTGGGGCAATTTTTTTCCCACCCCAGTTGGGGCAATTTTTTCCCACCCCTGTTGGGGCAATTTTTTCCCAACCCAGTTGGGGCAAATTTTTTCCACCCCAATTGGGGCAATTTTTTTGCCACCCCACTTGGGGCAATTTTTCCCACTCCAGTTTGGGCAATTTTCCCCCACCCCAGTTGGAACAATGTTTCCCCCACCCCAGTTGGGGCAATTTTTTCCCACCCCAGTTGGGGCAATTTCTTCTCCCACCCCAGTTGGGGCAATTTTCCGCCACCCCACTTGGGGCATTTTTATTGCCACCCCACTTGGGGCAATTTTTTCCCACTTCAGTTTGGGCAATTTTTCCCTACGCCAGTTGGAACAATGTTTCCCCCACCCCAGTTGGGGCAATTTTTTCCCCACCCCAGTTGGGGCAATTTCCCCCCCCAGTTGGGGCAACTTTTCCACACCCCAGTTGGGGCAATTTTTTCCACACCCCAGTTGGGGCAATTTTTTCCCACCCCAGTTGGGGCAATTTTTTCCCACCCCACTTGGGGCAATTTTTTTCCCACCCCAGTTGGGGCAATTTTTTCTCCCACCCCAGTTACATGCTCCGTTTGTTGACTTGGTCAATCGCCTGATTTTCATAGAAGTTGGCTAACGAAAACCTAATGCAAAGATTCGAAAGGAAATCATTTAATTCTGCATGTATTTTTGAGCCCAGTCTCAAAATTGCTTAGAAGGACTAAAAGCATTTTCAATTCTGCTTCAAAAGAAACTAATGCGCATGTATCTGTATTTTTATGTTCCTTGCTTAATTTATAAAATACATAAAAAGTAATCTAAATAAATTGTTATCGAAGATCCTTAATTTTTTAAAATTCCTATTTCGAAATATTCCTCGTCGAAATATTGGATGACACGAAAAAACTGAAATAACATAAATTTAAAGAGTTTTTAAAATTATTGTATATTTTATATCCGCGTGCTTATTAGGATTAAACTATTTTTACGATTAGCGACTCCTCACCATAATCGCGAATGGGCAGTTTTTTTGCATCCCAGTTGGGGCAATTTTTCCCCCACCCCAGTTGGGGCAATTTATTCCCACTCCACTTGGGGCAATTTTTTCCCACCGCAGTTGGGGCAATGTTTCCCCCACCCCAGTTGGGGCAATTTTTTCCCACCCCAGTTAGGGCACCTTTTTTCCCACCCCAGTTCGGGCAATTTTTTCCCACCCCAGTTGGGGCAACTTTCTCCCACCCCAGTTACATGCTCCGTTTGTTGACTTGGTCAATCGCCTGATTTTCATAGAAGTTGGCTAACGAAAACCTAATGCAAAGATTCGAAAGGAAATCATTTAATTCTGCATGTATTTTTGAGCCCAGTCTTAAAATTGCTTAGAAGGACTAAAAGCATTTTCAATTCTGCTTCAAAAGAAACTAATGCGCATGTATCTGTATTTTTATGTTCCTTGCTTAATTTATAAAATACATAAAAAGTAATCTAAATAAATTGTTATCGAAGATCCTTAATTTTTTTAAAATTCCTATTTCGAAATATTCCTCGTCGAAATATTGGATGACACGAAAAAACTGAAATAACATAAATTTAAAGAGTTTTTAAAATTATTGTACATTTTATATCCGCGTGCTTATTAGGATTAAACTATTTTTACGATTAGCGACTCCTCAACATAATCGCGAATGGGCAATTTTTCCCCCACCCCAGTTAGGGCAATTTATTCCCACTCCACTTGGGGAATTTTTTTCCCACCACAGTTGGGGCAATGTTTCCCCCACCCCAGTTGGGGCAATTTTTCCCCACCCCAGTTGGGGCAATTTTTTCCCACCCCAGTTAGGGATATTTTTTTCCCACCCATGTTGGGGCAACTTTTTCCCACCCCAGTTCAGGCAATTTTCCCCCACCCCAGTTGGGGCAATTTTTTCCCACCCCAGTTAGGGCAATTTTTTCCCACCCCACTTGGGGAAATTTTTTCCCACCCCAGTTGGGGCAATTTTTTCCACCTCAGTTAGGGCAATTTTTTTCCACCCCAGTTGGGGCAGTTTTTTCAACCCCAGTTGGGGCAATTTTTTCCCACCCCAGTTGGGGCAGTTTTCCGCCACCCCACTTGGAGCATTTTTTTGCCACCCCACTTGGGGCAATTTTTTCCCACTCCAGTTTGGGCAATTTTTCCCCACTCCAGTTGGAACAATGTTTCCCCCACCCCAGTTGGGGCAACTTTTTTCCCACCCCAGTTGGGGCAATTTTTTCCCACCCCAGTTGGGGCAACTTGTCCACACCCCAGTTGGGACAACTTTTTCCCTACCCCAGTTGGGGCAATTTTTTCCCACCCCAGTTGGGGCAATTTTTCCCACCCCAGTTGGAGCAATTTTTTCCCACCCCAGTTGGGGCAATTTTTTCTCCCACCCCAGTTACATGCTCCGTTTGTTGACTTGGTCAATCGCCTGATTTTCATAGAAGTTGGCTAACGAAAACCTAATGCAATGATTCGAAAGGAAATCATTTAATTCTGCATGTATTTTTGAGCCCAGTCTCAAAATTGCTTAGAAGGACTAAAAGCATTTTCAATTCTGCTTCAAAAGAAACTAATGCGCATGTATCTGTATTTTTATGTTAATTGCTTAATTTATAAAATACATAAAAAGTAATCTAAATAAATTGTTATCGAAGATCCTTAATTTTTTAAAATTCCTACTTCCAAATATTCCTCGTCGAAATATTGGATGACACGAAAAAACTGAAATAACATAAATTTAAAGAGTTTTTAAAATTATTGTATATTTTATATCCGCGTGCTTATTAGGATTAAACTATTTTTACGATTAGCGACTCCTCACCATAATCGCGAATGGGCAGTTTTTTTGCATCCCAGTTGGGGCAATTTATTCCCACTCCACTTGGGGCATTTTTTTCCCACCGCAGTTGGGGCAATGTTTCCCCCACACCAGTTGGGGCAATGTTTTTCCACCCCAGTTAGGGATATTTTTCCCCACCCCAGTTGGGGCAATTTTTTTCCCACCCCAGTTGGGGCAATTTTTTCCCACCCCTGTTGGGGCAATTTTTTCCCAACCCAGTTGGGGCAATTTTTTTCCACCCCAATTGGGTCAATTTTTTTGCCACCCCACTTGGGGCAATTTTCCCCCACCCCAGTTGGAACAATGTTTCCCCCACCCCAGTTGGGGCAATTTTTTCCCACACCAGTTGGGGCAATTTTTTTCCCCACCCCAGTTGAGGCAATTTTTTCCCACCCCAGTTGGGGCAATTTCTTCTCCCACCCCAGTTGGGGCAATTTTTTCCCACCCCATTTGCGGCAATTTTCCGCCACCCCACTTGGGGCATTTTTATTGCCAGCCCACTTGGGGCAATTTTTTCCCACTTCAGTTTGGGCAATTTTTCCCTACGCCAGTTGGAACAATGTTTCCCCCACCCCAGTTGGGGCAATTTTTCCCCACCCCAGTTGGGGCAACTTTTCCACACCCCAGTTGGGGCAATTTTTTCCACACCCCAGTTGGGGCAATTTTTTCCACACCCCAGTTGGGGCAATTTTTCCCCCACCCCAGTTGGGGCAATTTTTTCCCCACCCCAGTTGGGGCAATTTTTTCCCACCCCAGTTGGGGCAATTTTTTCCCACCCCAGTTAGGGCAATTTTTTCCCACCCCACTTAGGGCATTTTTCCCACCCCAGTTGGGGCAATTTTTTTCCACCTCAGTTAGGGCAATTTTTTCCCACCCCAGTTGCGGCAATTTTTTCCCACCCCAGTTGGGGCAATTTTCCGCCACCCCACTTGGGGCATTTTTTGCCACCCCACTTGGGGCAATTTGTTCCCACTCCAGTTTGGGCAATCTTTTCCCCACCCCAGTTGGGGAAACTTTTTTCCCACCCCAGTTGGGGCAACTTTTTTCCCACCCCAGTTGGGGCAATTTTTTCGCACCCCAGTTGGGGCAACTTTTCCACACCCCAGTTGGGACAACTTTTTCCCCACCCCAGTTGGGGCAATTTTTTCCCACCCAAGTTGGGGCAATTTTTCCCCCACCCCAGTTGGGGCAATTTTTTCCCCACCCCAGTTGGGGCAATTTTTTCCCACCCCACTTAGGGCATTTTTCCCACCCCAGTTGGGGCAATTTTTTTCCACCTCAGTTAGGGCAATTTTTTCCCACACCAGTTGGGGCAATTTTTTCCCACCCCATTTGCGGCAATTTTCCGCCACCCCACTTGGGGCATTTTTATTGCCACCCCACTTGGGGCAATTTTTTCCCACTTCAGTTTGGGCAATTTTCCCTACGCCAGTTGGAACAATGTTTCCCCCACCCCAGTTGGGGCAACTTTTTTCCCACCCCAGTTGGGGCAATTTTTTCGCACCCCAGCTGGGGCAACTTTTCCACACCCCAGTTGGGACAACTTTTTCCCCAACCCAGTTGGGGCAATTTTTTCCCACCCCAGTTGGGGCAATTTTTCCCACCCCAGTTGGAGCAATTTTTTCCCACCCCAGTTGGAGCAATTTTTTCTCCCACCCCAGTTACATGCTCCGTTTGTTGACTTGGTCAATCGCCTGATTTTCATAGAAGTTGGCTAACGAAAACCTAATGCAAAGATTCGAAAGGAAATCATTTAATTCTGCATGTATTTTTGAGCCCAGTCTCAAAATTGCTTAGAAGGACTAAAAGCATTTTCAATTCTGCTTCAAAAGAAACTAATGCGCATGTATCTGTATTTTTATGTTAATTGCTTAATTTATAAAATACATAAAAATTAATCTAAATAAATTGTTATCGAAGATCCTTAATTTTTTAAAATTCCTACTTCCAAATATTCCTCGTCGAAATATTGGATGACACGAAAAAACTGAAATAACATAAATTTAAAGAGTTTTTAAAATTATTGTATATTTTATATCCGCGTGCTTATTAGGATTAAACTATTTTTACGATTAGCGACTCCTCACCATAATCGCGAATGGGCAGTTTTTTTGCATCCCAGTTGGGGCAATTTATTCCCACTCCACTTGGGGCAATTTTTTTCCCACCGCAGTTGGGGCAATGTTTCCCCCACCCCAGTTGGGGCAATTTTTTCCACCCCAGTTAGGGATATTTTTTTCCCACCCCAGTTGGGGCAATTGTTTTCCCACCCCAGTTGGAGCAATTTTTTCCCACCCCTGTTGGGGCAATTTTTTCCCAACCCAGTTGGGGCAAATTTTCCCACCCCAGTTAGGGCAATTTTTTTCCACCCCAATTGGGGCAATTTTTTTGCCACCCCACTTGGGGCAATTTTTTCCCACTCCAGTTTGGGCAATTTTCCCCCACCCCAGTTGGAACAATGTTTCCCCCACCCCAGTTGGGGCAATTTTTTCCCACACCAGTTGGGGCAATTTTTTCCCACCCCATTTGCGGCAATTTTCCGCCACCCCACTTGGGGCATTTTTATTGCCACCCCACTTGGGGCAATTTTTTCCCACTTCAGTTTGGGCAATTTTTCCCTACGCCAGTTGGAACAATGTTTCCCCCACCCCAGTTGGGGCAATTTTTTCCCCACCCCAGTTGGGGAAATTTTTTCCACACCCCAGTTGGGGCAATTTTTTCCCACCCCAGTTGGGGCAATTTTTTCCCCACCCCAGTTGGGGCAATTTTTTCTCCCACCCCAGTTACATGCTCCGTTTGTTGACTTGGTCAATCGCCTGATTTTCATAGAAGTTGGCTAACGAAAACCTAATGCAAAGATTCGAAAGGAAATCATTTAATTCTGCATGTATTTTTGAGCCCAGTCTCAAAATTGCTTAGAAGGACTAAAAGCATTTTCAATTCTGCTTCAAAAGAAACTAATGCGCATGTATCTGTATTTTTATGTTCCTTGCTTAATTTATAAAATACATAAAAAGTAATCTAAATAAATTGTTATCGAAGATCCTTAATTTTTTTAAAATTCCTATTTCGAAATATTCCTCGTCGAAATATTGGATGACACGAAAAAATTGAAATAACATAAATTTAAAGAGTTTTTAAAATTATTGTACATTTTATATCCGCGTGCTTATTAGGATTAAACTATTTTTACGATTAGCGACTCCTCACCATAATCGCGAATGGGCAGTTTTTTTGCATCCCAGTTGGGGCAATTTATTCCCACTCCACTTGGGGCATTTTTTCCCACCGCAGTTGGGGCAATGTTTCCCCCACCCCAGTTGGGGCAATTTTTTCCACCCCAGTTAGGGATATTTTTTTCCCACCCCAGTTGGGGCAATTTTTTTCCCACCCCAGTTGGGGCAATTTTTTCCCACCCCTGTTGGGGCAATTTTTTCCCAACCCAGTTGGGGCAAATTTTTTCCACCCCAATTGGGGCAATTTTTTTGCCACCCCACTTGGGGCAATTTTTCCCACTCCAGTTTGGGCAATTTTCCCCCACCCCAGTTGGAACAATGTTTCCCCCACCCCAGTTGGGGCAATTTTTTCCCACCCCAGTTGGGGCAATTTCTTCTCCCACCCCAGTTGGGGCAATTTTCCGCCACCCCACTTGGGGCATTTTTATTGCCACCCCACTTGGGGCAATTTTTTCCCACTTCAGTTTGGGCAATTTTTCCCTACGCCAGTTGGAACAATGTTTCCCCCACCCCAGTTGGGGCAATTTTTTCCCCACCCCAGTTGGGGCAATTTCCCCCCCCAGTTGGGGCAACTTTTCCACACCCCAGTTGGGGCAATTTTTTCCACACCCCAGTTGGGGCAATTTTTTCCCACCCCAGTTGGGGCAATTTTTTCCCACCCCACTTGGGGCAATTTTTTTCCCACCCCAGTTGGGGCAATTTTTTCTCCCACCCCAGTTACATGCTCCGTTTGTTGACTTGGTCAATCGCCTGATTTTCATAGAAGTTGGCTAACGAAAACCTAATGCAAAGATTCGAAAGGAAATCATTTAATTCTGCATGTATTTTTGAGCCCAGTCTCAAAATTGCTTAGAAGGACTAAAAGCATTTTCAATTCTGCTTCAAAAGAAACTAATGCGCATGTATCTGTATTTTTATGTTCCTTGCTTAATTTATAAAATACATAAAAAGTAATCTAAATAAATTGTTATCGAAGATCCTTAATTTTTTAAAATTCCTATTTCGAAATATTCCTCGTCGAAATATTGGATGACACGAAAAAACTGAAATAACATAAATTTAAAGAGTTTTTAAAATTATTGTATATTTTATATCCGCGTGCTTATTAGGATTAAACTATTTTTACGATTAGCGACTCCTCACCATAATCGCGAATGGGCAGTTTTTTTGCATCCCAGTTGGGGCAATTTTTCCCCCACCCCAGTTGGGGCAATTTATTCCCACTCCACTTGGGGCAATTTTTTCCCACCGCAGTTGGGGCAATGTTTCCCCCACCCCAGTTGGGGCAATTTTTTCCCACCCCAGTTAGGGCACCTTTTTTCCCACCCCAGTTCGGGCAATTTTTTCCCACCCCAGTTGGGGCAATTTTTTTCCCACCCCAGTTGGGGCAACTTTCTCCCACCCCAGTTACATGCTCCGTTTGTTGACTTGGTCAATCGCCTGATTTTCATAGAAGTTGGCTAACGAAAACCTAATGCAAAGATTCGAAAGGAAATCATTTAATTCTGCATGTATTTTTGAGCCCAGTCTTAAAATTGCTTAGAAGGACTAAAAGCATTTTCAATTCTGCTTCAAAAGAAACTAATGCGCATGTATCTGTATTTTTATGTTCCTTGCTTAATTTATAAAATACATAAAAAGTAATCTAAATAAATTGTTATCGAAGATCCTTAATTTTTTTAAAATTCCTATTTCGAAATATTCCTCGTCGAAATATTGGATGACACGAAAAAACTGAAATAACATAAATTTAAAGAGTTTTTAAAATTATTGTACATTTTATATCCGCGTGCTTATTAGGATTAAACTATTTTTACGATTAGCGACTCCTCAACATAATCGCGAATGGGCAATTTTTCCCCCACCCCAGTTAGGGCAATTTATTCCCACTCCACTTGGGGAATTTTTTTCCCACCACAGTTGGGGCAATGTTTCCCCCACCCCAGTTGGGGCAATTTTTCCCCAACCCAGTTGGGGCAATTTTTTCCCACCCCAGTTAGGGATATTTTTTTCCCACCCATGTTGGGGCAACTTTTTCCCACCCCAGTTCAGGCAATTTTCCCCCACCCCAGTTGGGGCAATTTTTTCCCACCCCAGTTAGGGCAATTTTTTCCCACCCCACTTGGGGCAATTTTTTCCCACCCCAGTTGGGGCAATTTTTTCCACCTCAGTTAGGGCAATTTTTTTCCACCCCAGTTGGGGCAGTTTTTTCAACCCCAGTTGGGGCAATTTTTTCCCACCCCAGTTGGGGCAGTTTTCCGCCACCCCACTTGGAGAATTTTTTTGCCACCCCACTTGGGGCAATTTTTTCCCACTCCAGTTTGGGCAATTTTTCCCCACCCCAGTTGGAAGAATGTTTCCCCCACCCCAGTTGGGGCAATTTTTTCCCCACCCCAGTTGGGGAAATTTTCCCCCCCAGTTGGGGCAACTTTTCCACACCCCAGTTGGGGCAATTTTTTCCACACCCCAGTTGGGGCAATTTTTTCCCACCCCAGTTGGGGCAATTTTTTCCCACCCCACTTGGGGCAATTTTTTTCCCACCCCAGTTGGGGCAATTTTTTCTCCCACCCCAGTTACATGCTCCGTTTGTTGACTTGGTCAATCGCCTGATTTTCATAGAAGTTGGCTAACGAAAACCTAATGCAAAGATTCGAAAGGAAATCATTTAATTCTGCATGTATTTTTGAGCCCAGTCTCAAAATTGCTTAGAAGGACTAAAAGCATTTTCAATTCTGCTTCAAAAGAAACTAATGCGCATGTATCTGTATTTTTATGTTCCTTGCTTAATTTATAAAATACATAAAAAGTAATCTAAATAAATTGTTATCGAAGATCCTTAATTTTTTAAAATTCCTACTTCCAAATATTCCTCGTCGAAATATTGGATGACACGAAAAAACTGAAATAACATAAATTTAAAGAGTTTTTAAAATTATTGTATATTTTATATCCGCGTGCTTATTAGGATTAAACTATTTTTACGATTAGCGACTCCTCACCATAATCGCGAATGGGCAGTTTTTTTGCATCCCAGTTGGGGCAATTTATTCCCACTCCACTTGGGGCAATTTTTTTCCCAACGCAGTTGGGGCAATGTTTCCCCCACCCCAGTTGGGGCAATTTTTTCCACCCCAGTTAGGGATATTTTTTTCCCACCACAGTTGGGGCAATTTTTTTCCCACCCCTGTTGGGGCAATTTTTTCCCAACCCAGTTGTGGCAAATTTTCCCACCCCAGTTAGGGCAATTTTTTTCCACCCCAATTGGGGCAATTTTTTTGCCACCCCACTTGGGGCAATTTTTTCCCACTCCAGTTTGGGCAATTTTCCCCCACCCCAGTTGGAACAATGTTTCCCCCACCCCAGTTGGGGCAATTTTTTCCCACACCAGTTGGGGCAATTTTTTCCCCACCCCAGTTGAGGCAATTTTTTCCCACCCCAGTTGGGGCAATTTCTTCTCCCACCCCAGTTGGGGCAATTTTTTCCCACCCCATTTGCGGCAATTTTCCGCCACCCCACTTGGGGCATTTTTATTGCCACCCCACTTGGGGCAATTTTTTCCCACTTCAGTTTGGGCAATTTTTCCCTACGCCAGTTGGAACAATGTTTCCCCCACCCCAGTTGGGGCAACTTTTTTCCCACCCCATTTGGGGCAATTTTTTCGCACCCCAGTTGGGGCAACTTTTCCACACCCCAGTTGGGACAACTTTTTCCCCACCCCAGTTGGGGCAATTTTTTCCCACCCCAGTTGGGGCAATTTTTTCCCACCCCAGTTGGAGCAATTTTTTCCCACCCCAGTTGGAGCAATTTTTTCTCCCACCCCAGTTACATGCTCCGTTTGTTGACTTGGTCAATCGCCTGATTTTCATAGAAGTTGGCTAACGAAAACCTAATGCAAAGATTCGAAAGGAAATCATTTAATCCTGCATGTATTTTTGAGCCCAGTCTCAAAATTGCTTAGAAGGACTAAAAGCATTTTCAATTCTGCTTCAAAAGAAACTAATGCGCATGTATCTGTATTTTTATGTTCCTTGCTTAATTTATAAAATACATAAAAAGTAATCTAAATAAATTGTTATCGAAGATCCTTAATTTTTTAAAATTCCTACTTCCAAATATTCCTCGTCGAAATATTGGATGACACGAAAAAACTGAAATAACATAAATTTAAAGAGTTTTTAAAATTATTGTATATTTTATATCCGCGTGCTTATTAGGATTAAACTATTTTTACGATTAGCGACTCCTCACCATAATCGCGAATGGGCAGTTTTTTTGCATCCCAGTTGGGGCAATTTATTCCCACTCCACTTGGGGCAATTTTTTTCCCAACGCAGTTGGGGCAATGTTTCCCCCACCCCAGTTGGGGCAATTTTTTTCACCCCAGTTAGGGATATTTTTTTCCCACCCCAGTTGGGGCAATTTTTTTCCCACCCCAGTTGGGGCAATTTTTTCCCACCCCTGTTGGGGCAATTTTTTCCCAACCCAGTTGGGGCAAATTTTCCCACCCCAGTTAGGGCAATTTTTTCCACCCCAATTGGGGCAATTTTTTTGCCACCCCACTTGGGGCAATTTTTTCCCACCCCACTTGGGGCAATTTTCCCCCACCCCAGTTGGAACAATGTTTCCCCCACCCCAGTTGGGGCAATTTTTTCCCACACCAGTTGGGGCAATTTTTTTCCCCACCCCAGTTGAGGCAATTTTTTCCCACCCCAGTTAGGGCAATTTCTTCTCCCACCCCAGTTGGGGCAATTTTTTCCCACCCCATTTGCGGCAATTTTCCGCCACCCCACTTGGGGCATTTTTATTGCCAGCCCACTTGGGGCAATTTTTTCCCACTTCAGTTTGGGCAATTTTTCCCTACGCCAGTTGGAACAATGTTTCCCCCACCCCAGTTGGGGCAATTTTTCCCCACCCCAGTTGGGGCAACTTTTCCACACCCCAGTTGGGGCAATTTTTTCCACACCCCAGTTGGGGCAATTTTTTCCACACCCCAGTTGGGGCAATTTTTTCCCCACCCCAGTTGGGGCAATTTTTTCCCCACCCCAGTTGGGGCAATTTTTTCCCACCCCAGTTAGGGATATTTTTTCCCACCCCAGTTGGGGCAATTTTTTCCCACCCCAGTTAGGGCAATTTTTTCCCACCCCACTTAGGGCATTTTTCCCACCCCAGTTGGGGCAATTTTTTTCCACCTCAGTTAGGGCAATTTTTTCCCACCCCAGTTGCGGCAATTTTTTCCCACCCCAGTTGGGGCAATTTTCCGCCACCCCACTTGGGGCATTTTTTGCCACCCCACTTGGGGAAATTTGTTCCCACTCCAGTTTGGGCAATCTTTTCCCCACCCCAGTTGGGGCAATTTTTTCCCACCCCACTTAGGGCATTTTTCCCACCCCAGTTGGGGCAATTTTTTTCCACCTCAGTTAGGGCAATTTTTTCCCACCCCAGTTGGGGCAATTTTTTCCCACCCCACTTAGGGCATTTTTCCCACCCCAGTTGGGGCAATTTTTTTCCACCTCAGTTAGGGCAATTTTTTCCCACCCCAGTTGGGGCAATTTTTTCCCACCCCAGTTGGGGCAATTTTTCCCCCACCCCAGTTGGGGCAATTTTTTCCCCACCCCAGTTGGGGCAATTTTTTCCCACCCCAGTTGGGGCAACTTTTCCACACCCCGGTTGGGGCAACTTTTTCCCCACCCCAGTTGGGGCAATTTTCCCACCCCAGTTGGGGCAATTTTTTCCCACCCCAGTTGGAGCAATTTTTCCCACCCCACTTGGAGATATTTTTTTCCCACCCCAGTTGGGGCAATTTTTTCTCCCACCCCAGTTACATGCTCCGTTTGTTGACTTGGTCAATCGCCTGATTTTCATAGAAGTTGGCTAACGAAAACCTAATGCAAAGATTCGAAAGGAAATCATTTAATTCTGCATGTATTTTTGAGCCCAGTCTCAAAATTGCTTAGAAGGACTAAAAGCATTTTCAATTCTGCTTCAAAAGAAACTAATGCGCATGTATCTGTATTTTTATGTTCCTTGCTTAATTTATAAAATACATAAAAAGTAATCTAAATAAATTGTTATCGAAGATCCTTAATTTTTTAAAATTCCTATTTCGAAATATTCCTCGTCGAAATATTGGATGACACGAAAAAACTGAAATAACATAAATTTAAAGAGTTTTTAAAATTATTGTATATTTTATATCCGCGTGCTTATTAGGATTAAACTATTTTTACGATTAGCGACTCCTCACCATAATCGCGAATGGGCAGTTTTTTTGCATCCCAGTTGGGGCAATTTTCCCCCCACCCCAGTTGGGGCAATTTATTCCCACTCCACTTGGGGCAATTTTTTCCCACCGCAGTTGGGGCAATGTTTCCCCCACCCCAGTTGGGGCAATTTTTTCCCACCCCAGTTAGGGCACCTTTTTTCCCACCCCAGTTCGGGCAATTTTTTCCCACCCCAGTTGGGGCAATTTTTTTCCCACCCCAGTTGGGGCAACTTTCTCCCACCCCAGTTACATGCTCCGTTTGTTGACTTGGTCAATCGCCTGATTTTCATAGAAGTTGGCTAACGAAAACCTAATGCAAAGATTCGAAAGGAAATCATTTAATTCTGCATGTATTTTTGAGCCCAGTCTTAAAATTGCTTAGAAGGACTAAAAGCATTTTCAATTCTGCTTCAAAAGAAACTAATGCGCATGTATCTGTATTTTTATGTTCCTTGCTTAATTTATAAAATACATAAAAAGTAATCTAAATAAATTGTTATCGAAGATCCTTAATTTTTTTAAAATTCCTATTTCGAAATATTCCTCGTCGAAATATTGGATGACACGAAAAAACTGAAATAACATAAATTTAAAGAGTTTTTAAAATTATTGTACATTTTATATCCGCGTGCTTATTAGGATTAAACTATTTTTACGATTAGCGACTCCTCACCATAATCGCGAATGGGCAGTTTTTTTGCATCCCAGTTGGGGCAATTTTCCCCCCACCCCAGTTGGGGCAATTTATTCCCACTCCACTTGGGGCAATTTTTTCCCACCGCAGTTGGGGCAATGTTTCCCCCACCCCAGTTGGGGCAATTTTTTCCCACCCCAGTTAGGGCACCTTTTTTCCCACCCCAGTTCGGGCAATTTTTTCCCACCCCAGTTGGGGCAATTTTTTTCCCACCCCAGTTGGGGCAACTTTCTCCCACCCCAGTTACATGCTCCGTTTGTTGACTTGGTCAATCGCCTGATTTTCATAGAAGTTGGCTAACGAAAACCTAATGCAAAGATTCGAAAGGAAATCATTTAATTCTGCATGTATTTTTGAGCCCAGTCTTAAAATTGCTTAGAAGGACTAAAAGCATTTTCAATTCTGCTTCAAAAGAAACTAATGCGCATGTATCTGTATTTTTATGTTCCTTGCTTAATTTATAAAATACATAAAAAGTAATCTAAATAAATTGTTATCGAAGATCCTTAATTTTTTTAAAATTCCTATTTCGAAATATTCCTCGTCGAAATATTGGATGACACGAAAAAACTGAAATAACATAAATTTAAAGAGTTTTTAAAATTATTGTACATTTTATATCCGCGTGCTTATTAGGATTAAACTATTTTTACGATTAGCGACTCCTCAACATAATCGCGAATGGGCAATTTTTCCCCCACCCCAGTTAGGGCAATTTATTCCCACTCCACTTGGGGAATTTTTTTCCCACCACAGTTGGGGCAATGTTTCCCCCACCCCAGTTGGGGCAATTTTTCCCCAACCCAGTTGGGGCAATTTTTTCCCACCCCAGTTAGGGATATTTTTTTCCCACCCATGTTGGGGCAACTTTTTCCCACCCCAGTTCAGGCAATTTTCCCCCACCCCAGTTGGGGCAATTTTTTCCCACCCCAGTTAGGGCAATTTTTTCCCACCCCACTTGGGGCAATTTTTTCCCACCCCAGTTGGGGCAATTTTTTCCACCTCAGTTAGGGCAATTTTTTTCCACCCCAGTTGGGGCAGTTTTTTCAACCCCAGTTGGGGCAATTTTTTCCCACCCCAGTTGGGGCAGTTTTCCGCCACCCCACTTGGAGCATTTTTTTGCCACCCCACTTGGGGCAATTTTTTCCCACTCCAGTTTGGGCAATTTTTCCCCACCCCAGTTGGAAGAATGTTTCCCCCACCCCAGTTGGGGAAATTTTCCCCCCCAGTTGGGGCAACTTTTCCACACCCCAGTTGGGGCAATTTTTTCCACACCCCAGTTGGGGCAATTTTTTCCCACCCCAGTTGGGGCAATTTTTTCCCACCCCACTTGGGGCAATTTTTTTCCCACCCCAGTTGGGGCAATTTTTTCTCCCACCCCAGTTACATGCTCCGTTTGTTGACTTGGTCAATCGCCTGATTTTCATAGAAGTTGGCTAACGAAAACCTAATGCAAAGATTCGAAAGGAAATCATTTAATTCTGCATGTATTTTTGAGCCCAGTCTCAAAATTGCTTAGAAGGACTAAAAGCATTTTCAATTCTGCTTCAAAAGAAACTAATGCGCATGTATCTGTATTTTTATGTTCCTTGCTTAATTTATAAAATACATAAAAAGTAATCTAAATAAATTGTTATCGAAGATCCTTAATTTTTTAAAATTCCTACTTCCAAATATTCCTCGTCGAAATATTGGATGACACGAAAAAACTGAAATAACATAAATTTAAAGAGTTTTTAAAATTATTGTATATTTTATATCCGCGTGCTTATTAGGATTAAACTATTTTTACGATTAGCGACTCCTCACCATAATCGCGAATGGGCAGTTTTTTTGCATCCCAGTTGGGGCAATTTATTCCCACTCCACTTGGGGCAATTTTTTTCCCAACGCAGTTGGGGCAATGTTTCCCCCACCCCAGTTGGGGCAATTTTTTCCACCCCAGTTAGGGATATTTTTTTCCCACCACAGTTGGGGCAATTTTTTTCCCACCCCTGTTGGGGCAATTTTTTCCCAACCCAGTTGTGGCAAATTTTCCCACCCCAGTTAGGGCAATTTTTTTCCACCCCAATTGGGGCAATTTTTTTGCCACCCCACTTGGGGCAATTTTTTCCCACTCCAGTTTGGGCAATTTTCCCCCACCCCAGTTGGAACAATGTTTCCCCCACCCCAGTTGGGGCAATTTTTTCCCACACCAGTTGGGGCAATTTTTTTCCCCACCCCAGTTGAGGCAATTTTTTCCCACCCCAGTTGGGGCAATTTCTTCTCCCACCCCAGTTGGGGCAATTTTTTCCCACCCCATTTGCGGCAATTTTCCGCCACCCCACTTGGGGCATTTTTATTGCCACCCCACTTGGGGCAATTTTTTCCCACTTCAGTTTGGGCAATTTTTCCCTACGCCAGTTGGAACAATGTTTCCCCCACCCCAGTTGGGGCAACTTTTTTCCCACCCCAGTTGGGGCAATTTTTTCGCACCCCAGTTGGGGCAACTTTTCCACACCCCAGTTGGGACAACTTTTTCCCCACCCCAGTTGGGGCAATTTTTTCCCACCCCAGTTGGGGCAATTTTTTCCCACCCCAGTTGGAGCAATTTTTTCCCACCCCAGTTGGAGCAATTTTTTCTCCCACCCCAGTTACATGCTCCGTTTGTTGACTTGGTCAATCGCCTGATTTTCATAGAAGTTGGCTAACGAAAACCTAATGCAAAGATTCGAAAGGAAATCATTTAATTCTGCATGTATTTTTGAGCCCAGTCTCAAAATTGCTTAGAAGGACTAAAAGCATTTTCAATTCTGCTTCAAAAGAAACTAATGCGCATGTATCTGTATTTTTATGTTCCTTGCTTAATTTATAAAATACATAAAAAGTAATCTAAATAAATTGTTATCGAAGATCCTTAATTTTTTAAAATTCCTACTTCCAAATATTCCTCGTCGAAATATTGGATGACACGAAAAAACTGAAATAACATAAATTTAAAGAGTTTTTAAAATTATTGTATATTTTATATCCGCGTGCTTATTAGGATTAAACTATTTTTACGATTAGCGACTCCTCACCATAATCGCGAATGGGCAGTTTTTTTCCATCCCAGTTGGGGCAATTTATTCCCACTCCACTTGGGGCAATTTTTTTCCCAACGCAGTTGGGGCAATGTTTCCCCCACCCCAGTTGGGGCAATTTTTTCCACCCCAGTTAGGGATATTTTTTTCCCACCCCAGTTGGGGCAATTTTTTTCCCACCCCAGTTGGGGCAATTTTTTCCCACCCCTGTTGGGGCAATTTTTTCCCAACCCAGTTGGGGCAAATTTTCCCACCCCAGTTAGGGCAATTTTTTTCCACCCCAATTGGGGCAATTTTTTTGCCACCCCACTTGGGGCAATTTTTTCCCACCCCACTTGGGGCAATTTTCCCCCACCCCAGTTGGAACAATGTTTCCCCCACCCCAGTTGGGGCAATTTTTTCCCACACCAGTTGGGGCAATTTTTTTCCCCACCCCAGTTGAGGCAATTTTTTCCCACCCCAGTTAGGGCAATTTCTTCTCCCACCCCAGTTGGGGCAATTTTTTCCCACCCCATTTGCGGCAATTTTCCGCCACCCCACTTGGGGCATTTTTATTGCCAGCCCACTTGGGGCAATTTTTTCCCACTTCAGTTTGGGCAATTTTTCCCTACGCCAGTTGGAACAATGTTTCCCCCACCCCAGTTGGGGCAATTTTTCCCCACCCCAGTTGGGGCAACTTTTCCACACCCCAGTTGGGGCAATTTTTTCCACACCCCAGTTGGGGCAATTTTTTCCACACCCCAGTTGGGGCAATTTTTCCCCCACCCCAGTTGGGGCAATTTTTTCCCCACCCCAGTTGGGGCAATTTTATCCCACCCCAGTTAGGGATATTTTTTCCCACCCCAGTTGGGGCAATTTTTTCCCACCCCAGTTAGGGCAATTTTTTCCCACCCCACTTAGGGCATTTTTCCCACCCCAGTTGGGGCAATTTTTTTCCACCTCAGTTAGGGCAATTTTTTCCCACCCCAGTTGCGGCAATTTTTTCCCACCCCAGTTGGGGCAATTTTCCGCCACCCCACTTGGGGCATTTTTTGCCACCCCACTTGGGGAAATTTGTTCCCACTCCAGTTTGGGCAATCTTTTCCCCACCCCAGTTGGGGCAATTTTTTCCCACCCCAGCTAGGGCAATTTTTTCCCACCCCACTTAGGGCATTTTTCCCACCCCAGTTGGGGCAATTTTTTTCCACCTCAGTTAGGGCAATTTTTTCCCACCCCAGTTGGGGCAATTTTTTCCCACCCCAGTTGGGGCAATTTTTCCCCCACCCCAGTTGGGGCAATTTTTTCCCCACCCCAGTTGGGGCAATTTTTTCCCACCCCAGTTGGGGCAACTTTTCCACACCCCGGTTGGGGCAACTTTTTCCCCACCCCAGTTGGGGCAATTTTCCCACCCCAGTTGGGGCAATTTTTTCCCACCCCAGTTGGAGCAATTTTTCCCACCCCACTTGGAGATATTTTTTTCCCACCCCAGTTGGGGCAATTTTTTCTCCCACCCCAGTTACATGCTCCGTTTGTTGACTTGGTCAATCGCCTGATTTTCATAGAAGTTGGCTAACGAAAACCTAATGCAAAGATTCGAAAGGAAATCATTTAATTCTGCATGTATTTTTGAGCCCAGTCTCAAAATTGCTTAGAAGGACTAAAAGCATTTTCAATTCTGCTTCAAAAGAAACTAATGCGCATGTATCTGTATTTTTATGTTCCTTGCTTAATTTATAAAATACATAAAAAGTAATCTAAATAAATTGTTATCGAAGATCCTTAATTTTTTAAAATTCCTATTTCGAAATATTCCTCGTCGAAATATTGGATGACACGAAAAAACTGAAATAACATAAATTTAAAGAGTTTTTAAAATTATTGTATATTTTATATCCGCGTGCTTATTAGGATTAAACTATTTTTACGATTAGCGACTCCTCACCATAATCGCGAATGGGCAGTTTTTTTGCATCCCAGTTGGGGCAATTTTTCCCCCACCCCAGTTGGGGCAATTTATTCCCACTCCACTTGGGGCAATTTTTTCCCACCGCAGTTGGGGCAATGTTTCCCCCACCCCAGTTGGGGCAATTTTTTCCCACCCCAGTTAGGGCACCTTTTTTCCCACCCCAGTTCGGGCAATTTTTTCCCACCCCAGTTGGGGCAATTTTTTTCCCACCCCAGTTGGGGCAACTTTCTCCCACCCCAGTTACATGCTCCGTTTGTTGACTTGGTCAATCGCCTGATTTTCATAGAAGTTGGCTAACGAAAACCTAATGCAAAGATTCGAAAGGAAATCATTTAATTCTGCATGTATTTTTGAGCCCAGTCTTAAAATTGCTTAGAAAGACTAAAAGCATTTTCAATTCTGCTTCAAAAGAAACTAATGCGCATGTATCTGTATTTTTATGTTCCTTGCTTAATTTATAAAATACATAAAAAGTAATCTAAATAAATTGTTATCGAAGATCCTTAATTTTTTTAAAATTCCTATTTCGAAATATTCCTCGTCGAAATATTGGATGACACGAAAAAACTGAAATAACATAAATTTAAAGAGTTTTTAAAATTATTGTACATTTTATATCCGCGTGCTTATTAGGATTAAACTATTTTTACGATTAGCGACTCCTCACCATAATCGCGAATGGGCAGTTTTTTTGCATCCCAGTTGGGGCAATTTTCCCCCCACCCCAGTTGGGGCAATTTATTCCCACTCCACTTGGGGCAATTTTTTCCCACCGCAGTTGGGGCAATGTTTCCCCCACCCCAGTTGGGGCAATTTTTTCCCACCCCAGTTAGGGCACCTTTTTTCCCACCCCAGTTCGGGCAATTTTTTCCCACCCCAGTTGGGGCAATTTTTTTCCCACCCCAGTTGGGGCAACTTTCTCCCACCCCAGTTACATGCTCCGTTTGTTGACTTGGTCAATCGCCTGATTTTCATAGAAGTTGGCTAACGAAAACCTAATGCAAAGATTCGAAAGGAAATCATTTAATTCTGCATGTATTTTTGAGCCCAGTCTTAAAATTGCTTAGAAGGACTAAAAGCATTTTCAATTCTGCTTCAAAAGAAACTAATGCGCATGTATCTGTATTTTTATGTTCCTTGCTTAATTTATAAAATACATAAAAAGTAATCTAAATAAATTGTTATCGAAGATCCTTAATTTTTTTAAAATTCCTATTTCGAAATATTCCTCGTCGAAATATTGGATGACACGAAAAAACTGAAATAACATAAATTTAAAGAGTTTTTAAAATTATTGTACATTTTATATCCGCGTGCTTATTAGGATTAAACTATTTTTACGATTAGCGACTCCTCAACATAATCGCGAATGGGCAATTTTTCCCCCACCCCAGTTAGGGCAATTTATTCCCACTCCACTTGGGGCAATTTTTTTCCCACCACAGTTGGGGCAATGTTTCCCCCACCCCAGTTGGGGCAATTTTTTCCCACCCCAGTTAGGGATATTTTTTTCCCACCCATGTTGGGGCAACTTTTTCCCACCCCAGTTCGGGCAATTTTCCCCCACCCCAGTTGGGGCAATTTTTTCCACCTCAGTTAGGGCAATTTTTTTCCACCCCAGTTGGGGCAATTTTTTCCACCCCAGTTGGGGCAATTTTTTCCCACCCCAGTTGGGGCAGTTTTCCGCCACCCCACTTGGAGCATTTTTTGCCACCCCACTTGGGGCAATTTTTTCCCACTCCAGTTTGGGCAATTTTTCCCCACCCCAGTTGGAACAATGTTTCCCCCACCCCAGTTGGGGCAACTTTTTTCCCACCCCAGTTGGGGCAATTTTTTCCCACCCCAGTTGGGGCAATTTTTCCCACCCCAGTTGGAGCAATTTTTTCCCACCCCAGTTGGGGCAATTTTTTCTCCCACCCCAGTTACATGCTCCGTTTGTTGACTTGGTCAATCGCCTGATTTTCATAGAAGTTGGCTAACGAAAACCTAATGCAAAGATTCGAAAGGAAATCATTTAATTCTGCATGTATTTTTGAGCCCAGTCTCAAAATTGCTTAGAAGGACTAAAAGCATTTTCAATTCTGCTTCAAAAGAAACTAATGCGCATGTATCTGTATTTTTATGTTAATTGCTTAATTTATAAAATACATAAAAAGTAATCTAAATAAATTGTTATCGAAGATCCTTAATTTTTTAAAATTCCTACTTCCAAATATTCCTCGTCGAAATATTGGATGACACGAAAAAACTGAAATAACATAAATTTAAAGAGTTTTTAAAATTATTGTATATTTTATATCCGCGTGCTTATTAGGATTAAACTATTTTTACGATTAGCGACTCCTCACCATAATCGCGAATGGGCAGTTTTTTTGCATCCCAGTTGGGGCAATTTATTCCCACTCCACTTGGGGCATTTTTTCCCACCGCAGTTGGGGCAATGTTTCCCCCACCCCAGTTGGGGCAATTTTTTCCACCCCAGTTAGGGATATTTTTTTCCCACCCCAGTTGGGGCAATTTTTTTCCCACCCCAGTTGGGGCAATTTTTTCCCACCCCTGTTGGGGCAATTTTTTCCCAACCCAGTTGGGGCAAATTTTTTCCACCCCAATTGGGGCAATTTTTTTGCCACCCCACTTGGGGCAATTTTTTCACACTCCAGTTTGGGCAATTTTCCCCCATCCCAGTTGGAACAATGTTTCCCCCACCCCAGTGGGGGCAATTTTTTCCCACACCAGTTGGGGCAATTTTTTCCCCACCCCAGTTGAGGCAATTTTTTCCCACCCCAGTTGGGGCAATTTCTTCTCCCACCCCAGTTGGGGCAATTTTCCGCCACCCCACTTGGGGCATTTTTATTGCCACCCCACTTGGGGCAATTTTTTCCCACTTCAGTTTGGGCAATTTTTCCCTACGCCAGTTGGAACAATGTTTCCCCCACCCCAGTTGGGGCAATTTTTTCCCCACCCCAGTTGGGGCAATTTGCCCCCCCAGTTGGGGCAACTTTTCCACACCCCAGTGGGGGAATTTTTTCCACACCCCAGTTGGGGCAATTTTTTCCCACCCCAGTTGGGGCAATTTTTTCCCACCCCACTTGGGGCAATTTTTTTCCCACCCCAGTTGGGGCAATTTTTTCTCCCACCCCAGTTACATGCTCCGTTTGTTGACTTGGTCAATCGCCTGATTTTCATAGAAGTTGGCTAACGAAAACCTAATGCAAAGATTCGAAAGGAAATCATTTAATTCTGCATGTATTTTTGAGCCCAGTCTCAAAATTGCTTAGAAGGACTAAAAGCATTTTCAATTCTGCTTCAAAAGAAACTAATGCGCATGTATCTGTATTTTTATGTTCCTTGCTTAATTTATAAAATACATAAAAAGTAATCTAAATAAATTGTTATCGAAGATCCTTAATTTTTTAAAATTCCTATTTCGAAATATTCCTCGTCGAAATATTGGATGACACGAAAAAACTGAAATAACATAAATTTAAAGAGTTTTTAAAATTATTGTATATTTTATATCCGCGTGCTTATTAGGATTAAACTATTTTTACGATTAGCGACTCCTCACCATAATCGCGAATGGGCAGTTTTTTTGCATCCCAGTTGGGGCAATTTTTCCCCCACCCCAGTTGGGGCAATTTATTCCCACTCCACTTGGGGCAATTTTTTCCCACCGCAGTTGGGGCAATGTTTCCCCCACCCCAGTTGGGGCAATTTTTTCCCACCCCAGTTAGGGCACCTTTTTTCCCACCCCAGTTCGGGCAATTTTTTCCCACCCCAGTTGGGGCAATTTTTTTCCCACCCCAGTTGGGGCAACTTTCTCCCACCCCAGTTACATGCTCCGTTTGTTGACTTGGTCAATCGCCTGATTTTCATAGAAGTTGGCTAACGAAAACCTAATGCAAAGATTCGAAAGGAAATCATTTAATTCTGCATGTATTTTTGAGCCCAGTCTTAAAATTGCTTAGAAGGACTAAAAGCATTTTCAATTCTGCTTCAAAAGAAACTAATGCGCATGTATCTGTATTTTTATGTTCCTTGCTTAATTTATAAAATACATAAAAAGTAATCTAAATAAATTGTTATCGAAGATCCTTAATTTTTTTAAAATTCCTATTTCGAAATATTCCTCGTCGAAATATTGGATGACACGAAAAAACTGAAATAACATAAATTTAAAGAGTTTTTAAAATTATTGTACATTTTATATCCGCGTGCTTATTAGGATTAAACTATTTTTACGATTAGCGACTCCTCAACATAATCGCGAATGGGCAATTTTTCCCCCACCCCAGTTAGGGCAATTTATTCCCACTCCACTTGGGGCAATTTTTTTCCCACCACAGTTGGGGCAATGTTTCCCCCACCCCAGTTGGGGCAATGTTTCCCCCACACCAGTTGGGGCAATGTTTTTCCACCCCAGTTAGGGATATTTTTCCCCACCCCAGTTGGGGCAATTTTTTTCCCACCCCAGTAGGGCAATTTTTTCCCACCCCTGTTGGGGCAATTTTTTCCCAACCCAGTTGGGGCAATTTTTTTCCACCCCAATTGGGTCAATTTTTTTGCCACCCCACTTGGGGCAATTTTCCCCCACCCCAGTTGGAACAATGTTTCCCCCACCCCAGTTGGGGCAATTTTTTCCCACACCAGTTGGGGCAATTTTTTTCCCCACCCCAGTTGAGGCAATTTTTTCCCACCCCAGTTGGGGCAATTTCTTCTCCCACCCCAGTTGGGGCAATTTTTTCCCACCCCATTTGCGGCAATTTTCCGCCACCCCACTTGGGGCATTTTTATTGCCAGCCCACTTGGGGCAATTTTTTCCCACTTCAGTTTGGGCAATTTTTCCCTACGCCAGTTGGAACAATGTTTCCCCCACCCCAGTTGGGGCAATTTTTCCCCACCCCAGTTGGGGCAACTTTTCCACACCCCAGTTGGGGCAATTTTTTCCACACCCCAGTTGGGGCAATTTTTTCCACACCCCAGTTGGGGCAATTTTTCCCCCACCCCAGTTGGGGCAATTTTTTCCCCACCCCAGTTGGGGCAATTTTTTCCCACCCCAGTTGGGGCAATTTTTTCCCACCCCAGTTAGGGCAATTTTTTCCCACCCCACTTAGGGCATTTTTCCCACCCCAGTTGGGGCAATTTTTTTCCACCTCAGTTAGGGCAATTTTTTCCCACCCCAGTTGCGGCAATTTTTTCCCACCCCAGTTGGGGCAATTTTCCGCCACCCCACTTGGGGCATTTTTT
Source organism: Stegodyphus dumicola (assembly GCF_044657685.1). NCBI lineage: Eukaryota > Metazoa > Arthropoda > Arachnida > Araneae > Eresidae > Stegodyphus > Stegodyphus dumicola. The sequence goes on along the minus strand of NC_140776.1, from coordinate 187,833,574 downwards.
GCCACCCCACTTGGGGCAATTTGTTCCCACTCCAGTTTGGGCAATCTTTTCCCCACCCCAGTTGGGGAAACTTTTTTCCCACCCCAGTTGGGGCAACTTTTTTCCCACCCCAGTTGGGGCAATTTTTTCGCACCCCAGTTGGGGCAACTTTTCCACACCCCAGTTGGGACAACTTTTTCCCCACCCCAGTTGGGGCAATTTTTTCCCACCCAAGTTGGGGCAATTTTTCCCCCACCCCAGTTGGGGCAATTTTTTCCCCACCCCAGTTGGGGCAATTTTTTCCCACCCCACTTAGGGCATTTTTCCCACCCCAGTTGGGGCAATTTTTTTCCACCTCAGTTAGGGCAATTTTTTCCCACACCAGTTGGGGCAATTTTTTCCCACCCCATTTGCGGCAATTTTCCGCCACCCCACTTGGGGCATTTTTATTGCCACCCCACTTGGGGCAATTTTTTCCCACTTCAGTTTGGGCAATTTTCCCTACGCCAGTTGGAACAATGTTTCCCCCACCCCAGTTGGGGCAACTTTTTTCCCACCCCAGTTGGGGCAATTTTTTCGCACCCCAGCTGGGGCAACTTTTCCACACCCCAGTTGGGACAACTTTTTCCCCAACCCAGTTGGGGCAATTTTTTCCCACCCCAGTTGGGGCAATTTTTCCCACCCCAGTTGGAGCAATTTTTTCCCACCCCAGTTGGAGCAATTTTTTCTCCCACCCCAGTTACATGCTCCGTTTGTTGACTTGGTCAATCGCCTGATTTTCATAGAAGTTGGCTAACGAAAACCTAATGCAAAGATTCGAAAGGAAATCATTTAATTCTGCATGTATTTTTGAGCCCAGTCTCAAAATTGCTTAGAAGGACTAAAAGCATTTTCAATTCTGCTTCAAAAGAAACTAATGCGCATGTATCTGTATTTTTATGTTAATTGCTTAATTTATAAAATACATAAAAATTAATCTAAATAAATTGTTATCGAAGATCCTTAATTTTTTAAAATTCCTACTTCCAAATATTCCTCGTCGAAATATTGGATGACACGAAAAAACTGAAATAACATAAATTTAAAGAGTTTTTAAAATTATTGTATATTTTATATCCGCGTGCTTATTAGGATTAAACTATTTTTACGATTAGCGACTCCTCACCATAATCGCGAATGGGCAGTTTTTTTGCATCCCAGTTGGGGCAATTTATTCCCACTCCACTTGGGGCAATTTTTTTCCCACCGCAGTTGGGGCAATGTTTCCCCCACCCCAGTTGGGGCAATTTTTTCCACCCCAGTTAGGGATATTTTTTTCCCACCCCAGTTGGGGCAATTGTTTTCCCACCCCAGTTGGAGCAATTTTTTCCCACCCCTGTTGGGGCAATTTTTTCCCAACCCAGTTGGGGCAAATTTTCCCACCCCAGTTAGGGCAATTTTTTTCCACCCCAATTGGGGCAATTTTTTTGCCACCCCACTTGGGGCAATTTTTTCCCACTCCAGTTTGGGCAATTTTCCCCCACCCCAGTTGGAACAATGTTTCCCCCACCCCAGTTGGGGCAATTTTTTCCCACACCAGTTGGGGCAATTTTTTCCCACCCCATTTGCGGCAATTTTCCGCCACCCCACTTGGGGCATTTTTATTGCCACCCCACTTGGGGCAATTTTTTCCCACTTCAGTTTGGGCAATTTTTCCCTACGCCAGTTGGAACAATGTTTCCCCCACCCCAGTTGGGGCAATTTTTTCCCCACCCCAGTTGGGGAAATTTTTTCCACACCCCAGTTGGGGCAATTTTTTCCCACCCCAGTTGGGGCAATTTTTTCCCCACCCCAGTTGGGGCAATTTTTTCTCCCACCCCAGTTACATGCTCCGTTTGTTGACTTGGTCAATCGCCTGATTTTCATAGAAGTTGGCTAACGAAAACCTAATGCAAAGATTCGAAAGGAAATCATTTAATTCTGCATGTATTTTTGAGCCCAGTCTCAAAATTGCTTAGAAGGACTAAAAGCATTTTCAATTCTGCTTCAAAAGAAACTAATGCGCATGTATCTGTATTTTTATGTTCCTTGCTTAATTTATAAAATACATAAAAAGTAATCTAAATAAATTGTTATCGAAGATCCTTAATTTTTTTAAAATTCCTATTTCGAAATATTCCTCGTCGAAATATTGGATGACACGAAAAAATTGAAATAACATAAATTTAAAGAGTTTTTAAAATTATTGTACATTTTATATCCGCGTGCTTATTAGGATTAAACTATTTTTACGATTAGCGACTCCTCACCATAATCGCGAATGGGCAGTTTTTTTGCATCCCAGTTGGGGCAATTTATTCCCACTCCACTTGGGGCATTTTTTCCCACCGCAGTTGGGGCAATGTTTCCCCCACCCCAGTTGGGGCAATTTTTTCCACCCCAGTTAGGGATATTTTTTTCCCACCCCAGTTGGGGCAATTTTTTTCCCACCCCAGTTGGGGCAATTTTTTCCCACCCCTGTTGGGGCAATTTTTTCCCAACCCAGTTGGGGCAAATTTTTTCCACCCCAATTGGGGCAATTTTTTTGCCACCCCACTTGGGGCAATTTTTCCCACTCCAGTTTGGGCAATTTTCCCCCACCCCAGTTGGAACAATGTTTCCCCCACCCCAGTTGGGGCAATTTTTTCCCACCCCAGTTGGGGCAATTTCTTCTCCCACCCCAGTTGGGGCAATTTTCCGCCACCCCACTTGGGGCATTTTTATTGCCACCCCACTTGGGGCAATTTTTTCCCACTTCAGTTTGGGCAATTTTTCCCTACGCCAGTTGGAACAATGTTTCCCCCACCCCAGTTGGGGCAATTTTTTCCCCACCCCAGTTGGGGCAATTTCCCCCCCCAGTTGGGGCAACTTTTCCACACCCCAGTTGGGGCAATTTTTTCCACACCCCAGTTGGGGCAATTTTTTCCCACCCCAGTTGGGGCAATTTTTTCCCACCCCACTTGGGGCAATTTTTTTCCCACCCCAGTTGGGGCAATTTTTTCTCCCACCCCAGTTACATGCTCCGTTTGTTGACTTGGTCAATCGCCTGATTTTCATAGAAGTTGGCTAACGAAAACCTAATGCAAAGATTCGAAAGGAAATCATTTAATTCTGCATGTATTTTTGAGCCCAGTCTCAAAATTGCTTAGAAGGACTAAAAGCATTTTCAATTCTGCTTCAAAAGAAACTAATGCGCATGTATCTGTATTTTTATGTTCCTTGCTTAATTTATAAAATACATAAAAAGTAATCTAAATAAATTGTTATCGAAGATCCTTAATTTTTTAAAATTCCTATTTCGAAATATTCCTCGTCGAAATATTGGATGACACGAAAAAACTGAAATAACATAAATTTAAAGAGTTTTTAAAATTATTGTATATTTTATATCCGCGTGCTTATTAGGATTAAACTATTTTTACGATTAGCGACTCCTCACCATAATCGCGAATGGGCAGTTTTTTTGCATCCCAGTTGGGGCAATTTTTCCCCCACCCCAGTTGGGGCAATTTATTCCCACTCCACTTGGGGCAATTTTTTCCCACCGCAGTTGGGGCAATGTTTCCCCCACCCCAGTTGGGGCAATTTTTTCCCACCCCAGTTAGGGCACCTTTTTTCCCACCCCAGTTCGGGCAATTTTTTCCCACCCCAGTTGGGGCAATTTTTTTCCCACCCCAGTTGGGGCAACTTTCTCCCACCCCAGTTACATGCTCCGTTTGTTGACTTGGTCAATCGCCTGATTTTCATAGAAGTTGGCTAACGAAAACCTAATGCAAAGATTCGAAAGGAAATCATTTAATTCTGCATGTATTTTTGAGCCCAGTCTTAAAATTGCTTAGAAGGACTAAAAGCATTTTCAATTCTGCTTCAAAAGAAACTAATGCGCATGTATCTGTATTTTTATGTTCCTTGCTTAATTTATAAAATACATAAAAAGTAATCTAAATAAATTGTTATCGAAGATCCTTAATTTTTTTAAAATTCCTATTTCGAAATATTCCTCGTCGAAATATTGGATGACACGAAAAAACTGAAATAACATAAATTTAAAGAGTTTTTAAAATTATTGTACATTTTATATCCGCGTGCTTATTAGGATTAAACTATTTTTACGATTAGCGACTCCTCAACATAATCGCGAATGGGCAATTTTTCCCCCACCCCAGTTAGGGCAATTTATTCCCACTCCACTTGGGGAATTTTTTTCCCACCACAGTTGGGGCAATGTTTCCCCCACCCCAGTTGGGGCAATTTTTCCCCAACCCAGTTGGGGCAATTTTTTCCCACCCCAGTTAGGGATATTTTTTTCCCACCCATGTTGGGGCAACTTTTTCCCACCCCAGTTCAGGCAATTTTCCCCCACCCCAGTTGGGGCAATTTTTTCCCACCCCAGTTAGGGCAATTTTTTCCCACCCCACTTGGGGCAATTTTTTCCCACCCCAGTTGGGGCAATTTTTTCCACCTCAGTTAGGGCAATTTTTTTCCACCCCAGTTGGGGCAGTTTTTTCAACCCCAGTTGGGGCAATTTTTTCCCACCCCAGTTGGGGCAGTTTTCCGCCACCCCACTTGGAGAATTTTTTTGCCACCCCACTTGGGGCAATTTTTTCCCACTCCAGTTTGGGCAATTTTTCCCCACCCCAGTTGGAAGAATGTTTCCCCCACCCCAGTTGGGGCAATTTTTTCCCCACCCCAGTTGGGGAAATTTTCCCCCCCAGTTGGGGCAACTTTTCCACACCCCAGTTGGGGCAATTTTTTCCACACCCCAGTTGGGGCAATTTTTTCCCACCCCAGTTGGGGCAATTTTTTCCCACCCCACTTGGGGCAATTTTTTTCCCACCCCAGTTGGGGCAATTTTTTCTCCCACCCCAGTTACATGCTCCGTTTGTTGACTTGGTCAATCGCCTGATTTTCATAGAAGTTGGCTAACGAAAACCTAATGCAAAGATTCGAAAGGAAATCATTTAATTCTGCATGTATTTTTGAGCCCAGTCTCAAAATTGCTTAGAAGGACTAAAAGCATTTTCAATTCTGCTTCAAAAGAAACTAATGCGCATGTATCTGTATTTTTATGTTCCTTGCTTAATTTATAAAATACATAAAAAGTAATCTAAATAAATTGTTATCGAAGATCCTTAATTTTTTAAAATTCCTACTTCCAAATATTCCTCGTCGAAATATTGGATGACACGAAAAAACTGAAATAACATAAATTTAAAGAGTTTTTAAAATTATTGTATATTTTATATCCGCGTGCTTATTAGGATTAAACTATTTTTACGATTAGCGACTCCTCACCATAATCGCGAATGGGCAGTTTTTTTGCATCCCAGTTGGGGCAATTTATTCCCACTCCACTTGGGGCAATTTTTTTCCCAACGCAGTTGGGGCAATGTTTCCCCCACCCCAGTTGGGGCAATTTTTTCCACCCCAGTTAGGGATATTTTTTTCCCACCACAGTTGGGGCAATTTTTTTCCCACCCCTGTTGGGGCAATTTTTTCCCAACCCAGTTGTGGCAAATTTTCCCACCCCAGTTAGGGCAATTTTTTTCCACCCCAATTGGGGCAATTTTTTTGCCACCCCACTTGGGGCAATTTTTTCCCACTCCAGTTTGGGCAATTTTCCCCCACCCCAGTTGGAACAATGTTTCCCCCACCCCAGTTGGGGCAATTTTTTCCCACACCAGTTGGGGCAATTTTTTCCCCACCCCAGTTGAGGCAATTTTTTCCCACCCCAGTTGGGGCAATTTCTTCTCCCACCCCAGTTGGGGCAATTTTTTCCCACCCCATTTGCGGCAATTTTCCGCCACCCCACTTGGGGCATTTTTATTGCCACCCCACTTGGGGCAATTTTTTCCCACTTCAGTTTGGGCAATTTTTCCCTACGCCAGTTGGAACAATGTTTCCCCCACCCCAGTTGGGGCAACTTTTTTCCCACCCCATTTGGGGCAATTTTTTCGCACCCCAGTTGGGGCAACTTTTCCACACCCCAGTTGGGACAACTTTTTCCCCACCCCAGTTGGGGCAATTTTTTCCCACCCCAGTTGGGGCAATTTTTTCCCACCCCAGTTGGAGCAATTTTTTCCCACCCCAGTTGGAGCAATTTTTTCTCCCACCCCAGTTACATGCTCCGTTTGTTGACTTGGTCAATCGCCTGATTTTCATAGAAGTTGGCTAACGAAAACCTAATGCAAAGATTCGAAAGGAAATCATTTAATCCTGCATGTATTTTTGAGCCCAGTCTCAAAATTGCTTAGAAGGACTAAAAGCATTTTCAATTCTGCTTCAAAAGAAACTAATGCGCATGTATCTGTATTTTTATGTTCCTTGCTTAATTTATAAAATACATAAAAAGTAATCTAAATAAATTGTTATCGAAGATCCTTAATTTTTTAAAATTCCTACTTCCAAATATTCCTCGTCGAAATATTGGATGACACGAAAAAACTGAAATAACATAAATTTAAAGAGTTTTTAAAATTATTGTATATTTTATATCCGCGTGCTTATTAGGATTAAACTATTTTTACGATTAGCGACTCCTCACCATAATCGCGAATGGGCAGTTTTTTTGCATCCCAGTTGGGGCAATTTATTCCCACTCCACTTGGGGCAATTTTTTTCCCAACGCAGTTGGGGCAATGTTTCCCCCACCCCAGTTGGGGCAATTTTTTTCACCCCAGTTAGGGATATTTTTTTCCCACCCCAGTTGGGGCAATTTTTTTCCCACCCCAGTTGGGGCAATTTTTTCCCACCCCTGTTGGGGCAATTTTTTCCCAACCCAGTTGGGGCAAATTTTCCCACCCCAGTTAGGGCAATTTTTTCCACCCCAATTGGGGCAATTTTTTTGCCACCCCACTTGGGGCAATTTTTTCCCACCCCACTTGGGGCAATTTTCCCCCACCCCAGTTGGAACAATGTTTCCCCCACCCCAGTTGGGGCAATTTTTTCCCACACCAGTTGGGGCAATTTTTTTCCCCACCCCAGTTGAGGCAATTTTTTCCCACCCCAGTTAGGGCAATTTCTTCTCCCACCCCAGTTGGGGCAATTTTTTCCCACCCCATTTGCGGCAATTTTCCGCCACCCCACTTGGGGCATTTTTATTGCCAGCCCACTTGGGGCAATTTTTTCCCACTTCAGTTTGGGCAATTTTTCCCTACGCCAGTTGGAACAATGTTTCCCCCACCCCAGTTGGGGCAATTTTTCCCCACCCCAGTTGGGGCAACTTTTCCACACCCCAGTTGGGGCAATTTTTTCCACACCCCAGTTGGGGCAATTTTTTCCACACCCCAGTTGGGGCAATTTTTTCCCCACCCCAGTTGGGGCAATTTTTTCCCCACCCCAGTTGGGGCAATTTTTTCCCACCCCAGTTAGGGATATTTTTTCCCACCCCAGTTGGGGCAATTTTTTCCCACCCCAGTTAGGGCAATTTTTTCCCACCCCACTTAGGGCATTTTTCCCACCCCAGTTGGGGCAATTTTTTTCCACCTCAGTTAGGGCAATTTTTTCCCACCCCAGTTGCGGCAATTTTTTCCCACCCCAGTTGGGGCAATTTTCCGCCACCCCACTTGGGGCATTTTTTGCCACCCCACTTGGGGAAATTTGTTCCCACTCCAGTTTGGGCAATCTTTTCCCCACCCCAGTTGGGGCAATTTTTTCCCACCCCACTTAGGGCATTTTTCCCACCCCAGTTGGGGCAATTTTTTTCCACCTCAGTTAGGGCAATTTTTTCCCACCCCAGTTGGGGCAATTTTTTCCCACCCCACTTAGGGCATTTTTCCCACCCCAGTTGGGGCAATTTTTTTCCACCTCAGTTAGGGCAATTTTTTCCCACCCCAGTTGGGGCAATTTTTTCCCACCCCAGTTGGGGCAATTTTTCCCCCACCCCAGTTGGGGCAATTTTTTCCCCACCCCAGTTGGGGCAATTTTTTCCCACCCCAGTTGGGGCAACTTTTCCACACCCCGGTTGGGGCAACTTTTTCCCCACCCCAGTTGGGGCAATTTTCCCACCCCAGTTGGGGCAATTTTTTCCCACCCCAGTTGGAGCAATTTTTCCCACCCCACTTGGAGATATTTTTTTCCCACCCCAGTTGGGGCAATTTTTTCTCCCACCCCAGTTACATGCTCCGTTTGTTGACTTGGTCAATCGCCTGATTTTCATAGAAGTTGGCTAACGAAAACCTAATGCAAAGATTCGAAAGGAAATCATTTAATTCTGCATGTATTTTTGAGCCCAGTCTCAAAATTGCTTAGAAGGACTAAAAGCATTTTCAATTCTGCTTCAAAAGAAACTAATGCGCATGTATCTGTATTTTTATGTTCCTTGCTTAATTTATAAAATACATAAAAAGTAATCTAAATAAATTGTTATCGAAGATCCTTAATTTTTTAAAATTCCTATTTCGAAATATTCCTCGTCGAAATATTGGATGACACGAAAAAACTGAAATAACATAAATTTAAAGAGTTTTTAAAATTATTGTATATTTTATATCCGCGTGCTTATTAGGATTAAACTATTTTTACGATTAGCGACTCCTCACCATAATCGCGAATGGGCAGTTTTTTTGCATCCCAGTTGGGGCAATTTTCCCCCCACCCCAGTTGGGGCAATTTATTCCCACTCCACTTGGGGCAATTTTTTCCCACCGCAGTTGGGGCAATGTTTCCCCCACCCCAGTTGGGGCAATTTTTTCCCACCCCAGTTAGGGCACCTTTTTCCCCACCCCAGTTCGGGCAATTTTTTCCCACCCCTGTTGGGGCAATTTTTTTCCCACCCCAGTTGGGGCAACTTTCTCCCACCCCAGTTACATGCTCCGTTTGTTGACTTGGTCAATCGCCTGATTTTCATAGAAGTTGGCTAACGAAAACCTAATGCAAAGATTCGAAAGGAAATCATTTAATTCTGCATGTATTTTTGAGCCCAGTCTTAAAATTGCTTAGAAGGACTAAAAGCATTTTCAATTCTGCTTCAAAAGAAACTAATGCGCATGTATCTGTATTTTTATGTTCCTTGCTTAATTTATAAAATACATAAAAAGTAATCTAAATAAATTGTTATCGAAGATCCTTAATTTTTTTAAAATTCCTATTTCGAAATATTCCTCGTCGAAATATTGGATGACACGAAAAAACTGAAATAACATAAATTTAAAGAGTTTTTAAAATTATTGTACATTTTATATCCGCGTGCTTATTAGGATTAAACTATTTTTACGATTAGCGACTCCTCACCATAATCGCGAATGGGCAGTTTTTTTGCATCCCAGTTGGGGCAATTTTCCCCCCACCCCAGTTGGGGCAATTTATTCCCACTCCACTTGGGGCAATTTTTTCCCACCGCAGTTGGGGCAATGTTTCCCCCACCCCAGTTGGGGCAATTTTTTCCCACCCCAGTTAGGGCACCTTTTTTCCCACCCCAGTTCGGGCAATTTTTTCCCACCCCAGTTGGGGCAATTTTTTTCCCACCCCAGTTGGGGCAACTTTCTCCCACCCCAGTTACATGCTCCGTTTGTTGACTTGGTCAATCGCCTGATTTTCATAGAAGTTGGCTAACGAAAACCTAATGCAAAGATTCGAAAGGAAATCATTTAATTCTGCATGTATTTTTGAGCCCAGTCTTAAAATTGCTTAGAAGGACTAAAAGCATTTTCAATTCTGCTTCAAAAGAAACTAATGCGCATGTATCTGTATTTTTATGTTCCTTGCTTAATTTATAAAATACATAAAAAGTAATCTAAATAAATTGTTATCGAAGATCCTTAATTTTTTTAAAATTCCTATTTCGAAATATTCCTCGTCGAAATATTGGATGACACGAAAAAACTGAAATAACATAAATTTAAAGAGTTTTTAAAATTATTGTACATTTTATATCCGCGTGCTTATTAGGATTAAACTATTTTTACGATTAGCGACTCCTCAACATAATCGCGAATGGGCAATTTTTCCCCCACCCCAGTTAGGGCAATTTATTCCCACTCCACTTGGGGAATTTTTTTCCCACCACAGTTGGGGCAATGTTTCCCCCACCCCAGTTGGGGCAATTTTTCCCCAACCCAGTTGGGGCAATTTTTTCCCACCCCAGTTAGGGATATTTTTTTCCCACCCATGTTGGGGCAACTTTTTCCCACCCCAGTTCAGGCAATTTTCCCCCACCCCAGTTGGGGCAATTTTTTCCCACCCCAGTTAGGGCAATTTTTTCCCACCCCACTTGGGGCAATTTTTTCCCACCCCAGTTGGGGCAATTTTTTCCACCTCAGTTAGGGCAATTTTTTTCCACCCCAGTTGGGGCAGTTTTTTCAACCCCAGTTGGGGCAATTTTTTCCCACCCCAGTTGGGGCAGTTTTCCGCCACCCCACTTGGAGCATTTTTTTGCCACCCCACTTGGGGCAATTTTTTCCCACTCCAGTTTGGGCAATTTTTCCCCACCCCAGTTGGAAGAATGTTTCCCCCACCCCAGTTGGGGAAATTTTCCCCCCCAGTTGGGGCAACTTTTCCACACCCCAGTTGGGGCAATTTTTTCCACACCCCAGTTGGGACAATTTTTTCCCACCCCAGTTGGGGCAATTTTTTCCCACCCCACTTGGGGCAATTTTTTTCCCACCCCAGTTGGGGCAATTTTTTCTCCCACCCCAGTTACATGCTCCGTTTGTTGACTTGGTCAATCGCCTGATTTTCATAGAAGTTGGCTAACGAAAACCTAATGCAAAGATTCGAAAGGAAATCATTTAATTCTGCATGTATTTTTGAGCCCAGTCTCAAAATTGCTTAGAAGGACTAAAAGCATTTTCAATTCTGCTTCAAAAGAAACTAATGCGCATGTATCTGTATTTTTATGTTCCTTGCTTAATTTATAAAATACATAAAAAGTAATCTAAATAAATTGTTATCGAAGATCCTTAATTTTTTAAAATTCCTACTTCCAAATATTCCTCGTCGAAATATTGGATGACACGAAAAAACTGAAATAACATAAATTTAAAGAGTTTTTAAAATTATTGTATATTTTATATCCGCGTGCTTATTAGGATTAAACTATTTTTACGATTAGCGACTCCTCACCATAATCGCGAATGGGCAGTTTTTTTGCATCCCAGTTGGGGCAATTTATTCCCACTCCACTTGGGGCAATTTTTTTCCCAACGCAGTTGGGGCAATGTTTCCCCCACCCCAGTTGGGGCAATTTTTTCCACCCCAGTTAGGGATATTTTTTTCCCACCACAGTTGGGGCAATTTTTTTCCCACCCCAGTTCGGGCAATTTTTTCCCACCCCAGTTGGGGCAATTTTTTTCCCACCCCAGTTGGGGCAACTTTCTCCCACCCCAGTTACATGCTCCGTTTGTTGACTTGGTCAATCGCCTGATTTTCATAGAAGTTGGCTAACGAAAACCTAATGCAAAGATTCGAAAGGAAATCATTTAATTCTGCATGTATTTTTGAGCCCAGTCTTAAAATTGCTTAGAAGGACTAAAAGCATTTTCAATTCTGCTTCAAAAGAAACTAATGCGCATGTATCTGTATTTTTATGTTCCTTGCTTAATTTATAAAATACATAAAAAGTAATCTAAATAAATTGTTATCGAAGATCCTTAATTTTTTTAAAATTCCTATTTCGAAATATTCCTCGTCGAAATATTGGATGACACGAAAAAACTGAAATAACATAAATTTAAAGAGTTTTTAAAATTATTGTACATTTTATATCCGCGTGCTTATTAGGATTAAACTATTTTTACGATTAGCGACTCCTCACCATAATCGCGAATGGGCAGTTTTTTTGCATCCCAGTTGGGGCAATTTTCCCCCCACCCCAGTTGGGGCAATTTATTCCCACTCCACTTGGGGCAATTTTTTCCCACCGCAGTTGGGGCAATGTTTCCCCCACCCCAGTTGGGGCAATTTTTTCCCACCCCAGTTAGGGCACCTTTTTTCCCACCCCAGTTCGGGCAATTTTTTCCCACCCCAGTTGGGGCAATTTTTTTCCCACCCCAGTTGGGGCAACTTTCTCCCACCCCAGTTACATGCTCCGTTTGTTGACTTGGTCAATCGCCTGATTTTCATAGAAGTTGGCTAACGAAAACCTAATGCAAAGATTCGAAAGGAAATCATTTAATTCTGCATGTATTTTTGAGCCCAGTCTTAAAATTGCTTAGAAGGACTAAAAGCATTTTCAATTCTGCTTCAAAAGAAACTAATGCGCATGTATCTGTATTTTTATGTTCCTTGCTTAATTTATAAAATACATAAAAAGTAATCTAAATAAATTGTTATCGAAGATCCTTAATTTTTTTAAAATTCCTATTTCGAAATATTCCTCGTCGAAATATTGGATGACACGAAAAAACTGAAATAACATAAATTTAAAGAGTTTTTAAAATTATTGTACATTTTATATCCGCGTGCTTATTAGGATTAAACTATTTTTACGATTAGCGACTCCTCAACATAATCGCGAATGGGCAATTTTTCCCCCACCCCAGTTAGGGCAATTTATTCCCACTCCACTTGGGGCAATTTTTTTCCCACCACAGTTGGGGCAATGTTTCCCCCACCCCAGTTGGGGCAATTTTTTCCCACCCCAGTTAGGGATATTTTTTTCCCACCCATGTTGGGGCAACTTTTTCCCACCCCAGTTCGGGCAATTTTCCCCCACCCCAGTTGGGGCAATTTTTTCCACCTCAGTTAGGGCAATTTTTTTCCACCCCAGTTGGGGCAATTTTTTCCACCCCAGTTGGGGCAATTTTTTCCCACCCCAGTTGGGGCAGTTTTCCGCCACCCCACTTGGAGCATTTTTTGCCACCCCACTTGGGGCAATTTTTTCCCACTCCAGTTTGGGCAATTTTTCCCCACCCCAGTTGGAACAATGTTTCCCCCACCCCAGTTGGGGCAACTTTTTTCCCACCCCAGTTGGGGCAATTTTTTCCCACCCCAGTTGGGGCAATTTTTCCCACCCCAGTTGGAGCAATTTTTTCCCACCCCAGTTGGGGCAATTTTTTCTCCCACCCCAGTTACATGCTCCGTTTGTTGACTTGGTCAATCGCCTGATTTTCATAGAAGTTGGCTAACGAAAACCTAATGCAAAGATTCGAAAGGAAATCATTTAATTCTGCATGTATTTTTGAGCCCAGTCTCAAAATTGCTTAGAAGGACTAAAAGCATTTTCAATTCTGCTTCAAAAGAAACTAATGCGCATGTATCTGTATTTTTATGTTAATTGCTTAATTTATAAAATACATAAAAAGTAATCTAAATAAATTGTTATCGAAGATCCTTAATTTTTTAAAATTCCTACTTCCAAATATTCCTCGTCGAAATATTGGATGACACGAAAAAACTGAAATAACATAAATTTAAAGAGTTTTTAAAATTATTGTATATTTTATATCCGCGTGCTTATTAGGATTAAACTATTTTTACGATTAGCGACTCCTCACCATAATCGCGAATGGGCAGTTTTTTTGCATCCCAGTTGGGGCAATTTATTCCCACTCCACTTGGGGCATTTTTTCCCACCGCAGTTGGGGCAATGTTTCCCCCACCCCAGTTGGGGCAATTTTTTCCACCCCAGTTAGGGATATTTTTTTCCCACCCCAGTTGGGGCAATTTTTTTCCCACCCCAGTTGGGGCTATTTTTTCCCACCCCTGTTGGGGCAATTTTTTCCCAACCCAGTTGGGGCAAATTTTTTCCACCCCAATTGGGGCAATTTTTTTGCCACCCCACTTGGGGCAATTTTTTCACACTCCAGTTTGGGCAATTTTCCCCCATCCCAGTTGGAACAATGTTTCCCCCACCCCAGTGGGGGCAATTTTTTCCCACACCAGTTGGGGCAATTTTTTCCCCACCCCAGTTGAGGCAATTTTTTCCCACCCCAGTTGGGGCAATTTCTTCTCCCACCCCAGTTGGGGCAATTTTCCGCCACCCCACTTGGGGCATTTTTATTGCCACCCCACTTGGGGCAATTTTTTCCCACTTCAGTTTGGGCAATTTTTCCCTACGCCAGTTGGAACAATGTTTCCCCCACCCCAGTTGGGGCAATTTTTTCCCCACCCCAGTTGGGGCAATTTGCCCCCCCAGTTGGGGCAACTTTTCCACACCCCAGTGGGGGAATTTTTTCCACACCCCAGTTGGGGCAATTTTTTCCCACCCCAGTTGGGGCAATTTTTTCCCACCCCACTTGGGGCAATTTTTTTCCCACCCCAGTTGGGGCAATTTTTTCTCCCACCCCAGTTACATGCTCCGTTTGTTGACTTGGTCAATCGCCTGATTTTCATAGAAGTTGGCTAACGAAAACCTAATGCAAAGATTCGAAAGGAAATCATTTAATTCTGCATGTATTTTTGAGCCCAGTCTCAAAATTGCTTAGAAGGACTAAAAGCATTTTCAATTCTGCTTCAAAAGAAACTAATGCGCATGTATCTGTATTTTTATGTTCCTTGCTTAATTTATAAAATACATAAAAAGTAATCTAAATAAATTGTTATCGAAGATCCTTAATTTTTTAAAATTCCTATTTCGAAATATTCCTCGTCGAAATATTGGATGACACGAAAAAACTGAAATAACATAAATTTAAAGAGTTTTTAAAATTATTGTATATTTTATATCCGCGTGCTTATTAGGATTAAACTATTTTTACGATTAGCGACTCCTCACCATAATCGCGAATGGGCAGTTTTTTTGCATCCCAGTTGGGGCAATTTTTCCCCCACCCCAGTTGGGGCAATTTATTCCCACTCCACTTGGGGCAATTTTTTCCCACCGCAGTTGGGGCAATGTTTCCCCCACCCCAGTTGGGGCAATTTTTTCCCACCCCAGTTAGGGCACCTTTTTTCCCACCCCAGTTCGGGCAATTTTTTCCCACCCCAGTTGGGGCAATTTTTTTCCCACCCCAGTTGGGGCAACTTTCTCCCACCCCAGTTACATGCTCCGTTTGTTGACTTGGTCAATCGCCTGATTTTCATAGAAGTTGGCTAACGAAAACCTAATGCAAAGATTCGAAAGGAAATCATTTAATTCTGCATGTATTTTTGAGCCCAGTCTTAAAATTGCTTAGAAGGACTAAAAGCATTTTCAATTCTGCTTCAAAAGAAACTAATGCGCATGTATCTGTATTTTTATGTTCCTTGCTTAATTTATAAAATACATAAAAAGTAATCTAAATAAATTGTTATCGAAGATCCTTAATTTTTTTAAAATTCCTATTTCGAAATATTCCTCGTCGAAATATTGGATGACACGAAAAAACTGAAATAACATAAATTTAAAGAGTTTTTAAAATTATTGTACATTTTATATCCGCGTGCTTATTAGGATTAAACTATTTTTACGATTAGCGACTCCTCAACATAATCGCGAATGGGCAATTTTTCCCCCACCCCAGTTAGGGCAATTTATTCCCACTCCACTTGGGGCAATTTTTTTCCCACCACAGTTGGGGCAATGTTTCCCCCACCCCAGTTGGGGCAATATTTCCCCACCCCAGTTGGGGCAATTTTTTCCCACCCCAGTTAGGGATATTTTTTTCCCACCCATGTTGGGGCAACTTTTTCCCACCCCAGTTCGGGCAATTTTCCCCCACCCCAGTTGGGGCAATTTTTTCCCACCCCAGTTAGGGCAATTTTTTCCCACCCCACTTGGGGCAATTTTTTCCCACCCCAGTTGGGGCAATTTTTTCCACCTCAGTTAGGGCAATTTTTTTCCACCCCAGTTGGGGCAGTTTTTTCAACCCCAGTTGGGGCAATTTTTTCCCACCCCAGTTGGGGCAGTTTTCCGCCACCCCACTTGGAGCATTTTTTTGCCACCCCACTTGGGGCAATTTTTTCCCACTCCAGTTTGGGCAATTTTTCCCCACCCCAGTTGGAAGAATGTTTCCCCCACCCCAGTTGGGGCAATTTTTTCCCCACCCCAGTTGGGGCAATTTTCCTCCCCAGTTGGGGCAACTTTTCCACACCCCAGTTGGGGCAATTTTTTCCACACCCCAGTTGGGGCAATTTTTTCCCACCCCAGTTGGGGCAATTTTTTCCCACCCCACTTGGGGCATTTTTTTCCCACCCCAGTTGGGGCAATTTTTTCTCCCACCCCAGTTACATGCTCCGTTTGTTGACTTGGTCAATCGCCTGATTTTCATAGAAGTTGGCTAACGAAAACCTAATGCAAAGATTCGAAAGGAAATCATTTAATTCTGCATGTATTTTTGAGCCCAGTCTCAAAATTGCTTAGAAGGACTAAAAGCATTTTCAATTCTGCTTCAAAAGAAACTAATGCGCATGTATCTGTATTTTTATGTTCCTTGCTTAATTTATAAAATACATAAAAAGTAATCTAAATAAATTGTTATCGAAGATCCTTAATTTTTTAAAATTCCTACTTCCAAATATTCCTCGTCGAAATATTGGATGACACGAAAAAACTGAAATAACATAAATTTAAAGAGTTTTTAAAATTATTGTATATTTTATATCCGCGTGCTTATTAGGATTAAACTATTTTTACGATTAGCGACTCCTCACCATAATCGCGAATGGGCAGTTTTTTTGCATCCCAGTTGGGGCAATTTATTCCCACTCCACTTGGGGCAATTTTTTTCACACCGCAGTTGGGGCAATGTTTCCCCCACCCCAGTTGGGGCAATTTTTTCCACCCCAGTTAGGGATATTTTTTTCCCACCCCAGTCGGGGCAATTTTTTCCCACCCCTGTTGGGGCAATTTTTTCCCAACCCAGTTGGGGCAAATTTTCCCACCCCAGTTAGGGCAATTTTTTTCCACCCCAATTGGGGCAATTTTTTTGCCACCCCACTTGGGGCAATTTTTTCCCACTCCAGTTTGGGAATTTTCCCCCACACCAGTTGGAACAATGTTTCCCCCACCCAAGTTGGGGCAATTTTTTCCCACACCAGTTGGGGCAATTTTTTCCCCACCCCAGTTGAGGCAATTTTTTCCCACCCCAGTTGGGGCAATTTCTTCTCCCACCCCAGTTGGGACAATTTTTTCCCACCCCATTTGCGGCAATTTTCCGCCACCCACTTGGGGCATTTTTATTGCCACCCCACTTGGGGCAATTTTTCCCACTTCAGTTTGGGCAATTTTTCCCTACGCCATTTGGAACAATGTTTCCCCCACCCCAGTTGGGGCAATTTTTTCCCCACCCCAGTTGGGGCAATTTTTTCCCACCCCAGTTGGGGCAACTTTTCCACACCCCAGTTGGGGCAATTTTTTCCACACCCCAGTTGGGGCAATTTTTTCCCACCCCAGTTGGGGCAATTTTTTCCCACCCCAGTTGGGGCAATTTTTTTCCCACCCCAGTTGGGGCAATTTTTTCTCCCACCCCAGTTACATGCTCCGTTTGTTGACTTGGTCAATCGCCTGATTTTCATAGAAGTTGGCTAACGAAAACCTAATGCAAAGATTCGAAAGGAAATCATTTAATTCTGCATGTATTTTTGAGCCCAGTCTTAAAATTGCTTAGAAGGACTAAAAGCATTTTCAATTCTGCTTCAAAAGAAACTAATGCGCATGTATCTGTATTTTTATGTTCCTTGCTTAATTTATAAAATACATAAAAAGTAATCTAAATAAATTGTTATCGAAGATCCTTAATTTTTTTAAAATTCCTATTTCGAAATATTCCTCGTCGAAATATTGGATGACACGAAAAAACTGAAATAACATAAATTTAAAGAGTTTTTAAAATTATTGTACATTTTATATCCGCGTGCTTATTAGGATTAAACTATTTTTACGATTAGCGACTCCTCAACATAATCGCGAATGGGCAATTTTTCCCCACCCCAGTTACGGCAATTTATTCCCACTCCACTTGGGGCAATTTTTTTCCCACCACAGTTGGGGCAACGTTTCCCCCACCCCAGTTGGGGCAATTTTTCCCCAACCGAGTTGGGGCAATTTTTCCCACCCCAGTTAGGGATATTTTTTCCCACCCATGTTGGGGCAACTTTTTCCCACCCCAGTTCGGGCAATTTTCCCCCACCCCAGTTGGGGCAATTTTTTCCCACCCCAGTTAGGGCAATTTTTTCCCACCCCAGTTGGGGCAATTTTTTCCACCCCAGTTAGGGCAATTTTTTTCCACCCCAGTTGGGGCAATTTTTTTCCACCCCAGTTGGGGCAATTTTTTCCACCCCAGTTGGGGCAATTTTTTCCCACACCAGTTGGGGCAGTTTTCCGCCACCCCACTTGGAGCATTTTTTTGCCACCCCACTTGGGGCAATTTTTTCCCACTCCAGTTTGGGCAATTTTTCCCCACTCCAGTTGGAACAATGTTTCCCCCACCCCAGTTGGGGCAACTTTTTTCCCACCCCAGTTGGGGCAATTTTTTCTCCCACCCCAGTTACATGCTCCGTTTGTTGACTTGGTCAATCGCCTGATTTTCATAGAAGTTGGCTAACGAAAACCTAATGCAATGATTCGAAAGGAAATCATTTAATTCTGCATGTATTTTTGAGCCCAGTCTCAAAATTGCTTAGAAGGACTAAAAGCATTTTCAATTCTGCTTCAAAAGAAGCTAATGCGCATGTATCTGTATTTTTATGTTAATTGCTTAATTTATAAAATACATAAAAAGTAATCTAAATAAATTGTTATCGAAGATCCTTAATTTTTTAAAATTCCTACTTCCAAATATTCCTCGTCGAAATATTGGATGACACGAAAAAACTGAAATAACATAAATTTAAAGAGTTTTTAAAATTATTGTATATTTTATATCCGCGTGCTTATTAGGATTAAACTATTTTTACGATTAGCGACTCCTCACCATAATCGCGAATGGGCAGTTTTTTTGCATCCCAGTTGGGGCAATTTATTCCCACTCCACTTGGGGCATTTTTTTCCCACCGCAGTTGGGGCAATGTTTCCCCCACACCAGTTGGGGCAATGTTTTTCCACCCCAGTTAGGGATATTTTTCCCCACCCCAGTTGGGGCAATTTTTTTCCCACCCCAGTTGGGGCAATTTTTTCCCACCCCTGTTGGGGCAATTTTTTCCCAACCCAGTTGGGGCAAATTTTCCCACCCCAGTTAGGGCAATTTTTTCCCACCCCTGTTGGGGCAATTTTTTTCCAACCCAGTTGGGGCAAATTTTCCCACCCCAGTTAGGGCAATTTTTTGCCACCCCCACTTGGGGCAATTTTCCCCCACCCCAGTTGGAACAATGTTTCCCCCACCCCAGTTGGGGCAATTTTTTCCCACACCAGTTGGGGCAATTTTTTTCCCCACCCCAGTTGAGGCAATTTTTTCCCACCCCAGTTGGGGCAATTTCTTCTCCCACCCCAGTTGGGGCAATTTTTTCCCACCCCATTTGCGGCAATTTTCTGCCACCCCACTTGGGGCATTTTTATTGCCAGCCCACTTGGGGCAATTTTTTCCCACTTCAGTTTGGGCAATTTTTCCCTACGCCAGTTGGAACAATGTTTCCCCCACCCCAGTTGGGGCAATTTTTCCCCACCCCAGTTGGGGCAACTTTTCCACACCCCAGTTGGGGCAATTTTTTCCACACCCCAGTTGGGGCAATTTTTTCCACACCCCAGTTGGGGCAATTTTTCCCCCACCCCAGTTGGGGCAATTTTTTCCCCACCCCAGTTGGGGCAATTTTTTCCCACCCCAGTTAGGGATATTTTTTCCCACCCCAGTTGGGGCAATTTTTTCCCACCCCAGTTAGGGCAATTTTTTCCCACCCCACTTAGGGCATTTTTCCCACCCCAGTTGGGGCAATTTTTTCCACCTCAGTTAGGGCAATTTTTTCCCACCCCAGTTGCGGCAATTTTTTCCCACCCCAGTTGGGGCAATTTTCCGCCACCCCACTTGGGGCATTTTTTGCCACCCCACTTGGGGCAATTTGTTCCCACTCCAGTTTGGGCAATCTTTTCCCCACCCCAGTTGGGGAAACTTTTTTCCCACCCCAGTTGGGGCAACTTTTGTCCCACCCCAGTTGGGGCAATTTTTTCGCACCCCAGTTGGGGCAACTTTTCCACACCCCAGTTGGGACAACTTTTTCCCCACCCCAGTTGGGGCAATTTTTTCCCACCCCAGTTGGGGCAATTTTTCCCCCACCCCAGTTGGGGCAATTTTTTCCCCACCCCAGTTGGGGCAATTTTTTCCCACCCCAGTTAGGGATATTTTTTCCCACCCCAGTTGGGGCAATTTTTTCCCACCCCAGTTAGGGCAATTTTTTCCCACCCCACTTAGGGCATTTTTCCCACCCCAGTTGGGGCAATTTTTTTCCACCTCAGTTAGGGCAATTTTTTCCCACACCAGTTGGGGCAATTTTTTCCCACCCCATTTGCGGCAATTTTCCGCCACCCCACTTGGGGCATTTTTATTGCCACCCCACTTGGGACAATTTTTTCCCACTTCAGTTTGGGCAATTTTCCCTACGCCAGTTGGAACAATGTTTCCCCCACCCCAGTTGGGGCAACTTTTTTCCCACCCCAGTTGGGGCAATTTTTTCGCACCCCAGCTGGGGCAACTTTTCCACACCCCAGTTGGGACAACTTTTTCCCCACCCCAGTTGGGGCAATTTTTTCCCACCCCAGTTGGGGCAATTTTTCCCACCCCAGTTGGAGCAATTTTTTCCCACCCCAGTTGGAGCAATTTTTTCTCCCACCCCAGTTACATGCTCCGTTTGTTGACTTGGTCAATCGCCTGATTTTCATAGAAGTTGGCTAACGAAAACCTAATGCAAAGATTCGAAAGGAAATCATTTAATTCTGCATGTATTTTTGAGCCCAGTCTCAAAATTGCTTAGAAGGACTAAAAGCATTTTCAATTCTGCTTCAAAAGAAACTAATGCGCATGTATCTGTATTTTTATGTTCCTTGCTTAATTTATAAAATACATAAAAAGTAATCTAAATAAATTGTTATCGAAGATCCTTAATTTTTTTAAAATTCCTATTTCGAAATATTCCTCGTCGAAATATTGGATGACACGAAAAAATTGAAATAACATAAATTTAAAGAGTTTTTAAAATTATTGTACATTTTATATCCGCGTGCTTATTAGGATTAAACTATTTTTACGATTAGCGACTCCTCACCATAATCGCGAATAGGCAGTTTTTTTGCATCCCAGTTGGGGCAATTTTTTCCACACCCCAGTTGGGGCAATTTTTTCCCCACCCCAGTTGGGGCAATTTTTTCTCCCACCCCAGTGGGGCAATTTCTTCTCCCACCCCAGTTGGGGCAATTTTCCGCCACCCCACTTGGGGCATTTTTATTGCCACCCCACTTGGGGCAATTTTTTCCCACTTCAGTTTGGGCAATTTTTCCCTACGCCAGTTGGAACAATGTTTCCCCCACCCCAGTTGGGGCAATTTTTTCCCCACCCCAGTTGGGGCAATTTCCCCCCCCAGTTGGGGCAACTTTTCCACACCCCAGTTGGGGCAATTTTTTCCACACCCCAGTTGGGGCAATTTTTTCCCACCCCAGTTGGGGCAATTTTTTCCCACCCCACTTGGGGAATTTTTTTCCCACCCCAGTTGGGGCAATTTTTTCTCCCACCCCAGTTACATGCTCCGTTTGTTGACTTGGTCAATCGCCTGATTTTCATAGAAGTTGGCTAACGAAAACCTAATGCAAAGATTCGAAAGGAAATCATTTAATTCTGCATGTATTTTTGAGCCCAGTCTCAAAATTGCTTAGAAGGACTAAAAGCATTTTCAATTCTGCTTCAAAAGAAACTAATGCGCATGTATCTGTATTTTTATGTTCCTTGCTTAATTTATAAAATACATAAAAAGTAATCTAAATAAATTGTTATCGAAGATCCTTAACTTTTTAAAATTCCTATTTCGAAATATTCCTCGTCGAAATATTGGATGACACGAAAAAACTGAAATAACATAAATTTAAAGAGTTTTTAAAATTATTGTATATTTTATATCCGCGTGCTTATTAGGATTAAACTATTTTTACGATTAGCGACTCCTCACCATAATCGCGAATGGGCAGTTTTTTTGCATCCCAGTTGGGGCAATTTTTCCCCCACCCCAGTTGGGGCAATTTATTCCCACTCCACTTGGGGCAATTTTTTCCCACCGCAGTTGGGGCAATGTTTCCCCCACCCCAGTTGGGGCAATTTTTTCCCACCCCAGTTAGGGCACCTTTTTTCCCACCCCAGTTCGGGCAATTTTTTCCCACCCCAGTTGGGGCAATTTTTTTCCCACCCCAGTTGGGGCAACTTTCTCCCACCCCAGTTACATGCTCCGTTTGTTGACTTGGTCAATCGCCTGATTTTCATAGAAGTTGGCTAACGAAAACCTAATGCAAAGATTCGAAAGGAAATCATTTAATTCTGCATGTATTTTTGAGCCCAGTCTCAAAATTGCTTAGAAGGACTAAAAGCATTTTCAATTCTGCTTCAAAAGAAACTAATGCGCATGTATCTGTATTTTTATGTTCCTTGCTTAATTTATAAAATACATAAAAAGTAATCTAAATAAATTGTTATCGAAGATCCTTAATTTTTTAAAATTCCTACTTCCAAATATTCCTCGTCGAAATATTGGATGACACGAAAAAACTGAAATAACATAAATTTAAAGAGTTTTTAAAATTATTGTACATTTTATATCCGCGTGCTTATTAGGATTAAACTATTTTTACGATTAGCGACTCTTCAACATAATCGCGAATGGGCAATTTTTCCCCCACCCCAGTTAAGGCAATTTATTCCCACTCCACTTGGGGAATTTTTTTCCCACCACAGTTGGGGCAATGTTTCCCCCACCCCAGTTGGGGCAATTTTTCCCCAACCCAGTTGGGGCAATTTTTTCCCACCCCAGTTAGGGATATTTTTTTCCCACCCATGTTGGGGCAACTTTTTCCCACCCCAGTTCAGGCAATTTTCCCCCACCCCAGTTGGGGCAATTTTTTCCCACCCCAGTTAGGGCAATTTTTTCCCACCCCACTTGGGGCAATTTTTTCCCACCCCAGTTGGGGCAATTTTTTCCACCTCAGTTAGGGCAATTTTTTTCCACCCCAGTTGGGGCAGTTTTTTCAACCCCAGTTGGGGCAATTTTTTCCCACCCCAGTTGGGGCAGTTTTCCGCCACCCCACTTGGAGCATTTTTTTGCCACCCCACTTGGGGCAATTTTTTCCCACTCCAGTTTGGGCAATTTTTCCCCACCCCAGTTGGAAGAATGTTTCCCCCACCCCAGTTGGGGCAATTTTTTCCCCACCCCAGTTGGGGAAATTTTCCCCCCCAGTTGGGGCAACTTTTCCACACCCCAGTTGGGGCAATTTTTTCCACACCCCAGTTGGGGCAATTTTTTCCCACCCCAGTTGGGGCAATTTTTTCCCACCCCACTTGGGGCAATTTTTTTCCCACCCCAGTTGGGGCAATTTTTTCTCCCACCCCAGTTACATGCTCCGTTTGTTGACTTGGTCAATCGCCTGATTTTCATAGAAGTTGGCTAACGAAAACCTAATGCAAAGATTCGAAAGGAAATCATTTAATTCTGCATGTATTTTTGAGCCCAGTCTCAAAATTGCTTAGAAGGACTAAAAGCATTTTCAATTCTGCTTCAAAAGAAACTAATGCGCATGTATCTGTATTTTTATGTTCCTTGCTTAATTTATAAAATACATAAAAAGTAATCTAAATAAATTGTTATCGAAGATCCTTAATTTTTTAAAATTCCTACTTCCAAATATTCCTCGTCGAAATATTGGATGACACGAAAAAACTGAAATAACATAAATTTAAAGAGTTTTTAAAATTATTGTATATTTTATATCCGCGTGCTTATTAGGATTAAACTATTTTTACGATTAGCGACTCCTCACCATAATCGCGAATGGGGAGTTTTTTTGCATCCCAGTTGGGGCAATTTATTCCCACTCCACTTGGGGCAATTTTTTTCCCAACGCAGTTGGGGCAATGTTTCCCCCACCCCAGTTGGGGCAATTTTTTCCACCCCAGTTAGGGATATTTTTTCCCCACCCCAGTTGGGGCAATTTTTTTCCCACCCCAGTTGGGGCAATTTTTTCCCACCCCTGTTGGGGCAATTTTTTCCCAACCCAGTTGTGGCAAATTTTCCCACCCCAGTTAGGGCAATTTTTTTCCACCCCAATTGGGGCAATTTTTTTGCCACCCCACTTGGGGCAATTTTTTCCCACTCCAGTTTGGGCAATTTTCCCCCACCCCAGTTGGAACAATGTTTCCCCCACCCCAGTTGGGGCAATTTTTTCCCACACCAGTTGGGGCAATTTTTTTCCCCACCCCAGTTGAGGCAATTTTTTCCCACCCCAGTTGGGGCAATTTCTTCTCCCACCCCAGTTGGGGCAATTTTTTCCCACCCCATTTGCGGCAATTTTCCGCCACCCCACTTGGGGCATTTTTATTGCCACCCCACTTGGGGCAATTTTTTCCCACTTCAGTTTGGGCAATTTTTCCCTACGCCAGTTGGAACAATGTTTCCCCCACCCCAGTTGGGGCAACTTTTTTCCCACCCCAGTTGGGGCAATTTTTTCGCACCCCAGTTGGGGCAACTTTTCCACACCCCAGTTGGGACAACTTTTTCCCCACCCCAGTTGGGGCAATTTTTTCCCACCCCAGTTGTGGCAATTTTTTCCCACCCCAGTTGGAGCAATTTTTTCCCACCCCAGTTGGAGCAATTTTTTCTCCCACCCCAGTTACATGCTCCGTTTGTTGAATTGGTCAATCGCCTGATTTTCATAGAAGTTGGCTAACGAAAACCTAATGCAAAGATTCGAAAGGAAATCATTTAATTCTGCATGTATTTTTGAGCCCAGTCTCAAAATTGCTTAGAAGGACTAAAAGCATTTTCAATTCTGCTTCAAAAGAAACTAATGCGCATGTATCTGTATTTTTATGTTCCTTGCTTAATTTATAAAATACATAAAAAGTAATCTAAATAAATTGTTATCGAAGATCCTTAATTTTTTAAAATTCCTACTTCCAAATATTCCTCGTCGAAATATTGGATGACACGAAAAAACTGAAATAACATAAATTTAAAGAGTTTTTAAAATTATTGTATATTTTATATCCGCGTGCTTATTAGGATTAAACTATTTTTACGATTAGCGACTCCTCACCATAATCGCGAATGGGCAGTTTTTTTGCATCCCAGTTGGGGCAATTTATTCCCACTCCACTTGGGGCAATTTTTTTCCCAACGCAGTTGGGGCAATGTTTCCCCCACCCCAGTTGGGGCAATTTTTTCCACCCCAGTTAGGGATATTTTTTTCCCACCCCAGTTGGGGCAATTTTTTTCCCACCCCAGTTGGGGCAATTTTTTCCCACCCCTGTTGGGGCAATTTTTTCCCAACCCAGTTGGGGCAAATTTTCCCACCCCAGTTAGGGCAATTTTTTCCCACCCCAATTGGGGCAATTTTTTTGCCACCCCACTTGGGGCAATTTTTTCCCACCCCACTTGGGGCAATTTTCCCCCATCCCAGTTGGAACAATGTTTCCCCCACCCCAGTTGGGGCAATTTTTTCCCACACCAGTTGGGGCAATTTTTTTCCCCACCCCAGTTGAGGCAATTTTTTCCCACCCCAGTTAGGGCAATTTCTTCTCCCACCCCAGTTGGGGCAATTTTTTCCCACCCCATTTGCGGCAATTTTCCGCCACCCCACTTGGGGCATTTTTATTGCCAGCCCACTTGGGGCAATTTTTTCCCACTTCAGTTTGGGCAATTTTTCCCTACGCCAGTTGGAACAATGTTTCCCCCACCCCAGTTGGGGCAATTTTTCCCCACCCCAGTTGGGACAACTTTTCCACACCCCAGTTGGGGCAATTTTTTCCACACCCCAGTTGGGGCAATTTTTTCCACACCCCAGTTGGGGCAATTTTTCCCCCACCCCAGTTGGGGCAATTTTTTCCCCACCCCAGTTGGGGCAATTTTTTCCCACCCCAGTTAGGGATATTTTTTCCCACCCCAGTTGGGGCAATTTTTTCCCACCCCAGTTAGGGCAATTTTTTCCCACCCCACTTAGGGCATTTTTCCCACCCCAGTTGGGGCAATTTTTTTCCACCTCAGTTAGGGCAATTTTTTCCCACCCCAGTTGCGGCAATTTTTTCCCACCCCAGTTGGGGCAATTTTCCGCCACCCCACTTGGGGCATTTTTTGCCACCCCACTTGGGGCAATTTGTTCCCACTCCAGTTTGGGCAATCTTTTCCCCACCCCAGTTGGGGCAATTTTTTCCCACCCCAGCTAGGGCAATTTTTTCCCACCCCACTTAGGGCATTTTTCCCACCCCAGTTGGGGCAATTTTTTTCCACCTCAGTTAGGGCAATTTTTTCCCACCCCAGTTGGGGCAATTTTTTCCCACCCCAGTTGGGGCAATTTTTCCCCCACCCCAGTTGGGGCAATTTTTTCCCCACCCCAGTTGGGGCAATTTTTTCCCACCCCAGTTGGGGCAACTTTTCCACACCCCGGTTGGGGCAACTTTTTCTCCCACCCCAGTTACATGCTCCGTTTGTTGACTTGGTCAATCGCCTGATTTTCATAGAAGTTGGCTAACGAAAACCTAATGCAAAGATTCGAAAGGAAATCATTTAATTCTGCATGTATATTTGAGCCCAGTCTCAAAATTGCTTAGAAGGACTAAAAGCATTTTCAATTCTGCTTCAAAAGAAATTAATGCGCATGTATCTGTATTTTTATGTTCCTTGCTTAATTTATAAAATACATAAAAAGTAGTCTAAATAAATTCTTATCGAAGATCCTTAATTTTTTAAAATTCCTATTTCGAAATATTCCTCGTCGAAATATTGGATGACACGAAAAAACTGAAATAACATAAATTTACAGACTTTTTAAAATTATTGTATATTTTATATCCGCGTGCTTATTAGGATTAAACTATTTTTACGATTAGCGACTCCTCACCATAATCGCGAATGGGCAGTTTTTTTGCATCCCAGTTGGGGCAATTTTTCCCCCACCCCAGTTGGGGCAATTTATTCCCACTCTACTTGGGGCAATTTTTTTCCCACCGCAGTTGGGGCAATGTTTCCCCCACCCCAGTTGGGGCAATTTTTTCCCACCCCCGTTAGGGATATTTTTTTCCCACCCCAGTTGGGGCAATTTTTTTCTACCCCAGTTGGGGCAATTTTTTCCCACCCCAGTTGGGGCAATTTTTTGCACTCCATTTGGGGCAATTTTTTTGCAATTTTTTAGGCATACATCTTTTGAACACGTAAAAATATTATAATAACTAAACTCGCTTGGTCTCGTAGAATAGGCATTGCAGTCAATTAGTTTGTATCCCGAAATGCCGGAATAGCAGTAAACTGGGGAAAATAAAGTGTAATTATACCCTTCCTATCTGTGTCATATCTTCTACAATTTCAAAGAACATAGTTTAAAGTAAACTCATTGTTCTACTCGGAACACTCAGATGTGTGCCAAATCAATTAGGTGAAATAGTTGTTCTGATGAATATTTTAATAGGAACTGGCAGCGGGAATCCAACACTGGTGACGTGTTAATATTAGTGGCGTCACTTAAAAATTAAGGCTGTGTAGAAATGGGAATACCTATTTTTGTAAAAAAGCAACTAGAACTTGCTTAATAGGTATGGCGTTCACTCATAGCGGGTGCGCAACTATGGCAACGCGAACCTGAGACAGGTGATGTGAGAGCAATAGTATGGTGACGCGGTATGGTGAGTTTTCCAAATCTTATGTGTAGACGGTGGCTTTCTTCTTATTTTGATGGTCAAGAGCGCACAGATGATTCTAATAAATTCGGTTGGTGCTGCCTAAACTGGGGTGGGAAAAAATTGCCCCAACTGGGATGGGAAAAAATTGCCCCAACTGGGTTCATAGGTTCAGTGAATAAGATGATAATTTATATGAATTTCAGCTTTTTTCTAAATCGCTTAGTTTGTGAAAAATATAACAATTAATTTGAAAGGAAAAAAAATTCCTGCGCTTTGTTGAATGAGAAAAATCTGCTGCGTGGTCAGCGTAAATATTTAATTTGGCTAGTGGCAATGCATTTCTTTAAAATAACTTGTTTGCTAAAGTTGGGTGACAAATATATTGCGATTTGCAACAGACTTCTTTTATACCCCCGAGCTAAATGATTACATTTGAAAAATAAATATTATCTTGTAGGGTTTATATTTATTTTAACTAACATTTATTTTAAGTTTAAACTATTTTTCCTGTCAAGCCTTACTTTCCCCTGGAACTGCCAATGCCAGAATATGTAAATTTTAGTAGAACGCGCAAGGATTCAAATTATCAGCGGAAGTATTATGAGTTAAATAGGAAGGAAACGAGTTCGGTGTGTGATATTCTTACTTCACGAGCGCGGAGGTAGTTAGCGAGAAATTGAAGAACCCCGCGTTTCGGCCTATGTGCTTGGCGGGAAGTAGTGTTAATCGTTCAAGTGAGCTTCAAGTCTGCTGAATTAGCAGCGGTGTTGTAAAACGCGGTGAGTTAGTTATTTTAGAGAGCCTCGTAGTTAGAGTCTTGCTTTAAGTTATTTTCAGGTTATTATTTTTATTTGACCGCCGAGTTGGCGCAGTCTGTGAGCGTCAAGAGCACGCAATTGTAATTTTTACGTTGAATAAAAAGGGACTTAAATCCTTCACAGGACTCTGTATTTTATCCAGTTTTCACAGTCACCTCTTGGTTGCGTGCAAGTTGGAGGCGCGCAACGTTACATTGGCGCCCAAACACTTAGCGAACTGAAATGGCCGAAAATTGGATGGAAGCCGCTGGACAACACCAAGAAATGACAACTCAGTTGGAAGGATTTGGATACCTGGTCCAGACTTTGAGAGCGTCAATCAAGCCAAACGTCCATTTCGACGGAAAAAATTCGGTGGCGGTATATCTAGAAGCTCTAGAAAATCACTTTCAGCTCTACCCTGTTCCTGAAAGACAAAAGATTGCCATCGCCACATCAGCACTAAGAGGACAGGCCGCGCTATGGTGGAAAAATATAGGCAAATTTTTATTAGGGGAATTTGGAAGCCAGACATATATATTTGAAAATTTCAATAAATCGTTTGTAAAAGCCTTCCCCATAGTGAAAGATCGCGCACGGCTGGAAGCCGAACTATATAGTTTCTATCAACGGGATATAGCAGAATTGACGGACTTTATTCTACGAAAAATCAAGCTAACGGATATGCTGTATGGAAAGAAACCCGATGAGGAGATAATTGAAATAATATTACCAAGATTGTTACCCGCTGTTCAAGACTACTTTGAAATTAGAAACCCAAGCACATTGCAGGAACTCTTCGAATTGGCGGTGAAGTTTCAAAATCGCAGAATAGCGGAAAAAGCGAGAGGGGAAACATATTCTCAAAGTACCCGAAGGAAATCTTCAAATGAGGAAACCAGAAATGGAAATCGCTCTTATGGGAATGGGGGAAAGGACTATCAAGCTAACGCATCGAAACTCGAAGGTCAAGGCCCAAAAAGAAAATTTGAAAATAAACATCCGCGTACCCAGAAGACACAGATTGAAAGGAAAGCTTTAAACGAGTAGAGGGGCCTGTGAAAGGGAGGGTCCAGACCCCGGAAGTTTAAAAAAAAACCCTCAAATAGACATTTAAATACGGTCATTGTAAAAAACTCACAGCTACCAATTATACAAGTCCTGGTTGGCAATGTACCAGTAGAAGCCCTCATCGATACAGGAGCAGAAGGAAATTTTATGAGTGAAAATTTCTTCAAAAAGAATTTTTATAGGGTACGATTATTTAAAACCAAAAATACGGAAATTATAGCGGCGCAAGGAAAAACATGTCACTGCATCGGGAAATTATCATTAAACTTACAGGTAAAAGAGGAAAGTCTCAAAGTATTAATTTTTGTGGTGAAAGATCTGCAACATTCTCTTATTTTAGGTATGGAGTTTTTAAGGGTCGCGAGGGCCAAATTAAATTTTCAGGATAGTTCCGTGGTGTTGGAGATGGACCAGAGGGTGGTGGAACCTGTGGAGACACCTCAAGTGGACCTTAACCATCTGAATGACCATGAAAGAAAAGCAATACAGCAAGTGGTGAGTAATTTTTCTCATTTATTTTCAGAAAAACCAGGAAACTGCCAAATAGTCACGCACAAAATTCAATTAAATGCCGAAAAACCTTGTAGGACTAAACCTTATCGGTATGACAAACAAAAAGACGTAATCATCGAAGAAGATATTCAGGAGATGTTAAAGAATAAAATAATAACGCCCATAAATAGTGAGTACGCGAATCCAGTCGTACTATGTAGGAAAAAGAACGAGTTTCCTCCTTCGGATAAAAGGGCTTGGAGGTTTGCTATTGATTACAGAAAACTAAATAGTATTACCAAATTTCCAGTTTACCCTTTGCCGGTTATAGACGAGATCATTAGACAGATCAAATCGACAAGATATATGTCTACTTTGGACTTAACGTCTGGCTACTATCAAATAGCTATGAGACCCGAAGATATACATAAAACCGCGTTTATAACAAAATCGGGCACTTATGTATTTTTTCGCATGCCTTTTGGGTTGTGTGGGGCCCCATCAACATTCCAGAGAGCTATGGACATTGTTCTAAAGCCTGTCCTAGTAAAATCAACTTTAATTTATCTAGATGATATAATTATAACGAGTAGTACGTTGGAACAACACATTAATGATCTAGAACAAGTTTTTAAATTTTTAAAAGAGGCCGGTCTTACAATTAACGCCTCAAAATGCAAGTTCGCAACTAAAGAACTTAAATATCTCGGTTATAAAATTTCGCAAAAGGGTATAGAAACGCAAGATTCAAAAATAAAAGCTATTAAGAATTTCCCACCGCCCAACACCGCCAAGAAACTTTCTTCCTTCCTTGGGTTATGTTCTTACTACCGATCTTTCATAAAAGATTTCGCTAATATTGTTGAACCACTCTTAGTAATCAAACGAAAAAGGGGTAAATTTACGTGGACAGCGGAAGCTAACACAGCTTTTGAAAGATTAAAAGAAGCGCTCATTAATGCCCCTGTTTTAAAATTCCCGGAGGGGGACGAAAACCTGGAAATTGCAGCAGATGCGTCAGACTATGCGGTGGGTGCGGTTCTTATGCAAAATAACCATCCGCTGGCATTTTTTAGTAAAACATTGAATCAGACACAAAGGAATTATACAGCTACAGAAAGAGAAACATTAGCTATGAAATAATAGATAATTTATTATTCTATACGAAAACAACAAACGAAAATCTTGAGTATAAGCCAGTCATCCCAGCCTCGCTTCGATTAAGCATTTTGTAGGAGTTGCACGAAGCAAAAACAGCGGGCCATCTAGGGGTCAGAAAGACTTTAAAAAGGGTACGCGAGGCGGTATATTTCCCGCAATTATACAAAATAGTAACGGCGTATGTCAGGTCCTGCAATCAATGTCAGTTAATAAATGATATTAATTACAGCCTGGCCGGGTACTTAAATAGCATTCGCGCTACATTTCCGAATGAAATTTTAGGCATAGATCTTCTTGGTCCCTTCCCCCAGAGCCAGTTAAATAAAAATCGTTTTCTTTTAGTAATAGTAGATCATTTTTCAAAATGGACAGAAATTGTTCCACTTAAACGAGCGTCAGCCAAAACTGTCGCAGATGCATTCTTACACAGATACATTTTAAAATACGGTGCACCGATAAAAGTCATTAGCGATAACGGAAAACAATTCATTAGTCAAATATTTGAAAACATATGCAATGGACTTGGCATACGCCATATCAAAATGGTTCCGTATAGACCACAGGCTAACATAGCAGAAAGAGTTAATAAAAATATAGTAAAAATAATTCGCAGTTACGTGAGCACACATCACAAGCGCTGGGATGGCTACATAAATGAATTAGCTTATGCTTTAAGAACGGCACATCATGATACTACGGGAAAAACTCCAGCAGAATTATTTTTAGGCAGAAAGTTAATTACGCCTTTAGATAAATTATTCTTTGTGCAACAAAGAGAGCAGGAGTTTAAACAAAAAGATGTGCAAAAGCTGATTGATCAGGCGCTTAAAACCTCGGATACGGCAAGAAATAGGCAGAAAATATATTATGATAGAAAACGCCGTGAAGTAGATTTTAAAGTTGGGGATAAAGTATTGAAGCGGAAATTTTCTTTATCAAGTGCCCCAGACAATTTTACGGCAAAGCTAGCTCCAAAGTTTGAAGGCCCCTATGTAATTCAGGAAATCAAAGGAGTAGTATTATATCTTAAGAACGAGAGAGGGGAAATCTGGAAAGCAACTCCCGACCAGGTGAAAAAATACTATAATCCAAATGATTTTGAAATCCTTAAAAGTTTCTTGCAGGACTCAAGTCTAAACGAAATAGAAGGGCCAGAGACTACAACAACTATTCCACCACCCAAGAAACAGAGAACTGAAGAGAGACCTAGCACTTCTACAACCCGGACGTCGGTATCAAAAAGAAAAAATAATTTTCAAACTCCAGCGTTTAAGAAAAACAAAAATACAGATGCACCGGGTAAAGAAACCGTGGTAAAGAGAAAAACACCACCTACAAAGGATAGCAGGAGAAATTACACATCAAGGAGAACGCGCACACGGCCACAGTGTCAGGTGCCAGCAAGGCCGCCGTTCCGGAAACTGAAACGCCAGCAGGAGGCACGAAAATACGACGAACAGAAGAAATTCAAGAAGGACTCCAGACCGGAGGACGGGTAAGACCAGCCGTCCCAGGGATAAACGGAAATGCCAACAACCAGACGATTACTCCGCCAAGAGGCCAGCATGTAGAGGACGCAAAAGAAAAAGTCAGGTATACGACACTCGGAGGGCAGTAAGGAGAAGATTAACATCCATGAAAGCTCTAACTTGGGACCAATTCTGCCAAAAACGAATGACGGAGTTTCAAGCATCGAAAACTCAAAGATAAGTTAAAACCTTCTATAATTTTTTTTCTCTTTTGTTCCGAAATGTTATGCATAAGTACGAAGTTCTATGTTTTGACGAAAGTCAATATGTCTCGGTTGAGACTTAGGTTTGATTTACTTTATTTAGCTAAGGCAAAAGTATTATTTTCTTTAAGTGTAAAAGCTAAAAACAAGCATTTTCTGGTGGTCGAAAGACTAATTCTGTTATGTTAAAGCCAAAATTTGGCGGAAGATAAAAATAACTTCGAATTCTTGTATTAATAAGAATTTTAGTTTCAGTGCCGCCAGCTTGGCGAAGATTGAGTAAAGTAAAAATTTATTTTCTCTTATTCATTTTATGGTAAATTGTAAAAATCATATGTATTAAAATTTTGTTAATGTACGTAAATACTTGAATGTTATGTAAAAGTAGAATTTAGTCTAGAAGCATAAAATTGTAGATGCTAAAAGTGAATGCTGAAAAGCAATGAAGTCAAAATTTAAGTATTAAATTGTAGATAAAGTCATGCTTTAGAGCGAAAGCCTGCATGTTTAAAGATGAATGAGGGGGAAGTTAGAATGAATGTGTTTTGTAGGGTTCTCCACCTACATTTGAATTTTTAAGACTATTAAAGTAGCTCATTGAGTTGTAGAATGTCGAGTAAGGTGTGTCTATTTGGTCGTTGAATTCTAACAAATCATGGTGGTTAGGGTAAGTGTTGTAAGACTAAAACAAGAATATTCCCGTTTGACACCACACACGGTGGAGAGCCAGGGTAAAGTTAAATTAATGCTTGAAAAATTGAATGAATGTGAAGTAAGCAATAACTAAGAAAAACGAATCGTTTAAAAACAAAAATTTATTGTGCCAAGAAAGTGTAAATTATAATGTATTTAGAAAGATACTGATACTTATTCCTTCCAGATGCTGGAAGGAAAGACCAAGATTGATTGATGAAGTCCAGGAAAAGTTGCTGTAAGAAGAGAGAGTTAAAACGAGCAACAGAAGTTTAGTATACAAATTGTTACATAAGATTTTTTTTGTGTAAACGAGGTTCTCGCCAGTTAGTTCAGAATTAGAGAAACTTACCACAGGTCGTTTGTAGGACCTGTTTCCAAGTTTTCCAAATTCTGGCAGCGGCAAATGTAGGGTTTATATTTATTTTAACTAACATTTATTTTAAGTTTAAACTATCTTTCCTGTCAAGCCTTACTTTCCCCTGGAACTGCCAATGCCAGAATATGTAAATTTTAGTAGAACGCGCAAGGATTCAAATTATCAGCGGAAGTATTATGAGTTAAATAGGAAGGAAACGAGTTCGGTGTGTGATATTCTTACTTCACGAGCGCGGAGGCAGTTAGCGAGAAATTGAAGAACCCCGCGTTTCGGCCTATGTGCTTGGCGGAATCGTTCAAGTGAGCTTCAAGTCTGCTGAATTAGCAGCGGTGTTGTAAAACGCGATGAGTTAGTTATTTTAGAGAGCCTCGTAGTTAGAGTCTTGTCTTTAGTTTCTTTTCAGGTTATTATTTTTATTTGACCGCCGAGTTGGCGCAGTCTGTGAGCGTCAAGAGCACGCAATTGTAATTTTTACGTTGAATAAAAAGGGACTTAAACCCTTCACAGGACTGTGTATTTTATCCAGTTTTCACAGTCACCTCTTGGTTGCGTGCAAGTTGGAGGCGCGCAACGTTACAATCTTATGCTTTGCAGAATGGCAACAAAAAGCTTTACGGATGACCGAAAACACACGTCCTTATTTATGTTTTATTATTGATTTAGCTAAAATGACAGTGCAATTACTGCTAACGCGAATGTAATACAATAATGCGATAATAAAATATTAATGTAATAATATGTATATAATATAATAATACAATAATGTGAATATAATAAAATAACACAGTAATAAAATTTATATAATGTAACAATATAATAACCAGAATGTAATACAATAATGCAATAATACAATATTCATGTAATAATATGTATATAGTTTAATAATATTATCATATGTATATAATGTAATAATACAATACTTTCCGATTTGATTACAGGATCCTGGCATGTTTTGGAAGTTAGCCGTTTTTCATCAAGTCCTAAGGAGTGCCGGAACCCTTGCAGAGCTCATTACTTATGGTAAAGAATGCGACCTTCGTCAAGATCTTTATTTTAGGAATCATCACCGACTTGCATAAAAGTGCCGGCGCCCTTCTCAGCTTCATTAACGGGGAGAAAGCAACTTTCATCCATCATCCCGTAATTATCATCCTGGCGGGATTACCATATTAAACATATATATAAGTGGGTTACTATTTTTCAAGAACGCTTCGGTATGAAACCTTATAAAACCGGCAACATTCGCCTCATAATTTGTAGTCGAAGTGTGCTGGTACTTTAAAATTAGAGCATCTTTATTTGGAGTTCCTATCGTAAACCTCAGTTTCTAACCTGGAAGTCGTCGAGGTATCGACATCATTATGTCAGTTACGATGGGTTCCGTACTGGCGGGGAACAATTGCCGAGTTGCATAAAGGTGCCTGCGTCTTTAAGGAACTTACAACAAATGGCGACTAGAGAAATTTTCCGAATTGCCGATAGCTCCAACCGCCCATGCTCATGCGGGGTGGTAGCAGGTCTTGATGACCAGCATAGAAGTATATCTGTGCCTAGGGATGCAGTTACTTCACAAAATCTGTATGCTTGGAAACGCATACGTGGCTGCGTCTGTATCGCACATAATATCTGAAACAAGTTGGAGTAAACTTCAGCTGCCATCTTCGTCGCCAGGGCAACCCCTATTATGTTATGTACCTGAGTTTAACGCAGCTTATTTAAATTACCATTTTATGTTCTGTACTATTTATTTTTATTTACTTTTGTCTTATTTCTTTCTCATGAGTTAATTTTTTTATTTAATATGTATGATTATTAGTTGCATGGTTATATATGTTTATTTATTTAGTATTATATATATACACTTACGAGGCAAAAGATTATGATCCTCCCCACAATTTTGAGTGAAATCTTCTGGATGAAGTTTAGAGCACGTGATTAAGTGGGAATGGTGTTTAATTGATGTTGGAGAAGGTAAGGAATCATTCTTGCACTTACATTTGCGAGTGATGAGAAAGGCTGCTGATCAAAGCGAATTGGATAGAGGCCATTGCAAACTGAATTTTGTAATGGCCCAAAGACTCGGAAAGAGTATCTCCGAACCTGAACTAAGTTGTTCACGATCTGCCGTTGTTAGTATTTCTGCAAAGTGGATAAATGAGAGTGAAACCAGCAGTAGACGCGAAGGTATTAGACGCCGCGTCATCAAGCAGAAAGGACGTCGGAAACTGTCCCGATTGGTACAATAAAATCGGCGCCAGACGGTGACTCATCTGATACCCGAATATACTATTTTTCCAAATGCGAGTATTTCGGAACATACAGTTCAGTGGACGCTGTTGGATATGGGTCTGCGTAGAAAACATCCCACCTCGTGTTCCTCTGTTGACTAAAGGTCATTATAGATCACGCCTACAATTGGTCCGGGAACATAGAGACTGGACCATGGAGAAGTGGAATACAGTTGTCTGGTCGGGTGAATCACGATTTCTCATTCATAACCTCGATCGTCTTTGTCAGCCGTCTTCCAGGCGAACAGTTGCTCTCCCCTTTAGACACAGTAGATCATACACAGGCTGGTGGTGGCAGTATTATGCTTTACGGGAAGTTCTAATGGGCGGCTCTGGGGCCTTTAATTGTGGTAGAATAGACCATGAAAGCTTCGGACTATATTGTTACGAAATGTACAGGCGCGGTGAGATAGCTTCCTCGCAAAGCAGTTTTAGGGTTGCCATAAAATGGCAAGGTAAGACAGGGTTGCCACATTTAGCGAGAAATCGCTTATTTGGCGACAAAATTGGTGATATACCATGGACGGATGGAGAACCTTCTGGAACGAATTCTTACCGGTTTAGCCCAGGATGTTCTCGAACACAAGCCGACAGCTATATAAACCCTGCTGGTCCGCAGTCAGTTAGCGTGTGTGTGTCTCGTCCAGCGAGTCAGTCCCTGCGGAGTCGATCGAGTTGACAGCCGGGCAGCGAGTGCCCACTGAGTCGTCGAGTGCACCGCAAGAGTCTTGTAGTATATCGCGGTTAGTGCATTGTCGAGAGAGCGTGTTGAGCTCCGGGAACGACTGAACCGAAGAGTCGGAAGCTGTGCTCGTGTGTCGTCGCGTGCATCGCAAGTTGTAGCGTGGAGAGTCTCGAGAGTACGTGAAGTTCCGAGAACGACCGAGCAGAGTTGGGAGCTTTGCAATGAAGCTGTTTCCACCGTTATTGCCTGACAGCGTAAAGGCTGTGTCACTGATTGTTCCAGCGTATTTAGAGTAGATATTCGACGACTGCAAAAAGTGTTTTTGGAGCTGTCCTGATTAATATTGGCTAAATAAAGTGTGTTTCGATACTTCATGAAGTGTCGTCGTTATTCACTCCAAATCTACGAACCCCGTACGAACGTGAAGGAAGAATATAACGTAACAACTGGTGTCAGAAGAAAGAAAAACGTAACAATATAAACGTAGATTTTCACCTCTACACGGCGTCTGTCTTCACAATTGGAAATTGGATCTTCTAGCAAGCTAACGCCTCATATCACAAGGGTCGATTTGTGTTGGAGTGGTTCGAGGAGCCTAAGTATGAATTAATGTTCTGGCTCCCTAAAAAGCCGGAAATTAACTTCGTAGAACACATTTGGAATGTCATGCATCGGTAGCTCAGAGATCAAACACTACTATATCAGAAAATCTCTACTTTGCTTGACCGCTACTTAGATATTTAGTACACAATATCTCCAGACATCTACCAAGAACTTGTTGTATTCGTGCCAAAACGAGTTGCAGCTGTTTAGTTGGCCAAAGATCGCATAACACGTTCTTAAGAAGGTGGTCATACTGTTTTGGCTCTTAAGTAAATGTGTTTCAATTATCTTCTAATTAATGTCATGTACTCTAATTTGACCTTCAATAATTGCATATATTGGCTTCATTAATGTATTATTTTATATTTTTATATCAGTAATTATGTTAAATGTTCGTAGTCATACTCAATGCATTACATAGCTGACTGTACCAAGGATAACCGTGTAACTCAGTCATACCTTTACCTACATTGTAATTATCGACAGAACTTATTAATTGTTCACGGTGTGGAGCTTATTCCGTCAGCGAGGCGATCTGGCCGATATTCTAACCGTTCCAGTGGATCGGCTGCCTCGCCATCGATGGAAATAGAGAAAAAAAGAAAGCCCCAATCGCACCTAGATCATATAAAGATGTGTGTCCCTCAATTCTGTAGAGAAATTTATACATTTTCTAAAAGTCGAACATATAGAATCTTATACAAAAGGAATATTCACAGGGTGGTTCTTATGCGAGTAAAGTATGGATAGGATATACGGTAAACTAAAACTGATCAGTGTTCGAAAGGAAGTAATTATTTTATTTCAGTTCTTTTTCGAACTTGCTAGTAAACATAAAGTAATCAATGTCCAAATGCAATTATTTTTACGTAATTAAAAGTTAATTAATTTTAACATTTGAGAAATGAATGAAGATTAATTAATGATTAATTAAACATAAATATTTATTTCTCATTAGATAGAAAATTTAATGCTATTCAAAAACAAATATGATTAAATAAAATTAATCAAATTAAATATGATTAAATAAATGCATAGAAATATTGTATTGATTCCATCAAACAATTTTTTAAATAAAGTCATTAATTTATACGTTTAACGCATCAGAAACGCTTGATATCATACGGAATTTGCTCGAAATTAAATATATATTTTTTTAATTGTGGGCACTAGCCATTTTAGGTTTTGGCCACTACTGAGGCATGAAGCGGTGGCCATTTTATTTACGGAGGCAACTTATAGGTGGCCACCATTACCTCTTATGGAGGGATAGACCATTTACATACACGCCTTCTCCGGGATTCGAACCCTGGCCCTTCGGTACGGCAGTCAGAATCACTAACCATTTTCCTGTGTGGGCTGCAGTTAAAAGGAATTTAGAAGTTGATTCGAGTTCGAATTCATGAGAAGTTTATTTTAATTCGAAGTTTCCGGAATTTCTAACAAATATGACTACAGCTTAGAAAGTTAGAAGCTTTATACAGCTTAGAACACAACGTTGCTACAGCTAGAAAATTTCAAGAATCCATGTTATAGTTGTAACTTATGCTCACTTGTCTGACAGTAACATCAACCTAAGCCCACGAAACTCCTCGTGGTAAAGAGCGCAAGATATGCCTGTCATTGGCATTAGCCTTGAACACAATGCTGGTGACAATGCGATTTAGGTCAGTTCCGCTCCCAAATTTTATGGACAACACTTCGGGCGGGACAGGCCTGAGGGTCTTCCACCCCTCTCCCTTTCCACCAAAGCAGACGAGAGGACTTTTGGCTCGCCGCAAATTGGAAGTGCCGCCGTACGGCACCGACACTGTACGTTTGCAAACCTCCATGCCTTCTCCGGAATTTGATCCCGGGGCCTTCGTCACGGCAGTAAGCGACGATAACCACTATACCGGTTGGGCGATTCAAGAATCTTTAAGTTTGGAAGATTACAAATATACGGCTTCCTTGCCATGCAACTAGCATGTGAATTACGGCATAATTCTGAAGTGGCAGGAAAATGATTTGAGTCCTGTGATCCAAATTCGAGAAGAATCTGAAGTTCCACAAGCTTTACAAAACTTTGACAGTTCAACATTTACGAAAAGATATCGTGGAAGAATTGGAGGAATTTAAAAACTGAAAAAATATTTTTTACTGCATCAGGGTGTAAAAGGAGAAAACAAAGACACTACAAAACTCCGCGTTGTGTTCGACCCATCATTACATGCTGAAGGCAAATTGTCAATAAAAATGTTTCACTACTTTTAAAATTATATAAATATGGATTTGTGGCTTTTCAGAAAATATAACTGCGGCTGTCCAAATTCCCTAAATTCCAAATGCGTAATAAGTTTTTGGAGATTTCAAAAAATAAATTAAGTTTTAGCTTTTGAATAGAATTTTCTAATCTAAATTTTAAAATGACACCTGACGTGAAGGGGAGATTAAAAATTTGCCGAACAGTTGTGATTTTTTTTTTCCTTATATTGTTTTCATTTCAAAAACTACTCAGATAAAAATAAATACACTTTAAATAAAGTAAAACTAAGTTTTGAGTTTGAAACCATTTTTTTTTATTATTTTAATATGCGATAACTTCATGTACGAAACCTTAATTTCAGGGATTAAAAATTTATAATTAAGAGCATAAATTTAATCTTGTGATTTAAATTGATTTTTTTGCTTTAACAAATTTAATTTTTGTATTATATAAGCAATACTTAAAAAAGCCATCCAGACGGGAGTGTGGTTAGTGACTCTGACTGTCGTACCGAAGAGTCCAGGTTCGAATCCCGGAGAAGGCAATGAAATAAGTTTTCCGTCTTTTTCACAGTGGCATCAAGTATTAGGAGCCTCCATAATAAAGTAATCAGCGTTTCCCAACTTTGTAGAGGTCGATGACTATAATGGTTTGTGCCCGACATTGGGACCAAAACGTACTTTACAAAAAATTGCGCAAAATGAAACATAAATGTACACTTTGGTCACATTAAAGTGACCTTGAAATGTGACTAAAAAGCATTAAGCTAGAGAGGAAAGAAAGAGCAAGAATTTCCATTCAAAAAAATGGTTCAACACTCAATGAATCAAACGGTTTTTATTTTAAATTTTATATATTCTATATAGTACATCCGAAACTGAAAATTGACTTTGATTATAATCATTTGATCAAAATCATTTCATTTGGTCATTGAAAACTTTACAAATTTCTATAGAATACCACTTTATAAAACTTTGGAACTGATTTTCGATTCGACTCTAAAGAATTCGAATCTGTGAATCATTCTATTAGCAGGGTGTCTCTCGTTGAGTGAGGACGTGCGACAATGAGCTCCCCACAAGCCACCTGCAGCGAAGCGACGCCGGAAATCATGGCCGGCAACCCCACCGATACCAGCGCCGAGATGGACACGACCGTCCCTGTCTCCGA
Source organism: Stegodyphus dumicola (assembly GCF_044657685.1). NCBI lineage: Eukaryota > Metazoa > Arthropoda > Arachnida > Araneae > Eresidae > Stegodyphus > Stegodyphus dumicola. The sequence continues at coordinate 187,792,614 of NC_140776.1, read as the reverse complement.
CTCTGATCCAGTTCAAGAAGTGAATCCGGATGATCTACTTATCCAGATAAAACAACTCTATCTGCTCAAGGCAAGATTCACAGACTTGGAGCAGAATTTGTCCAGGGCTCGAAGATCTACTCCTCTTGCAAGCTTCGACCTCAAGTGCGTGCAACAGGAATCTAAGGTAACGCTTTTTAATCTTACCACTCTTGCTAAACGCCTTAATCTGCCTCTCTTTGCCATTCCCCCAACTGAGGAAGAATGCATAAAAAAATTACTTAAATCGGCCAAAGAATTATCTAACGATGTTATCTCTGAACAAAATAATGTTAATTCGGATAAAATTCAAAATTCAGAAAAAAAAAACAATCCAACAGCCAAATCCTAAAACCTGCAAAGTTAAATGCAGAAAAAATCCTCCATAGTGCCAAAAAAATTCAAAAATTATCTCTAAATTCGCGAGATACTAATGATTTTCCTAAAAATAAGAAAATTAGAAAAGTTGACGATGAGGGGTTTCAGCGGCCTCCTCGCCATCTTGTTGCACGTGGTGCGCCGAATTCCCCTTCCAAACCTGATTCAAACAATAGCCTTCCTCCATTTTGGAGTGAACAACCAGAGGAGGAATTGCCTCCCACCCAACCTGCGGTTAGGGTGGAAGAGAAAAGTGATCTCGCGGAGCAACCCGGCGACGGTACTTCCCCCCCTACTGAAAGCTCTAAGAATTCAAAGAGAAAAATCCCATTCTTCTTTGTAGAACCCAAAGATTTTGAATTTCTGACGTCTTTAGTACAGGCTACTGTGCCTACGGCCATCTGTAGGATGAAGGGTAAGTTTCTGCGTATCGAAATGCAGACCGAAGAAGATTATCGTTCGGTGGCCCAAATTTTAAATAACCAGGGCGCCGAATATAAATCGTTTAATCTAAAGCAGGATCGGCCCGTAAAGGCAATACTACGCGGCTTACCCAACTCTGCAAAAGCAGATAAAATCAAGGCTGAACTACAACTCCTAGGTTATTCTGTTATCAATGTAACGCAACTCCGTAGGCACAGGTCCCGCTATCCTATGCCATTATTTTTAGTACAATTAAATCCTTCCTTAAATGTCTATGACATCTTTGAGGAGACTTCAATGTTCGGCATTGAGATTAAATTCGAAAAACATATTGGGAAGAAGGGGCCGAGCCAGTGTTGGCGCTGCCAAGGCTTCTTCCATAGTTCCGCAGTGTGCACACTGCCAATCCGGTGTCTGAGGTGCGCCGGCCCGCATTACGCGTACCAATGCGCCAAAGACCCGGAGGAAGCCAACACCTGCGCGAACTGCCTTGGGCGGCACGCAGCCAACTGGTTTCACTGTCCCCGAGACCCAGCAAATAAAAATAACCCCCCCTATTAGATCGGATAGCGGGATTTCAAAATTTGTACCGGCTCCGGTTAAAGCTCCAATTAGCAGCACGGATCCCTCATTTAGTGATGTCGTTTCCGGACGGAAAAATCCCGGACTACCATCATCTACTAAGGAACAGAAGCAAGCATCTGCGTTGAAGCAAGCTTCGAAACCAGCACAGAAGCAGAGTCCTCTCCTCCAGCCAGCACCACCGGCCCAGGCTCCAGCCCCAACTGTAGATGATGGCAGTTGCACAGACACTCTCCGGAGCGTTTTCCAAATTGCCTCGGAGTTTGGAATTGAACACAAGATCCTCCTTGAAGCTTTTAGAAATGCTCTCCCTAGGCTCCGAAATGTCTCCACGGGGCCTGAGAGAGCATTTTATATTTACGAGGCATACTGTGGCCTCCTAAACTAAAGGCTTGAAATTCAACTGTGCAACTAGTGAAGATACTCTCCTGATCTCCTACTGGAATGCCAATGGAATCAAGAAGAAGATTCACGAAGTCCGGGATTTTATTAATGAGCATCACATGGACCTCTTCCTCGTTCAGGAGACGCATCTGGTTGAGGGACTTAGCGCGAACATCGCGAATTATTTCTGCTACCGAAACGACAGAGAGGTATGCATCAGTGACACTGTTCGTGCTAGTGGCGGTACTAGCATTTATGTAAAACGCTCCCTAAAACATTCTAGGATACCCACGCCACCACTGGAGGCCTTAGAAGCGACTATAGTACAAATTCATATTCCAAATTGTCCCCCAATAGCAGTAGCGTCCTGCTATATGCCTCCGAGACAGGGACCCGCATTTATCTCTGATCTCAGAAAATTAAGTGGTGTTGCAAATAACCTGATTATCGCAGGAGATTTAAATGCCCGTCATAGAAGTTGGGATTGTGTCACTGCCAACAACTATGGCGACAAACTCAAAATTTGGGCTCAGGACGCCCGTATCCAAATTATTGCGCCAAACACACTTACCCATTACCAGTTTCCTGGGGGGTTAGGTGCTCCTTCCATTATTGATTTGGCCTTATTTAAAAATATTCCAGTAGATTATTCGATCGAAGTGATTCCGGAATTGTCCTCTGACCATTATCCGGTTCACCTCACCCTTAAAACATCCAAAATTAACCAAAATTTACCGGCGCAAGTCTCCACAAATTGGGACAACTTTCGGTATGTCTTGGAAAATGGTATTCTCCCCCCTATCAAAATTCACGATAATCAGGAGGTTGATTTAGCCATTGACAAGCTCAACCAAACCCTAGGAAGCGCATTTTCAGCTGCTTCCAAACCCAAATTCAGGCAAAATTATTATAAATTACCTGATCACATTAAAGATAAAATCAAAATTAAAAACCGCCTTCGCAGAGACTGGCAAAATACCCGTTTGGAAAACTTTCGAGCGCAACTGCGAAGGATCCAGAATGAGATCAAGTCTGACATTAAGAAATACACAGACGAAAAATACGCAAACTATCTTAAGTCCTTAAAGACTTCTGATAATAGCCTCTGGGTTGCTAGCGCACGGCTTCGCAAACCAAAACACGACATTCCCCCCCTAATGGGCACGGTCAACGACCGGATGGCATTAACAGACACCGAAAAGGCTGAACGCATAGCAGACAGCCTTCAAACACAATTTTCACCTAACACTGGACTCATGTTCGATTCCTGTGCAGAGCACACGCATGAAGTCCAACACCAAGTTGAAGAATTTCTCTCCTCAGATACAAATTCTGAGGAACCCATCACCACAACAATGACTGAGATTTCTGCTTTTGTCAAAAATCTCACCCCTGCAAAAGCACCTGGCCTGGATAGGATTTCTAATCGCATGATTAAAAATTTACCAGTAAAATTCATATTTTACCTAGCAGTTCTGATAAATTCAATGCTAAGGCTAAAATATTATCCTCATAGCTGGAAGAATGCATTAGTCATTCCTATTCTAAAACCTGGATTGGACCCAAAGGTCCCTCAAAATTATAGGCCGATCAGCCTTCTGTCTTCACTTAGTAAAATTTACGAAGCTATACTGCTTAGATACCTGAATGATTTCTGCCGAAACCGAAATATTATTATTCCTCAGCAATTCGGCTTTCGTGCTAAACACTCAACTCAGGCCCAGCTACTGAGGGTAGTTGAAATCATTCATACAGGATCTCGCAGTGGAAAGCCTACAGCTATCGTTTACTTAGACGTAGCAAAGGCTTTCGACAGATGTTGGCATATCGGAATTTTATTCAAGCTCATGCGACTTGAAATTTCGGCTAATTTTGTGCACATAATGCACTCTTACCTCACTAATCGTACCTTTTCTGTTAAAGTTAAATATTCTGTCTCTTCTCCTCGCCCTATCTTGGCTGGGGTGCCTCAGGGAGGAATTCTTAGCGCTACGCTCTTCAACTTGTATGTAAATGACATACCACAAACACCAAGTGTCGATCTAGCACTCTATGCAGACGACACAGCCATCATTTCACAGCATTCAACATTAAATGCCACTCTCAATCACCTACAGCTGTATTTAACAGACTTGGAGTCCTGGCTCATTACCTGGAAAATCAAAATTAATGTCGCAAAAAGTGCCGCCACAGTTTTCTTTTCCAGAAAGAGGAATGTCCATAGTCAACTCCCTCCACTCAGATTATTTAAAGAAAATGTACCCTGGGTGGAATCCTACAAATATCTGGGAGTATATCTAGATGCGAAGCTGCTCTGGAATACCCACATCAATTATGCCATTTCAAAAGCAAGAACAACAAGAACCCAACTGATGTCTCTCCTCAAAAGAACAAGCAACCTCTCCCTCAATAACAAGATCCTACTGTATAAAAGTACCATCCTTCCAATCCTGACCTATGCAGTTGTCGTATGGTCAACTGCTGCCAATAGCCATCTGAAAAAAATCCAAGTATTCCAGAGCGTCACGCTTCGTATCCTGACAAATGCTCATTATTTCGTCCGTAATGAAGTGCTTCATAACGATCTCAAAATTCTTCCCCTTGACGCCTTTTTCAGGCAAAATTCGGCCAAATTCTTTAATAGATTAACACAGATCGAAAACCCAGTCTTGCATTCACTTCCTGCTTATGATCCAGCTGAGCCCAGCTCAGCTAAGCGACCTAGGAGCGTTCTTGATAGAACTTTTAACATCTTTCCTAGGAAGCCAAAGCGGAGGTGTCTGCTTGACTAGGAATTCTTTCTAAAAATTTTTTAAATTAACAAGCACTTCACGGGCCTAACCCGGCGACCCTTAACTATTTCTATACTTCCACATGCCCGCCGGACCTAATTCGGCCTCGTTTCTCGGTTTTATATCCGTGCTGCTATAGGTAACATGCTCCTCCACTTGCCAAGACCTCATCTTTTCATGAAACACGGACCAGACAACTTAAACTTAAAATTATACTAGCTTTAAAGATTCTCAATATTTTAGTAAACAACTTAAACTATTTTGCTTTTAAAATCTAAATAATTATCCTAATTATTAAAATTTACACCTTTCGTATGCTACTCAAAACACTTTTTATGTAAATCTTTGTTCCAGCAATCTGCATATAAATATACAAGCTTGCATATCTTCAGTCATCATCTGCAATCAGGTAATTCAGATTAATCCTGTCTCTATTTTTGTTTCTTTCGCCTTTTTAATCCACCTCCCCTCTCCAACTTAAATCACCTTTCCTCTCTTGCCTTCCCTTTAACTATCTTAAAACTTCTCCGTCTTTTTTACAGTTAACCTTCTTCACGGTTCTTTCCGCTTCAAAAGTTGCTCCTATTCTTCCATCGCCACGGGCGGTAGGAGAACTTTTTCGCCTCTTGAACTCTTTCCCCCTTCTTTTCTTTCCTCCATCCCTTGCTCCGAGCTTTAGTCGTAAGACTCTCTCCCCCCCAGCCCATCCCCAAGGCATTAGCAATTACTGCGGTTTTCCGTATTACCTAATATACCTTTCCCGAGCCCTGGAAAATTATGTTTCCCGGCTGATTGTCTTCCAATCTTTCCGATTCCATTAATGCAACGCATTCAGGAATTCGCCTTTATTCATCACCTCTCTCTCTTTCAACCTAGTAAAACAGGTTGAAAGCAGAAAGAATTTATCGTCCATAGTGTGGACTCCTTATTCACTTCCTTCCCTGTAAACCCTTAATGGTCTCCTTCATTACCCTTCAGCCAGTGCTTTGTCTTAATCACCTCAGTTTTCCTTAACGAAGTTGTGGAGGTAATTGCATTAAGTTGCAAAGGTACTCCGGAAAATATCGCCTTGGGCCTTGGTGAATCATTCTGTAGAGGATTACGAGTAAAGTTCGATACAGAACTTCTACAGAACGCTAGCAGCCTGCATGAAAACGTTTCATAATGGTGGCAACAAATGTTCATTTTGTTGTAAATTCCTCTAAATATTTAAATTTGTTGTTTTTGTTTATTGCTATAATATTGTATATTTTTTGGTCTAAAACACGTTAATTACTTAAATTTGTTGTTTCATTTTGTGTGGAAATCCATTTGTGGTCTTATGTTTTGTATATAAATATTTATTTATTGTTTAGAATGATAGATCTTTCAATTCTGAATCCGACAGCCATTAAATTGTTAACCTGTGCAACACCTTATGTATAATGGTTGTTATTAATCAGCTCTGAGAGTTGCAGTTCGGAGACTTTTAGAATTTACTTTTCGTTACTTTAATTTAGTTTACTTTAATTGCATTTTAGAATTTACTTTTGTGTGGTCAGCAGGAATCGTCAGCAGTATCCGAGGAGCTATTTACAGCTATTAATTTACTGTGTATATTTACTGTGTATTATAAGCTTCAATAAACTGAAAATTTCTTCCTCTTCATTTGGCATGATTATTTAAAAGAGACACACACACGAACCCACACCTCGCTCCAACTACAGGAAATTTGATTTAGAAATTACTTAATTCACCTTCAGATAAGGAGAAGGGATTACACTGAGGGAAAGAAGATTTTCGTAAATCGTAAATCGCTCACGATCATCCACTTACGAAGAAATACTGCTTTGAACTACTGGAGTTCAGCAGAACTACTAGTATCCAGGCGAACTTCGTTTTCATTTTATTGACCCACTCAAGGGATGATTCAAGTTGAAAGGCTGAGTCAACCTTGTCCAGCCTGGAGATCGAACTCCGGACCTGTGGTGCTGCTGCGCGACGCGCTAGCCACTGTGCTACCTGGCCTTGTTCAGCAGCTTACCTTTTGCCAATTGTTAGGCTACAAAAGACATTTAAACTATTTAATTCCCTTTTCAAACATTATCACTCATACTATGTACTAACTCTAGGAGTGGTACAGAACTGACACAACTCTATGAGTGGTATGACTTTATACATGAGCTATCACTTGTAGAAAATCTCACGAAAGTACACAGAAGACAGTACATGGAAAGAGCGGGATGCCTCATGGTCTTTTAAGGTAAACTAGCTCGTTTCATGTTACATATGGGAAAAACCATGCAGCCAGCCCGTGCAACTCGAACCCCAGACCGAACTACCGGTGTTTAACCAGTCGCTGGTGGGCTTCGGAAATCATAAGGCTCGCATTTGAAACTTTTGAAAGTCATATCAGGGTAAAATAACTCGAATGTGAAATCATTCAATGTTAAATAGTTTAAATAACATGAATTAAATTAATGAAATTTAGTTTTCTAATAAAAAAGCTCTTTTAAAATGATATCCAAAGTCACTCATCCTCACGTCTTGACTTTTGAAAATTTTCAAAATCATTTCAAGGTTAAATAAAGCGAATACAAGGTCATTCAAGGTTAAATAACTCAACTGACACCCTTAATGAAATTGAAGCTTAGCGATTTTTAGCAGAAAATCATTTTGAAGGTTGAATAACGGATTTTCAAGGTCATTTACCATCAGATTCTATGTTGAAGAACTTTTGAAAGTCATTTGAAGGTCGAATCGGTCAACGTGAAGGTCATTCAAGGTTCAGTAGCTCAAACTAAAGTCAGGTGAACGAAATTCACCCTCAAGAATAGCATTTCAAGGTCGAATAACGGATTTTCAAGGTCACTGAGCACGTTTCGGTACTTTTAAAACTTTTGAAAGTCATTTGAAGGTTAAATAAATCGAACATAAGGCCATTCAAGGTCATATAGGTGAAATAACACACATAGTGGAATTTAATCTTGGTGGTTTCTAGCAAAAAATTTCCTTTTGAAGTTATTGGAAGTCATTTGAAGGTCAAATCGGTCAAATTGAAGGTCATCCAAGGTTAAATTCAAAGTCAAACGAAATGTACGCTTAATTGTTTTTAACAGGATCACTCGTAAAAGTTGATTTTTAGGTATTTTATCACTTTTCCTACGTTGCAAACATGAATTTTTAACTTTTTCATTGTTGCACAGAACCGTGGGTAGGTGCTCCCAAAAGCAAAAATTGAAACTCGAAAGTATTTTTAATAGGATGTTTAATGCAGATTTGATCGTCTGAAATAATTAATTAAATATTGTTGCTGCCTGCATACGTGTTCCTAACAGATTGACTTCACACAGAAACAATGAAAGATTGGTAAAATTTATTTCACAAAAGAAATACTTTACAGATCTAGAGCTTTCCACAAAAATACTCATACAGCTCTTCTCAGTATGGCACAGTGCAATCAGTAGTTACCATCTCAAACTACTAATAACATAAACACAACACAATGGAAAACAAATCCAAAGAACGAAGCTCGCACGATCTCTGAACACTCCGTAGTCAGGATTATGCATTTTTCCCAGGGTGTATGAGTTCTTGGCAAATTGCTTTTTCAGCAAGTCCGAGGCCGTTGAGTTCTGCAGCCAGCAGAACTTGTTTGTACAACAAGTTTCACATGGAGAAATTCTGTAAGAAGAAAAATACAAATATTAAAAAGATATTGCAGCCATTCTGGCATCAAAACTGACAGTGGCATCAACAATAGAATAATGAATGCCTTCACATTTTGCTGAATCTTACAGAACGTTTTGGGTACCCCATCATAAAAGAATAACTTCCAATAACTCCACAGCTGAAAACACAGGAACGCATTTTATTGACTCGAATTTCGCCCTATGCCGCCCAGACGGTATAGTGGTTAGTGGAGCTGACTGCGGTACCAAAGGGCCCGGGTTCGAATCCAGGAGAAGGTACGGTTGTAATTATCCGTCCCTTCATAGGAGGCAAAGGTGGTACACCTATTAGGTGCCTCTATATTAAAATGACACTTATTTCTGGTCAAGCCGAAGCCGGCTGTGAGGTCAGCCATTGGGGGCGGGTCGTTGAATCAGGTTTCTTTTGAGAGCTTCAGCAATCTCAAAAGCTGTAGTGTCATCTTTTTCCATTAACAGGATGGCCTTGTTAAACAGTGCAATCTGTCCGTGGACAAACCACAAGTAGTAAACCCGTTAAAGCAGTAAACAAGTTTTTTATTGTTCATGGGCACATTTCTTGGTCTCAAGAAAACGCTTTCAAACCTTCAAAAATCTGTAAAATTCTTTTAAGAGCGGTCATCACTGATAGAAACCGAGTATTCCCGTGTTGAATGAGTTCACGTTACTGTATCTTGAGTTAAAAGACTTAATGACACTTAAAACTATTGCCTCACAATTAGTTTTTCCGAGTGATAATTTAGGTTAAAAAAACTAAGAAATTAGTTTTGATGGACAAGAATTCGAATTAAATCTTAGACTATGGTTTGCTGCGTGGTAAGCAACGGTCGCCTGTTTCTCTGCTAAGTTTTTATCATTGCAACTTGTAGTCTAAAAAAAAAAAAAAAAAAAAAAAAAAAAACTGGTCAGGTTTTGATGAGCCAGCAGCGCATGCCTAACTCTTTTTGTGTTTACTCGACTGCAAATGGTCTTTTATATCGGCTCGATCACCGTGGGCAACCGAAAACTCAGAATTGCAATGTGAACATATAGCTCTGTGATCTTCATCTTGATTACCAGTGCCCGTGCAATACCTTCTTCAAAAAAGGGAATTAATTCATTCTGTAAATCCTCAGGGAATTTACACGACCGTTTTGGCATTTTAATAGAGAACATATAAACTTTAACTTAAAACATAAATAAAACAGCGCTAGTTCACTAGCACAACAGGCACCGCTGACAGGAACTGACAACTGACTGAATTACCTCTATCAAGAATCTCTATCAAGAATTTGAATTGGGAATCCCCTTATTCTTTGCCTCTATCGCAAGCGGCTAGTGGTGAGTCCAAAGGGCGAGTCCAATGTTATTGCACACGAAGCGGTGTAGCGTGGAGGGAAATCTCTTCTGGCGCTTTAGCTACGATGTGCCCAATATTGAACTCGCCCAATGTTGCCTTAGTGACCAATATTGGACTCGCCCAACGTTGCCTTAGTGACCAATATTGGACTCACCCAAAGTTGCCTTAGTGACCAATATTGGACTTGCCCAACGTTGCCTTAGTGACCAATATTGGACTCGCCCAACGTTGCCTTAGTGACCAATATTGGACTCGCCCAACGTTGCCTTAGTGACCAATATTGGACTCGCTCAGTATTGGATTACTCGCCGAATGTTGCCATAGTGACCAATATTGGACTCGCCCGGACAGCTTCTCGCATCGCGCATAATAACGAGACAATTACTCTTCTGTAGTCTTCACTATAGGAAGTGATATTTATTAGCAGACCATTAATCTTCTATGGTTTTTCACTTTTCATACAGTACAGAAATAAGTGGCAAAGTAATTATCCTAAATAATCCTTCATAATTAATTATTTTTAGACTTTCTTGGTCATCTCTAAAATGAAATTTAATTTTTACCGGGACGTGAAGTAAACCGATCGGGCACCGGGATTTTGTCTGAAAACCAGAACTGACCGTGTCAAGCCGGGGCGTCTGGCAAGTATAGCTATTAGGTCTTATTAAAAGTACATGATGCCACCCAGCTGGTATAGTGGTTAGCGTCGCTGACTGCCGTGACGAAGGGCCCGGGTTCAAATCCCGGAGAAAGCATGGATGTTTGTAAATATATAGTGTCGGTACGGCATGTCGAGTGGTTTGGTGGAAGGGGAGAGGGATAGGAGGCCCTCGGATCCGTCCTCCCCCGGGGTGCTCTTCATCAAAATTTCACCTGTAGGATGCTCAAGGCTGTTGCCAACAACAAGCGTATCTTGCGCTCCTTGCCACGAGGAATTTCATGGTCTGTGAAATTCCTGAGCTGTTGTTATTATCAGATAAGTGAGCATAAGTAACAAAATCAACAACAACAAAAGTGGATGATAAGGAAGTACACGTTGCGGTGTACACCACGTGCGCCACGTATACATTATACACGGTGACGGTTTAAAGAAATTTTCCGGTATTACGTTGCATTTAATGAAGGGAATTTTATTGCTTTAATTTGTTTTTGTGTCGTAAGTGATTTATGCCATTAGTAAAATATGTGCTATGTGAACCAAGGAGGAAATACCTCAATGAAAACTGAATAGTTGAGCTTAAGGAGGCCATCTTCAAGGTGGGGTTGCTTACTTGTACGAGTTTTCTTGTGATTTTTATCATACTTGATGATTTTTCAACTCAGTTTTATTTAAACATACACGAAACTAAATCATTTGAATAATTTTATGAAGTACAAAGTCGGGAAAACTTTCTGAACAAGAATCTACCGGATTTTTAATTCCTGGGAGAAATTTTACATTTCTTTTAAGTTCTAGAACCAAATTCAATAGTCGTCATTAACAGCGATCGAGCGGTAAAGTCGCTGAACACTGGTCATTCCGACCTAGGTTCGAATCCAGGTGAATTTGCTTGCATTTCTCACGCTTTCGTTATATTCGCGTTCCTCACGCTGTTTTCTTTAGTTAAATTCACGTTCCTCTATTTCTTTTCGTTCCGCAATAATGCGAAAAAATTATATCTTTAGTGAACTCTTCGTTATATCCCTTACTCGTTAAAATGGCATCTTTAATATTAACTATTGTCATTTGTTCCGTAACATTCACACCAAGTTCGTTTGCTAGAACACACATATCTTGTTTACGCCCTTTAGGAAAAAAAAAAAAAAAAAAAAAGACATGATGACGCCTTTCACTTAAAAAAATTCTTCGATGAAAAAAAAAAGAAACACTTTATTATGGCACTAACTAGAAGGTTGTAATGAGGTCACCTTACCCAGAAACGATTTGTAGTAATTTCACTATAGAATGGCACTATACTAAAGTTAGTTGTATCGAAAGAAACACAGTGTCAAAATAATATATAAAAAACACTCACTTCCTTAAGAGAAAATGTTTTACAGGGCTTAGAAATGGCACAGTTTAAATAACATCAATAAAATCCTTCTCTGTTAACTATTTCTATTCTCAAAAGACCAAGGAAAAAAAAAATAAATAAATAAATAAAAATAAATAAATAAAAATTAAAAAAAAATAAATACAAAACATTCATGGATAGCGATACACTTATGAATAAACTAAAAGAATTACCCACATCTGCATGGGCGTTTTCGTAGTTTTCTTCATTTGTAACGTGTATATACTATGAGGCAGTTTCCCTTACAAACTGTTCACGAAGGCATCCCTCCCAGTTAGGCAGATAGCCCTAGTGCTCTTAGCCATAATAAACTAAGCCAAAATGCAGATATCCATCAATTTAAAACGTTCTAGAATCTAATCCTTTTCAGAAATTATTTGAAGAACTAACTTACTTACTTACTTTAGCATATTAAAAAATTGCTTAGTAATTTAATTTATAATCAAAGTTCAAAAAACAATTAAAAATGTGTTTGCTTAATAGATATATCTAAGACGTAATAGAACGCTAGTAAGAAAACTATTGATAGTAAGAACGCTTCCTAGTGGAAAATAATGCTTTGTTATTATTTACGTGCTCCGCACTAAGGCACTATACGAAAGGGAGCGATGCCTTGATGGAGGACTTTCTAAGGGAAATTGGCTCGTATTCACGCGTTACACATGGTCGCTGATGGGCCTGTCAATAATGCTTAATACGGTCAATAACTTTCGTGATATTTAAAAACTCGATTCAGTCGAAAACCATAAATTAAAAACTTTGCTCTAAATTATAAAATGTTGCTTTGTTAAATATAATTAGCCTATTTCAAAAATATAAACATTCAAAAGTGCGCATTAATAAAATATAGAAGAATGTAACACAAATAAATAAAGAGGAAAAATGAAAGTTAAAAAAAAATTGTTTCACATTTTCTTTTAATTTGTAGTAAAAGTATTTGATACTCTTCTGTTGTCGCAACCGGATTCAGAAATGTCCGTATGTATGCATGTATAACGTACACATACTCATACATAGGTACATATATATATATATATGCATATACGAACACATACATCCATACATACATGCATGTACTCATACATTTCTAAATCTGGTGCTGATAACCGAAGAGTACGAAATATTTATATTAGCATTTCTCTGAATTTTCGTAACATAGAATCATGACACTTTGAAAGAAAATGAAGATCGGAACAAAAATACGTACAGAAAAAGATATTTTCATGAATCTTCAGGGGTTTAAATGATTGCCGAGTTTCCAACAGCGGGCTGCATCCGAAGTAAAATATTATAATTCCTACGCCAGAAAAAAGAAAATATAAAAATATTTCAATATGAACGAAAGCAGTTTTATACACACCTGGAAAAGAAATTTTCAATATGAATGAGATAAGTTCTATACGCTGCCGAAACTGGTTAGCGTGGCTGACTGCGGTGACGAAGGGCCCCGGTTCGAATCCCGAAGAAGGCATGGATGTTTGAAAATGTATAGTGCGGTATGGTGGAACTCCAAATATGCGGCGAGCCAAAAACTATCGTGTGCACACGAGCTCGTGGAGCTTCCTAGTGTGGTTTGGTGGAAGTGGACATAGGTAGGAGACCCTCCATTCCCCCGGGGGGTGCTCGCCATCAAAATTGTGGGTGGAACTCAGCTCAATCGCACTCTCACCTGTGAGGTACTCAAGGCCAACGACAGGAATGCAGTGTGGAATGTCAATAATACTTTGTTATTGCAGTGTACGTATCTTACGCTCACGCCACGAGGAATTTCTTGGGCTTGGGTTAGTGTTACTAACAGACAAGTGAGCATAAGGTAACAACAACAAGTTTTATATTCTCAAACTATCTTCGGCTTCATCTTGACTTGTTTCAGTTTTCACCACCGGCCCAGCGGTAAAGTCATTCGCTGGTAGTTAGGTCCAAGGTTCGACTCCCGCGTACGGCCAGGTCGCATTGGGCGTTTCCGTGGTTTCTCTCATGTGTTACATATTTACCAGCCAGTTTCCCTTAAAATGTTTTCTACGAAAGCATCTGTCAAGCCTCGCGCTCGTTCAAACACAAGGTGGGTTCTTCTGTGTAAACTTACCATAGTGGGAAAATAACACTTGTCCGCTTTGACATTTTCTTCACTAATTTATTACACAGACTGCACTATTGATACACCATACAACGAATACACTGCAAAATAAACTATATACAATATATATATACAAGGCGCGCAAAAGAAATTAAAACATATTTCTTTTCTCTACGTTCTCACACGGCATGCTCGCCGGTCCAACTCCCAGTACCCTCTCTGTCCAGTCTTTCTTTCCCCACCAGCCTGGCTCGACCGGTTTTTCCGGGGTAAGTCACTTCCGTTCTTCGTCTTTCATCAGGGGAAGGAACTTCACAGCATCCCTCCCCTTAGGCATGTAGCCCTAGGGGTTTTGCCGTAATCACATATACAAAAGGTTTATCCTTACAATAGGAGATTTTAGTGTTTTTTATACATACATATGCATATTTTTATAATTTATAATTGTATTTAGCTTTCTATGCCCCTTGCCAATTTTAGAACTTGAAAGCTTCTTAAAGCTAACTCTTTTTCCTCGGAACATTATCTTTTGGATTTTCGTTAAATATTTAATGTTTTATTTTCGTGAAATATTTAATGTTTTATTCTAATATTTTTTAAATACTTGGTTGATGTTACCTATTTCTATTACTGTTGCTTGAAAACTTATATTTACATGTTACATTTTTATATTTTAAATTTTCTTACAACAACTATCGTTTCAATGTTAAAGACACTCCAGTGTTATATTGTTTTATTGCGCGATTTATCAAGTAACGGAGAAATAAACGTGACACGTGATTCCATAGATAATTTTTCTCCACCTCTAATTAGAGAAGATAGATGCAATTTTTTTTTTTGGTCCCAACGGCGGACTGTAGTCGTTAAGAGGCATTGACCACTACTATTAAGACCAGAAGCGGCGGTCTCTTTATTATGGAGATACCTAACATGTGGGCCATCGTTGCCTCCTACACATGACATCCATATCTTCTCCGGGATTCGAGCCCATGTCCTTCTGCACAGGAGTCAGAGGCATTAACCACTTTCCCGTCTGGGCGGAAGGCAATTTTAAAATTCCATCTTGTACTAGCTTCGACGCATCACACCAAGCAGCGAAAAATAGCATCTTGCAGGAGTGCGAAATTTAGCGTTTTTTAAAAAGCGTTAAATTAGCCTTAATTTAGCGTTAAATTTTCTATTAAAGTTTTTAATTACTATCTCGGCTTATTAAAAGTAGAAAGATGAGAATAGTGAAAATGGCTTTCCAAGAATTTTTGGAAACCGGGAGGGGAACGGCCTCTGTCGAAACTCAAATTCCCGCCGATTCGGAGGGAATGATGTTACAAGCGAACCAACAAACAAACAGACAGACTCGCACAGATAAGTAACAACAATAACAGATTCTACATATACAGTAGAGATGCTACGTATAATTAAAGAAAGAAGAAAGAGTTTGTGTGTCTTTCGTTCGTGCTGCGCGTAAGCTAATACACCCAGTGCTACGAAATTTGGTATATAGGTGCATCTAAATAAGGGCCAGTGCACCTCGAAGCGATTTTTTCAAAATTCGAATCATATTTTTTTTTATTTTATCTTTTCGATTTTATAGCATCATTTTGAATAGTTTCATTCTTTTAGAAATGTGGTCTTGGCAACAGTTTTTTTATTCAATTGTATACTGGAGTATTCAATTGTATACTGTTGAAAATCAGTACTGCCACTTGGAACAATGAGGGCGATCATTCTGTGCAGTTTTTAAATTGAATGTTTCTCTTGGATACTGGACGTTTGTCTAGAGAAAGCGACGGGAAGTTGGTTAATTTATTTATTAGGATAACTAATATTTGTATTAAAGGATATTGCTTATTTCATTGTAATTTTGTTATATGTAATACATTTTTAAATTTTTTTTTTTTTTTTTTTTTTTTTTTTTTTTTGTTCTGCGGAGTAAAATTCTGCGCAGGTTTTTAATTTAACGTATGGTATTCCCTTCAGACATTTTCCCGGTACATTTAAAAGCCAGACGAAGGCTATGCTCACTTTAAAATTATTTATTAAACTACAAAGATCATGAGTTCTTTTGAAAGAAGGAAGAAAAAAATAATATTTAACCGAAAGTTTAAGAAAGTTAGAAAAGGAGATGGATATATAATATATAAATATTAATTCTTTTAATTTGCCTAAGACCGGCAAATTAAAATTCTATCCGTGGGCAGTATAGAACTTTCCAGCGGGCCGTAGTTTGCCCATCCCTGCTTTAGACATACATCAGTATTTGAATAAGAGAGGCACTTCAGTGAAGGTTTGGTGTGATTTATTTAAGCACTCGAGAGGGCTATCTCCCTAAGGGGAGGAATGGCTTCGTGGTGGAATCTGTAAAGGACAGGACAGGAACAAGTACAGGGAGCACCACGCCATCGCACTTGACAAAAATCGTATAGCCCCCATGCACTACCTCTCTAGTGTACCGCCCCTTCCATAGGCGATTTGATTATGGTATACACAGGGCATAGTACTAACAACAAATAAGACATAGCACATCTTACTGTTACAACATACTTCGACACATAGGACATAGCATTAACATATTGTTACAGATTATTTACAATGCAAGAAGTTATGTTCATTATAGAGCTTGTTGGTTTTGGCACCGCCTCTTCCACAGGTGACCTGATTACAGTAAACATAGGACATATCACTAACAACGTATAGGACATAGCGAAACATACTATTACAACATATTTCAACACATAGGACATAGCATTATCATACTATTACGGATTATTTAGAACGCATAAAGTTATGTTCATAAGACACAGCATTATCATACTATTACAGATTATTTACAATGTAAGAGGTTATGTTCATTATAGATCTTGTTGGTTTTGACATAGCATATGCTTTATGATACCTAGGGTGATATATTTGAATTATGTATTGAATGTTGTACTGAGGTAATTAGGTAGGTAATGTTCCATTTAATCCAAGTTCAATGTTCAGAGTTTAGCGGTCCATGGGTGCTCTACTTTTAACATGTACTTTGATGAATTGTTGCATTTGATGCACTGGTCAGCTGCTTCACATGTGAGATTGGTACGTTCTACCTGGTGTAGATTCTGTTACCTGTTTTGTCTCGTTGTTGTTGCTACTTATGCTCACTTTTCTGACAGTAACATCAACCCAAGCCCAAGAAAATTCTCGTGGCAAGGAGCGGTCATGATACGAGCAAGAGCCTTGAGCAAGTGCAATTTAGCTCATTTCCGCCCCCAATTTAGATGAAGAGCACCGAAGATTGCCCACCCCTCTTCCCTTCCACCAAACCACATAAGAGGCCTTTCGGCTCAACGCGTATATAGAAAGCCGCTATACCGAACCGACACTATACATTTACCAACATCCGTGTCTTCTGCGGGATTCGAACCCGTGCCCTTCGACACGGCAGTCAACGACGCTAACCACTATACCGCATAGGCAGCAAATGTCTCGTATACACTTTAATCAGGAGGAAAACCATGAAAACACCCATGCATCCAGTCCGTTCACCGAACTACCAATGTCCAGAGACTTTACCGCTCTGCCACCGTTGGCTAGTCTGGTCAAAGAAGTTAGGCTGTCTGCGATATACTGGCATATGACCTCGAAGCCATTCATTTTTAAATAGGGGCTATCCGGTTACGAATGGTAAAAGCAGACGACGCTTCTGGACAGTACGTTTTTGCTAAGCGATTCTTTTGACTCGCCGGACCACCTTTTTGCCACCTATACAAACAGATATGATCATATTTAACCAGAAACAGGACAACAATGCTAAAGTTACGTTGCCATCGAAACATGACCTCTCCCTGTATTTGAAGAATGGAATCGTCTGAAAACACGTGACTCTAACGCCTTCTCGGGACAAACTTACTTTTGGTTTTACGTCAGATCTTCTATGCAGCATTTATTTGGAGAAATTCGTCTAATTTTATCCGATAAAGTGAAGAACGCAACTCTGCGATACTTTGTTGGATCATAATGCAAAGATTATTGATAAAATTTAACACTAAGTACAACATATGTGTATCGAATTTTGTAAACATGCCGGTAGTATACTGTATTGTCGTTGCGATTATGTATGTATGGTAAATTTCAAGCAAACTGAGTTCATAAGTTAGTTTCAAGATTGAATCAGAAATAAACAATTAAATAAATAAGTACCTAGAGTCCTCAAATTATGAATAACGTAGTCCTCCAACCGAACAAGTAACACTGGGAAGCCCGAATTTTGAATTTCTAATTTGCTTTATTATCTATTTCAAATTTCGTAAAACTTTAACGAATTTATTATTAACAAACTCAACTAACAGAAAGAACAGAAAGAAAATCTGAAAGATTTCAGATTTTATATTACACCCAAAGGTGCGTTTTATAACATTTTGTGTGTTACTTATTAACGTTTTGTGTGTTACCTTTATTGTTCCAACGCAAAATCGCAAAATGAAAATGTATGGTTGTATGCTTTATACCTTTATTGTGTATTATATCTTGTTCTTCGCACTTAAACCATAAAATTTAGTTCAATAGTAATATCACAAAATAATTTAAAAGAGCATATCTATAGAATTTCCGATACCCAGTCTCGCGTACTGGAGATAAAAATGCTTTTTTTTTTAGTACAATGTTTCCAGTGCTCGCTTTGAAATCGTTGAGTTTGTTCATTAAAAATTCTTTAATGTTTGACAAAATAATAGCCAAATAGTCTGGCAAGCTGGTGATAGAAGTGATTTTCTTTTAGCCCAAAGGGCATTAGCCCCGAAGGGCTATTAATTTTAAAACGGGATTTTGCGTCGATTAACTTTTTAAACTTTTGCCACCAAATATTATCGCTCTGTATTACATTTAAAGAAACAAAATAATGAAGAATCTGCATGAATGTATCAATATTTCTCGCATTGTAAAAAAAAAAAAAAAAAAAAAAAAAAAAAAAAAAATCTGAAATGTTTCAGATTTTAAATTACGTCCAAAGGGGCGTTTTTTTTACGTTTTGAGTGTTACCTTTATTTATTAAATATCATGTTCTTTGCACTTAAACCATAAATTTCAGTTCAAGAGCAATATCGCAAAATAATGTTAAATTAAGCATATCTTTAGAATTTCCGATATACACAGTCTCGCGAGCTGGAGATAAAAGTATTTATTTTCTATATAACGTTGTCATTTCTCGCTTTTAAAGCATTGAGTTTGTAAATCAAAAATTCGTTAAAGTTATTCGTTAATATAATAAAATTCGTTAATATAAAATCTATAATAAAACAAATTCCAAATTTGGGATTTCAGATGCCCATATTCGCAGTAGGATTTCGTCATTCAAAATTCGATGGCTCTATGTACCATTGTTTTATCACAATGCGAGAAATAGACAATCATTTATGCAGATTTTTCATTATTTAATTTCTTCAAATATAATGCAGGACTCTAACATTTTGTGGCAAGTTTGAAAATTGAACCGACAGTTTGAAAAGTGAACCGACGTTTATGAGTCCGACGCAAAATCGCAAAACGAAAACAATAGTCCTTCAGGGACAAAGCCCCTTTGGACTAAAAAAAAAATAGTACCTAGAGCCCTCAAATTATTAATTTATTATCTATTTCAAATTTAGTAAAACTTTAACGAATTTTTGATTAACAGACTCGACGATTTCAAAGCCAGCAATAGCAACACTGTACGGGAAAAAAAAAAAAAAATAAATAAAAAAATAAAAAAATAAAAAAAAAAAAAAATTTTATCTCCAGCGCGCGAAGACTGTGTATCGGAAATCTGTTTTATTGTTTTTAAATGTTTCTGATATTGCTGTTGAATTGAATTTCACGTGTTTTAAATGCAAGGAACATGATACTTAAACAATAAAGGTAACATGCAAAACGTTAAAAAACGCCCTTTTGGGAGTATATAAAATCTGAAAGCTTTCTGCTTTTTAGCCCAAAGGAGCTCTGTCCCTGAAGGACTATCGTTTTAATTTTGCGATTTTGTGTTGGTTCACTATAAATGCCCGTTTCACTATTCAAGCTGTTGCCACCAAATATGAGAGTCCTGCATTATATTTGAAGAAATTAAATAATGAAAAATCTGCTACAATGTATGTATATTTCTCGCATTGTGATAAAACAACGGTACGTAGAGCCATCGAATTTTGAAATACGTAATCCTACTGCGAATATGGGCATGAATATGGGCCCAATTTTGAAATTTGGAATTTGTTTTATGATCGATTTCACGTTTTGTAAAACTTGGACGAATTTTTGAAGGATTTCAAAGCGAGCCATGGCAATGTTGTACAGAAAAAGACATTTTTATCTCTAGCGCGTGAGACTGTGTATCGGAAATTCTAAAGACATGCTCAATTTAAAATTATTTTGCGATATTGCTCTTGAACTGAATTTTAGGGTTTAAGTGCGAAGAACGTGATATTTAATAAGTAAAGGTAATACATTAAATGTTAAAAAACGCCCCTTAAGATGTAATTTAAAATCTGAAACCTTTCGGATTTTCTTTTCTTTTCCTTTCTTCTATGTTAATTACATGAACTTTAAATCATTAATGCTTTTTTTCGTACAGTGTTTGCCACTGCTCGCTTTTAAATCATTGAGTTTGTTAATTAAAAATTCTTTAATGTTTGGCAAAATAATTGACAAAATAAACTTTCTCGCGCTCTGGAGATACAATATTTTTTTTTTCCTTAGTCTAAAGGGCGTCAGCCCAGAACGGCTATTAATTTCAAAACGGTATTTTGCGTCGAGTTACTTTTCAAACTGTTGCTACCAAATATTATCGCCAAGCATTATTTTTAAAGAAACAAAATAATGAAGAATCTGCAGGAATGAATGTTTCTCGCATTGTGAAGAAAAAGAGTACTGGTCGTGTTTTCCCCATGTGTCAAAGAGTCGTGGTTTTCCCCATGTGTAACGTGTATACGAGCCAGTTTCCCTTAGAAAGTCCTCCACGAAGGCATCCTTCCCCTTAGGCAGATAGCCCTAGTGTGCTTTGCCATAATTAAATACATCAACATCCATCTCTCTTTTCGGACCTTCTACGGACCCCTGCCTTCTACGGAGGTAGAAAGAAGAGACTAATTAAAGGAAGGTTTTAGAGGGTAGAATGAGAGCTATTCTGCCTGTTTGAAAGCCACGTTGCTAATTTAATTCTTTTGCGAAGAGTATTCTGCAGCGTTGAGTTATTCTCTTGTGACGCCGACCTCAGGTCAGAGCCAGACAGCGGGGTATTCCAATTGTACAGCTATTAGACTAACTTACTTTCTTACTTTTAGTTAATCCAGCCTTTATAGTCATTGCAATAGATTATGTTAGTGTATCAAGGACAGTACTGATTTAGCACCTAGACAGTACGACCACAGTTATGCACACCAAAAATGGCATAACTGGAACTGATGAACTCTACTGTATATATGAACTCAATCCATGAACTTTTAATGAACTGTCAATGAACTGTGAACCAACCATCTATGCTACTACGAACTGCTACGTCGTTCCAAAAACATCACATTAATATCACAATAACTTAACCAAGATATGTTGATATGTTTAATGTTTTCCCATTCAGTTCTATTTGTTTATTTGTGTTTATTTGTGTTTATTTGTGTACATACACTTATATTTACATTTCACCATCAACTGTAATGTGCTGTTACGAATTTGGTATTTAAAAAGCTAATGTTAGCTCAATTATAAATTAAATGATTTCATTTCCCGCGCAGTTCAGCGCGTGACGAATATTAAAAGAAGAAAGCTAAGCCGTAAAATTAAAAATACAAGAGCACGTGCGTTTAACATTAAATAAATAAATATGTCTTTTTGATTTCGAGAAAGTACCAGAAAATTCTCGCAAGCGATTTTAAAATCTTATAAAAGTAGGAAAACCTCTCAGTTCGAGTAGTTAGTTTCTTAGTTTGTTGTTGTTTAGAAAACTGCTCTTGTTGACTGTAGCGGACTTGTGCATTCATTTCGTAACGAACCCGTACACACGCAACAGTAGGGTATTGTATTGTAATGTCATTGTCATCAGCAACTCTAACTCCCGGCCATGCTCTGTACCACAAGTTCTCTATGCCCTAATAATAACATTTCAATTAACACCGATGTGGGGCGTAAGTACGCGCTGTGGAGGTATTCTTCTCCACAGGTGTTCTTTCTGTGGTGTTCTTCCTGTGGAGGGTTAGTGGAAAGGAGAGACACCAGTACCTGCCTATAGCGATGTGTTGGTGCTTCCCACACTTAGTCCTGTCCTGTCCTATCTTTAATTTAGGCCATAGATGTCTTCTGTTATGGCCTAAATTAAAGGTGCCTTCTGTTAAACTTTATTTTAATTAATAAAGAGGGTCCTTTACATTCTTTCCCAGTCCTGTGCTTGTTGTAGTTACATTACGTCGCGATAATTCGATACTAGTCTTACAGAGTTTTGGTCTAGTTTGTACTGTTTAAGAACATCAAACTCTATAAATTACTACTTAAAATGTTGATTTAGGTGTCGAGCAAGAACTGAACTTTATTAACCCTTTGCGGCGCAGTGTGTCCGGTCTGGACACACCTAAAAATTTCCTTCTGTACGCATAGAAAAATTGAATGAAAAAGGATTTATAGGTTACTACAGGTTACTCTGAACCTTCTTTATTTATAGTAGATGGAAGCTCTGCACACACCAGTCCATATATTTTAGCCATGTTTAGTTTTTTAAAACCCTCATTTTTCGAAGAAATCTTCCAGAATTTTTTTAGGGTATGAAAGGAATGGTTTGAAAAGAAATTTCTATGCTATTTTTTTTCTATTTTTTAGTATCAAATCTATTGTTTATTTTTTTGGCTGTAGGCTAATCTCCTTATTCTATATTAGTTTTAAATTTTTACCTTGAAATCTTGCCTAAAATCAAACGGCGAACCCTAGGTGTGCCCAGAATGGGCTCATCAATACTAACAACTGAAAGTCTGTATTCTTTGTTTCTCCGCATCTCATCGGTCAGTTCATTGACAACAATGCTCGTTTCAGCACTCTTTTCGAAGCTCTATTCAATCAGTGTGCCTACTTTGGGCACATCCACAGAATTAAATGATACATGCTATTTTCACAAAATTTTACCTGTGTACTCCTCTAGACCTAATTAGACTGGCTACCGTTTTTTTTAATCAAAAAATCAACGTTTTTTTTTAATCAAAAAGATTTCGTGCCGGAAAGAGTCAACTTTATTGAGACTCAACTTCATTAAAAATATCCTTTCTTAAGAAGTGTTCCTGATCAGAGGTTTTATTGTTTAGATATTTTCTGTTTATAAATTATTTGCTTTAAAAAGGAATTATTATTGTATTACTTTATTGATAACTAGCCGCTACGTAGCCAGCCTTCGTCTGGCTTTTAAATATACCAGAAAAATGCCTAAAGGGAACACAAAACATTAAATTTAAAAACTGCACGGAGTTTTACTCTGCAGAACAATTTTATCAAAAAACAATTTCAATAAAAATGTATTATATATAAAAATTTACAATAAAATAAGCAATATTCTTTAACATAAATGTTAATTCTCCTAATCAATAAATTAATCAACTTCCCGCTGCAAAATCTTAAGAATTCAAATGGTATAAAGGAAGTTATGTTTCCTAAAACAAATCATGCAAAATTTTTATATAATTAAAACATAATATAAAAAAAATTACAATGAAATAAGCAAAAAAATCTCATTTTTTCAAGAGGAAACAGTCAGCAGTCCAGTATCCTAAGCAACGAATGAAAAACTAATGTCAAAACGACATTTCTAAAAGAATAAAACTAGCATCAGAAAGCAATAACCAATCTAAATTGTGCTTTGTGGATGACATAATTCAAAATATACAAACGTTTTTGCCATTAGCTAATAAAGAGAGAGGTAGAGAGGAAAAAAAAGAAACTATTTCTGTTGTGCCTCGCGAGACGCATGCGCGTTAGAAAAAGAAGATTGCGATGTGCGTGTCCAAAAATCAAAAGAAAATAAGCAGCATTTTATGTCATATTTTCAACAGTCAGCAGTCCAGTATACAAAGCATGGAATGAAAAACTGTTGCCAAAACACATTTCTAAAATAATGAAATTATTCAAAATGATGATATTTCATCAAAAAAGATAAAATAAAAAAAATCTGACTCGAATTTTGAAAAAATCGCTTCGAGGTGCACTGGCTCTTGGCACCTATGTACCAAGTTTCGTAGCCCTGGATCTATTAGCTTATGCGCAGCACGAACAAAGGACACACACACACAGACAGACTCTTTCTTTTATTTTATGTAGAGATTGTATTTTTGATAAATATTACATTTGTTTGCAGTATCAAATCTACGAGATTAAGTTAG